>NC_092153.1:42019107-42702857 GCF_045791955.1 Oncorhynchus clarkii lewisi
CGCACATTGGGTGTGTGTGTGTGTGTGTGTGTGTGTGTGTTCACATACACTCCCCTACGTATGTATTTGCACAGTGAAGCTAAAACGTTTAAAACATTTGTCTTTATACTGCAGCATTTTGGATTTGGATTCAAATATTTCCGAATGAGGCCACTGTGCAGAATGTGATCTTTTAGTTGAGGGTATTTTTCTGTTTTACCATTTTGAAATGAAGGCACTTCATGTGTCTAGTCCCCCCATTTGAAGGTGCCAAGAGTATTTGGACAAATGTACTTTTATTGTATTAAAGTAGTCAAGAGTTTAGTATTTGGTCCCATATTCCGAGCACACAGTCACTACATTAAGATTGTGACACCTACAAACTTGTTGGATGCTTGTTTGTTTTGTTTTGGTTGTGTTTCAGATTACACTACCTTCAGAAAGTATTCATACCCCTTGACTCATTCCACATTTTGTTGTGTTACAGCCGGAATTTAAAATGGATTCAATGTATATCATTGTTGTCACTGGCCTACACACAATACCCCATAATGTCAAAGTATTTTGTTGTATATCTTTCTTTTTCATTTTCTTTATTTTTACAAATGAATTAAAAATGAAAAGCTGAGGAGATCAGGAGTAAAAAGGTGCTCAACAATACACATAACAATACACATACCAATACACATACAATACACATAACAATATACATAACAATACACATAACATGAACATAACAATACATATAACAATACACATAACAATACACATAACAATACATATAACAATACACATAACAATACATATAACAATACACATAACAATACACATAACAATACACATAACAATACACATAACAATACACATAACACTACACATAACATGAACATAACAATACACATAACAATACACATAACAATACATATAACAATACACATAACAATACATATAACAATACACATAACAATACACATAACACTACACATAACAATACACATAACAATACATATAACAATACACATAACAATACACATAACAATGCACATAACAATACACATAACAATACACATAACAATACACATAACATGAACATAACATGCAGTAATAGTGTTTAACATGATTTTTGAGTGACTATCACATATCTATCCCCGACACATACAATTATCTGTAAGGTCCCTCAGTTGAGCAGTGAATTTCAATCACAGATTCAATCACAAAAAACAGGGAGGTTTGCCAATGACTTGCAAAGAAGGGCACCTATTGGTAGATGGATACAAATAAAAAAGCAGACATTAAATATCCCTTTGAGCATGGGGAAGTTATTACTTACACTTTGGATGGTGTATCAATACATCCAGTCACTACAAAGTTACAGGCGTCCTTCCTAACTCAGTTGCCGGAGAAGAAGGAACCTGCTCAGGGATTTCACCATGAGGCCCATGGGGACTTTAATAGCTGTGATAGAGAAAACTGAGGATGGATCAACAACACTGTAGTTACTCCACAATACTAACCTAATTGACAGAGTGAAAAGAAGGAAGCCTGTACAACCTTTGAATATTCCAAAACAGGCATCCTGTTTGCAACAAGACACCCAAGTAATACGGAAAAATATGTGGCAAAGCAATTCAACTTTTTATCCTGAAGTGTTATGTTTGGGGCAAATCGATTGCAACACATTACTGAGTACCTCTCTCCATATTTTCAAGCTTAGTGGTGGCTGCATCATGTTATGGGTATGCTTGTAATCGTTAAGGACTGCAGAGTTTTTCAGGATAAAAACAAAACGTAATGGAGCTAAGCACAGGCAAAAAACCTGGGTCAGTCTGCTTTTCACCAGACACTGGAAGATGAATTCACCTTTCAGCAGGACAATAACCTAAAACACAAGGCCAAATCTACACTGGAGTTGCTTATCGAGAAGTCGGTGAATGGCCGAGTTTACAGGTTTGATTGAAATATGCTTGAAAATATATGGCAAATGTTCCACTCTCTAGGTGTGGAAAACTCTTAGAGACTTACCTAGAAAGACACAGAAAATCACATTGTAGGATTTTCAATGAATTTATTTGCAAATTATGGTGGAAAATAAGTATTTGGTCACCTACAAACAAGCAAGATTTCTGGTTCTCACAGACCTGTAACTTCTTTAAGAGGCTCCTCTGTCCTCCACTCGTTACCTGTATTAATGGCACCTGGTGAGGAGGGAGGGAGGGAGGTTAGCATTTTTGGTCGGGGGTGGTATGATCTTTGTTCCACTTGAACTTTCTCAGTATAGAGCCAAATGTACACATTTTAGCTACGCTGTCCAAGTAAATAGATCATTTCCAGAGTTGTGTATAAATAGTATCTCTGGAGACGTACTGACAGAACAGTGTTCTCTCTCTCTCTCCCTCGCTCTCACCTTCTCACTTTTTCTCACCTTTTCTCTCTTTTTCTCTCTCTCTCTCTCTCTCTCTCTCTCTCTCTCTCTCTCTTTCTCTCCAGTGACAGGAGGAACTCTGCACTACGGAAGCAGGTAATTTTCTCTCTCCATTCAGAGTTGCTCTCTCTGCGTATGGGGTTTTTACCTTTGTCCTGGACTCACTGTCCACTGCTCTGCATATGATGCACCCTCCCCATGCCATTCTCTTGCAAGGTCTACAGACCACACCATCTGAACCAGTTCTGCAGGTAAACTGTACCCTATTAGAATGGTCAGTGCTATCCTGGATCCTTGGGACATCCCTACCCTAACCCCTAACCCCATACCCTAACCTTAACGATATCCCTTACCTGACCCTAAGCTTAACTCTAACCTTAAACCTTACCTTAGCCATTGTACATTGCCACTTTAATGGGGTAGGGACTTCCCAAGGACCATATCAGAAGAGATAGATTCCAGTTTTATTATAACATCCAGTGAGTCTAGCTAGCTCCCCTAGTGGGAGCCTTTTGCTATGATCCTCCACTGTCACCCACCCCCTCCCCTGGTTACCTCCGCGGCGTATTCTCTCCTCCTCTAATCCCCCTCTCCTCCTCCTCCTCTCCCTCAGGAGGCTGGCCAGGTCATCCCTCTGATGGTGGAGAGCTGTATCCGCTTCATCAGTCGCCATGGTGAGGACGCCCTGCTACGTGCTCTCATTGGCTGGGTCTCTGTTGAATAGGTCAACGACTGGCTGTGTCTCTGTTGGCTGTGCCAATGACTGGCTTTGGCTCTGCCTGTGTGGACAGGTGTTTTGTGGTTGGCTTTAATAATAATAATAATAATAGAATAACTTTAAGTATCATGCCATTGCAATATAAATAATTAAAATACAACAGAATAATGAACAGCCTGCGTCGGCTGTCTGCATTCTAGACGATCAGTAACATCTCTCTCTCTCTCTCTCGCTCGCTCGCTCACTCACTCTCAATTCAATTCAAAGGGCTTTATAGGCATGGGAAACATATGTTAACATTGCCAAAGCAGGAGAAATAGATTATAAACAAAAGTGAAATAAATAATATACAAAAATTAACAGTAAACATTACACTCACAAAAGTTCCAAAGGAATAGAGACATTTCCAATGTCATATTATGTATATATACAGTGTTGTAACGATGGGCATATAGTTAAAGTACAAAAGGGAAAATAAATAAACATAAATATGGGTTGTATTTACAATGGTGTTTGTTCTTCACTGGTTGCCCATTTCTTGCTGCTGTGATGGCACAGGGGACTCTTCTTCAGGTTCGTCTCTCTGTAGGTGATGTCTTTGTTATGGAACGTTTGGGAATCGCTTCCTTTCAGGTGGTTGTAGATTTTAAAGTCTCTCTCGCTCTCTCCCTGCAGGTCTGCACCATGAGGGCATCTTCAGAGTGTCTGGCTCTCAGGTGGAGGTCAACGACATCAAGAACTCCTTTGAGAGAGGCAAGACTACACTACCCAGAAATCCCAGCTCCAGCGATAGCATAAACAGAAGGACCTGCTCATCTTACAATACTTCTTCTTTAACCCCCCCCCCCAAATGTCTTTCCTTTCTCCTCTTTTTCTTTCTCTCTCCTCCCTCCCCCCCCTCTGTCTGTAGGTGAGGACCCGTTGGCGGGGGATCAGAATGATCACGACATGGACTCCATCGCTGGCGTTCTGAAGCTCTACTTCAGAGGCCTGGACCACGCCCTCTTCCCCAAGGAAGTCTTCCATGACCTCATATCCTGCGTCTGTGAGTCTCCCACAGCGCCACGCTTTTTCCATTATCTTACCCTACAAAAAAGACCACTGTCCAGTGGTGAGTGTGTGCGTGTGTCGTCTGGATGTGTTTACCCTTTGTGTGTGTGTGTGTTCTGTTTCAGCTATGGAGAACCTGCAGGAGAGGGCTGTCCACATCAGGAAGGTTCTGCTGTCTCTGCCCAGCAACACTCTCATCATCATGAGATACCTGTTTGCCTTCCTCAACTAGTGAGTAACGCTGCACTAACGCTATTACAACACAAATGGAACATTACCACAGGTCCGTGAGTGACACTACAGTTGACCCCACTGCACTACCAAAGCTGTGCTTGGGCTAATCTGGAATGTTCTATTCAGAGTCTCCCATCCCTCTATCCTTCACTTTCATCCCTCCCTCCCCTCTCTGCGGTCTGCGTCTAGCCATGTGGTTTCCCCAGCCAGCGGAATCTGTTCCAGTTTCACTATCATTGCCAGAATGAGGTGTGTGTGTGTGTGTGTGTGTGTGTGTGTGTGTGTGTGTGTGTGTGTGTGTGTGTGTGTGTGTGTGTGTGTGTGTGTTTCCCATGCTGGTATAAATGGCTGCTCTGCGTCTGTCCGCCCTTACTGCTCTCCACTGTGTCATGCAGGACACCAGACGTGCCAGAGTCACCCTTTACTACTGCCACCACACACACACACACACACACACACACACACACACACACACACACACACACACATACAAGGGGCCTCTCAGCTTTGATGACTAAACCCTCCACTCTGGGGGTGGAGGTAGAGAGAGAGAAGGAGGGAGGAGAAAAAGAGAGGGAGAGGAGTGTAACTTGAGCACCCAGACAGGCCTCTTATGATAAAACCTGTTTGGAGCTGGTCCATTTTGTCCAAGTGATTCAACATGACCCCCAACACTCCTGGCCCTTTCTTCCCCCCCTTCCCCCCTCCCCAATGGCTTATCATCTGCTCTCTGTCACCATACCATGTGGGGGGGGGGGGGGGGGGGGCTGAGAGTGTGGTCAGACTGTCTAGCCTTGTCCCCGAGAGTGCACTCATCCACACAAGATTGAATGGACTTGCAGACCTTTTGGGTAGGAAACTCCCTTTAAAGCACCAATCCAATGCATGGTTGTTATGGGCTCTGGAATAGAAAAACAGCAAGAGACCAGGCAGTTTAAAGAGGTAATGAACTGCCTGGGAGCTTTATAGCATATTCTGTAGCCTGAGAGCTTTATAGCACATTCTGTAGCCTGAGAGCTTTATAACACATTCTGTAGCCTGAGAGCTTTATAACACATTATGTGGCCTGAGAGCTTTATAACACATTATGTGGCCTGTGAGCTTTATAACACATTATGTAGCCTGAGGGCTTTATAACACATTATGTAGCCTGAGGGCTTTATAACACATTATGTAGCCTGAGGGCTTTATAACACATTATGTTGCCTGAGAGCTTTATAACACATTCTGTAGCCTGAGGGCTTTATAACACATTCTGTAGCCTGAGGGCTTTACAACACATTCTGTAGCCTGAGGGCTTTATAACACATTCTGTAGCCTGAGGGCTTTACAACACATTCTGTAGCCTGAGAGCTTTATAACACATTCTGTAGCCTGAGAGCTTTATAACACATTATGTGGCCTGAGAGCTTTATAACACATTATGTAGCCTGAGAGCTTTATAACACATTATGTAGCCTGAGGGCTTTATAACACATTATGTAGCCTGAGGGCTTTATAACACATTCTGTAGCCTAAGGGCTTTATAACACATTATGTTGCCTGAGAGCTTTATAACACATTCTGTAGCCTGAGGGCTTTATAACACATTCTGTAGCCTGAGGGCTTTACAACACATTCTGTAGCCTGAGAGCTTTATAACACATTCTGTAGCCTGAGAGCTTTATAACACATTATGTAGCCTGAGGGAATGGAACCCTGCTTTCCACTAATCCTGGTTAAAACATTACAGTCCTGCACCCACACACACACACACACACACACACACACTCTCTCTTTCTGGTTTAAACATTGCAGTCCTATACACACAGAGACACGGACACAGATGATGGGTAATGATTTCAACAGGAATGCGATAAAGGCGGTACGTGTGTGTGTGTGTTCATGTCTGTGCGTTCGTGTGTGTGTTTGTGCTTAACCCTGTCCTCTCTCCCCAGCCTGTCCCGGTACAGTGACCTCCTGTCCTCTCCCCCCAGCCTGTCCCGGTACAGTGACCTCCTGTCCTCTCTCCCCAGCCTGTCCCAGTACAGTGAGGACAACATGATGGATCACTATAACCTGCTGTCCTCTCTCCCCAGCCTGTCCCGGTACAGTGAGGACAACATGATGGATCCCTATAACCTGCTGTCCTCTCTCCCCAGCCTGTCCCGGTACAGTGAGGACAACATGATGGATCCCTATAACCTGCTGTCCTCTCTCCCCAGCCTGTCCCGGTACAGTGAGGACAACATGATGGATCCCTATAACCTGGCCATCTGCTTCGGGCCCACACTGATGTCAGTCCCAGAGAGCTGTGACCAGGTGTCCTGCCAGGCCCACGTTAACGAGCTCATCAAGACCATCATCATCCACCACGACGGGGTCTTCCCCGGACCACGGGACCTGCAGGGGCCCGTCTACATCAGCCCAGGGGCCACTGATGAGTACTGGTGAGTGGGGGCGCAGGAGTAGGGGACAGTGTGTGTGTGTGTGAGGCAGAGAGGTGCAGGGGCCCCTATACGAGTAGTGAGGTAGACACAAGGGACCTGTTTACTACTGAGGTGAGCTGTGTGTGTGTGTGTGTGTGTGTGTGTGTGTGTGTGTGTGTGTGTGTGTGTGTGTGTGTGTGTGTGTGTGTGTGTGTGTGTGTGTGTGTGTGTGTGTGTGTGTGTGTGGGAGGGAGGGAGGGAGGGAGGGGTAGAGACGGGACTAGGGGATGGTGAAGGGTTTTTGGGGTGGGGGGGGTGTAGTGATTTAAGAGCCAGAAGGATCCGCTTACCCAGAGAGTGCTGATCTTAGGCCCAAAAGACACACACACACACACACACACCTCTGGAATCCTGGCCTAGGTTGGACCAGTCCATTAGTGTAACAGTAGAAGTGGCAGGTATGGAGGCATGCCGGCCATCCCAGAGACACTACAGTAACATCGAAGATCTCTCCGGTGAGGAAGATCTCTCCGGTTAGGAAGATCTCTCCATCTCTGGCCAGACCTGAAGTGTCTGTTTGTAACTAGATGAATGGAAGTATCTGATGTTGTCATATTGAAGTCATTTAATCTCTCATCCTCTCATTCATTAACACATGAGCTCTTTTAGCTGAAATGCGTGTGTTTATCAGCTGTAGGGGGTCACATGGTTTACACACTGACACACACACCCTCAGGGAAAACACATGTACATATCTGCTCAGTTGTGCTGCATGACCAGCTGTTTCACCAGTTGCTAATTTTCCCACCCCTATTCAAAATCAAATCTCTCTCTCTCTCAGTGATCCCCACTGTGAGCCCCCCCTGGTGGACATACCTGCTCCGGACACCATCTCTGTCATCCACAACAGCGATGATGGTGAGTACACAGCAATATGTACACACACGAACACACTGTTGAAAACATTTTTCCATAATTCGTCTTTGAGCCGAAGCTTGCCCACTGATGTGGCAAACATGATGCCCACGGATGCCATGCTGTCCTCCCTCACTCACTCGCTCTGCCCCTAACTCTGAAGCTGCTTCTATCAGCAGCATTCTGCTTCTGACATCCCCTGGCCCCTGGCCACGTCACACAGCCACACTCTGACCTCTTATATCTCCCTTATCAGCACTTTATAACAGCTGTGTGATCACTCTATGACTGTGTGCTCCCCAACCTCTTCGTCTATAACCAACTGCCGTGGCACTAACCTGCTTGATACTAACACGCCTCCTTCTCTCTACCCCTGCCCCTCCTCCGCTGTTTCTCCCCTCACTCTACCCCTGCCCCTTCTCCGCTGTTTCTCCCCTCTCTCTTCTGTTTCTCCCCTCACTCTACCCCTGCCCCTCCTCCGCTGTTTCTCCCCTCTCTCATCTGTTTCTCCCCTCTCTCTCCCCTGTCTCTCCCTTCTCTCTCCCCTGTCTCTCCCCTCTCTCTCCCCTGTTTCTCCCCTCTCTCTCCCCTGTATCTCCCCTCTCTCTTCTGTTTCTCCCCTCTCTCTCCCCCTGCCCCTCCTCCCCTGTTTCTCCCCTCTCTCTCCCCCTGCCCCTCCTCCCCTGTTTCTCCCCTCTTTCTCCCCTCTCTCTCCCCTGTTTCTCCCCTCTCTCTCCCCTGTTTCTCCCCTCTCTCTTCCGTTTCTCCCCTCTCTCCCCCTGCCCTTCCTCCCCTGTTTCTCCCCCCTGTTTCTCTCCCCTCTCTCCTGTCTCTCCCCTCTCTCTCCCCTGTTTCTCCCCTCTCTCTCCCGTTTCTCCCCTCTCCTGTTTCTCCCCTCTCTCTTCTGTTTCTCCCCTCTCTCTCCCCTGTTTCTCCCCTCTCTCTTCTGTCTCTCCCCTCTCTCTTCTGTCTCTCCCCTCTCTCTTCCCTGTTTCTCCCCTCTCTCTTCTGTCTCTCCCCTCTCTCTTCTGTCTCTCCCCTCTCTCTTCCCTGTTTCTCCCCTCTCTTCTCTCTCCCCTCTCTATTCTGTTTCTCCCCTCTCTCTCCCCTGTTTCTCCCCTCTCTCTTCTGTTTCTCCCCTCTCTCTCCCCCTGCCCCTCATCCCCTGTTTCTCCCCTCTCTCTTCCCTGTTTCTCCCCTCTCTCTCCCCCTGCCCCTCATCCCCTGCTTCTCCCCTCTCTCTACCCTATTTCTCCCCTCTCTCTCCCCTGTCTCTCCCCTCTCTCCCCCCCTGCCCCCCATCCCCTGTTTCTCCCCTCTCTCTTCCCTGTTTCTCCCCTCTCTCTCCCCTGTTTCTCCCCTCTCTCTTCCCTGTTTCTCCCCTCTCTCTCCGTTTCTCCCCTCTCTTTTCTCTCTTCCCTGTTTCTCCCCTCTCTCTTCTGTCTCTCCCCTCTCTCTTCCCTGTTTCTCCCCTCTCTCTCCCCTGTTTCCCTCTCTCTCCCCTGTTTCTCCCCTCTCTCTTCCCTCTCTCTTCTGTTTCTCCTCTCTCTTCCCTGTTTCTCCCCTCTTCTGTTTCTCCCCTCTCTCTTCTGCTTCTCCCCTCTCTCCCCTATTTCTCCCCTCTCTCTCCCCTGTTTCTCCCCTCTCTCTTCTGTCTCTCCCATATCTCTCCCCCTGCCCCTCCTCCCCTGTTTCTCCCCTCTCTCTTCTGTTTCTCCCCTCTCTCTCCCACGTTTCTCCCCTCTCTTTTCTCTCTCCCCTATTTCTCCCCTCTCTCTCCCCTGTTTCTCCCCTCTCTCTCCCCCTGCCCCTCATCCCCTGTTTCTCCCCTCTCTCTTCCCTGTTTCTCCCCTCTCTCTCCCCCTGCCCCTCATCCCCTGTTTCTCCCCTCTCTCTTCTGTTTCTCCCCTCTCTCTCCCCTGTTTCTCCCCTCTCTCTTCTGTCTCTCCCCTCTCTCTTCTGTCTCTCCCCTCTCTCTTCCCTGTTTCTCCCCTCTCTCTTCTGTCTCTCCCCTCTCTCTTCTGTTTCTCCCCTCTCTCTCCCCCTGCCCCTCCTCCCCGGTTTCTCCCCTCTCTCTCCCCCTACCCCTCCTCCCCTGTTTCTCCCCTCTTTCTCCCCTGTTTCTTCTGTCTCTCCCCTCTCTCTTCTGTCTCTCCCCTGTTTCTCCCCTCTCTCTCCCCTGTTTCTCCCCTCTCTCTTCCCTCTCTCTTCTGTTTCTCCCCTCTCTCTTCTGTTTCTCCCCTCTCTCTTCTGTTTCTCCCCTCTCTCCCCTCTCTCTCCCCTGTTTCTCCCCTCTCTCTTCTGTCTCTCCCATCTCTCTCCCCCTGCCCCTCCTCCCCTGTTTCTCCCCTCTCTCTTCTGTTTCTCCCCTCTCTCCCCCGTTTCTCCCCTCTCTTTTCTCTCTCCCCTATTTCTCCCCTCTCTCCCCCCTGTTTCTCCCCTCTCTCTCCCCCTGCCCTTCATCCCCTGTTTTTCCCCTCTCTCTTCCATGTTTCTCCCCTCTCTCTCCCCCTGCCCTTCATCCCCTGTTTTTCCCCTCTCTCTTCCCTGTTTCTCCCCTCTCTCTTCTGTTTCTCCCCTCTCTCCCCCGTTTCTCCCCTCTCTTTTCTCTCTCCCCTATTTCTCCCCTCTCTCCCCCCTGTTTCTCCCCTCTCTCTCCCCCTGCCCTTCATCCCCTGTTTTCCCCTCTCTCTTCCCTGTTTCTCCCCTCTCTCTCCCCCTGCCCCTCATCCCCTGTTTCTCCCCTCTCTATTCTGTTTCTCCCCTCTCTCTCCCCTGTTTCTCCCCTCTCTCTTCTGTTTCTCCCCTCTCTCTCCCCCTGCCCCTCATCCCCTGTTTCTCCCCTCTCTTCCCTGTTTCTCCCCTCTCACCCCTGTTTCTCCCCTCTCTCTTCCCTGTTTATCCCCTCTCTCCCCTGTTTCTCCCCTCTCTCTTCCCTGTTTCTCCCCTCTCTCTCCGTTTCTCCCCTCTCTTTTCTCTCTCCCCTGTTTCTCCCCTCTCTCTTCTGTCTCTCCCCTCTCTCTTCCCTGTTTCTCCCCTCTCTCTCCCCCGTTTCTCCCGTCTCTCTTCCCTGTTTCTCCCCTCTCTCTCCCCTGTTTCTCCCCTCTCTCTCCCCTGTTTCCCTCTCTCTCCCCTGTTTCTCCCCTCTCTCTTCCCTCTCTCTTCTGTTTCTCCTCTCTATCTTCCCTGTTTCTCCCCTCTCTCTTCTGTTTCTCCCCTCTCTCTTCTGTTTATCCCCTCTCTCCCCTATTTCTCCCCTCTCTCTCCCCTGTTTCTCCCCTCTCTCTTCTGTCTCTCCCATCTCTCTCCCCCTGCCCCTCCTCCCCTGTTTCTCCCCTCTCTCTTCTATTTCTCCCCTCTCTCTCCCACGTTTCTCCCCTCTCTTTTCTCTCTCCCCTATTTCTCCCCTCTCTCTCCCCTGTTTCTCCCCTCTCTCTCCCCCTGCCCCTCATCCCTTGTTTCTCCCCTCTCTCTTCCCTGTTTCTCCCCTCTCTCTCCCCCTGCCCCTCATCCCCTGTTTCTCCCCTCTCTCTTCTGTTTCTCCCCTCTCTCTCCCCTGTTTCTCCCCTCTCTCTTCTGTCTCTCCCCTCTCTCTTCTGTCTCTCCCCTCTCTCTTCCCTGTTTCTCCCCTCTCTCTTCTGTCTCTCCCCTCTCTCTTCTGTTTCTCCCCTCTCTCTCCCCCTGCCCTCCTCCCCGGTTTCTCCCCTCTCTCTCCCCCTACCCCTCCTCCCCTGTTTCTCCCCTCTTTCTCCCCTGTTTCTTCTGTCTCTCCCCTCTCTCTTCTGTCTCTCCCCTGTTTCTCTTCTGTCTCTCCCCTGTTTCTCCCCTCTCTCTCCCCTGTTTCTCCCCTCTCTCTTCTGTTTCTCCCCTCTCTCTTCTGTTTCTCCCCTCTCTCTTCTGTTTCTCCTCTCTCTCCCCTATTTCTCCCCTCTCTCTCCCCTGTTTCTCCCCTCTCTCTTCTGTCTCTCCCATCTCTCTCCCCTGCCCCTCCTCCCCTGTTTCTCCCCTCTCTCTTCTGTTTCTCCCCTCTCTCTCCCCCGTTTCTCCCCTCTCTTTTCTCTCTCCCCTATTTCTCCCCTCTCTCTCCCCTGTTTCTCTCCTCTCTCTCCCCCTGCCCCTCATCCCCTGTTTCTCCCCTCTCTCTTCCCTGTTTCTCCCCTCTCTCTCCCCCTGCCCCTCATCCCCTGTTTCTCCCCTCTCTCTTCTGTTTCTCCCCTCTCTCTCCCCCGTTTCTCCCCTCTCTTTTCTCTCTCCCCTATTTCTCCCCTGTTTCTCCCCTCTCTCTCCCCTGTTTCTCCCCTCTCTCTCCCCCTGCCCCTCATCCCCTGTTTCTCCCCTCTCTCTTCCCTGTTTCTCCCCTCTCTCTCCCCCTGCCCCTCATCCCCTGTTTCTCCCCTCTCTCTACCCTATTTCTCCCCCCTCTCTCCCCCTGCCCCTCATCCCCTGTTTCTCCCCTCTCTCTCCCCTGTTTCTCCCCTCTCTCTTCCCTGTTTCTCCCCTCTCTCTCCCCTGTTTCTCCCCTCTCTCTCCCCTGTTTCTCCCCTCTCTCTCCCCCGTTTCTCCCCTCTCTTTTCTCTCTCCCCTATTTCTCCCCTCTCTCTCCCCTGTTTCTCCCCTCTCTCTTCTGTCTCTCCCCTCTCTCTCCCCCTGCCCCTCATCCCCTGTTTCTCCCCTCTCTCTCCCCCGTTTCTCCCCTCTCTCTTCCCTGTTTCTCCCCTCTCTCTCCCCTGTTTCTCCCCTCTCTCGTCTCTGTTTCTCCCCTCTCTCTCCCCTGTTTCTCCCCTCTCTCTTCCCTGTTTCTCCCCTCTCTCTTCCCTGTTTCTCCTCTCTCTCCCCTGTTTCTCCCCTCTCTCTCCCCTGTTTTTCCCCTCTCTCTCCCCCGTTTCTCCCCTCTCTTTTCTCTATCCCCTATTTCTCCACTCTCTCTCCCCTGTTTCTCCCCTCTCTCTTCTGTCTCTCCCCTCTCTCTCCCCCTGCCCCTCATCCCCTGTTTCTCCCCTCTCTCTCCCCTGTTTCTCCCCTCTCTCTCCCCTGTTTCTCCCCTCTCTCTCCCCCGCTTCTCCCCTCTCTTTTCTCTCTCCCCTATTTCTCCCCTCTCTCTCCCCTGTTTCTCCCCTCTCGCTTCTGTCTCTCCCCTCTCTCTCCCCCTGCCCCTCATCCCCTGTTTCTCCCCTCTCTCTCCCCCGTTTCTCCCCTCTCTCTCCCCCGTTTCTCCCATCTACCCTCTCTCTTCCCTGTTTCTCCCCTCTCTTCCCTGTTTCTCCCCTCTCTCTCTCCCGTTTCTCCCCTCTCTTTTCTCTTTTCCCTCTTTTCCCCTCTCTCTCCCCCGTTTCTCCCCTCTCTCTCCCCCGTTTCTCCCATCTACCCTCTCTCTTCCCTGTTTCTCCCCTCCCCTGTTTCTACCCTCTCTCTCCCCTGTTTTCCCCTCTCTCTTCCCCTTTTCCCCCTCTCTCTTCCCTGTTTCTCCCCTCTCTCTTATGTTTCTCCCCTCCCCGTTTCTCCCCTCTCTTTTCCACCGTTTCTCCTTTCTCTCTCCCCTGTTTCTCCCCTCTCTC
Organism: Oncorhynchus clarkii lewisi; assembly: GCF_045791955.1. Lineage (NCBI taxonomy): Eukaryota > Metazoa > Chordata > Actinopteri > Salmoniformes > Salmonidae > Oncorhynchus > Oncorhynchus clarkii. The sequence continues at coordinate 42,032,389 of NC_092153.1, forward strand.
ATCTGTTTCTCCCCTCTCTCTCCCCTGTTTGTCCCCTCTCTCTTCTGTTTCTCCCTTCTCTCTCCCCCGTTTCTCTCCTCTATCTCCCCCGTTTCTCTCCTCTCGCTCCCCTCTCGCTCCCCTTGTTTCTCCCCTCTCTCTCGCCCGTTTCTCCCCTCTCGCTCCACTGTTTCTCCCCTCTCTCTCCCCTGTTTCTCCCCTCACTCTCCCCTGTTTCTCCCCCCTCTCTCCCCCGTTTCTCCCCACTCTCTCCCCTCTTTCTCCCCTCTCTCTCCCCTGTTTCTTCCCTCTCTCCCCTGTTTCTCCCCACTCTCTCCCCTCTTTCCTCCCTCTCTCTCCCCTCTCTCTTCTATTTATCCCCTCTCTCTTCTGTTTCTCCCCTCTCTCTTCTGTTTCTCCCCTCTCTTCCCTGTTTCTCCCCTCTCTCTTCTGTTTCTCCCCTCTCTTCCCTGTTTCTCCCCTCTCTCTTCTGTTTCTCCCTTCTCTCTCCCCTGTTTCTCCTCTCTCTCTTCCCCGTTTCTCCCCTCTCTCTCCCCCGTTTCTCTCCTCTCTCTCCCCCGTTTCTCTCCTCTCTCTCCCCCGTTTCTCTCCTCTCTCTCCCCCGTTTCTCTCCTCTCTCTCCCCCGTTTCTCCCCTCTCTCTCCCCCTTTCTCCCTTCTCTCTCCCCTGTTTCTCCCCTCTCTCTTCTGTTTCTCCCCTCTCTTCCCTGTTTCTCCCCTCTCACTTCTGTTTCTCCCCTCTATTCCCTGTTTCTCCTCTCTCTCTCGCTTCTGTCTCTCCCCTCTCTCTCCCCCTGCCCCTCATCCCCTGTTTCTCCCCTCTCTCTCCCCTGTTTCTCCCCTCTCTCTCCCCTGTTTCTCCCCTCTCTCTCCCCCGCTTCTCCCCTCTCTTTTCTCTCTCCCCTATTTCTCCCCTCTCTCTCCCCTGTTTCTCCCCTCTCGCTTCTGTCTCTCCCCTCTCTCTCCCCCTGCCCCTCATCCCCTGTTTCTCCCCTCTCTCTCCCCCGTTTCTCCCCTCTCTCTCCCCCGTTTCTCCCATCTACCCTCTCTCTTCCCTGTTTCTCCCCTCTCTTCCCTGTTTCTCCCCTCTCTCTCTCCCGTTTCTCCCCTCTCTTTTCTCTTTTCCCTCTTTCTCCCCTCTCTCTCCCCCGTTTCTCCCCTCTCTCTCCCCCGTTTCTCCCATCTACCCTCTCTCTTCCCTGTTTCTCCCCTCCCCTGTTTCTACCCTCTCTCTCCCCTGTTTTCCCCTCTCTCTTCCCCTTTTCCCCCTCTCTCTTCCCTGTTTCTCCCCTCTCTCTTATGTTTCTCCCCTCCCCGTTTCTCCCCTCTCTTTTCCACCGTTTCTCCTCTCTTTTCCCTGTTTCTCCCCTCTCTCTCCCCTGTTTCTCCTTTCTCTCTCCCCTGTTTCTCCCCTCTCTCATCTGTTTCTCCCCTCTCTCTCCCCTGTTTGTCCCCTCTCTCTTCTGTTTCTCCCTCCCCCGTTTCTCTCCTCTATCTCCCCCGTTTCTCTCCTCTCGCTCCCCTTGTTTCTCCCCTCTCTCTCGCCCGTTTCTCCCCTCTCGCTCCACTGTTTCTCCCCTCTCTCTCCCCTGTTTCTCCCCTCACTCTCCCCTGTTTCTCCCCCCTCTCTCCCCACTCTCTCCCCTCTTTCTCCCCTCTCTCTCCCCTGTTTCTTCCCTCTCTCCCCTGTTTCTCCCCACTCTCTCCCCTCTTTCCTCCCTCTCTCTCCCCTCTCTCTTCTATTTATCCCCTCTCTCTTCTTCTGTTTCTCCCCTCTCTCTTCTGTTTCTCCCCTCTCTTCCCTGTTTCTCCCCTCTCTCTTCTGTTTCTCCCCTCTCTTCCCTGTTTCTCCCCTCTCTCTTCTGTTTCTCCCTTCTCTCTCCCCTGTTTCTCCTCTCTCTCCCCCGTTTCTCCCCTCTCTCTCCCCCGTTTCTCTCCTCTCTCTCCCCCGTTTCTCTCCTCTCTCTCCCCCGTTTCTCTCCTCTCTCTCCCCTGTTTCTCCCCTCTCTCTTCTGTTTCTCCCCTCTCTTCCCTGTTTCTCCCCTCTCACTTCTGTTTCTCCCCTCTCTTCCCTGTTTCTCCTCTCTCTCTCTCTTCTGTTTCTCCCCTCTCTCTCCTGTTTCTCCCCTCTCTTCCCTGTTTCTCCCCTCTCTCTTCTGTTTCTCCCCTCTCTCTTCTGTTTCTCCCCTCTCTCTTCTGTTTCTCCCCTCTCTTCCCTGTTTCTCCCCTCTCTTCCCTGTTTCTCCCCTCTCTTCCCTGTTTCTCCCCTCTCTTCCCGTTTCTCCCCTCCCCCCCGTTTCTCCCCTCTCTCTCCTGTTTCTCCCCTCTCTCTCCTGTTTCTCCCCTCTCTCTCCTTTTTCTCCCCTCTCTCTTCTGTTTCTCCCCTCTCTCTCCTGTTTCTCCCCTCTCTCTCCTGTTTCACCCCTCTCTCTCCTGTTTCTCCCCTCTCTTTTCCATTTCTCCCCTCACTCTTCCCTGTTTCTCCCCCTGTCCACCCCCCATTTTTCTCTCTTTATTTCTCCCTCCCCCTTCCTACCCTCTCTCTGACTCTCAGGCTCGTTGGTCGTTTCAGAATCGGACCCAATAGAGGCCATTGCTCGCTTCGACTTCTCCGGACGGACCAACCAGGAGTTGTCATTTAAGAAGGGCGCGTCTCTCCTCCTTTTCCAGCGAGCCAGTGATGACTGGTGGGAGGGCCGACACAATGGAGTGGACGGACTGGTGCCTCACCAGTACATAGTGGTTCAGGACATGTAAGAAACCACAAGACCAGTGGACACCAGTTTACACTAGTACAGAAGGTTTCAGACCAGTACAGACCTGTTCAGCTCAGAATAAACCAGTACAAACCACTTTAGAGCAGTACAGACTTGTCCAGATCAGTTTAGATCCATTTAGACCAGTACAAACCAGTATAGACCAGTACAGACCAACATAGAGAAGATGAGAGAAAGGAGTTCTAGTTGGCTTGGCTGTAGTCTGATGGGTGTGTGTTCCAGGCCGGACGGGGGCAGAGGCAGTCCGAAGACTGAAGCGGAGTTGCAGGAGGAGAGAGTGTCCACTAGGGGCACTGCTGCCTCTCCTACTGGAGCTCATGTAGCAGACATCTACCTAGCCAACCTCAACAAGTAAGACACACCAGGCATCAATCACAGTACAGCATCTCGTCATTTACACCTTCACTGACCCAATCAGATCTCAGTCTATTTTCACCTTCTCACTAACCATTCTGATCTCTCCATCGTTCTCTTTTTCTTTCTTTCTCTCTCTCCCTCTTTCTCTCTCTCCCTCTCTCGCCTTCACTTTTCTTTCTCCCCCCCACCTCTCTATGTCTCTCTCTCTCTGTCAGGATGAGGAAGAGGCCTGAGTTGGGGAGTATCCGTAGGACCTTTTGGGGGTCTGAGGGGGTCCAGGGGGGTGATGTGTCCCTGTCTGGGGCGACAGGAGGGGGCGTAAGGACGGCCAGTCTGCCAGTGGGAGGGGCTCTGGTGAAGGAGGGCGGCGACAAGCGACCAGTCAGCGCCCACAGTGTCCTCAACTCCTCAATCACGCGCCACTCCTCTCTCAAGACAAAGGTAGCGTCAAAAACATAGCTTCCATTAGTGCCGTACTATCGCTCTTTTTCAGTTGTTGGGTTTTATTATCTGTCGGTGGAGGCTGCTGAGGGGAGGGCGACTCATACTAATGGCTGGAACGGAGTCAATGGAGTCGTACCAAAGACATCAAACACGGTGTTTCCATGTTGTTTGATGCCCTTCCAGCCATTGTTATGAGCTGTCCTCCCCTCAGCAGCCTCCACTGTTCTCTGTTCTTTCTTGTTATTGCTGATTGCAACGACTCTCATTTGTTGTGTAGGTGGAGAGCCCTCAGTTCTGCAAGGCGACTACCACGGGCCGCTCTAAGAGCTTCAGCAACCACCGGCCCCTGGATCCTGAGGTCATCGCTCAGATGGAGCCCACCTCACAGGTGCGCCCGTCTCTGACCTCTGACACCGCACCTCTCACCTTTGACCTCTCACCTCTCAGGCAAATGTGTGCGCGTGTGTATTCTGATTTGTATCTGTCCGACATCTCCTGTTTCAGGATATCGAGGAGGCTATGAGCTCTGCTCTGAGTGAGCTGAAAGAGCTGGAGAGGCAGAGCAGTGTCAAGCACACGCACACGCCCGACGTGGTGCTGGACACACTGGAGCAGCTGAAGGGTGTGTGTGGGGGTGGCGGGGCGTCCGAGCCCTCCAGTCCCCTCCACTCCCGTCTGCTGAGGGACAGCGAGGGCGCAGGGCCTCCACACTCACACCCCCTCCAACGCAGCGCCTCGTCCGCTAGCGACGTCCCCTCCTCCTTCCGCCCCTCCAAGCCCAGGAGTCCCCTGCCCTCTTCCGCATCCTCCTCTCTCGCCTCCTCAGCCCTCTCTGCCTCCACTCCCTCCTTCCGAGAGCCTCGCCCTCCAGCCACGCGGCCCAAGCCGGTGGTCTTCCCCAAGGGTGGAGGAGGCGGCAGTCCGGCTATGGGCTCCCCAACCACCACTGTCCCCCCAACCCCTCCTCCCCCACCCCAGCCCAACGACAAGTCCTGCCCCGCCTGAGGGCACTCACTCTCTCACACACCCACACACACACACACACACACACACACACACACACACATCTCCTCTCACCCCAGTAATAAGTGGGATAGCTCCCATCTTGGATCAGCTTACCCTCGCAAACTCTTAACCATTTATAGGGAAAACCCCCGAACCATATGTAGAGCATCCATGACTCAACTCTGCCCCCTCTTGGTAGCTTTAGTCATCACACCTACCTTCTGACTGACACGGAGTAATACAGAAAATCAAACAAGGCATCCAAATGGACAAGCAGCCTGACAAAAAGAGATATGGCGCCTGTACTGTATATACTGGTGTGAGGTGTGCCTGTGTGAGGTGTGTGTGTGTGAGGTGTGTGTGTGTGTGAGGTGTGTGTGGCATACCTTACACTTGAGTGAGAGCACTGTTTGATTTTAAATAGATGGTGACATTTAAGGACATTTATCCTCAACTAACCTTGAGAATACTGGAGTGGACGGGAGGAGTGGTTCACCTGGTTGGCTGTGTGTGTGGCAGTGTGACTCCTGGATTCCACACTCTCTGAGAACACACAGACCGACTGTGGAAACAGAGAACACTAACTAACTCTGTAGAAACTCCGTGACCTGTTCACTCCGCTGCTTCAAGACTGAGGCAAGACTGGATCTGCCAGCCTGGACAGAGAGAGAGAGTTGGACTGATAGATGGATTGAGGGACAGAGGACCAGAAGATGCAGCAACTCCGGTGAAAAGCCGGGCTATATCGCCGATAGAAAAGCTCTGGAGTAGAGTGCAGGGGGAATGCCTGCTTCTATGTGAGGAGGAGAGAGCTAGGTTACATCTCTGATCCTCCGAGGTGTCTGGGCAGCAAGCGGCGTGTTGTGGGGATTCATCATAACACAAAACGCAAACCCGTAGAGTTGCTTTACACTAGGGTCTTTTCTACTGTACTCTCCTAGACTCGACATCCGGGCTTTTCATTTAGTGGCCAAAGTAATGCTGGTTCTCTTTACTAAGTGGAAATTGATTGACCATCTGATGTCATCAATTTGCCAGAGAGTCCAATCACCTGTTTCCCGAGTGGGAAGGAGTCAATAGAATTGAATGCAGTAGTGACGGGGCCCTCCAGGACCAGAATTGAATAGCCCTGTTCGACATTCGGTACAACCAACATAGTGCAACGCAACGCTTGTCTGGCTTTACAGCAGCACCTCCTGCTGGTGCATAAGGGCACGACGTGGCCTTGCTCAATAACCCCCCTTTCTTTAGCAATAAGAGTCTGACAGAGACTCACCAACTCAGCAGCATGACAGGCCTGCTGCTTCTCTCTCCCTTAGATTCCCGGCATTAATATACACTCTATTACAGAAGTAGAACACACACACACACATGCATGACGTGTGTGTGTGTGTTCTGTGGCAGCTAAATGCCTTTTCAGGTTCTCCTCGCATGCTGGGGCCACAGCAGTCGCAGTGCCGACTGACTGACTGACTGCGTCTATCTACAATACAAGCAATGCACCTCTTCGACCAGCTACACGCAAATTATGACTCCAAAACAAAATCCTCAAACATGTTTGTTTTTCCTTGTGTATATATGTTTAATAATCATGACGATAACTGGAAAAGTGCAGACGAGGAATCTCAGTGAGGTGGAAGAGTTTGTTTAGAGCACAAACAAACCTCGTCAAGCACATTTGGAATAATTACATTATGCTTCTTTTCTCCCAGTTGTTAGTTAATCCTCAGAATATGTCATACTGAACCGTGTCTTGTCAGTGACTCTGCACAGCTCTTAGAACTGAAACGTAAAGGGAGAACCCACTCAAAAAAATCATTTGGTGTTTGTTTCATTAGTCCACTGTTGATACAGTCCCGAACTTGACTGCTGGCAAGCAAAACATTTTTCAGGATAATTTGCATCATCAATGATGATGTGGCTGGAGACACTTTGCTTCTTGAAACTCCCAACATCTTGAAAACTTGACTGTTGACTTTCAAAACATTTTTGGGACTGTATCAACAGTGGACTAATGAAACAAATACCAAATTATAGTTTTTTTAAGTGGATTTGCCCATTAACTGCGCATCATGAAGGGAACCAACTAATGGCAGCTTTCTGGGGACAGGGGGACCAACAGGAAGGGGACACCACAGACAGCAGAGCCACTTCCTGTGTCACCAGAGCCACTGCTCACTAGGCTTAATGTTTGTGTGACTGACTAGTACTCAGTCCCAGTCATTTCAGCCATTCCTGGAAAAGTGTCACTCTCTCATTCCTCTACCTGGTGTGTATCATGGCGGACCAGCGTCCAATCATTTATTGGATTTATATAACCCAATGACATGAGTTAAAGCAACAGCCCCGAGGCCTGTTCTGTGGTGCCCGTCTTTAAGAGAACCTCTGCTGTGACTCCCTAACTGTCTGTTACTCTGACTGTCGCATCACGTGGTCAACGTCAAAACGGTCCTGTCCTGTCTGTCACGGTGACATCATTTGCATTTTCTGTAGTCGGAACTCTGATTTGTCAAGGGGGGGCGGGGTGTGACAGAATGTTTTGATTGGTCAAGGTCAGTGGGAGGCGGGATGCTCTAGTGATTGACAGCTCTAACGCCCGGTCTGAGATCAGGATCGTCAATGATAGGGCTCAAGAGAACCCTCAGGGGAGAAGGGCAGAACAACTAGTTCAGACAGTTTCTGTCTTTCCCCCTCTCCCTATCAACCTCTCTCCGTACCTTTCTCCTTCTCTTAGCATTCTCCCTCTGTTCCCACAGACACACATCTTTTCCTTACAAATATCCCTCTCTCTAGTTCCTCCCTTATTCCTTCCTCCCCACCCTGCAAACCCCAGGTATATAATTGTATTATTGCAATCCCAAATGCTCTGTAACAGGTGGTTGATTTCTTAAATGTAATGTTTTATCTCTGTGTGTATTTTCAGATGTGTTTTACATAGGGTTGCTCCCCTTACCTCATCTTTGGCCACTGGGGCGATTAGGCATCAACACACATGTCATACGAACACACACTCATGGGTGATGCTTTGTGGTTGGAGTCTCTGTTCACCTGGCTTCGCTATATAGGAGCCGGGAGCCTCAGTCTCCACACCGTATTATCAGTTGAGCTCAAATCATTCATCACACACTTGAAATTACAGTGTGCTCACGGACTGATTTGAGCGATGATGATTTTTAAAATTCTGATTTAACTATTGTTAAATATGCATTTCTTGCCCATTTGAAAACACGGGACCTAAAAATATAAAAAAAATGACTGTAATGTCAAATATATTTATAGTTGTCTCTGTATTACCGGAGAATCCTATGTTAAGATGTACTTTGTACATACAATGTTGTACATTACAGAGGTACACTGTTTTTCTGGTACAATATTGTACAGTAATAGCAATAGTAGCTTAATCAAATAGGTCTTATATAATTCTATGTCTAGTTCTTGTAGTAGACTTTTTTTTTTTTAAATAAACATCTCTTGCTATAAAAGGTCTCTGCGTTAGTGGGGAGATTATCATGACAGTGACGGTGACGACGACGATGGATTGCAATGCATCTGGTTCTGTCTTCTCTCGCTCTCTCTCTCTCTCCTCTCTCTCTCCTCTCTCTCACACACACACACACGATGAGACTTTTTGCATTCACCACTTGTGTCTACAGAAGTGCTGCATCCACAGGACTGTATTACGGAGAGAGGGAGCAAACACGGCGCCCGTGTCGACGAAGAGATGGTCGTCTCCTCCATCAGAGACGTCCTACCATAGATAGGCAACATATGTTCATTAGGGGTCAGGAGATCATTTAGTGTAGGAAACCTCAAGGAACACCCCTCACAGTTCTCTCTAATAGTCCAGACCTGGACATCATAATCAATATGAATATTATTATCTTTCCATCGTCAAAACCTGGATTTTCAAAATGGAAGTTTCCAATAAATTACAGTAGGCCCTGTGAAATCAAGACCAAGGAGCTTTGTGGGAGGCAACCCAACTGTATAGAGCGATGTAGTAGGCAATATCAACCACTAGATGTCACCAGAGCCTACATTTGAAGCCGGCTGGTTAAAAATTCGGAAGTTACAGCACTGCACCGAAACTTTCATAGAATCGAAGGGTATCCATTATATTGATAATTTAGTCGAGTGATCGCTCTAACAATATAAATACATGTCCTCAAAGGTGGAAGGCAGGGAAGTGGTGGGACCATTCTAGACAATGAAAGGGCAGGTACGCGCCTGAACAGCAGGTACAATTGAGTTGGTTTCGTTCACTTATATCAGTGCACTCATAACAACCTAACCATTACGAAACGTAAATCAAATAAGCAATAAGCATCTATAAGGCCCGCAACAAGGTAGGACTCCATACTCCCCCTTACAAAAAAGATTGCAGTTACACTTCTTCTTCGGTGGGGTTTATAGGTGCTTGGCATCCAACGTTATGGTACATTACCACCTATTGTACTGGAGTGTGGGCCAGAGACAGGGAGAACATATATATTTTTTAAATTGAACATTTATTTAACTAGGCAAGTCCATTAAGAACAAATTCTTATTTACAATGACGGCCTACACCGGCCAAACCCGGACGACGCTGGGCCAATTGTGCTGCGCCCTATGGGACTCACAATCAGCCTTTCGAAACCAAGGTGTCTGTAGTGACGCCTCAAAAACTACCTGCCAGGCCTGTTGCTCTTAAAGATAACATATTTGAGACTACATCTAATTACGTTCTACTCAATATACTCTGAACTAATTTCCTGTATCTCATTCTCCCTCATACTAGATGTCAGCCTCTCTCTTTCCCTCTGATACTCCCCACAATAGCAATACATGCTCCACGGTCTCTGTTTCCTGTCAATAATCACACTTTCCTGTTGGATGCTTTCCTGTCATATTTAAAGTCTTATTCAACTGGCTGTGTCCCACCCTTAATCTACTGGCTGTGTCCCACCCTTAATCTACTGGCTGTGTCCCACCCTTAATCTACTGGCTGTGTCCCACCCTTAATCTACTGGCTGTGTCCCACCCTTAATCTACTGGCTGTGTCCCACCCTTAATTTACTGGCTGTGTCCCACCCTTAATCTTGTAAAAAAATAACCTCCTCTCTTCTGTCCCTTCCTGCCGTCCTCCCCTCCCCAACTTTCCTCTATACTTGAAATAAATGCCTGCCCTTAGTATCTCAATTCCACTGCTCCTGCTATCTCTGCACCATCACTGTCCATATCAGGCTTTTTGCCTCTGCTTGCTCATTAAAACTACAACATCACTACTAAGTGCTTGTTTAGCCAGTATATCAGCTGCCTCGTTCCCCTCCACCCCCACATGGACATGGACCCAAGTAAATCTTATCTGTATACCCATCTGTCTAATCCTGCCATGGGTTTGTAGCACCTCATACAGCAGGTCTTGTCTTCTACGTGACCTAAAGGACTGGAGACTCATCAACACTGCACATGAATTAGAGCAAGTAACTACATCCTTCACCCAGTGCAAAGGCCAACAGAATGGCCATCAGCTCTGCCGTATATACAGCCAGATGATCTGTAATACGTTTCCTGACTGCCACCCCATGTTCCTGCACTACAAATCCTGACCCAGTACGTCTTGTCCTTGGATCTTTTGTACCATCTGACTAAACTCCCTTCCATGCAGTCCCATCTCCCTCGCCTAGGTATTACCCACCCACCCACCCAAAGCTTGTGTCCACCCTCTCAAGGTTTCTCCCATATAACCTCAAGCATACCTCATCTCCCATCTTCCTCCTGGTAAAGAACACTGAGCTCTCTACAGAGAACCTGAACCCCCACATTAATGCCTACCACTCTACCTCATCAATTGCTTCCTGTACCTTCCTGACTATGTAATGGCACATTTGCCATCTGCAAATAACGACCTCCCAATGTCCGGCCGTACCTTAGAGTAAACATAATTGATCATGATTGAGAACAACAGAGGACTAATCACGCTCCCCTGTGGTGTACCGTTATCCACCAGGTAGCGGCCTGATAGGGACTTTCCCACCCTCACTTGGAAAGACCTTCCAAACAGGAAATAATTTAGCCAGTTGTACGTTCTTCCTCCTACCGCCATAATATCAAGCTTGATTAACGACCCCTCCTTCTGCATCATATCATACGGCTTCTCCACATCATATCATACACCTTCACCACATCATATCATACACCTTCTCCACATCATATCAATAACCTTCTCCACATCATATCATACACCTTCTCCACATCAAAAAAGACAGCTACAACAGTCTCCTTGTTCACCTGAGTCTTCCTGACCTCTGCTTCTAAGCAGAGCACTGGGTCCATAGTTCTCCTACCCTTCCTGAACCCACTCTGATGTGGCGATACTAGCCCCCTGCTCTCTAGGAAATATTGTCCCACACTCCTCTGTCCACCATGGGACTGTTTTCCTCCTCCCTGAACTCTTAGGTATAACCTCAGTAGTTGCTCCCACTAACGCTGTTCTCACCCAGTTATTCATACTATCCACATCCCATCTCATATCCACCCGAGCCATCACCTCACTCAACTCTTTAAACTGATCCTACTTTGCCCTTCCAAACACCCACCTGCCTACTCCATCCACTGACACCTCCTCCTCCCTACTGTGAATACTATGAGGTAATGATCACTCCCTACTGTCGACTCCTCCCATACCTCCCACTCACAGATTCCTGCCATCGCATTAGATACCAGAGTGAGGTACATCAATCCTGGTCCCTCGGCCATCATTCAGGCACACTAGATCTTTCATTTCTATCAGATGTTCCCATCACTTGGCCATTTCCATCTATCCGTTTTCCCCCAAGAGCGTGTTGTGGGCATTAAAATCCCCACACCACATTACCTTAGTTCTATTCTGGCCCTCCACCCTCTCCAGCACTTCCAGGTCCAATATCTGTTCACTATCACCCCTCCTCTCAACCACACCACCACCACATATTCCTGTTAATTACCTCTGCCGAGCATCCTGTAGGCAAGTCCCCCCCCCCCCCCCCCTCCTGTTTCCTGGACACAAATCACATCAGGCTTAACTGGCACATCCACAATGAACTGCTTGAACTCCTACCCATCAGCCAACAGGCTTCGGGCATTCCATTGTAGTACTAACTAAGATCCAGTAATACATGACTCCACCCTCGGCTGATTGAGGTCATCTCCAACCTCTTCCCAGGTCAACCCTGTCACACTCGGATGTCTCCCAGCAGATTTCACTATTAGCTGAATCCTCTCTGTTTTAGACTCTACTTTAGCAGTGCTATTGATAGCTCCTGCTATGAACGTCACCAGCTTTCTCTTATCTATGTATACCATATTGATGCTCCAACCCATGTCTCCCTGGAACCTGCATCTCCCTGGACCACCCTCACTGCCTCAGCATATGACACCCTTCTCTCCACCCGCACTTGTTGCACCTCTGCTACCTGCTTCCTTGCCTCACACCCACTAGATGCCACGGTATGAACACCCCCACAGCTGCAGCGCGTAGGTTGTTCACCATCCCCACACTTCCCATACTCATGCTCCCCTCCACACCTGGCACCTTTTCTCTTTACAGGCTGTTGCCACATGCCCAAACTTCTGGCAGTTCTAATATCTTCAAGGCTTCGGTACATAAGCCCTCCCCTAATAACTCGTATATCCTATGGTCACTTTATTTGTCAGTAACCGGTCCTTGGAAGGGTAACAGAATAGACGGGCTGTCTCCTCTCACTCCACCCCTTGTTGCTGGCAACCTTTGAACATCCACTAGAGCTCTTCCTCTCAAGTTGTGGCTTTCCTCTTTTATTGCCGACACTCACAGGCCGCGAACTTGGCGGGAACTGGAACACGCTGTCGTACACGTCGATCCAGAGCATCACTAACATGCTCAATGGGTGACATGTCTGGTGAGTATGCAGGCCCTGGAAGAACTGGGACATTTTCAGCTTCCAGGAATTGTGTAAAGATCCTTGCGACATGGGGCCGTGCATTATCATGCTGAAACATGAGGTGATGGTGGGGGATGAATGGGATGACAATGGGCCTCGGGATCTCTGTGCATTCAAATTGCCATCGATAAAATGCAACTGTTTGTTGTCAGTAGCTTATGCTGGCCATACCATAACCCTACCGCCACCATGAGGCACTCTGTTAACAACGTTGACATCCGCAAACCGCTAGCCCACACAACACCATACTCATGGTCTGCGGTGAGGGTGGTTGAATGTACTGCCAAATTCTCTAAAACATCGGTGTTTCTCTGGCAACAGCTCTGGTGGACATTCCTGCAGTCAGCGTGCCAATTGCAAGCTTCACCAAAACTTGAGAGATCTGTGGCATTGTGTTGTGTGACAAAACTGCAGATTTTAGAGTGACCTTTTATTGTCCCCAGCACAAGGTGCACCTGTGTAATAATCATGCTGTTTAATCAGCTTCTTTATATTCCACAGAAGTTAGGAACCAATATACACAGGCAGTTCGGAAAGCAAAGGCTAGCATTTTCAAACAGAAACTTCAAAAAGTTCTGGGACACTGTAGAGTCCATTGAGAATAACAGCACCTCCTCCCAGCTGACCACTGCACTGAGGCTAGGAAACATGTCACCACCAATAAATCTATAACGATTGAGAATTTCAATAAGCATTTTTCTACGACTGGCCTTGCTTTCCACCTGGCTACCCCTATCCCGGTCAACAGCCCTGCACCCCCCACAGCAATTTGCCCAAGCATCCCCCATTTCTCTTTCACCCAAATTCAGATAGCTGATGTTCCGAAAGAGCTGCAAAATCTGGACCCCTACAAATCAGCCGGGCTAGACAATCTGGACCCTCTCTTTCTAAAATTATCTGCCGAAATTGTTGCAACCCCTATTACTAGCCTGTTCAACCTCTCTTTCATATCGTCTGAGAACCCCAAAGATTGGAAAGCTGCCGCGGTCATCCCCCTCTTCAAAGGGGGAGACACTCTAGACCCAAACTGCTACAGACCTATATCTATCCTACCCTGCCTTTCTAAGGTCTTCGAAAGCCAAGTTAACAAACAGATCACTGCCATTTTGAATCGCACCTTACCTTCTCCGCTATGCATTCTGGTTTCCCGAAATCGGTCATGGGTGAACCTCAGCAAGGTCCTAAACAATATCATAACCTCCATCGATAAAAGACAATACTGTGCAGCTGTATTCATTGACCTGGCCAAGGCTTTCGCCAAGGCTTTCGATCACCACATTCTTATCGGCAGACTCAACAGCCTTGATTTCTCAAATGACTGCCTTGCCTGGTTCACCAACTACTTATCAGACAGAGTTCAGTGTGTCAAATCGGAGGGCCTGTTGTCCGGACCTCTGGCAGTCTCTATGGGGGTGCCACGGGGTTCAATTCTCGGGCCGACTCTTTACTCTGTATATATCAATGATGTCGCTCTTGCTGCTGGTGATTCTCTGATCCACCTCTACGCAGACAACAACATTCTGTATACTTCTTGGACACTGTGTTAACTAACCTCCAGACAAGCTTCAATGCCATACAACTCTCCTTCCGTGGTCTCCGACTGCTCTTAAATTAAAGTAAAACTAAATGCATGCTCTTTAACCGATCGCTACCAGCACCTGCCCGCCCGTCCAGCATCACTACTCTGGACGGTTCTGACTTAGAATATGTGGACATCTACAAATACCTAGGTGTCTGGCTAGACTGTTAACTCTCCTTCCAGACTCACATTAAGCATCTCCAATCCAAAATTAAATCTAGAATTGGCTTCCTATTTTGCAACAAAGCATCCTTCACTCATGCTGCCAAACATAGTCAGTTTTACGAGGCTATCCTACCGACCCTTGACTTCGGCGATGTCATTTACAAAATAGCCTCCAACACTCTACTCAGCAAATTGGATGTAGTCTATCATAGTGCGTTTTGTTTTGTCACCAAAGCCCCATATACTACCCACCACTGTGACCTGTATGCTCTCGTTGGCTGGCCCTCGCTTCATGTTCGTCGCCAAACCCACTGGCTCCAGGTCATCTATAAGCCTTTGCTAGGTATAGCCCCGCCTTATCTCAGCTCACTGATCACCATAGCAGCACCCACGCATAGCACGCGCTCCAGCAGGTATATTTCACTGGTCACCCCCAAAGCCAATTCCTCCTTCGGCCGCCTTTCCTTCCAGTTCTCTGCTGCCAATGACTGGAACAAATTGCAAAAATCACTGAAGCTGGAGATTCATATCTCCCTCACTAGCTTTAAGCACCAGCTGTCAGAGCAGCTCACAGATCACTGCACCTGTACAAAGCCCATTTTTAAATAGCCCATCCAACTACCTCATCCCCATACTGTTTTTTTTTCTTCTCCTTTGCACCCCGCTACTTGCACATTCATCTTCTGCTCATCTGTCACTCCAGTGTTTAATTGCTAACTTGTAATTATTTCACCACTATGGCCTATTTATCTTAGACTTTTTCCCTATTGTGTTATTGACCCTACGTTTGTTTATTCCATGTGTAACTCTGTGTTGTTGTTTGTGTCGCACTGCTTTGCTTTATCTTGGCCAGGTCGCAGTTGTAAATGAGATCTTGTTCTCAACTAGCCTACCTGGTTAAATTAAAAAAATGGATGGATTATCTTGGCAAAGGAGAAATGCTCACCAACCGGGATGTAAACAAATTTGTGCACAACATTTGAGAGAAATAAGCTTTTTGTGCGTACGGAACATTTCTGGGATCTTTTATTTCAGCTCATGAAACATGGGACCAACACTTTACACGTTGCGTTTGTATTTCTAACACATCAAAGGGTGAGTGAGATGTCATGCGATCACTAACTTTTGATGACTAACTTGTGTGTGTAGATGACAGGGCAGCAGGTTGCGGTGAAGGTGTTTAAACTGATGAGCTACAGTCGTCCGTACAAGGTTCAGATGAGAGAGTTCGAGATGCTCAGGAGACTCAACCACAACAACATCGTCAAGCACTTCTCCGTGGAGGAGGTGAGGATGGGAGGAGAGGAAGTGAGGCAGGAGGAGAAGAGGGGTAGCAACAAACAGTTTTTTACCTTCATCAAACCTGATTAGTCATGCCACCCCCCCCCCCCCCCCCCCCCCTCTCTCTCTGTCTGTAGCTGAGGAGTAAACAGAGGGTGTTGGTGATGGAGTATTGTTCAGGAGGCAGTCTGCTCAGTCTGCTGGTGGAGCCAGAGAACGCCTTCGGTCTACCAGAACCAGAGCTCCTCATAGTACTACATTGTGTGGGTCAGTGTGTGTGTGGTTGTAGGTGAAGAGAGGTTAGGAGCCGGGGGATGAGAAGGTGCCCCCCCCAATCATTTGGATGAACCATTCGTCCTATTTCTTCTAGTGCACGGGATGAACCATCTGTGTGAGAACAGGGTGGTGCATCAGGATATTAAGCCTGGGAACATCATTCGTCAGGTGGGAGAGGACGGGAGGTCCATCTATAAGCGAACAGAATTTGGAGGGGCCAGAGAACTAGAGGACGATGAGAAGTTTGTCTCCCTCTACGGGACAGAGGAATACGTGGTGAGAGAGAGAGAGAGGGGTGGTGGAGGAGAGAAAACGGGGAGGCTATGTGGAGAAGAGGGGAAAGGTAAGCGACAGCTTAGTTTATTAGGATCCCCATTAGCTACTGCACATGCTGCAGCTACTCTTCCTGAGGTCCACTTAAAAAGTACATGACAAAGTACAGAGCAGTTATAGACAAGAACAACGGGACGGAGAGGAGAGATTACGTCGAATGTTGTCTCAGACCTGTCTGAGCGTGCAGTGTTTCCTAAGCCTCAGCAGATAACATAAGGTAGGGCAGGTTATGGTATTTAGCGCGTGTGTGTGTGTGTGTGTGTAGCACCCGGACATATATGAGTGTGCAGTGCTGTGGAAACCCCAGCAGAAGGCCTATGGTGTGAGTGCTGACCTGTGGAGTATTGGAGTGACGTTTTACCACGCTGCCGCCAGTACTTCACCCTTCACACCCTACGGAGGACCCCGCAAGAACAAGCCCACCATGTAAGTCTGTGTGTGTTGTGTGTTTCGTAGCTCCAACAGTAGGTGTGTGTGTGTAATTACTATGGGCAACCTGGAATTACATTGAGATGAGCAAGTTATTGCCATTTTATTGATTTGGGATTCATCAAAACACAACACCAGATGGAACAGGACAATAAAACGCTGGTGTCTTCCTTCTCCTCTGCTCCCACGGCACCCTGTCGGTGCCGTGCAGGTATAAGGTCACCACAGAGAAGCCAGTTGGGGCCATTGCTGGAGCCCAGAGGGTTGACGACGGCCCTATAGAGTGGAGTTACCGCTTGCCACAGAGCTGCCAGCTCTCAGTCAATACCTCTCACTCTTCCACTTCTTCTCCCCCCTCCCCTCTGTGTGTAGGGGTCTGAGTGGTCAACTGGTGCCAGTGTTAGCTGGGATACTGGAGGCAGACCAGGAGAAGTATTGGGCATTTGGCCAGTTATTTTTTGCCACCACAGAGATACTACAGAGAGTCTCAGTCCATCTGTTCTGCCTGCAACAGGCCGCAGCTCACCGCATATACATTCACCACCACAACACGTGAGTCGCACACACACACACAAACACACAAACCAGAAACATCTGATTGATGCTCTCCTCTCTGTCTGCCCCCCCCCCCCCACTCCCAGTGAGAAGGTGCGTAGGGAGTGTGGCGACGTGATGCTTGGTATCAGCACGGTCAACACGAGACTGCAGTCCTGCCACAGCTCTGAGCACAGACTACACACACTGTGAGTGACAAGACACACGGTCGCATACCAACACGTACAATCTCAGGCATTGTAACATTGCAAGCAATGAACACCTAAAACAGTTGTAGGCAAACGTAGAAAATCAGCAGGGGATCAAATACTTTTTTCCCTCACTGTATATGTACAGTGCCTTTGGAATGTATTCAGACCCCTTGACTTTTTCCACATTACAGCCTTATTCTAAAATGTATTTTTTAAAAATCTCATAACAGTGCAAAAAAAGGTTTTTAGAAATGTTTGCTAATTTACAAAAATACAAAACACTATCTAATTTACATACAGTACCAGTCAAAAGTTTGGACACACTTACTCATTCCAGGGTTTTTCTTTATTTTTACTATTTTCTACATTGTACAATAATAATGAAGACATCAAAACTATGAAATAACACATATGGAATCATGTAGTAACCAAATAAGTGTTAAACAAATATTTTTATTTTTATTTTAAACAGTTGAAGTCGGAAGTTTACATACACCTTAGCCAAATACATTTAAACTCAGTTTCACAATTCCTGACATTTAATCCTAGTAAAAATTCCCTGTCTCAGGTCAGTTAGGATCACCACT
This sequence comes from Oncorhynchus clarkii lewisi, assembly GCF_045791955.1. NCBI lineage: Eukaryota > Metazoa > Chordata > Actinopteri > Salmoniformes > Salmonidae > Oncorhynchus > Oncorhynchus clarkii. The sequence continues at coordinate 42,050,307 of NC_092153.1, forward strand.
TTATTTTAAGAATGTGAAATGTCAGTATAATAGTAGAGAGAATTATTTATTTCAGCTTTTATTTATTTCATCACATTCCCAGTGGGTCATAAGTTTACATACACTCAAATAGTATTTGGTAGCATTGCCTTTCAATTGTTTAACTTGTGTCAAATGTTATGGGTAGCCTTCCACAGCCTTCCCATAATAAGTTGGGTGAATTTTGGCCCATTCCTCCTGACAGAGCTGGTGTAACTGAGTCAGGTTTGTAGGCCTCCTTGCTCGCACACGCTTTTTCAGTTCTGCCCACAAATGTTCTACAGGATTGAGGTCAGTGCTTTGTGATAGCCACTCCAATACCTTGACTTTGTTGTCCTTAAGCCATTTGCCACAACTTTGGAAGTATGCTTGGGATCATTGTCCATTTGGAAGATCCATTTGCGACCAAGCTTTAACTTCCTGACTGATGTCTTGAGATGTTGCTTCAATATATCCACATCATTTTCCGTCCTCATGATGCCATCTATTTTGTGAAGTGCACCAGTCCCTCCTGCAGCAAAGCTCCCTCACAACATGATGCTGCCACCCCCGTGCTTCACGGTTGGGATGGTGTTCTTCGGCTTGCAAGTCTCCCCCTTTTTCCTCCAAACATAACATTGGTCATTATGACCAAACAGTTCGATTTTTGTTTCATCAGACCAGAGGACATTTCTACAAAAAGTGTGATCTTTGTCCCCATGTGCAGTTGCAAACCGTAGTCTGGCTTTTTTATGGCGGTTTAGGAGCAGTGGCTTCTTCCTTGCTGAGCGGCCTTTCAGGTTATGTCGTTATAGGACTTTTTTTACTGTGGATATAGATACTTTTGTACCTGTTTCCTCCAGCATCTTCACAAGGTCCTTTGCTGTTGTTCTGGGATTGATTTGCACTTTTTGCACCAAAGTACGTTCATCTCTAGGAGGCAGAACGCGTCTCCTTCCTGAGCGGTATGACGGCTGTGTGGTCCTGTGGTGTTTATACTTGCGTACTATTGTTTGTACAGGTGAACGTGGTCCCGTCAGGCGTTTGGAAATTGCTCCCAAGGATGAACCAGACTTGTGGAGGTCTACAATTATTTCTGAGGTCTTGGCTGGTTTCTTTTGATTTTCCCATGATGTCAAGCAAAGAGGCACTGCGTTTGAAGGTAGGCCTTGAAATACAACACATCAACAAATATACCTCCAATTGACTCAAGTGATGTCAATTAGCCTATCAGAAGTTTCTAAAGCCATGACCTCATTTTCTGGAATGTTCCAAGCTGTCAGTCAACTTAGTGTATGTAAACGTCTGACCCACTGGAATTGTGATACAGTGAAATAATCTGTCTGTAAACAATTGTTGGAAAAATTATGTACAACGTAGATGCACAAAGTACATGCACAAAGTAGATGTCCTAACCGACTTGCCAAAACTATAGTTGTTAACAATACATTTGTGGAGTGGTTGAAAAACAAATTTTCATGACTCCAACCGAAGTGCATGTAAACTTCCGACTTAAACTGTGTATGTGTGTTTATGTATGTATGTATGTGTATGTATATATACACACATACACACACAGTGGGGCAAAAAAGTATTTAGTCAGCCACCAATTGTGCAAGTTCTCCCACTTAAAAAGATGAGAGAGGCCTATCATTTTCATCATAGGTACACTTCAACTATGACAGACAAAATGAGAAAAAAAATCCAGAAAAATCACATTGTAGGATTTTTAATGAATTTATTTGCAAATTATGGTGGAAAATAAGTATTTGGTCAATAACAAAAGTTTCTCAATACTTTGTTATATACCCTTTGTTGGCAATGACAGAGGTCAAACGTTTTCTGTAAGTCTTCACAAGGTTTTCACACACTGTTGCTGGTATTTTGGCTCATTCTTCCATGCAGATCTCCTCTAGAGCAGTGATGTTTTGGGGCTGTTGCTGGGCAACATGGACTTTCAACTCCCTCCAAAGATTTTCTATGGGGTTGAGACTGGCTAGGCCACTCCAGGACCTTGAAATGCTTCTTACGAAGCCACGCCTTCGTTGCCCAGGCGGTGTGTTTGGGATCATTGTCATGCTGAAAGACCCAGCCACGTTTCATCTTCAATGCCCTTGCTGATGGTAGGCTTTGTTACTTTGGTCCCAGCTCTCTGAAGGTCATTCACTAGGTCCCCCTCACTGTGGTTCTGGGATTTTTGCTCACCGTTCTTGTGATCATTTTGACCCCACGGGGTGAGATCTTGCGTGGAGCCCCAGATCGAGGGAGATTATCAGTGGTCTTGTATGCTTTCCATTTCCTAATAATCGCTCCCACAGTTGATTTCTTCAAACCAAGCTGCTTACCTATTGCAGATTCAGTCTTCCCAGCTGGTGCAGGTCTACAATTTTGTTTCTGGTGTCCTTTGACAGCTCTTTGGCCTTGGCCATAGTGGAGTTTGGAGTGTGACTGTTTGAGGTTGTGGACAGGTGTCTTTTATACTGATAACAAGTTCAAACAGGTGCCATTAATACAGGTAACGAGTGGAGGACAGAGGAGCCTCTTAAAGAAGAAGTTACAGGTCTGTGAGAGCCAGAAATCTTGCATGTTTGTAGGTGACCAAATACTTATTTTCCACCATAGTTGTACTGTCCCAGACAATTTTGCAGTAAATTAGATATGGGTAAATAAAGCTGTGTTACATACTGTGTTACATATGTATGTATATATATGTGTTACATATGTGTTACATACATGCTGACCACACTGCGTATGCGTGCACCATCGCACGCATGTTGATTTTGTCCACCCGCAACAGACGCGATCAGGACACTCAGGTTGAAATATCAAAATGAACTCTGAACCAACTATATTCATTTCTGGACAGGTCGAAAAGCGTTAAACATTTATGGCAATTTAGCTAGCTAGCTTGCTGTTGGTAGCTAATTTGTCCTGGGATATAAACATTGGGATGTTATTTTACCTGAAATGCTCAAGGTCCTCTACTGGGACAATTAATCCACATTTAAAAGGGTAAACCTAGTTTGTTTCTAGTAATCTCTCGTCCTTCAGGCTTCTTATGTGGACTTTATATGGCGGTTGGCAACCAACTTTAAGGTGCATTACCACCACCAACTGGACTTGAGTGTGGATCTCAGTTCATCTTTCAATCACCCACGTGGGTATATGCTCCTAAAAACCAATGAGGAGATGGGAGAGGCGGGACTTGCTGTGCGTCAAGCATCACAAATGGAACCAAGTTCTATTTTAGCACCTGGTTACGCAGACGCGCACGAGCAGTGTGGGTGCAGTGATGGAATAACATGTATGTGTACATTTATTTTGCAGCACTGGCGCGCATGCGACACGGGCGGTGTGGTCAGCGTGTTAGAAAACAAGCCTGATGAACCAAACCACATGTTTTTTCCTGATGATACCGACGGACTAAACCACTTTGCTGCAGACAAAGTGAATATCTTTCCAGGACAACTTTCCATCAACTAGAACACCAATTGAGATTCCGGGCTCTTTAAAAAATAAAAATAAAAACATGTATTATTCTTACCTGTAATGGCATTCAGAGGTGGAAGAAGGAGAGGACCAAAGCGCAGCGTGATAAGTGTTCATCTTTCTTTTAATGAAACTGAACACTTCAAAAACAAAACAACAAAGTTAAAACCGAAACAGTTCTATCTGGTGCAGACACACAAAGACTGAAAATATCCACCCACAAAACACAAAGGAAAACAGGCTACCTAAATATGGTTCTCAATCAGGGACAACGATAGACAGCTGCCTCTGATTTGAGAACCATATCAGGCCAAACACAGAAATAGAAAAACTAACAGACTGCCCACCCCAACTCACGCCCTGACCATACTAAATAAAGACGTGACATTACCAGTGACTACAATTTTGATTCACTAATCAATGAAGCCAACTCAGGCATGGCCAAGTTTTCTGAATGGTTCCAGATAAACAAATTATTTATAGGATTTTAGAAAAACATGGTGGTACAGATATTTGGCCATAATTTGTAAAATATCTTAGATCCGCAGATTAAAAGAGTGGGATAATTTTGGCCATTTTCAAAGCTTTAGGAACAATAGCTGTCTTATTTCCAACATTAAATTGAGATAGCTGTAGAAGCCTTTTTATTATTCAACAGATGATTGATGAATTTCCAAGTTGACTTTACTGTATATTATTTGAGGATTCTTGGAATTTGGTAGTAAATATTTCAAGGATTATAGGTCTTCACGGATCCACCTGCACCCGATCCGGGACCCGAGCGGGTCCGGATCCAGAATTTTAAATAACATCTCAGGTATGTGTAATTTTAACTGACTTGTCCAGAAGTCAACCCATACAGACGAGAGAGATCCTTGCCTTTCACGAGAGTGGCCAATCGTAAGTCATCGAAACAGCAATAGGTTACAGTCATAGAGCCTCCGTGTGTGACAAAAGTTAGGAGATGCCTAGTCAATAGCAGATGGAATTAAAAGTTGAAGGATGCAACGACCAAGAGCCAATAGGTAGGCTGCTACACTTGCATTGCTTGCTGTTTGGGGTTTTAGGCTGGGTTTCTGTACAGCACTTTGAGATATCAGCTGATGTACGAAGGGCTATATAAATACATTTGATCTGATTTGATTTGCTACTTAATATTCTGAATGGAGTTGTTAGGATGAGAAAGTGTTAGCTAGATTAACTAGCTTGTCCCGGTTTGATGCAGTCAAGACAGATACTACGTAATACTACATAATATATATACACTGCTCAAAAAAATAAAGGGAACACTAAAATAGCACATCCTAGATATGAATGAATGAAATATTCTTATTAAATACTTTTTTCTTTACATAGTTGAATGTGCTGACAACAAAATCACACAATTATCAATGGAAATCAAATTTATCAACCCATGGAGGTCTGGATTTGGAGTCACACTCAAAATTAAAGTGGAAAACCACACTACAGGCTGATCCAACTTTGATGTAATGTCCTTAAAACAAGTCAAAATGAGGCTCGGTAGTGTGTGTGGCCTCCACGTGCCTGTATGACCTCCCTACAATGCCTGGGCATGCTCCTGATGAGGTGGCGGATGGTCTCCTGAGGGATCTCCTCCCAGACCTGGACTAAAGCATCCGCCAACTCCTGGACAGTCTGTGGTGCAACGTGGCGTTGGTGGATGGAGCGAGACATGATGTCCCAGATGTGCTCAATTGGATTCAGGTCTGGGGAACGGGCGGGACAGTCCATAGCATCAATGCCTTCCTCTTGCAGGAACTGCTGACACACTCCAGCCACATGAGGTCTAGCATTGTCTTGCATTAGGAGGAACCCAGGGCCAACCGCACCAGCATATGGTCTCACAAGGAATCTCATCTCGGTACCTAATGGCAGTCAGGCTACCTCTAGCGAGCACATGGAGGGCTGTGCGACCCCCCACAGAAATGCCACCCCACACCATGACTGACCCACCGCCAAACCGGTCATGCTGGAGGATGTTGCAGGCAGCAGAACGTTCTCCACGGTGTCTCCAGACTCTGTCACGTCTGTCACATGTGCTCAGTATGAACCTGCTTTCATCTGTGAAGAGCACAGGGCGCCAGTGGCGAATTTGCCAATCTTGGTGTTCTCTGGCAAATGCCAAAATGTCCTGCACGGTGTTGGGCTGTAAGCACAACCCCCCACTTGTGGACGTCGGGCCCTCATACCACCCTCATGGAGTCTGTTTCTGACCGTTTGAGCAGACACATGCACATTTGTGGCCTGCTGGAGGTCATTTTGCAGGGCTCTGGCAGTGCTCCTCCTGCTCCTCCTTGCACCAAGGTGGAGGTAGCGGTCCTGTTGCTGGGTTGTTGCCCTCCTACGGCCTCCTCCACGTCTCCTGATGTACTGGCCTGTCTCCTGGTAGCGCTTCCATGCTCTGGACACTACTGTGACAGACACAGCAAACCTTCTTGCCACAGCTCGCATTGATGTGCCATCCTGGATGAGCTGCACTACCTGAGCCACTTGTGTGGGTTGTAGACTCCGTCTCATGCTACCACTTGAGTGAAAGCACCGCCAGCATTCAAAAGTGACCAAAACATCAGCCAGGAAGCATAGGAACTGAGAAGTGGTCTGTGGTCACCACCTGCAGAACCACTCCTTTATTGGGGGGGGTCTTGCTAATTGCCTATAATTTCCACCTGTTGTCTATTTCATTTGCACAACAGCATGCGAAATGTATTGTCAATCAGTGTTGCTTCCTAAGGGGACAGTTTGATTTCACAGAAGTGTGATTGACTTGGAGTTACATTGTGTTGTTTAAGTGTTAAGTTTGAGCAGTGTATATACACGTGTGTTTGTGTGTGTATATGTATATGGACACCCGCATCCCTTCAAATTAGTGCTGACAGGTGTATAAAACCACATCCCTTCAAATTAGTGCTGACAGGTGTATAAGATTGAGCACACAGCGACGCAATCTCCACAGACAAACACTGGCTGTTGAATGGCCTTACTGAAGAGCTCAGTGCCTTTCAATGTGGTACTGCCATAGGATGCCACCTTTCCAACAAGTCAGTTTGTCAAATGTCTGCCCTGCTAGTGCTGCTCCGGTCAACTGTAAGTGCTGTTGTGAAGTGGAAACATCTAGGAGCATAAAAAAGGCTCGGGCACGAAGTGGTAGGCCACACAAGCTCACAGAACGGGACCGCAGAGTGCTGAAGCACGTGGCGCGTAAATTTATTCTGTCCTCAGTTGCAACACTCACTACCAAGTTCCAAACTGTCTCTGGAAGCAACGTCAGCACAATAACTGTTCTTCTGGAGCTTCATGAAATTGGTTTCCATGGCCGAGCAGCCACACAAGCCTAAGGTCACCATGCTCAATGCCGAGCGTTGGCTGAAGTGGTGTAAAGCTCACTGCCATTGGACTCTGGAGCAGTGGAAACGCGTTCTCTGGAGTGATGAATCACACTTCACCATCTGGCGGTCCGACAGACGAATCTGAGTTTGGCGGATGCTACCTGCCCCAATGCCTAGTGGAGGGATGTTTTTTTTTTTTCATGGTGCCAGACCCTTGGTTCCAGTGAAGGGAAATCTTAATGCTAGAGTATACAATGACATTCGACACAATTCTGTGCTTCCAACTTTGTGACAACCGTTTGGGGAAGGCACTTCAGCATGACAATGACACTGTGCACAAAGCGAGGTCCTTACGTTTTTATTTTTTACATTTTAGTAATTTTAGCAGATGCTCTTATCCGGAGTGACTTACAGTAGTGAGTGCATACTTTTTAATACTGGTCCCCTGTGGGAATCGAACCCACAACCCTGGCGCTGCAAGCGTTATGCTCTACCAACTGAGCTACACGGCACTATACAAGAAATGTTTTGTCAGAATCGGTGTGGAAGAACTTGACTGGCCTGCACACAGCCCTGACCTCAACCCCATCGATCACCTTGGATGAGATGGAACACCGACTGCGAGCCAGGCCTAATCGCCCACAATCAGTGCCCGACCTCACTAATGCTCTTGTGGCTGAATGCTGCGTTGACTTGCCTCCAATGTTCCAACATCTAGTGGAAAGCCTTCCAGGAATATATTTTTCTGACGTTCCGTTCGGAACGGGTCTTTTATATTTAAAATATGTATTTATGCGGTCCGGGTGAGAAAGCCCCAGGGTCCAACTTTTTGGGCCTGTGTAGACCCTTAGTTAAGTCTAGGGAAAATAGGATTTTGAATGGGAATCAATTGATTGGTCCCCACAAGTATTGTAAAACGTGTGTGTGTGTGTGTGTGTGTGTGTGTGTGTGTGTGTGTGTGTGTGTACGTGCGTGTGTCAGTTTACATACATATGTGCATGCGTAAGTTATTGGCTGCCTGCCTTCCTGCATATGCGTGTAAAACCATGTGTTTTTATTGTTGTGTATCCAGGATGCACCGGCTGAAGAAGGAGAGAGATAGTGGTGAGAGAATTTCCATGCAACAACCGCATCATCATTGAGTGGTCAGTGGCCTTTACCCCTAACGCCTAACTTTAGCGCCTAAACCCTAACCCTTAACTCTAACCTCCTATCCCTGCCAGATTACACATAGTTGGCTCCTCAATTGTTTCATCTGAAGGACAAACTGTATTATCACTCATTAAGACGTGACTACTTGTCTCCTGCAGTTCTGGAGCTGTTATCTCTGCAACCATGCTGGAGCCTGATCGACCCAGACCCATGGGACTGTGACCATGCAACGACAGACAGACAGACAGACAGACAGACAGACAGACAGACAGACAGACAGAGAGACAGAGAGAGAGAGAGAGAGAGAGAGAGAGAGAGAGAGAGAGCTATAGTAAGAGGTGGATGTTTCTAACTCAGCTGCTTTGGAAGTCTCCGACCTTTCTTCTCTAATCTTAAAGTAACAACGCAAACTGAAGAATTCCTAGTGAGAAACGAACATAATAAATGTCGACATCTGTCTCTGTTCTGCTTTGTGATGAGAGAAGAGGACAGAGACAGATGCTCATCTGTCTCATGTCAGACCCATTCATGTACCGGTGGATGTGTGAAATCATATGATCTGTGTATGTTGTGATTGCCCTACGTCACGAGGGAGGACATCCAGTGAGTGACGTCAGCTGCCTTCAGACATGCAGCACGAGGGGATTAAATACAATGCATTCGGAAAGTATTCAGACCCCTTGACTTGTGCCACATTTTGTTATGATACAGCCTTATTCTAAAAATGATTAAATTGTTTTTTCCCCCTCATCAATCTACACATAATACCACATAATGAGAGAGCAAAAATTGTTGCCCATTTATTTACAAATAAAAAACTGAAATCACATTTACGTAAGTATTCAGACCCTTTACTCAGTACTTTGTTAAAGCACCTTTGGCAGCGATTACAGCCACAAGTCTTCTTTGGTATTACGCTACAGGCTTGGCACACCTGTATTTGGGGAGTTTCTACCATTCTTCTCTGCAGATCCTCTCAAGCTCTGCCAGGTTGGATGGGAGTGTTGCTGCACAGCTATTTTCAGGTCTCTCCAGAGATGTTTGATTGGTTTAATTCTGTGCTCTGGCTGGGCCAATTAAGGACAGTCAGAGACCCGAAGCCACTCCAGCGTTGTCTTGGCTGTGTGCTTAGGGTCGTTGTCCTGTTGGAAGGTGAACCTTCGCCCCCAGTCTGAGGTCCTGAGCGCTCTGAAGCAGGTTTTCATCAAAGATCTCTCTGTACTTTGCTCTGTTCATCATTCCCTCGATCCTGACTAGTCTCCCAGTCCCTGCTGCTGAAAGTCATCCCCACAGCATGATGCTGCCACCACCATGCTTCAAATCAAATGTATTTATATAGCCCTTCGTACATCAGCTGATATCTCAAAGTGCTGTACAGAAACCCAGCCTAAAACCCCAAACAGCAAGCAATGCAGGTGTAGAAGCACGGTGGCTAGGAAAAACTCCATAGAAAGGCCAAAACCTAGGAAGAAACCTGGAGAGGAACCAGGCTATGAGGGGTGGCCAGTCCTCTTCTGCCTGTGCCGGGTGGAGATTATAACAGAACATGGCCAAGATGTTCAAATGTTCATAAATGACCAGCATGGTCAAATAATAATAATCACAGGCAGAACAGTTGAAACTGGAGCAGCAGCACGGCCAGGTGGACTGGGGACAGCAAGGAGTCATCATGCCAGGTAGTCCTGAGGCATGGTCCTAGGGCTCAGGTCCTCCGAGAGAGAGAAAGAAAGAGAGAATTAGAGAAAGCATACTTAAATTCACACAGGACACCGGATAAGACAGGAGAAATACTCCAGATATAACAAACTGACCCTAGCCCCCCGACACAAACTACTGCAGCATAAATATTGGAGGCTGAGACAGGAGGGGTCAGGAGACACTGTCAGGAGACACTGTGGACACAGGGCCAAACAGGAAGGATATAACCCCACCCACTTTGCCAAAGCACAGCCCCCACACCACGAGAGGGACATCTTCAACCACCAACTTACAATCCTGAGACAAGGCAGAGTATAGCCCACAAAGATCTCCGCCACGGCACAACCCAAGGGGGGGCGCCAACCCAGACAGGAAGATCACATCAGTGACTCAACCCACTCAAGTGACGCACCCCTCCTAGGGACGGCATGAAAAAGCACCAGTAAGCCAGTGACTCAGCCCCTGTAATAGGGTTAGAGGCAGAGAATCCCAGTGGAAAGAGGGGAACCGGCCAGGCAGAGACAGCAAGGGTGGTTCGTTGCTCCAGAGCCTTTCCGTTCACCTTCCCACTCCTGGGCCAGACTACACTCAATCATATGACCCACTGAAGAGATGAGTCTTCAGTAAAGACTTAAAGGCTGAGACCGAGTTTGCGTCTCTCACATGGGTAGGCAGACCATTCCATAAAAATGGAGCTCTATAGGACAAAGCCCTGCCTCCAGCTGTTTGCTTAGAAATTCTAAGGACAATTAGGAGTCCTGCGTCTTGTGTACGTGTAGGTATGTACGGCAGGACCAAATCAGAGAGATAGGTAGGAGCAAGCCCATGTAATGCTTTGTCGGTTAGCAGTAAAACCTTAATCAGCCCTTGCCTTGACACACCCCATCCACTGTAGGGATGGTGCCAGGTTTCGTCCAGACGTGTGGCTTGGCATTCAGGCCAAAGAGTTCAATATTGGTGTCATGATCAGAGAATCTTGTTTCTCATGGTCTGAGAGTTTTTAGGTGCCTTTTGGGAAACTCCAATCGGGCTGTCTTGTGCCTTTTTACTGAGGAATGGCTTCCATCTGGCCACTACCATAAAGGTCTGATTTGGTGGAGTGCTCCAAAGAGGAAATCTGGAGCTCTGTCAGAGTGACCATTGGGTTCTTGGTCACCTCCCTGACCAAGGCCCTTCTCCCCCGATTGCTCAGTTTGGCCAGGCAGCCAGCTCTAGGGAGTCTTGGTGGTTTCAAACGTCTTCCATTTAAGAATGGTGGAGGCCACTGTGTTCTTGTGGACCTTCATTGCTGCAGACACTTTTTGTTACCCTTCTCCAGATCTGTGCCTTGACACAATCCTATCTCGGAACTCTACAGACAATTCCTTTAACCTCATGGATTGGTTTTTGTTCTGACATCCACTGTCAACTGTAGGACCTTCTATAGACAGGTGTGTGCCTTTCCAAATCATGTCCAATCAATTGAATTTACCACAGGTGGACTCCCAAGTTGTAGAAACATCTCAATGATGACCAATGGAAACAGGATGCACCTGAGCTCAATTTCGAGTCCTCGTAGCATCCTCGTAGCAAAGGGTCTGAATACTTATGTAAATAAGGTATTTCTGTTTTCTATTTTTAATACATTTGCAAACATTTCTAAAAACATGTTTTTCGCTTTGTCATTATGGGGTATTGTGTGTAGATTATATATTTTTTTCTCCATTTTAGAATAAGGCATCAAGGCAATAAGGTATCAAAATGTCAAGGGGTCTGAATACTTTCCGAATGCACTGTATATAGAGAGAACATGGACAGTGCATAGTCTGTAGACACATCTAATTGCTATGTTTTCTTCTGTCTTATGTGAAACATGTTTCATTTCAGCAATGGGGAAAATTCAGGGAAATTCACAATCAACCACTGCCTCCCTCTCGATTCAGACCAGGTCAATAACTACAAAAACACATCGCAACACACACCATCATATTCAGGACATCACGGTGACTTCATTGTGCAAGTACTGAATATGTACAACCTCCTAAATTCACTCAGTGCCAAGGTGTTGGAGGATGACCGATTAAAAGAGTAAATTGACAATGGGAGAAGTTTCCCAGATCAAACAAGAAACCACTGAACTCATCACAATATGAACTAAATACTCTTGTCAGAATGAGAAAGTGAAAGTGGGGACAAGCTCACTGCACCGTGGTTTCTCAGAACACGGATGATGTATTGTGACATGGAGATTTTCATAATTTTCCTCACCATAATTTAAAATACATTTTGCTATCCTCTGTTTCTGTTTGCATTATTCTGTATTGTACCTAAGACTGCATTATAATATTGCTAGAACCAACCTCCCACAGGCTCTTCAATATGACAGTGTAACATGATGTCACTCACTGACGCTGCCTGGGAAGCCCCGTGTTGATAAATTCAATGTAGGTAAATTCCAACAGAAAAAGCTCAGGTTTTTTTTTGTCTTTGGGCTCAGTCAGACATTTTTATTCTGTAAATTATTGGAAATAAGTATTTGACTTAGAAAATACAATTTTACTATTCGTTTTTTACACATAACAATTCAAATACTCAAAAGTAATTGTTTTGGGCTGTATTTTAAAAAAAAATCAAATACACAGACAAAAGTATTTAAAATATAAGACACTCAAATACGAACTCAGGTCGGCTACATTGTCATGCAGTTCTGTAACAGTAGGCCTAGAAATAGGTTAGTAGTAGTAGTTTAATCCCTGGTTAGCCTCACACCAAATCAGAAATCACCGATTAATCCACGGATTAGGCGCGCGGCCGCTTTAAGAGTGCTCGTGCCTCTCTAGCCGGTGGCATTTAAACGTTTATAGATTCATCGTAGTGTAGGCGTCACACTAGCTGCATGCGTGCCTTGGCTGGTGCTTCAATTTAGAGTTTACATTCACAGCACACACGCACTCACATACACCGAGCCATGGCTTCAGTGAGTGTGGTAGGACCAGGACAACATCGACCGGCTCCCGACCACCAGCTAGTCTTTCATAAACTAAAGGCCGCCGGGAGGAATAAAAGAACGTTACCGTGGAAATCCTCCGTGGAGATCATCCTCGGGAAGAGCTCGGTGACGCGGGAGTGCGGTTCGGTTTCGGCGGTATCAGCAGTCTCAGCATCCCCACTAAACCCGTCCCTGACCCCGGGACAACAAGGAGCCGCAGCCGGGGTAGGAGGGGGGTATCCCGGGGTGAGGCGTGAGGCTCAGCCGGTGCTGGTGCCACGTAGTTCAGACAGAGAGAGCGACAGCAGCAGCCCTGACTGTGGAGACACTACAGCGGCGAGGGAGAAGGACACTGGTCAAAGCGGACAGAGCGGCAGCGGGAATGACTCAACCCGTGATCGAAGGAGTTCCCTGAAGATCCTTACAAATGTTATGTCAAGCACGTCAGCTAACACACAGATGACAGACGTCAAGTGTGACAGATCAAGCGCGCCAACAAACGGACACATGGGAGCACACTCACATCCGGACCGTCCGGTCAGAAGGCGCGCATCCCACAGCCCCAATGGTCAGACCACCAGGCTGGTGACCAAAGGGGACATCGGGGGACCACCACTGGAGCGGTTGACACAGGGAAGGACCGGGGTCGTTAAACTCGCGCGCACAGAATCCCACCGAAGAGAGGTCTGGTCAATATTTGGCTCCCAGGAGCAGGAGGACGCGCGCGTGCGGTCGGAGACAGGAGAGGGCCACACGTTTGGGACCAGAACCGTGACTCGGGACTGGTGCGACGTCTGTAACCAGCGGATCAGTGTTCAGCAGGCGCTCAAGTGTAAAAGTAAGTAGGGTAGGCTAGCCTCTAGGCTATGACAGTAGAATACAAATAAATTCCCACTTCTGCCAGAGGAAGATTTGCCATCTGTTGCTTTACTACCAGATAATTTGATTATGATTTGATTTGGATCTCTTTTAGTCCCCATTTTGACTAATCTTCCAAGAGTCCTTAAAAATTAAAATACAATTTATAATACAAACACATTTTCACATATAACACACTATTACAAACATACATAGTATACTGACATAATGACCCAATAAATACTCAATCTAAAAAATATTGATTCTTCATCTACTATTGTCCCACAACATTTCTATGTATTATATTTAAATTGTTTTAAAACAATGTTTACATTTATATATTGAAAGATGATAGAGATGGTTTGTGGTTGATTTGCTTTTCTGTTACGTATAGCATAATTGCTTTGACGGGTGTGCTGTGACGTCATGGTTTGGCGTTGAGGCTTGGATATCGACCTCATTCCAAGGTGGAGGCAGCTGGCTCTTGTTGTGACCAGATTAATGTGAAGGGCATTGTCAGGCCAGGACTAGAATAGCAATTGGTCACACTTTATTTGGATAGTCTGGATAGCCCATCTGTAGATGCTCTACAGATGGTCATACTATCAACAAACTAGGCTACATGTTGATAAACAACTGCTTGCTTTAAGGTTCGGATTAGGAAAAGGGTTAAGTTTAGGATAAGGGCTAGGGACAGGGATAGTAAATAGTTGAAATGTTATTGAGAGTCTGTAGAGCATCTACATATGTAGAGAGTGAGAGTGAGAGAAATTGTGTGTGTGTGTGTGTGTGTGTGTGTGTATGAGAGAGCGTGTTAGTGTGACTCTGCCAAGCATTCAGAGCTGCAGCCAGCAGCCTCCTATGGAAACCTCATTATCTTGTCCTCCCAGCCTCATCTCCCTGTCCCCCTCTCCTCCTCCAGCCTCCCTCGCCTCTGTGTCACAGCCAGAGTTGCAAGCACAGCTTTTGGATTGTTTATTATCTATTTCGCTTGGTTTGGCGACGTCAACATATTTTCCCCATGCCATTAAAGCCCAATCAAGTGAGAGAGATGTAGAGAGAGAGAGAGAGAGACATGATGGGAGCGGACAAAGTTCGTTTAGGGAGTTAACAGTGTTTCGTATGTGTGTGCGTAATAATCATGGCCTACTGCAGTGAACGTGTCCAGTACTGTTACTGTAGGACATCTGCCATTGTCACATCTGTATCTGGACGTGTGACTGCTCTGGAGGGTAGGGGATGGCATGTGTGTGCCCACATTTGATTTGTCACGTACACATGGTTAGCAGATGTTAATGCGAGTGTAGCGAAATGCTTGTGCTTCTAGTTCCGACAATGCAGTAGTAACCCAACGGGTAGTCTAACCTAACAATTTCACAACAACTACCTTAGACACACAAGTGTAAAGGGATGAAGAATATGTACATAAAGATATATGAATGAGTGATGGTACAGAACAGCATAGGCAAGACGCAGTAGATGGTATTGAGTACAGTATATACATATGAGATGAGTAATGTAGGGTATGTAAACATTACATTAAGTGGCATTGTTTAAAGTGGCTAGTGATACATTTTTTACCACAAATTATCCATTATTAAAGTGGCTGGAGTTGAGTCAGTATGTTGGCAGCAGCCACTCAATGTTAGTGGTGGCTGTTTAACAGTCTGATGGCCTTGAGATAGAAGCTGTTTTTCAGTCTCTCGGTCCCAGCTTCGATGCACCTGTACTGACCTCGCCTTCTGGATGATAGCGGGGTGAACAGGCAGTGGCTGGTTGTTGCCCTTGATGATCTTTATGGCCTTCCTGTGACATCGGGTGGTGTAGGTGTCCTGGAGGGCAGGTAGTTTGCCCCGGTGATACGTTGTGCAGACCTCACTACCCTCTGGAGAGCCTTACGGTTGTGGGTGGAGCAGTTGCCGTACCAGACGGTGATACAGCCCGACAGGATGCTCTAGATTGTGCATCTGTAAAAGTTTGAGTGCTTTTGGTGACAAGCTGCATTTCTTCAGCCTCCTGAGGTTGAAGAGGCGCTGCTGCGCCTTCTTCACCACTCTGTCTGTGTGGGTGGACCAATTCAGTTTGTCCGTGATGTGTACGCCAAGGAACTTAACTTACTACCCTCTCCACTACTGTCCCGTCAATGTGGATAGGGGGGTGCTCCCTCTGCTGTTTCCTGAAGTCCACGATCATCTCCTTTGTTTTTTTGACGATGATTGTGAGGTTATTTTCCTGACACCACACTCCGAGGGCCCTCACCTCCTCCATGTAGGCCATCTCGTCATTGTTGTTAATCAAGCCTACCACTGTAGTGTCGTCTGCAAACTTAATGATTGAGTTGGAGGCGGGCATGGCCACGCAGTCGTGGGTGAACAGGGAGTACAGGAGAGGGCTCAGAATGCACCTTTGTGGGGCCCCAGTGTTGAGGATCAGCGGGGTGGAGATGTTGTTACCTACCCTCACCACCTGGGGCCCATGCCTTCATAGTGTGTGTGTGTTTTAACAAGAGGGGTAAACAGACATGGCTCAGGTGTCATCTGCCCTACATTTAGTCTTACTGTAGGCTACTCTATCACAATTGTTCTCTCACACACACACAACCTCACACACTACTTTCTGCTCTAGATCCACAGTGCAACAACAATCCGCCACTGACTCTTCCATGACCTCCTCCACTCGTTCTCTGTCCTATGAAGGCCCTAAGTAGGCCCTATGTATGTGCTATGTCAGCATGCTCCGATGACATAGTTGGGTTGTCCTACCTGGTGCATAGAGGAGAGAGCAGGTCATCGATTAGAATGATATAACACACACCTGCACTGCTCTGGGCTGCAGAGGGTTAGACCAAGCAAGCATGTTTGACCTGGCACTTTCTGTGGTGTGTGTGCGTGCTGAGCTGGCAGTGTGTCAGCAGCACTCTGTCATGGGGAAGCTGTGACTGCAGAGGACTTCGCTATAAATGAGGGAAGAGGGGGGGTGGGGGGGGGGGGGGGTAGCACGAGCGAGCGAGAAGATGAATTGGATGGGATGAAGACTGGAAAGAGGGAAGAGCGGAGCAGAGTGAAAAGATCTAGAGGAAGAAAGGAGAAGTGTTGATGAGGAGAAAGGAAATAAAGGGGAGAGAGCGAGGGAACAGGGCGAGGGCGAGAAAGGATCGTTAGAGTCGAGGACAAAATGGGAGGGAGGTAGGGAGGAGAGGGGGAGAAAAGAATAGAGAGAGAGAGGGAGGGAGGAGGGAGGGAGAGTAAAAGAGTGGATGAGGGATAGAGGAATGAGAAAGGAGAAGGGGAGAGAGAGAGAGAGAGCCCAGTACTGCAGTGCTCTCTGATTTAATGTGCTATCAGCAGGAGCTCACTGGAGCGAGACCAGAGACACGCTATAGCTACTGATCAACACTCTAGCAACTCTTGAGTGTTATGTGTGGAGTTGTTGACAGTGCTTTATTCTAGATCCATATAGTGCAGTTGTTTATAATCTCCATAACATGCAGGTTATAATCTCATAGAGCAGTTTGGGATAGACACACTAATCCCTCTTTATATATTAATCGTGTGTGTGTGTGTGTGTGTGTGTGTGTGTACAGTTTCTTACTTTAACCATCCTTGGTCTTTAACTGAAGCCACACAAAATGCATTATCAATGGACAGGAACAATGGAGAGGGAGGAGTTATTGGCTAGGGAACAAGGGTTGAATGGCGTGTTTGGGGGTATTTGTAGTGGTAATGAACTTGGCCCCTCAAGCTAAAAAAAAGATTATGGCTGGGTCTTTAGGTCAGTGTAGTTTTAAAACACACACACACACACACACACACACACACACACACACACACACACACACACACACACACACACACACACAGCTAATAACAGGGAACTGTGGCCGAGACTTTCATACCGATAAACAACCATTGTTCTCTCTTTTCTCACTCTGTAATTTATCTCAAGTGTTCCGTCTTTGTTGGTATTGTTAAATGTATAGCCTATAGAAATAACCCTCTGTTTACTCCTCTTGGAAGAGCACTTCCTGGGAATCATATGGCCTGCAGCATAATTCTCATCCATAGTTCTGTGTTCCAACAGACTTATGGTATAAGGTAACGCCAAGTAATTTATTCTCCTGAACTTGTTCAAAAGCCACACCATTCATGACTAGATTCAGCTGAGGTCTTGAATTAGGGAATGATTTGTACCAAATACAATGCTCTTAGTTTTAGTGATGTTCAGGACCAGTTTATTACTAGCCACCCATTCCAAAACAGACTGCAACTTTTTGCCAAGGGTTTTAGTGACTTCATTAGCTGTGGTTGCTGATGCGTATATGGTTGAATAATCAGCATACATGGACACACACGCTTTGATTAATGTCAGTGGCAAGTCATTGATAAAAATAGAAAAAAGATGAGGGCCTCGAGAGCTGCCCTGCAGTACACCACACTTTACATGTTTGAAATTAGAGAAGCTTCCATTTAACCTTTTCACTAGTGTTCCAAATATTTCTAACGGTCGCCCCAGTGTGAGTTGTTTTAAGCAGGTGATGTCAGAATGCACTCACTGTTCCAAAATGTGATTGTTACGCAACACAACTGTTCATTATTTTCCAACAAGTTGTATTTTCTAACAGTTGGAATTGTGGTGTGTTTCACCTCATTAATTCACAGAGAAGGAGCCCATTTCACTGTTGCCAATTTGTTTGAGGCTTTACTGAGCTGGACAAACGTCTCTCTTTGATGGGAGTCCAAGCACTTCCCAGTGTTTCCGCAGATCAAGTACGCAGACATTTGCACAGTCTTGCACAAACCTTTTCCCCCTGGCACATTTTTTGGTTAGCGCTCGCATTGCCTTCATTGTTGTTTTCCTTACTTTGTCAAAAATTATTATTTGTACGTTCCTTATTTTCTGCATAATGTGTTTACTGTTTTATTCACATGTTTTCAAGTACTGGTGGCAAATCATGCATTCCAATTATTGAATAGATTGCAATGGACACCTATGATGTGTGTAAAATACTTTTTTGAAGGTTGTACTGATTATGATGAGCTAATGCTAAGCTATTTGCCAGCTATGTGTGGCGCCATGTTTGTTGACATAATACAATGTATTCTGGGTGTCACGTAAATGTCTGTTAGACTAAAGATGTTATAACAAAATGAAATGAAGGAATGGTTCACTCATCTTTCTAGTAGTGAATGATTGTGGACGACAGACCCCTTCAACATGCAAACAGACCAAACTCATCTTGTCTTTAGTTATCTTTGGTTGGCGCTCACGAACTACCCATCGTCGGATTACTTTTGATTTGTAGAAAGTGTTTTCTATATATGTTATATCCTTGTATAGCTACAGTGGCATGCGAAAGTATTCAGACCCCATGGCATTTTTCCTATTTTGTTGCCTTACAACCTGGAATTAAAATATATATTTTTGGGGGGGTTGCATAATTTGATTTACACAACATGCTTACTTACTTTGAAGATGCAAAATATGTTTTTTATTGTGAAACAAACAAGAAATACGTTTAAAAAAAAATAATTTGAGCATGCATAACTATTCACCACCCCAAGTCAATACTTTGTAGGGCCACATTTTGCAGCAATTATACTTGCATGTCTCTTGGGGTATGTCTCTATAAGCTTGACACATCTAGCCACTGGGATTTTTGCCCATTCTTCAAGGCAGAACTGCTCCAGCTCCTTAAAGTTGGATGGGTTCCGCTGGTGTACAGCAATCTTTAAGTCATACGACAGATTCTCAATTGGATTGAGGTCTGTGCTTTGACTAGGCCATTCCAAGACATTTACATGTTTCCTCTTAAACCACTCAAGTGTTGCTTTAGCAGTATGCATAGCAGTATGTCATTGTCCTGCTGGAAGGTGAACCTCCGTCCCAGTCTCAAATCTCTGGAAGACTGAAACAGGTTTCCGTCTAGAATATCCCTGTATTTAGCACCATCCATCATTCCTTCAATTCTGACCAGTTTCCCAGTCCCAGCCAATGAAAAACATCCCCACAGCATGATTCTGCCACCACCATGCTTCACTTTGGGGATGGTGTTCTTGGGGGATGATGAGAGGTGTTGGGTTTGTGCCAGACATAGCATATTCCTTGATATCCAAAAAGCTCAATTTTAGTCTCATCTGACCAGTGTACCTTCTATATGTTTGGGGAGTCTCCCACATGCCTTTTGGCGAACACCAAACATGTTTGCTTATTTTTTCTTTAATTAATGGCTTTTTTTCTGGCCACTCTTCTGTAAGCCGTACACTCCACAGAGCTGGGCTTTAAAGTGGTCCTATGGACAGATACTCCAATCTCCGCTGTGGAGCTTTGCAGCTCCTTCAGGGTTATCTTTGGTCTCTTTGTTGCCTCTGTAATTAATGCCAACCTTGCCTGGTCTGTGAGTTTTGGTGCCCTCTCTTGGCAGGTGCCATATTCCATTTTTTTTAAATGGATTTAATGGTGCTCCGCAGGATATTCAAAGTTTCAGGTCTTTTTTTATAACCCAACCCCGATCTGTACTTCTCCACAACTTTGTCCCTGACCTGTTTGGAGAGCTCCTTGATCTTCATGGTGCGGCTTGCTTGGTGGTGCCCCTTGCTTAGTGGTGTTGCAGACTCTGGGGCCTTTCAGAACAGGTGTATATATATATATACTGAGATCATGTGACACTTAAAGTCCACCAGTGTGTAATCTAACTAATTATGTGACTTCTGAAGGTAATTGGTTGCACCAGATCTTATTTTGGGGCTTCATAGAAAGGGGGGTGAATACATATGTACGCAAATCTTTTCCATTTTAGTTTATTTTTGCGGAATGTTTTGAAACAAGTTATTTTTCTAATTTCACTTCACCAATTTGGACTATTTTGTGTATGTCCATTACATGAAATCCAAATAAAAATCCATTTAAATTACAGGTTATAATACAACAAAATAGGAAAAATGCCAAGGGGGATGAATACTTTTGCAAGGCACTGTACTGCTGTATCATCAAATAAATTATGTGAGTCTCAGAAATGGCTAATATATGAATGTTATCTGATGTTTGCAAGTTATTGATTTTGTGAACCTTATACTTGACTACTATCGTCCTGGGCCTGTCACCTGGGCCGGTGGTGGGTTTTCCAGTCCTGTGTGTGCACTCCACCTCAATCTTCCTGTGATCCATCTTCAGTTTCTCAGTCATTTGGCTCACTTTGTCCTCAGACTCCGTCCAGGTCTCGTGAAGATTCTACATAGGTAACCTAGGTTACACTGTTACTCCTCGCGGTCCCAGACAGGGCAGATCACAAGGAAGATTGAAAACAACAACAAGGGTAGCTAGCTAGTAACCAATATTTTTCAATAGAATTTTCAAAACTTCCCAAAAAAACAAACTGAGCTCTCCCTCGTTCCGAGTTCAACAGGAAGTGGCGAAGAAGATTATTTCTGTTATCCATGGCAGACAGACAGACAACTATAATACTTAGAGCAGACATCCAGTCTAAAAGGCTGGTGACAGACAGAGACCTATAAGACCTATGACAGACGTTAAACATCTCCTTATGTCTGTCTCTCAGACACTAATCTGGCTAGTTTAGGATCACTCCTCTCCCCCTCTATCCTCACTGGCTTTCCTTTCGCTCTTCCCCCTTTTCCTCTTCCTATTTCCTTCTCTTTTCCTCTCCACCTCCATTTTCTCTCTCCACTTCCTCTAGTCTTCCTCTACCCCGTTTTCTCTCTGTCTGTATATCTCTTTGCTCCCTCTCTCTGTTATGTTATAGTGACTGCAGTGGGTTGTTAATCCCAGATGAGGCAGCTCCTGCCGGGCGATTAAGACTGGGAGAGCAGTCAGACGTCAGATTAACTTTTAATTGAATGTTTCTGAGGTGGCTGTCGTAGAACTACGCATACAGTACCAGTCAAAAGTTTGGACACACCTACTCCTTCATTCCAGGGTTTTTCTGTAATTTGACTATTTTCTACATTGTAGAATAGTAGCGAAGACATCAAAACTATGAAATAACACATATGGAATCATGTATTAACCAAAAAAGTCTTAAACAAATCAACATATAGTTTATATTTTGGATTCTTCAAAGTAGCCACTCTTTGCCTTGAAGACAGCTTTGCACACCTGTATTTTCTCAACCAGCTTCATGAGGAATGTTTTTCCGACAGTCTTGAGTTCCCACATGTGCTGAGCACTTGTTGGCTGCTTTTCCTTCACTCTGCGGTCCAACTGATCCCTAACCATCTCAATTGGGTTAAGGTCGGGTGATAGTGGAGGCCAGGTCATCTGATGCAGCACTCCATCACTCTCCTTCCCAGTAAAATAGCCCTTACACAGCCTGGAGGTGTTTTGGGTTATTGTCCTGTTGAAAAACAAATGATAGTCCCACTAAGAGCAAACCAGATGGGATGGCGTATCGCTGTGGTAGCTATGCTGGTTAAGTGTGCCTTGAATTCTTAATAAATCACAGACAGTGTCACCAGCAAAGCACCCCCATACCATCACACCTCCTCCGTGCTTCACAGTGGGAACCACACATGCGGAGATCATCCTTTCACCTACTCTGCGTCTCACAAAGACATGGCGGTTGAAACCAAAAATCTATAATTTGGACTCATCAGACCAAAGGACAGATTTCCACCGGTCTAATGTCCATTGCTCGTGTTTCTTGGCCCAAGCAAGTCTCTTCTTCTTATTGGTGTCCTTTAGTAGTGGTTTCTTTGCAGCAATTCGACCATGAAGGCCTGATTCATGCAGTCTCCTCTGGACAGTTGCTTGAACTCTAAAGATGTATTTGGGCTGCAATCTGAGGTGCAGTTAACTATAATGAACTTATCCTCTGCTACAGAGAGAACTCTAGGTCTTCCTTTCCAGTGGCGGTCCTCATGAGAGCCAGTTTCATCATAGCACTTGATGGTTTTTGTGACTGCACTTGAAGAAACATTCAAAGTTCTCTACATTTTCCACATTGACTGACGTTCTTGTCTTAAAGTAATGATGGACTATTGTTTCTCTTTGCTTATTTGAGCTGTTCTTGTCATAATATGGACATGGTCTTTTACCAAATAGCGCCATCTTCTGTATACCACCCCTACGCTGTCACAACACAACTGATTTTGCGTGAATGCATTAAGAATGAAATCAATAATTGATTTAACCATTCAACCATTAAACTCTCTAACTGTTTTAAAATCACCATTTGTCTCATGGTGAAATCCATATATGGTTTCCTTCTTTTCTGGAAACTGAGTTAGAAAAGGACCCCTGTATCTTTTTTTTTTTTACCCATCTACCAATACTATAGGTGCCCTTCTTTGCGAGGCTTTGGAAAACCTCCCTGGTCTTTGTGGTTGGTTCTGTGTTTGAAGTTCACTGCTCGGCTGAGGGACCTTACAGATTATCGTATGTATGGGGTACAAGGATGAGGTAGTCATACAAAAATCATGTTAAACACTATTATTGCAGTCCATTCAACTTACTACGTGACTTGTTAATCAACGTTTTACTCCTGAACTTATGTAGGCTTGCCATAGGAAAGGGGTTAAGTACTTATTGACTCAAAACATGTCTGCTTTTCATCTTTAATTAATTTGTAAAAAATATCTAAAACATTATTGAATTTTGACATTTTGGGGTATTGTGTGTGTGGGGGGGGGGCTCTAAAAAAAAACTGTTTAATCCATTTTAAATTCAGGTTGTAACAAAAAAAAAATGTGGAAAAAGTCCATGGGGGTGAATACTTTTCTGAAGTCACTGTAACATAAAAAATAAAGGAAACACCAACATAAATTGTGTTAATAGGACGTTGGACCACCACGAGCCAGAACAGCTTCAATGCACCTGGGTATAGATTTTACAGTGTCTGGAACTCTATTGGAGGGATGCAACACCATTATTCCATGATACGAGAAATTCTGGTGACTGAGACACACACACAAACATTTGAAATGCTTTATTTGAATCCACCAATCAAATTTACAAAAATAACTATCCAAACATTTCAAAGGCACCTCCTTCTCAAAACGGCTAGGCTGCCCACGACAGCTGAAACAGAGCCGTACCTAGCCAACTGATTTGCCCTAGTTTTTGTCAGGCCCGCAATCTGCAAATCTGTGTACGTTGCCGAGACTGCCAAATATCAGCGCCACCAGCTTGCGCCTACACCCGAGGCTGTCCAAGCGTGCCACGAGTGGCTGGTATTTTAAGCAGCTTGTCGGTAAACGCCTTCTCCATGTAGCCGTCCAATGAGAAGCCCCCTTCCAAAAGGAGCGCCTCCCCCCACAACAACAATATCTGGCGTGTTTGGCCCACAGGAAAACACATCATCAACCACATCAAACCAGCTTCCCCTTACACAAGAATGTTTCTTCACGTGTGCTGTTGGTGAGACTACTCGTCTCACCTCGTTTGCTATCAGGTCGATTAGGTGGTAATGTCCAACAATGTACAAATCCTTGTATGAACAGCAGCCATTCATAATCCATGACGTTTCACTCATGTAGAATACAAAATGGGTCATGGTTTGCAGGGTACCAGAGTGCTAGATTATATTTTGTTGGGAGAACTTGCAGCCTTGCCTTAACAGTAAAGACGACACACACACACACACACACACACACACACACTTTAAAACCCCTATGCTCCTTTGAGACCCCTCTTTCAAAGTCCCCGAAGATGGCTTTATTTATTTATTTATTAACATCAAATACAAACATACACATAGGAACAACAACTTACAGACGCACAAACAACGACGACATCTCTTCTGCCCAGACCTGCATGCTCACATCTCCATCCCTAGGGCCTGCATTATTGTTTGCCTTAGATTGTACCAATGTGTTTATCTCGGTCGCCCATGCTGTTTCAATATTTAAATCATTCGATTTTTCTATTGTGTTAATGATGGCGGATTGATTGATTGATTTCCCAATGTTTTATATACGTTTTATTCAAGATGAGGGATGAGAAGAGACTAGTCCATCCCATCGGGTATTTCGCTACACCTCCAATGTCTTGAAATATTTGGACAGACGAATTAAAAGTAATTTTACATTGTAATACTTCTGACAGCCAACTTTCTAGCTCCGCCCATAACTTTTGGACTTTATAGAATTCCCCAGAAAGCATGGATTATTGAATCATTCTTAGTTTTACACTTAAGACATGACCTGTGCATTGGAGGGCCTTGGTGTAACATAGCCAACAGGTGAAGGGGCTGCCTACTAAATTACCTGTTGGGGCCGGCAAAAAAGGGCAGTGGGGAAGATCAGGAAATATGAGATGCAGGGGGCGGGGTGTACTGACCCCAGAGCTGTGCTGACCCCAGAGCTGTGCTGACCCCAGAGCTGTGCTGCTGTGGCTGGTGCCAAAATGTCCGCTCAAACTGGACCATGTAATATAGGGTGTGGACGTCAGGGGGGTTCTATGTACAGTGGACGAGAAGGGGGGCTTGGTTCTAACTTTCTAGGTCCGTTAAAATGAAGTGAAGTTTTTGCTATTAATTATGTAACTATTTGGGATTTATTGATACTGTTTTCCACCAATTTCTATAACGGACCCTTGTGCAAAATTGAGTCAAAAGTATTTTTTTAAATCAACCAAGCATGAGAAGACTTTGTCAATTTGTCAGTTAGGTTGTACAGGGTGAATACGTGGTCTGTCGTATGGTCATTTGGTAAAAAGACAATTTTGTTATTTGCCTCAGAACATTATTTTCACTGTGGTGTAGAAGTTGTTTATGGTAATGCCGGGGATTTTCCCAAGGTTGCTGTTGAGTCATACCCCACTGTAGTTATTGGGGTCGAATTTGTCTCCTTTTTTTGTGAATTGGGGTCATTAGTCCATGGTTCCAAATATTGGGAAAATGCCACAGCTGAGGATGATGTTAAAGAGTTTAAGTGTAACCAATTTGCGGTCTGGATATTTTATAATTTAATTTAGGATTACCATCAAAACCACAGGCCTTTTTGGGTTGGAGGGGTTTGTAGTTTGTTCTGTAGTTTAACCAATGTAATTGGATAATCCAGTGGGATCCGGTAGTCTTTAAAAGCTGATTCTAAGATTTGTAATTGATCATGCATATGTTTTTGCTGTTTGTTCTTTGTTATAGGGCCAAAAAGATTGGAGAAGTGGATTTGGATTAATGTCTCTTCATGTTGTTGTTTGTTAAATAAGCTCAAATTTTCCCAGAAGTGGTTAGATTCTACGGAATCTTCAATTACATTGAGCTGGTTTCTGACGTGCTGTTCCTTCTTTTTCTTTAGTGTATTTTTATGCTGTTTTAGTGTTTCACCATAGTGAAGGCGTAGGCTCAGGTTTTCTTTGTCTCTGTGGATAGGTTTCTCAATTTATTTCTTAGGTTTTTGCATTCTTCTTCTTCTATCTTCTCTCTGCTTTCTCTCCTGTTCTCTCTCTCTCTCTGCTTTCTCTCCTGTTCTCTCTCTCTCTCTCTGCTTTCTCTCCTGTTCTCTCTCTCTCTTTCTCTCTCTCTCTCTCTCTCTCTCTCCTGTTCTCTATCTCTCTCTCCTGTTCTCTATCTCTCCAGGGAGGCAGGCAGGCAGGTGTGGGGTCGGACTCTGGTCACTGCTCCCACAGGAAAAGATGTGGAGTGACACTGCCACTGATAACACAGCATGCAGGTTGACAAGCAGGGGACATTTGAGCAGAAACAACCATGAATTAGTCAAATACAGAACGAACACTGAAAGCAGAGAAAATAGGAGATCAACCGCCCTTCTCGTGCAGTGAGCCTGTTTATTTTGGCCTGTAGCGATGTGTGTCACTGTTGCATTAGGCCTTACAAAGCTCTCTCCGTTGGTACCTAGCTTATGGAGATAAATCACCTTCTATACTCTACATATTCCCTTCCTATGCCCTCCCTACAATATAACCTCTGTCCTCCCCTACCCTTCATATACCGTGTCCCTTTCCTATGCTCCCTACCCTAAACCCTATGCCCTCCCCCATCTCCTACACAGTGCCGGCCTTGTCCTCAGCAGCAGCCATAGTAGTATGACTGGGTGTTTCTTTCTCAAAGCTCCATGGACTCCAGCAGAGGAAGTAGAGTGTGTTAATATCTCTTAGCTTCCTGTACTAACATACCACTGCCACCAGCATAGCTACGAATGTCTAACATAACCCCTCCTGACCACGCTAATCTCATCTGAGCAGAGAGTTTAACATTGGGCCAGCCAAGCAGGAAGACATTTTTAAAGTGTGTGAAGGTTGGTTGTATGTGTCCGTCATAGAGAAGTTGCTGCCTCTGAGCTTTCAATTCACCCCTTCATGATTTAAAAAAAAAAAAGTTTTATTTAGCCATTATTTAACTAGGCCAGTCAGTTAAGAACAGATTCTTATTTTACAATGACGGCCTACCCCGGCCAAACCCTCCCCTAACCCAGACGACAGTGTGCCAATTGTGCGCCACCCTATGGGACTCCCGATCACGGCCGGTTGTGATACAGCCCAGGATCGAACCAGGGTCTGTAGTGACGCCTCTAGCACTGAGATGCAGTGCTTTAGACCGCTGCACCACTCGGGAGCCCCATAAAATGTGTGTATGGCATGCATGGTTAGGGTTGAGCCAGGGTGGACATGGAGCTAGTGTTAGGGTTATGGCCAGTGTTAGGGTTAGGGTTGAGCCAGGGTAGACATGGAGCTAGTGTTAGGGTTATGGCTAGTGTTAGGGTTGAGCCAGGGTGTGGACATGGAGCTAGGGTTAGGGTTGTGGCTAGTGTTAGGGTTGAGCCAGGGTGTGGACATGGAGCTAGGGTTAGGGTTATGGCCAGTGTTAGGGTTAGGGTTGAGCCAGGGTAGACATGGAGCTAGTGTTAGGGTTATGGCTAGTGTTAGGGTTGAGCCAGGGTGTGGACATGGAGCTAGTGTTAGGGTTATGGCTAGTGTTAGGGTTATGGCTAGTGTTAGGGTTATGGCTAGTGTTAGGGTTATGGCTAGTGTTCGGGTTATGGCTAGTGTTAGGGTTATGGTTATGGCTAGTGTTAGGGTTGGGCCAGGGTGTGGACATGGAGCTAGTGTTAGGGTTATGGCTAGTGTTAGGGTTGAGCCAGGGTGTGGACATGGAGCTAGTGTTAGGGTTATGGCTAGTGTTAGGGTTAGGGTTGAGCCAGGGTGTGGACATGGAGCTAGGGTTAGGGTTATGGCCAGTGTTAGGGTTATGGCTAGTGTTAGGGTTATGGCTAGTGTTAGGGTTATGGCTAGGGTTAGGGTTGAGCCAGGGTGTGGACATGGAGCTAGGGTTAGGGTTATGGCTAGTGTTAGGGTTGAGCCAGGGTGGACATGGAGCTAGTGTTAGGGTTATGGCTAGTCTTAGGGTTATGGCTAGTGTTAGGGTTATGGCCAGTGTTAGGGTTAGGGTTGAGCCAGGGTGTGGACATGGAGCTAGTGTTAGGGTTATGGCTAGTGTTAGGGTTGGGGTTGGGCCAGGGTGTGGACATGGAGCTAGGGTTAGGGTTATCGCTAGTGTTAGGGTTGAGCCAGGGTGGACATGGAGCTAGTGTTAGGGTTATGGCTAGTGTTAGGGTTATGGCCAGTGTTAGGGTTATGGCTAGTGTTAGGGTTATGGCCAGTGTTAGGGTTATGGCCAGTGTTAGGGTTATGGCTAGTGTTAGGGTTATGGCCAGGGTTAGGGTTGAGCCAGGGTGTGGACATGGAGCTAGTGTTAGGATTATGGTGAGTGTTAGGGTTAGGGTTGAGCCAGGGTGTGGACATGGAGCTAGTGTTAGGGTTATGACCAGTGTTAGGGTTAGGGTTGAGCCAGGGTGTGTACATGGAGCTAGTGTTAGGGTTATGGCCAGTGTTAGGGTTAGGGTTGTGCCAGGGTGTGGACATGGAGCTAGGGTTAGGGTTAGGGTTGAGCCAGGGTGGACATGGAGCTAGGGTTAGGGTTATGGCCAGTGTTAGGGTTAGGGTTGAGCCAGGGTGTGGACATGGAGCTAGGGTTAGGGTTAGGGTTGAGCCAGGGTGGACATGGAGCTAGGGTTAGGGTTGAGCCAGGGTGGACATGGAGTTAGGGTTAGGGTTGAGCCAGGGTGGACATGGAGCTAGGGTTAGGGTTAGGGTTGAGCCAGGGTGGACATGGAGTTAGGGTTAGGGTTGAGCCAGGGTGGACATGGAGCTAGGATTAGGGTTAGGGTTGAGCCAGGATGGACATGGAGCTAGGGTTAGGGTTGAGCCAGGATGGACATGGAGCTAGGGTTAGGGTTGAGCCAGGGTGGACATGGAGCTAGGGTAAGGGTTAGGGTTGAGCCAGGGTGGACATGGAGCTAGGGTAAGGGTTAGGGTTGAGCCAGGGTGGACATGGAGCTAGTGTTAGGGTTAGGGTTGAGCCAGGGTGGACATGGAGCTAGGGTTAGGGTTAGGGTTGAGCCAGGGTGGACATGGAGCTAGGGTTAGGGTTGAGCCAGGGTGGACATGGAGCTAGGGTTAGGGTTGAGCCAGGGTGGACATGGAGCTAGGGTTAGGGTTGAGCCAGGGTGGACATGGAGCTAGGGTTAGGGTTAGGGTTGAGCCAGGGTGGACATGGAGCTAGGGTTAGGGTTAGGGTTGAGCCAGGGTGGACATGGAGCTAGGGTTAGGGTTAGGGTTGAGCCAGGGTGGACATGGAGCTAGGGTTAGGGTTAGGGTTGAGCCAGGGTGGACATGGAGCTAGGGTTAGGGTTAGGGTTGAGCCAGGGTGGACATGGAGCTAGGGTTAGGGTTGAGCCAGGGTGGACATGGAGTTAGGGTTAGGGTTGAGCCAGGGTGGACATGGAGCTAGGGTTAGGGTTAGGGTTTAGCCAGGGTGGACATGGAGCTAGGGTTAGGGTTAGGGTTGAGCCAGGGTGGACATGGAGCTAGGGTTAGGGTTAGGGTTGAGCCAGGGTGGACATGGAGCTAGGGTTAGGGTTAGGGTTGAGCCAGGGTGGACATGGAGCTAGGGTTAGGGTTAGGGTTGAGCCAGGGTGGACATGGAGCTAGGGTTAGGGTTGAGCCAGGGTGGACATGGAGCTAGGGTTAGGGTTGAGCCAGGGTGGACATGGAGCTAGGGTTAGGGTTAGGGTTGAGCCAGGGTGGACATAGGGTTAGGGTTGAGCCAGGGTGGACATGGAGCTAGGGTTAGGGTTAGGGTTGAGCCAGGGTGGACATGGAGCTAGGGTTAGGGTTAGGGTTGAGCCAGGGTGGACATGGAGCTAGGGTTAGGGTTAGGGTTGAGCCAGGGTGGACATGGAGCTAGGGTTAGGGTTAGGGCTGAGCCAGGGTGGACATGGAGCTAGGGTTAGGGTTAGGGTTGAGCCAGGGTGGACATGGAGCTAGGGTTAGGGTTGAGCCAGGGTGGACATGGAGCTAGGGTTAGGGTTGAGCCAGGGTGGACATGGAGCTAGGGTTAGGGTTAGGGTTGAGCCAGGGTGGACATGGAGTTAGGGTTAGGGTTGAGCCAGGGTGGACATGGAGCTAGGGTTAGGGTTAGGGTTGAGCCAGGGTGGACATGGAGCTAGGGTTAGGGTTAGGGTTGAGCCAGGGTGGACAAATATAAAACATAAGGAAGTGGTTAAACTGTTATGGCTGCCCGGGGATGCATATCAACAAGTGATTTTGTTTTCACGTAAGAGCCTCCTATATCTGTTACTAACGTGTGTGTGTGTTTAGGCTGGTGCAGTTCTCCTGTATGTGTGACAGATCTGTGGGGAGTTTTACTCAGGCTAAATTTAGGGTGCCCTTGAAAGGTCCTGGGACTGCTCAGAGGTGTGTGTGAACCGCCTTGTCTTAAAGGATGTTAAAGGGAGGAGGAGAGGGCACACAGCAGGCGTTCCAGCTACAGCAGAGACCAATGCTTAAAGGGATACTGCGGGATTTTGGCAATGAGGCCGTTTATTAGGGTTGGACGGTATCCAGATTTGCATATCGTCACACCATCCTTTTCTCACCCCGGGATTCATGGTATTACCGGTTTAGTACACAAGTGAGTCCAACAGGGGGATGTGCATCTCCATAGTAGTGTATAATATAGATTATTATGTCATATAGGTGTGTGTGTGTCTGTCTGCGTGTTTCTTTTTAATGTTCATTAATGGTGACATTTACATGCAGTGTAAAGAAGTGTGTGATTGATGAGGGCTGGAACATCCTGTGTCTCCAAACTCCTCAGGCTCAGAAGTAGGGCAGCCCTCTCTCTTTTCTCCAGCGCATATTAATAGCCATTAGAGTGTGTATCATATACACCAAGATACGCACGCAGACACACACGTCACAAAAACACACACACACACACACACACACACACACACACACACACACACACACACACACACAGCCGGTGCGATGCATGCCATTTACAATAATACGATTTCCCACCATCTCTGTGATGTTTTGTGGTGAATCATTTCAGTTCATCAGGCTATGACACACACACACACACACACACACACACACACACACACACACACACAGAGAGAAAGAGAGAGAGGGACATTCATTGGGGCTCTGTCTCTTTAAGCTGTTTGCTGCTGCAGAGTGTGTGGGTGCTGCAGCAGAGGCACTGAGAGAGAGAGAGAACGAGAGAACCCTGGAGTCCGTCAGCTACAAAACAAGTGAATGAGAGAGAGATATTCCAGTGGAGGGGACAGGAGAAGCGTGAGGGTAGTGGTACGTGTGGGCAGTAAGGAAGCGGTTGGCAGAGGAGGAGGAGGAAGTATAGGCAAGCTGAGGTTTGAGGACTTTGAAGGGTAGAGGTGTGTGTGCGCGAACTAGCGGAGTGGTACAGGAGGAAGGGGTGTTGATCATGAGTGTGTGTATGTGTGAGGTAAGAGCTGTGTAAGTGTGTGTTAGGTGTGTGTGTGTGTGTGTGTGTGTGTACGGGGTGGCAAAGCGAGAGGTGGACGGGGTGCTGGTTCGGAGCGTGGCACAGCTGGGCGAGTGGTGGCGCTGGGATGGCGGGCACTGGGGAGGCTGGCGAGCTGGCAGCCCTCGGACCGACAGGGAGCCCCTCAGCCGCGGGCAGGAGAGGGGCAGAGGGCACACGCCAGGGAGCGCTGTTGGGCTCGGGTACAGGACAGCGCCCGCAGGGTGGTGCCATGCTCCCAGACAGGCACAGGTAGCGCCGTTGGTTACGGGGCGGCGGGTAGAGGAGGGGGAGCGAGCGGGGGAGGCGGGGGAGAGCGGTGAGGGTGTGAGCCAGGTAAGAGCTTCTCAATCCTTGTCTTTGCGTGTGAGGGCTGAGGTGGGTGGTGAAGGAGAGGGGGAGTTGGGGGGTGAGGATGGCGATATGGGCAGTGCGTGTTTCGGTCAGGTGTCCAGGCGTTTGGGCCGGCTGTTACGGCGCCTGCCCAAGTCTCGCTCCTGGAGTGACGGACTTCGGATGCTCCGCAGAACCAGCTCCAATGGATCACTCATCAACTCTTCCTCAGGTATGGAGGGAGGGAGGGATGGAGGGAAAGAGTAAGAGAAGATGGGGGATGGATAGGAGTGTCAGAAAGAGTGGGGAGAAGATGGCAAGATGTGGAAGATGATAGGATTTACAGGGGATGACGGAGGATGAGGAGACTGGACAAGCGGTAAGAGCAGAGGAAGAAAAGGATACAGGGGAGAAAAGAGGGAGGCGGTGGGTGTATTGTTACATTGTGTGTCACAGGGGACAGCTCTGCAATGACCATTTTGTATGCTGGTACTCTGAATCTCTCTCTCTCTCTCTCTCTCTCTCTCCCCCTGTCTATCTCTCTGATCTCTCTCTCTCTCTCTCTCTCTCTCTCTCTCTCTCTCTCTCTCTCCCTCTATTGTGTTGCGTAAATGTGTGGGGATGAATAGATAGAGGGATACAGAAAGAGAGTCATCAACACAGTGGAGCTTCTGGAACTCTTCCCCCAAACAGGGCATAGGGATTATCCACACACTGTTCAGTGAACTGACTCCCCTCCACTGGCAGTGTTCTATCACAGGCCATCCAGGTCATGCATATTCTACGTCTCTGAATGTCAGCCCCTGATAAATGTGTTATATTAAACCTGATCTGTAAACTGATGGGACGATACCATAAAACCAGATTATAGACGCCCGCCTGTGGTCTGTTGGGGGAATATGATATTCGAGCTGGCTGTTGTAGGGGCCCGGGAATGGAGTTTTTAGCATCGACCCTAGCGCGTGTTTGTTCCCAGAGAAAGGGGGACGACTGACGCAGTTGTGTCGACTGATAAATATAGATGGCACAATAGTAGGAGAAATAACGTAATAAGGAGAGCCAGATCGATAGATTTACATAGGGAAAGAAGGAAAGAGACTGAAGTGTTTGTGTGTGTGCGCCCATGCATTTGTGAGTGTGTGGACCATTTTACTTCAACGGTGGCAGGATAGCCTCGCGGTTGAAGAGCTTTGGGCCAGTTACCGAAAGGTCGCTGGTTCAAATCCCCGAGCTGACTTGAGTGGCCTTGAGCAAGGCACTTAACCCTAATTGCTCCTGTAAGTCTCTCTGGATAAGAGCGTCTGCGAAATGACTAACAAGTAAAAATGAAAGGGTGTTTTCTTCTAGACCTGTCTGTGTAGGGCTGATAAGGTCCTGACCAGAACTCATCACTACGCCTGTGTGATGCCACAGCCTCTAGAGACTCCTATATCAATCAGGGCTAGT
Source organism: Oncorhynchus clarkii lewisi (assembly GCF_045791955.1). Lineage (NCBI taxonomy): Eukaryota > Metazoa > Chordata > Actinopteri > Salmoniformes > Salmonidae > Oncorhynchus > Oncorhynchus clarkii. The sequence goes on from NC_092153.1 coordinate 42,083,419, forward strand.
GGAGAAGTTTAAATAACTCAGTTTAAGAGCAGTTTAAATAGCCTAAAGAGCTCCTTCAGATTCCACAGTTCCTTTTCTACTTAATCGTAGATCATTGCATCAAAACATGGAATTATCTGAAATGAGTCTTTATTATTGGCTGACTTCTTTTCTCCTCTAGCTGTCATTGACATGATTCTGTGTACCAGGGCTTCTGTGTTGACCTAACTAACTGACCAAGATGGCGGATGGAATCCCGTCATCTTCCGGCCCCACCTCCCCTGCTGTCCCCCACTCTGCTTTACAAATAGAACTGTTGACTTGCTGCTTCTGTTGTCTCTGGTGTCCTCCTGTCTAAGGGCCCCAGGGGCCAGAAGTTTTTTTTCTCAGGAAAACCTCCTGGCCTCCAGTCGCTGTGTGTTTTAGTGTGTTTTTCTCATTGGACTGCTGCGTTCCTCTGGCCTGACACGCTGGTTATATCTGGTGTGTGTGTGTGTGTGCACGCGCCATTTCATACCATGAATTCTGTCTGAAAAACATTGATCTGGTATATTTTATTCCTATTGTGTTACTATTGAATTGTTAGTATTAAAAACTGTTTGGCATGGGCTCGTAAGCACGTTGTGTTCCTCACATGTGACAAATGCAATTTCACACACCTTTCATCCATCTCTCACAACATCTCCCTTTCATTGGCTATCTCTAGTTCTCTCAAAATCTGCCCCCTGTGTGTGATTTGGCTAGCTGCGTTTTCAGGGGGTCTCTGCTGTGTGTGATGTCAGCTGTAGACAAGCACACAGATGCGTTCGACATGTGTGTTCTGTTAGATAATGTCCTGGCCTTCTCTCCTCTGTTGCCTGGGAGACGGGGACAGTTCTGTGTTTTGGTTTGGCCTCCTGTGGGAGCTGTAGCCTGTAAGAACTGAGGAAGGAAGGGGTGGTAGGGAGATTCAGATTGGTGTTACTGTATCCAGCAGGGACCAAACACACACACACACCGGAGCTTCAGAGGGGGATAGCAGACCATTTTGGTTAAGCTTAAGGGTTTGTTGACTTTGGCTGGTGTAGGCGGGTCAGAGCACGAGCTGTTTATTCAGGCTTTATCCAGGCTGGGTGAGCGGCTGGTGGGCACAGATGGATGTATGAGAGAGAGAGAGACGGGAACAGGGAAGTGTCCGTGATGGAAGAGAGGTGTGGAGGACTGTAGCAGTGCTACCACAGAGGGACATAGCTGGTCTCAAGGTTACAGTCTCTGGCACCAGAAAAGTCTGCTGACGGAGGTGAATCTGAGAGAAAAGGAGGGGGGGAGATATACAGAACAGAGTAGGAGAGAGAGAGAGAGAGAGAGAGAGAGAGAGAGAGAGAGAGAGAGGGGTGTCAGCATAAAAGGTCCTGGCGACTGTCACACACACACACACACACACACACAGAGATCAGTGTTTCCCCTCTTTCGTAAAAGCCCCCCTGAGTTCCAGGTAATGCAGGGGGATTCTCCAGCTCTGACCACAGCACGGCTCAGGGAAGCACCACACGGCCCCATAGTGTTCTGTCCCTATAGGGGAAGGGCTTCTGCAGAACCCAAAAGGAACGAGAGGGATAGAGGGCAAGGAAGACAAGTAGAGAGAGCGAGAGAGGTTATACGAGTTGTGCTGGGGAAAGTCCAGTTTTCTTCAGCAGTGCCTTTAGGGGAAGTGAGGTTCAGTACAGTAATGCCACAGTGCAGTGTGGCTCTGTAAGGGAAGTGACTATTTAGACAGAGGGCTTGTTTGACAATGAGGAGATTCCTTATGCTGGCTGGGGGAGTTTAGAGCCCAGAGCCTCGGGGAGAATGACTGTGTGGAGTTTCAAAGTTTATTCGCCACGCACACGGGATACAACAGGTGTAGTAATTACAAGACAGTGAAATTCTTACCTTTTTAAAATTCTTAGCTCGTTCCCAACAATGCGGTGATAAGAATAACGGGAAATAGAATAAAAATGAAAAATAAGAATAAAAACGACACAAGAACTAATGAGAGTTAAAGAACACAAGAATCCAGGTTTATACCGATTAGTACCAGTACCTTATTCAATGTGCAGGGTTACTGGAGCTGTTGAGGTGGGTTTATACATAAAAAGTGACTGGTAGCAGGATATCCATATACAGTTGAAGTCGGAAGTTTACATACACTTTGGTTGGAGACATTAAAACTTGTTTTTCAAACATTCCACACATTTCTTGTTAACAAACTATAGTTTTGGCATGTCGGTTAGGACATCTACTTTGTGCATGACACAAGTAATTTTAACAACAATTGTTTACAGACAGATTATTTCACTTATAATTCACTGTATCACAATTCCAGTGGGTCAGAAGTTTACATACACTAAGTTGACTGTGCCTTTAAACAGCTTGGGAAATTCCAGAAAATGATGTCATGGCTTTAGAAGCTTCTGATAGGCTAATTGATGTCAATTAGAGATGTACCTGTGGATGTATTTCAAGGCCAACCTTCAAACTCAGTGCCTCTTTGCTTGACATCAAGGGAAAATCAAAAAAAATCAGCCAAGACCTACAAAAAAAAATTATAGACCTCCACAAGTCTGGTTCATCCTTGCGAGCAATTTCCAAATGCCTGAAGGTACCATGTTAATCTGTGCAAACAATAGTACACAAGTATAAACACCATGGGACCATGCAGCTGTCATACTGCTCAGGAAGGAGACGCGTTCTGTCTCCTAGAGATGAACGTACTTTAATGCGAAAAGTGCAAATCCCAGAACAACAGCAAAGGACCTTGTGAAGATGCTGGAGGAAACGAGTACAACGGTATCTATATCCACAGTAAAACATATATATTGAAGCAACATCTCAAGACATCAGTCAGGAAGTTAAAGCTTGGTCGCAAATGGGTCTTCCAAATGGACAATGACGCCAAGCATACTTCCAAAGTTGTGGCAAAATGGCTTAAGGACAACAAAGTCAAGGTATTGGAATGGCCATCACAAAGCCCTGACCTCGATCCTATAGAAAATTTGTGGTGCAGAACTGAAAAAGCATGTGTGAGCAAGGAGGCCTACAAACCTGACTCAGTTACATGAGCCCTGTCAGGGGGAATGGGTCAAAATTCACCCAACTTATTGTGGGAAGGCTGTGGAAGGCTACCCGAAACGTTGGACCCAAGTTAAACAATTTAAAGGCAATGCTACCAAATGCTAATTGAGTGTATGTAAACTTCTAACCCACTGGGAATGTGGTGAAATAAATAAAAGCTGAAATAAATCATTCTCTCTACTTTTGTTCTGACATTTCACATTCTTAAAATAAAGTGGGGATCCTAACTGACCTGAGACAGGTAATTTTTATGAGGATTAAATGTCAGGAATTGTGAAACTGATTTTAAATGGTTGTGTCAGAGTGGGTAGAGACCTGCTCAGACAGACCTCGTCTCTTGTGTTCATACTGGCACAGATCATTCTTTTTAGGTGGTTCACACAGTTTACGGAGGAACCGGTCAGCATTCCTGAAAGTGTTGCACACACACAGATACAGACACACAACAGTTAGCATTCCTAAGAGCTCACACACACTATGCCCATCTGCAGATAGCAACAGATACACAGAAGTTTCACACGTTAATGAAGACCTCAACTGTAATTCATCAGTATCATTAACCTGAAGTAGTGTGTGTGTGTTTGTGTGGCAGGTAACCTAGTGGCTCAGAGCGTTGGGCCAGTAACCGAAAGGTGTGCGTGTATGTTTCTTTGGTGACTGTTGGCCCAACAGCTCTTAATACCCGTAGTTTTCCGTCACGGATGAGAGGGAATGTTTACTCTTTCAGAGGAAAGGAAAGTAGAAGAGTGCTGACTCTCTCTCTCTTTTCATCCTCTGTCGTTTCAGTTTGATGGCTTTTTCCTGAGGGGATTTCCAACTGTCACTGTCTCTACTGTAGAGAGCGTTTGGAAGCTCCAGCTCTGGCTTTGAGGTTTGATTATTTTGGTTAGGGTGTTTTCAGGTAAATCCTGTGAGAAAATGGAATCCCCTGCTTTTCTGCCTTACTGTCCTAACTGCAGAGAGAGCGAGAGAGGGAGGGACTGGGTAAGGGAGGATGGAGAGGGGGGAGGGAGGAGAGTTGGGAGAAGTAGAGAGAGGGAAGACATGTCTGAGTCAGTGTGAGGTCAATCAATTGTTCAGTCTTCTCACTTCAGCAGTTGGGCTCCGTCCTCATTGTAGACAGAGGACATCGACCACACCTCTGCACCCACTGCTGTTTCTCTCTCTCTCTCTCTCTTCCTCATCTCCTCCTCTCTCCCCCTCCCTTCCTCTCTCCTATGCCATAGATTTTTCCCCTGCGTCTAGTTTTGTGAGACAATGCTCAAGGAGCCGGAAAATCTCAGCTCATCCCTGCGTCTGTAACCCGAGACGCCCTGTGTGTGTGACCAAGGCTGGGCCAGGCGATACGGAGAGGAGGAGGAGGGGGGAGGAAGGGATGGGGGTGTTTGTGATGGCCAGGGGGGGGGGGGGGGGGTACAGATTAGCAGGAGGGCAGACTGAGACGTGGGACAGGCAGACAGACAGACAGACAGACGGCTGGGTGATGGTGACAGGAGGAACATATGTTTACTGTGCTCCTCTAGGTAGGGGGTAGTCTCTTTTGCAGCAAGCAATACTGTAGGGTAGAATAGGTGGAGTAAATTAACAAAGGATATAGGATTCGTAAGGGGGTCATTGGGGTGGGAGTTGAATTTCTAGGGGTACGTGGGTAGAGGGAAGGCGGCGAGGAGAGAGGGTGGTACGGATAACTCACTGTGGTTTCAGAGGCAGAGGGGTTTAGACAGTAAAGACCCTAATACTGATGGGGTGTAGGGAGTTTACTCACTAATAGTCCTACTGTGTGTTCTGGGGGTCTTACCAGGACCTCATGGGGTCTTCGGGGGGCTTTGAGTCCTCTAATCCACTCTGAGCCTGTTTGGGACAGTTAATTGCATCCCCCTCGGTGCTGTAGAGACACAGAGGCTGTCACGTTCATCTGCCTTCAGCCCTGTTCTGCTGTGTTCTTCTTCTTCAGCCTGGAGTTATGAGAGTGTCTTTATTCTCTTCTTAACGTGGCTTAGTCTGCGCTCCCAGCTGAGCTTTTCAGGGTGCGACGCTTCATCAACATGCGCGGGTGTGTGTGTGCGTGTGCGTGTGTGTGTGTGTGTGTGTGTGTGTGTGTGCAGAGTGAATACAGTAAGTGTGACCAATATCAGACTACATTATCCGTCCCCTGTTGACAGCAGTGTATCAGAGGCAGGAAGAGGAGGAACAGATAGACGCCCAGGCAGCTCTCCATCCCGCTGCGCTCTAAGACTTACGGGGCATCTATCTGTCAGACTCGATCCACCCTCCGGCTCCTCTGTCTCCAAGCCTGTGGACAGGCCAGGGTTGTTCACCTCTTAGCTCTATAAATCGCATCAACACTCCAACAAACAGGTCTCAACTGATCCTTGTTATGGGAAGATTAGGTGCAGCGCCAGACCTACCCGGGCGAACGAGTCTGACGTGAGTGGGACAGATGGGGTGTCACCTAAACCTGAGGGGCGAGATGTGAAGAGGAGGACAGGATGGGAGAGTCTCCTCCCGAAATGCATTTCCCCTCTCTGAGTGTTTGGGTTGGTCTTCTCTCTCTCCTCTCTCTTGTTCTCTCGCTCTCTCGTGCTCTCTCTCTCTGACCTCTAGTTCCGTCAACACTGAGAATCTCTTTCCTAGGCACCTCCTATAAGCAAGGCCTCCCAGCCTGTGCCTCCCGCTGACGCGTCAGGCTCCTCCAGAAAGGATATTTTGCCTTGGTTACCGTGCTTCTGTGTAGCTGTCAAAGTGTGTCGCTTCTGACTGTTGACCCTTCTTTTTGTTTTAATGGGAGAGCAGGCTGTCGCTTTCCCTTCAGAGATCAATCTCTTCCTTTCCTCTGCTCCTTTCCCCCTGATCTAAGAACACTCAGCAGTGACAGTCTTTTCTATGTGTACTGTTGATTCTGTTCGCACCACGCACTCTCTCATCTCGATCGGTGAGATTTTAGCTCTTTGGCACCATCTAGTGACATCTGTCATAGAGTATCACTGTACTGTACTTAAAGGGATAGTTCCCCTCAAAATCAGTGCTGTGTCGAAAGCATACAGAGAGCAGCCTTCTAGGTGGCGCCACGTGAACACGTGTCTCAGGCAGAAGACTGAACTGAACACCGGAGCACGTTAGCAGATTTGTCTGACATATGGTGAAAATACACTGGAGACCTGAGTCATCGAATCTATTTCATCATTATTCCCGGAGAAAGGATTTGTAAGCGTGTGTTGTCGTAGTTAAATGTTGTTACATGTGTGTTGTATTGGGAAATGTCCCCAGACCTCGACTCATTCCTCTGCTCTGGGAGAGAGGTCTGACTGCTGGCTACATGGCTAGTATGTGATTCTTCAATAGACTCACACACAGAGCAGTGCACTCTGTCAGCATTACAGTACGCCACACAAAGACAAAGGTGATACAAATGGTCAAACAATGAATGAGGGGATTTGATTCAACTGGCCAGGGTTATAATGGGCTATGGTCCATCATGTGACCGGGCAAGGCGGTGAGGGAGTCACGCCTTGTTCATATCGAACAGTTTTCATTGGGAAGGCAGATTAAGCATTTAAAATGTAAAAAAAACAACAGTTTATTGGGAAGGCAGATGAAGAGATTAAAAATAAATAAAAAAACAATCCCTTTTGCATGTGAGAACACAGAATCCTCCTCATTACTCTCCACGTCAGGCTGCTGAGGGGAGAACGGCTAATAATAATCCCTGGAATAGAGTCAATAGAATGTATTTGATACCGTTCCACTAATTCCGCTCCAGCCATTAACACGAGCCCGTCCTCCCCAATTAAGGTGCCAGCAACCTCCTGTGCCGACATCACTTTTATTTTTGAGCTTCACCATCAGCCAGAACAGGGCACCTAGCTGAAGTCCAGTTCCAAAACGAATGCAATCTGTTTTCATCTGGCGTAAACTACACCACCTGGGCCAGATTAATAGAATCCCCTCAGTTCCGAGGACAATGCGTTATCATTGCTGCTCTCTAATTGGTGCCCTGTGTGTGGACCCAGTCATTGATTGGTCTGTTTGTGTGTCCGTCAGACTGCAACTACACCTGTCACCAGGAGTGTGGCGGGCGGGTCCAGCTGGACTGCAACCAGAGAGACAGCAACCCACGGGAAAGGACATCTCCCAGAAGACACTGCTCCACGCCTCCTCAGTACAAGGTAAATTGGACCTGGAGCTAAATCAATTAGGTGCATACTGTGTGGTGGGGGTAGTTGTAGGTCACGAGCTGTTTGACAGGCTGCTGCTGGTCTTGTTGGATGTGAAGGACTTGAACTGATGACACACAGAAAGTTAATGCAGCAGACACATTTGTTTTACTATCCTTGTGGGGACCTAACAATTGATTTAGCATTCAAAAAACTATTTTCCCTAAACCCTAACACCTAAACGTAACCTTAACCCCTAACCCTAAATTGTAACACCGAACCTAACACCTAAGCCTTTTTCCCTTGGCGGGGACCAGTGAAATGTCCCCACTTGTCTGAATTTTCCTTGTTTTACTATCCTTGTGAGTAAAGCCAAACACACACACACACACACACACACACACACACACACAGGAGACAAAGATGTAACATCCACTCAATCACTATAGATTTTCTTCATTGATCCACTATTCTTGTGAGCGCAGTGCTCTGCAGTCTGATCACCGAAGAAACAGAGTGCTTATTTTTATTTATTCTTCCGGGATTGTCACCATTTTGAAGTTTTAGTCGAGCACCTGATTCCCTTTTTTGTTTAAGCTGGACTAAAGTGTTTGGGTATACTTTTTGTTCCTTTTGTCTATAGTCTATATCGTCACTGCTATGTACAGTGGGGCAAAAAAGTATTTAGTCAGCCACCAATTGTGCAAGTTCTCCCACTTAAAAAGATGAGAGAGGCCTGTAATTTTCATCATAGGTACACTTCAACTATGACAGACAAAAGGAGAAAAAAAATCCAGAAAATCACATAGTAGGATTTTTTATGAATTTATTTGCAAATTATGGTGGAAAATAAGTATTTGGTCACCTACAAACAAGCAAGATTTCTGGCTCTCACAGACCTGTCACCTCTTCTTTAAGAGGCTCCTCTGTCCTCCACTCGTTACCTGTACTAATGGCACCTGTTTGAACTTGTTATCAGTATAAAAGACACCTGTCCACAACCTCAAACAGTCACACTCCAAACTCCACTATGGCCAAGACCAAAGAGCTGTCAAAGGACACCAGAAACAAAATTGTAGACCTGCACCAGGCTGGGAAGACTGAATATGCAATAGGTAAGCAGCTTGGTTTGAAGAAATCAACTGTTGGAGAAATTATTAGGAAATGGAAGAGATACAAGACCACTGATAATCTCCCTCGATCTGGGGCTCCACGCAAGATCTCACCCCGTGGGGTCAAAATGATCACAAGAACGGTGAGCAAAAATCCCCGAACCACACGAGGGGACCTAGTGAATGACCTGCAGAGAGCTGGGACCAAAGTAACAAAGCCTACCATCAGCAAGGGCATTGAAGATGAAACGTGGCTGGGTCTTTCAGCATGACAATGATCCCAAACACACCGCCCGGGCAACGAAGGAGTGGCTTCGTAAGAAGCATTTCAATGTCCTGGAGTGGCCTAGCCAGTCTCCAGATCTCAACCCCATAGAAAATCTTTGGAGGGAGTTGAAAGTCCGTGTTGCCCAGCAACAGCCCCAAAACATCACTGCTCTAGAGGAGATCTGCATGGAGGAATGGGCCAAAATACCAGCAACAGTGTGTGAAAACCTTGTGAAGACTTACAGAAAACGTTTGACCTCTGTCATTGCCAACAAAGGGTATATAACAAAGTATTGAGAAACTTTTGTTTGAGTTTGAGTTTGAGTTTATTTTTATTTTTACAGGGACAGTGCACATTAATCAACGTTTCAGTAAAAGTGCCGGTTTTAGCCAGCCGGCTAATTTTCAACCGCAGTCCCTGGGCAGGTTATTAAAAACAATTACAATATAGACAATAGCAGCATAGAACAAGCAAGACATAGCAACATAGGACAAGCAAGACATAGCATACAGAGCAACATAGGACAAGCAAGACGTAGCATACAGACAGAGCAACATAAAACAAAAAGCAGCAAGACATTGACCAAAGTGGGAGAACTTGCACAATTGGTGGCTGACTAAATACTTTTTTGCCCCACAGTATGTCTCTCATACTGGCAGTTGCTCTGTCTCTCTCTCTCTCTCTCTCATTGTCTCTCTCTCTCTCTGTGTGTCTCTCTCTCTCTGTGTCTCTCTCTCTCTGTGTGTGTCTCTCCCTCTCTCTCTGTGTCTCTCTCTCTCTCTCTCTCTCTCTCTCTTGGTGTCTCTCTCTCTCTCTTGGTGTCTCTCTCTCTCTCTCTCTGTCTCTCTCTCTCAATTCAATTCAATTCAAGGGCTTTATTGGCATGGGAAACATGTGTTAACATTGCCAAAGCAAGTGAGGTAGACAACATACAAAGTGAATATATAAAGTGAAAAACAACAAATATTAACAGTAAACATTACACATACAGAGGTTTCAAAACAGTAAAGACATTACAAATGTCATATTATATATATATATATATATACAGTGTTCTAACAATGTACAAATGGTTAAAGGACACAAGATAAAATAAATAAGCATAAATATGGGTTGTATTTACAATGGTGTGTGTTCTTCACTGGTTGCCCTTTTCTCGTGGCAACAGGTCACAAATCTTGCTGCTGTGATGGCACACTGTGGAATTTCACCCAGTAGATATGGGAGTTTTTCAAAATTGGATTTGTTTTCGAATTCTTTGTGGATCTGTGTAATCTGAGGGAAATATGTCTCTCTAATATGGTCATACATTGGGCAGGAGGTTAGGAAGTGCAGCTCAGTTTCCACCTAATTTTGTGGGCAGTGAGCACATAGCCTGTCTTCTCTTGAGAGCCATGTCTGCCTACGGCGGCCTTTCTCAATAGCAAGGCTATGCTCACTGAGTCTGTACATAGTCAAAGCTCTCCTTAATTTTGAGTCAGTCACAGTGGTCAGGTATTCTGCCGCTGTGTACTCTCTGTGTAGGGCCAAATAGCATTCTAGTTTGCTCTGTTTTTTTGTTAATTTTTTCCAATGTGTTAAGTAATTATCTTTTTGTTTTCTCATGATTTGGTTGGGTCTAATTGTGCTGTTGTCCTGGGGCTCTGTAGGGTGTGTTTGTGTTTGTGAACAGAGCCCCAGGACCAGCTTGCTTAGGGGACTCTTCTCCAGGTTCATCTCTCTGTAAGTGATGGCTTTGTTATGGAAGGTTTGTGAATCGCTTCCTTTTAGGTGGTTGTAGAATTTAACGGCTCTTTTCTGGATTTTGATAATTAGTGGGTATCGGCCTAATTCTGCTCTGCATGCATTATTTGGTGTTCTACGTTGTACACAGAGGATAATTTTGCAGAATTCTGCGTGCAGAGTCTCAATTTGGTGTTTGTCCCATTTTGTGAAGTCTTGGTTGGTGAGCGGACCCCAGACCTCACAACCATAAAGGGCAATGGGCTCTATGACTGATTCAAGTATTTTTAGCCAAATCCTAATTGGTATGTTGAAATTTATGTTTCTTTTGATGGCATAGAATGCCCTTCTTGCCTTGTCTCTCAGATCGTTCACAGCTTTGTGGAAGTTACCTGTGGCGCTGATGTTTAGGCCAAGGTATGTATAGTTTTTTGTGTGCTCTAGGGCAACAGTGTCTAGATGGAATTTGTATTTCTGGTCCTGGTGACTGGACCTTTTTTGGAACACCATTATTTTGGTCTTACTGAGATTTACTGTCAGGGCCCAGGTCTGACAGAATCTGTGCATAAGATCTAGGTGCTGCTGTAGGCCCTCCTTGGTTGGTGACAGAAGCACCAGATCATCGGCAAACAGCAGACATTTGACTTCGGATTCTAGCAGGGGGAGGCCGGGTGCTGCAGACTTTTCTAGTGCCCGCGCCAATTCGTTGATATATATGTTGAGGAGGGTGGGGCTTAAGCTGCATCCCTGTCTAACCCCACGACCCTGTGGGAAGAAATGTGTGTGTTTTTTGCCAATTTTAACCGCACACTTGTTGTTTGTGTACATGGATTTTATAATGTCGTATGTTTTACCCCCAACATCACTTTCCATCAATTTGTATAGCAGACCCTCATGCCAAATTGAGTCGAAGGCTTTTTTGAAATCAACAAAGCATGAGAAGACTTTGCCTTTGTTTTGGTTTGTTTGGTTGTCAATTAGGGTGTGCAGGGTGAATACATGGTCTGTTGTACGGTAATTTGGTAAAAAGCCAATTTAACATTTGCTCAGTACATTGTTTTCATTGAGGAAATGTACGAATCTGCTGTTAATGATAATGCAGAGGATTTTCCCAAGGTTACTGTTGACGCATATTCCACGGTAGTTATTGGGGTCAAATTTGTCTCCACTTTTGTGAATTGGGGTGGTCAGTCCTTGGTTCCTGCATGCAGGGTTTCAATGGGGTGTTTGTCCCATTTGATGAAATCTTGTTTTGTAAGTGGACCCCACACATCGCTGCCATAAAGTGAAATGTGTTCAATGTATTTCAATTTGAATTAGCTTTTTAAAGGCGTAGAATGCGTGCTTTCTCTCTCAGTTCATTCACTGCCTCATTAAGGTGTCCAGTTGAGCTTATTTTTTAAACCTAAGTAATTGTAGTGTGTACAGTACTCTATATATTTTGTACCAATTGAGAACTTTGGTCTAATTCCCTGAGATCTGGGTCTTCTCTGGAAAATCATTATTTTAGTATTTTTGGGGTTTACTTCTCTCTCTCTTCTCTCTTCTCTCTCAATTTCAATTCAAGGGGCTTTATTGGCATGGGAAACATTTGTTAACATTGCCTTAGTAAGTGAGGTAGATAATATACAAAATGAAATAAACAATAAATATTAACAGTAGACATTACACATACAGAAGTTTCAAAACAATAAAGACATTGCAGTTTTCATATTATGTGCATATACAGTGTTGTAACAAATGGTTAATGTACAAAAGGGAAAATAAATAAGCATAAATATGGGTTGTATTTACAATGGTGTTTGTTCTTCACTGGTTGACCTATTCTTGTGGCAACAGGTCACAAATCTTGCTGCTGTGATGCACACTGTGGTATTTCACCCAGTAGATATGGCAGGTATTCAAAATTGTGTTTGTTGAGGGATCACGTGACCCTTGAACGAGATGGCCGCATGAACTAAGAGCTCCGCAGAAGTAGTTTCCAATTCCTAATCTTACCTCCACTCCAAGTTCACACTCATTTAGCTTTAGCAAGAAAAAGTCATGGCGGCTACAAAAGGCGACACTACAGGTGACATTTTTACCCGGACTCAAGTATTAGCGACGGAAAAAGCCTCCAAGAAGAAGCTAGCTTCAGAAAAAACTAGCGCCATTAGCCAGGAGCAAGAGAACCCGCTCCCCCACGAGGCACAACGAATGCCAACCTCGCACTCTGTCGAAGACATCCTTTCTGAGTTGAGATCCCAACGTACAGAACTAAACACTAAATTAGATGCCATTAATTCTCAGCTCAGTGCGATAGGGGGCAAGGTGACAATCCTGGAAAACGCTTTGCCTGACATCAACAACAAGATAACCATAAACGCGGGGCCCCTGGACGAGGCAGAGGGGCGAATCCTATCCATGGAAAACTTATTGACAGATGCCATGGAAACAATAGCATATGCTAAAAAGAAAATCGAGCATCTGGAAGAGAAAACAGAGGACCTGGAAAACAGGGGGCGAAGGAATAATTGTGTTCTATTCAATCTGGGCGAAAAAGAAGAGGGAAACATGCCACTGATCCGCTACCTGCAAGACAAACTTCCCGAGTGGCTCCACCTGCCCACCGACAGGCCCATAGAACTCGAGCACTGAGGCCCCCACCAGCAGCCAGACAACCAGCTCGCCCAATCACCATACGTTTCCTGAGATTCACCGACAAGGAACGAGTCCTACAGGCGGCGAAAAACAACACCATCACAGTGGGAAACGCCAAACTCGCTTTACACCAGGACCTGTCAGCTGGAATACGCCGAAAGCGCCGAGAATTTGACGAAGTGAAGAAATACTCCATTGACCACGGGAAATCTTCAGGGTATTCAAATACCCAAACGAGCTCAGGATTCTTCACCAAGGAGCCTTGCGACACTTCAAAACTCCCGAAGAGGCAAAACGTTTTTTGAAAGACAATCCTGGCCAATGAGAAACAGACCAATGACTAAATGCGATTAATGCCATTACTAAAGGAGGTAAGACGACATATAGCCGATATCCAGAGATCCACCCCCTAAATGTCATTATAGCCGTCCAATTTATATTTATTGTCCTTTAACAGAGAGGGATGGGCTGTAAAGCCTAACCTAGACCTACTAATGTTTCAGCCTACTTTTATTTCCCTGTTTTTTTGTTGTTGCTATTATTACCTGGGGTTCCCTGTGTCCCTTGGGGGAGGCATATGTAGGCTGGGCTATTGATTTTATTTTTCTCCCCTCTTTTACTGGGGTCTGGACGAGGGCAACTGTGTTATTTACTCAATGCGGGGTGGAGAGGATGAGGCATTTCTTTGGTGGGGAGAAGGAGACGTTGTGCGTTGCTAACTGTTCCCGGTTTTTGTTTTATTCAGAACACAGAATTGAGACTGAGCGGGGGGGTAATAGATCCAACGGGATGTGTCGAGTTGTTTGGGAACTCGGCTGGGTGTTCAGAGATTATTATTTTATGTACACCATTTATTTTCCCTTTATGTGAACGCAGCTGTAATTACTATCCACTTTTACCCAGCGATGACTTGCACTAAAGTTCGATTACTGTTCGATGACGATGACTAGTACCTTGAATCTATTGACATGGAACTGCCATGGTCTAGGACATGCAATAAAACGAAAAAAGATACTATGTGCTCTAAAAAAGGAAAAAGCAGACATTGCGCTATTACAAGAGACACACCTCTGTGATGCTGAACATGCCAAACTCCGCAGAGCTTGGGTGGGACAGGTGTATTTCTCATCTTTCAAATCAAACAGTAGAGGCACAGCCATACTTATCCATAAAAATGTTCCATTCATAATTGACAAAAACATATCTGATCCGGAGGGGAGATTTATTTTGATAACTGGGTGATAACTGATATGGTCAACCAATTACTATATTAAACATATACGCCCCTAACACAGATACTCCTGCCTTCATGTCAAAAATTATAACCCTGTTCAATGAGCATTGTGTCTCCTTTGGCGTGGTGGCCGGAGATTTTAATTGTACCCTTAACCCAACCCTAGACAAATCATCTCAAGTCTCCACCACAAATCCTAGATCTGCAAAGATGTTGAACTCTCTTACTAAAGAGATGGGACTGATAGATATCTGGAGAGAGAATAATAGCTCATCTATGGACTATACATACTACTCTAATGTCCATAACACCTACTCCCGTATAGATTACATTTTTATCCCAAAGAGTTTCATAAATTCAGCCACATGTACTATCGGACCCATAGCACTTTCAGATCACGCCTTTGTCCACCTCTGCTTTGACCTCTGCAAAAACATCCCGAGGTCAAAGAGCTGGAAATTCAACACTTCCATGCTATTAAATGACGAGTTCCATACATTGGTAACTACATGGATAGACAACTACACACAAGACAATAAAGACTCTCCTGTTTCTCCGGCCACAATGTGGGACGCTGCTAAAGCCACACTAAGAGGTCATCTAATTGCATATGCTTCCTCTAAGAAAAAAGCAATGGAAGCACACAGGCTAGATCTTGAGAGGGAGCTGGAATGCTGTGAAAAAATACATAAACAATCCCTAGACAGCACCTCCTGGAGTCATCTTAAAGCAGCCAAAGCCAAACTGAATTTGGACTACACTCAGGAGATAAAAAAAAAAGTTTTCTTTACTAAACAGAAATACCATGAGTATAGCAATAGGCCCAGTAGATTGCTTGCTTACCAATTAAAAAAGGAGCAGTCAGAGCGTACAATCATGGCTATCCGAACAGCAGAGGACGAGGTCACATATGACCCAAAAAAGATCAATTTAACTTTTCATGATTTTTACTGCAAACTATATACCTCTGAGAGAAAACACACAGAGGCAGAACTCCACTCTTTCCTAGAGGGAATCTCGCTACCTAAACTATCAGAGACCGACCAGGAAGATCTCAACTCCCCCTTCACTCCTGAGGAGATCCTGGAGGCAATTACCTCCATGCCACCTAATAAGTCCCCAGGCCCAGATGGATTCCCCAGAGAGTTCTACAAAGCTTTTTGGCCCCAGCGCAGCCCTATCTTCATGCCAATGCTGGAGGATTTTTGCAAAAACGGAGTTCTCCCAGACTCAATGCACACAGCTCGCATTACAGTGTTGCTAAAAAAGGACAAGGACCCCCTATCCTGCTCGTCCTTCCGGCCCATAAGCTTGTTGGATTTCGACTATAAAATAATTACCAAATTGCTCGCCAAAAGACTAAACACTCTTCTTCCCAAAATAATAAAAGCGGACCAAACTGGATTTATTAGAGACAGATACTCTCCTGATAACATTCGCTGTCTTTTTGATATTATTGATCAAGTAAACGCACAAAAGACCCCTGTCCTGCTGGCTTCACTGGATGCTGAGAAGGCGTTTGACAGGATGGAGTGGAGCTTTCTGTTTTCAGTCTTAGAAAAGTTCAATATGGGCCCGAATTTTATTAAATGGATCAAATCACTATACTCTCATCCAAATGCCATGGTGACTACTAATGGACTGAACTCTGACAGATTCCCTCTGGAACGGGGCACAAGACAAGGGTGCTCGCTGTCCCCGCTGCTCTACTTGTTGGGGGCGGAGCCTCTGGCAGAGCTGATAAGGAGCAATCCAAGTATTATGGGTGTTTCTGCAGGTGGCCTGCAGCACAAGATTTCGCTTTACGCGGATGATGTCTTGCTCTACATATCCAACCCTGAGAAATCACTCCCTCTCATTTTAGACACAATTGCTCAGTATGGCAAGTTTTCAGGTTATAAGATCAATTTTAACAAATCCACTGTCTGCCCTCTCAATATTACACTCACCAGCTCTATGAAGACACTTTGTCCTTTCCAATGGAAAACACACGGGTTTCAATACCTCGGGATCTTCATAACACCAGATCTGAATAGCCTTTTTAAGGAAAATTATCTTCCACTCCTGGATCGAATCAAGAACGATCTCCAAACCTGGATCTCTCTCCCAATTAGCTTAGTAGGAAGAATTAATGTAATCCGTATGAACGTCCTCCCTAGACTAAACTACTTATTTCAGATGCTCCCATGCTATCTCCCAGTTTCCTTCTTCAAAACAACTAACCAAAGCATCACCAAATTTATATGGGGCAATAAAAAACCTAGGATCAAGTTTTCCACTTTATCAAAACCTGAATCTAAAGGTGGTCTTGCCCTTCCCTCCCTTCAACTGTACTACTGGTCTGCCCAAATCCGCAACATGCTAACATGGATCACAAACAGACAAGAGTCAACGTGGATTCAGATAGAAGCCCAATCCTGTGGTTCATTGCCCTTAAGCTCAATTATATTCATTAATAACTTTAGTGAAGTGGGCAACATAGCCAAAACCTTTGCGATTTACAGCACCCTACTAGCGTGGAGGGACTGTAAGAAATACCTGGGCATTTCCTCCCAAATATGTTCTCACTCGCCTATAGTAGGCAACCCAGACTTGCCAAAAGCCCTGAGGGATGCCAACTTTAATCTTTGGCATACTCTAGGAATCAGGACCTTTTCAGACCTATTTCATCAGAAAACCACTACACTGAAATCCTTTCAAGAGCTCTGCAGTGAATTCGATGTGCCAAGATCCCATTTTTTTTAAATATCTTCAAATTAGACATGTCATTTCCTCATTTACCTCCAAGAGGAGGTTTAGAACTCAGTTGAATGAAGTTGAAACCCTTCTTGTCACAGCACAATCCATTAAAGGCAAAATATCTTACATCTATAGACTCCTTTCTGAGAAAGGAAGCTCCTCCTTTACTCCTTTGAAAATAATCTGGGAAAAGGACCTTGGTCTGACTATCAGTGATGAATTATGGGCGGAGGTTTGCGACAGGGTATACTGCTCCTCTACCAGTGTAAAAATGAAAGAATCTAATTACAAATGTTTGTACAAATGTTATTATACTCCTTTGAGGCTCCATAGAATGAAAACAGATATGTCTCCTAACTGTAAAAGATGTACCTCTGAAAGCGGAACCTATATGCATGTATTTTGGAGCTGTAGGGAGATTGCCAGAATCTGGCAATCTGTACATACTGCTGCACAGAAAATACTAGAGGTACAGTTTGATATGACCCCGTGTATCTATCTTCTTAATGCCCAGCAGGACATTGTTCTTGATCCTGACAGAGAAAATTTGCTTATGACTATTACATACTTTGCTAAGAAATGTATTCTTCTATTGTGGGCCTCTAATACCCCTCCTACATTTAAAATGTGGATTGACCAGATTGTTGACTTTCTTCCTCTTGAAAAGCTCACTTATGACCTCCACAAGAGACAGCCCAAGTTTGATAGACTCTGGTCTCCACTATTCAACTACATTTCAAACTGGACAGAGTGAACGGGGTGACTAGGGAAATGCGCAGATACATGTTGTGTAAGGTACTGTAAAACCTAAAAACGAATTATTGGCCCGTCGTCTCAGCGAAGGCTAGAAATAGCTGATAAGAACCTTGATAGTGCTGCTGCAAGTGTCCTGTTTTTTTTGTGTGTTTTTATTTTAGTTTAGTTTTTGAGTACGTCTGCGTATGTGCGTATGTATGTATGTACGTATGTATGTATATATATATGTACCAAGGAAAATATATAGATTAAGAAAAATAAATGCTTTTATTTGACTTTTATCATTCATTTTAATTGTATTTTTATTTTTTCAAAAGTATTATTATTTTTTTATTTTTTATTTTTTTAAAGCCTGTCACATCTGTGAATGTGGAATGTGTTTTGTTGGTTGATTGAAAAACAAGAAAACTTAATAAAACTTTAAATTGAAAAAAAAAAAAATTGGGTTTGTTTTCAAATTCTTTGTGGGTCTGTGTAATCTGAGGGAAATATGTGTCTCTAATATGGTCATACATTGTGCAGGAGGTTAGGAAGTGCAGCTCAGTTTCCACCTCATTTTGTGGGCAGTGTGCACATAGCCTGTCTTCTCTTGAGAGCCATGTCCTGCCTACTGCGGCCTTTCTCAATAGCAAGGCTATGCTCACTGACTCTGTACGTAGTCAAAGCTTTCCTTAAGTTTGGTTCAGTCACAGTGGTCAGGTATTCTGCCACTGTGTACTCTCTGTTTAGGGCCAAATAGCGTTCTAGTTTGCTCTGTTTTTGTGTTAATTCTTTCCAATATGCCAAGTAATTATATTTTTGTTTTGTCATGATTTGGTTGGGTCTAATTGTGTTGCTGTCCTGGGGCTCTGTGGTTAGTCTCTCTCGCTCTCTTCCTCACCCTCTCATCTTGCTCCCTCATTCACTTATTCATTCATTTATCGGATGATTTGGAGACCAGATGTTCTCTGAGAACATATTTCACGCCTCTCACATCTGTACCTCAACTCTCCCCTTCTGCAGTCTACTCCTTCCCCCTACTCTCCCCTTCCCCTCCTGCTTTCCCTCCTACCCCCTCTCTAAGGGCGGTAAACAGTGGTAGTGTTAGTCCTCATATCCTCAGACCCCAGTCTTTCTGCCTAGGGGTCTGTATATGCTCAGTCATTAGCCTAGCCGTAGCCTTACGCCAGCCTGGCTGTGTTGTCTCTGTGAGTCTGGGAGCAGAGCACCCCCCCACTCACCCCCCAGAGCTACTCCAAACATGCCCGGCCTTCTGTCTGAACTGTCACAGAACTCATCTACTGTGTGTGTGTGTGTGTGTGTGTGTGTGTGTGTTGCTGTGCCCTTTGTGTCAGTCTCTCAGCGTGTGTATGCTCTTTGTGTTTATATAGCCTCTCTTTGGTGGACAGACACTGTGCTTTAGCAAGCAAGCTGCTTTAGCTAACAGTGTGTATTATAGTGGCTGTTGGTCACGTGATGAAAGCTCTTGGTCAGATGATTAGGGCTATACTCCTGGTTAAATTATTGCCATAGAATTATAATACTAGAATGGACATGAACCTTCTTATGGCGGTCCAAAGGTCAGCCATGTTGGTCAGGGAGTTGGATACACATGGTTTACCAGTGCTGTGATCAGAAGATATTGTGTACAACAATGAATGGGAAGAAGGTAGCTAACCAGCCAGTTTTGGAGGAATGACGACTCCATTTTTCCAATGAACTGCCACTATACCAACATTCACAGCAACATAGTCAGTCCACAGCATGAACCAGCAAGAACTGTAATGGTAGTAGTTCTGACGATACTTTACTCTTTGTATTTATTATGGATTAAGGATCCTCAAGGCAGCAGCTACTCTTCCTGGGGTCCAGCAACATTAAGGCAGTTGTGCAATTTAAAAAACATTATAACACATTCCCAGATTGCACAACACACTGTGTGCCCTCAGGCCCCTACTCCACCACTACCACATATCTACATTACTAAATGTGTGTGTGTGTGTGTGTGTGTGTGTGTGTGTGTGTGTGTGTGTGTGTGTGTGTGTGTGTGTGTGTGTGTGTGTGTGTGTGTGTGTGTGTGTGTGTGTGTGTGTGTGTGTGTGTGTGTGTGTGTGTGTGTGTGTACCTATGTTTGTGTTGCTTCACAGTCCCCGCTGTTCCATAAGGTGTATTTTTATCTGTTTTTTTTTAAAGTCTAATTTTACTGCTTGCATCAGTTCCCTGATGTGGAATAGAGTTCCATGTAGTCATGGCTCCATGTAGTACTGTGCACCTCCCATAGTATGTACTAGACTTGGGGACTGTGAAGAGACCTCTTGTGGAGTGTCTTGTGGGGTAGGCATTAGAGGTCGACCTCTAGTATGCATGGGTGTCCGAGCTGTGTGCCAGTAGTTCAAACAGACAGCTCAGTACCTTCAACATGTCAACACCTCTCATAAATACAATTCATCATGATGTCAATCTCTCCTCCAGTTTGAGCCAGGACAGATTGACATGCGTATCATTAACGTTAGCTCTCTGTGTACATCCAAGGGCCAGCCGTGCTGCCCTGTTCTGAGCCAATGGTACTTTTCCCTACGTCCCTCTTTGTGTCACCTGACCACACTACTGAACGGTCGTCCAGGTGCAACAAAACGGGTGCTTACGGGACCCGCCTTGTTGACAGTGCTGTTAAGAGGGCAGAGTAGCGCTTTGTGATGGACAGACGTCCCCCATCTTAGCTACTGTGGTGTCAGTATGTTTTGACCGTGACAGTTTTACAATCCAGGGTTACTTTAGTCTCCTCGACCTGCTCGATTTCCACATGACTCATTACAAGATTTAGTTGAGATTTGGTGTTTAGTGAGTGATTGGTCCCAAATACAATGCTTTTAGTTTTTAGAAATAGTTAGGGCTATAACTTATTCCTTGCCACCCACTCTGAAACCAACTGCAGCCCTTGGTTAAGGGTTGCAGTCATTTCAGTCGCTGTCGTAGCGGACGTGTGTTGAGACATCAGCATACAGAGAGACACACTCAAATAACCATAATTCCATTACACAATTTCTGATGCATAATGCGCCTTCCATTTTTTATTTTCCTGCAAAAGTAACGGCAGGAAATGTGTTCCCTATGCCTCTACTGCCATTCATTCCAACAAGGCTACATAATGGCAGCCATCCCTGACCAAGATGGCTGCCATTATGGAACTTTGAGGGTTTATGACATAGTCTCTCTAGTAATTTAATAAGACCTCTAACTGTTCTTGGCCTCTGTGAGCACAGATGCGTTAGATGTTTGTCTGCCCACACTGCCTACGACATGGAAGCACACACACATGCACCCGAACACAAGACATGCACACACACTCACACAGACACCAGAAGAGGCTTTCTCGCAATCCTGCTTTCGTGTTAGCAGACTCGGATCTTGCTGGTTTTAGCTATCGAGGTCCTAAATATTTTCAGGTGTTCACGCACATGAAGTATAACTGTATCTCTCTATCAAATTAATATCTGACCTTTTAACTGAGGGTGTCTGTGTGAGCAGGTGTAAATGTGGACCTGTGTGTTTCTGTTGTGATACTGGCACCTCTGCTCTCAAAGCCCACACACTCTGGCACTGCCTAGAGTGAGCCAGATAACACACACACACACACACACACACACACACACACAGTACACATCTCTATCGGTGTGTAACGAGTACGCTGGCAATTGTGTAGCCATGCCTAGAGGCCAAATACCACACTGCTACCATGGATCTCACACACACACACACACACACACACACACAAACAGACACAGACACACAGATACAGACACACACACACACAATGTAATCTGCTTCCACACACGCCACGTGTAGGAGTGAGAGAATGAGAGAAATAGCGTGACAGAATGTCGATGGGGTGACCTTGCTAGAGGGAAAAAAATCCTTATCCAAGTGTGGTGCTCGTGGAGTATAAGTGTAATGTGCTACAGTGAGAGGGTGTACAGTGACAAGGACCTGTGTGTTAGAGCTGAGGGCTGCAGTGGAGGGCCAGTTGATTATCTCTGTAACCTGGAGTCATGTTAAACTCTTGTCTGGTGTGAAGGCTGAGGGTGTCTTGGCCTCCAGTCTGACTCAGAGGCTGAAATGGGTACACTATTGCTGCACCAGAGACCTGATGAGAGATGACCGCTCACATCTCAAGGCCCTTCTCCCTCGTCAACTCTATACTCTGTCTCTCTCTCTCTCTCTCTTTTCCTCTCCCTCCCACTTTCTCTTTCTCTTTTGTGCTTACACCAGCAGAGATCGATCCCCCTTTTCGCCAAACACTCATTGTGTTTCATTGAGTCAGACTGGAGCCTAGTAATGGTTGGCTGGGCTTTATCGACTCTGGAAAAGGTAGGGGTTTGGGAGGGGCTGAGATGGGATGGGGGTGTGGTCTGTCAATGAGCTCCTCTCAACCTCCCCACCACCCACTGTCCCCATCTGTCTCGCTCTGTCCCCATCCTTCTCCCTCCACAGTGATGATGGTAATGGGGTTGACGGCTGTCTCTGCTGGTAGACTAATCTGTCGTCAGCTGATACTGACCTGGAGAGAGGCAGGCAGCTCTCTGCCTGTCTGTGGTTAGCACTGGAGAGAGAGAGAGACAGCTCTCTGTTTGTCTGTGATTACCACTGGCGAGAGACAGACAGCTTTCCCAACAATATTTCAGAATCTAATCAACCTCTGACAGGGGGGATGGCTTGAGGAGATGGACAGGCTCCATCTCTTTAATGGAGGATATGTCTCCTCTGATGGAACAGCCTCCCTCTCTTTGACAGACTGACAGAGTCCACCTGAACAGCTGTCTGATAATCTAATGTTTTAATGAATAACCTGCTGTATGCCTTGAGTTGGTTGTGATTTAGAGAAAGACCATAGCTAGATAATGTTCTCTGACTTAGACGCACACACACATGCACGTACTCGTACACACCGGCACACACACGTACACACACCGTACATATACACACACTATTATTTGGTAGTCCATCTCTATTTTGACAGGGGCATTAGCTGGACCCTGTTCATATGGTCAAGATCAGGGCCAGAGGGCAGAGGGGACAGGTCAGGGGTCAACGAAAGGTTAGAGGTCATCTTCATCACTGACCCCTGGGGGACGATCACGTGACCTCCACGCTTGGTTTCTCCTAAAAACCAACAGACAAATGTACCCATGTTTTCAATTCCTCTTTATGGAACTAGACCTCATAAGGTTCTCTGAGATTCCTGTTCTTGATCATCACCAGTGCTTGACTTGGAATTAAATGGGTACCAGTACTCATTTTGGGTGCTGGTACTGTTTTATATTTAGGTACAGGAACTCCACAATAATGTTGAGCTGATATTCTATAAGAGGTACAAGAACTCAAGCAGTCGGACCTGTACTTGATTCCGCTGTGTTTCTGAGCATGTTGATAAGAGTGTATGTATAATGCAGTAAGATATATAAATCTGGAGGTTTCTCTCATGCAGCATTGGTAGCGCTAAGGCAGAGCACAGCAGCCATGTTACTGAGTGGCTTCCTGCTCATGCATATCAGGTGTTATGAGCTGCGAGGCCGCATCTCTCTGTCTCTCTCTCTCTCTCTCTCTCTCTCTCTCTCAGAGGATGTGGCTGGGCTGAGCTGGGTGCCGTTGCTTGCAGGAAGAGAGAGAATGGGGGGGAGGGTGTTTTTGTAGCTCTGCAGAAAGCTCGTTGGCAGATAAGACTCAACCACAGATGGTTGAGCAAGGCTGTGAGAGAGAGAGAGGAAGAGAGAGAGAGAGAGAGGAAGAGAGAGAGCAAAACGAACACAAAAGGAGAGAGAGCGAGTGGGAGGTGCAGCGCGTAGGATTCTCTGTTAGTCCGTGAGTCTGAGAAGAAGAGAGGAGAAGAGAGGAGAAACCGCTGAATGTCAGAAGCCTGCAGCAGCCTGGGTCTCTTCCCCAAGAAACAAGGACTACACTCACACAGCCATACAGCACAGGCCCACTGCAGTCTGGAGCCACTGACCTGAACTACAGTTACCGGAGTGTGTTTGTGTGTGTGGGAGAGAGCCTGTCAGAGTAATTGATGTGAGCGTGTGTCTGAATGGGTAAGCAGCAGTACCCTGCTGAAGTAATGTGTGTGTGTGTGTGCACCCATTCACAGTTCTTATTAGCTGATCAACACACACAGCTGCAGGGCAGGAGGGGGTTGAAGGGGAAGTGTGTGTATGTGTGTGTGTGTGTGAGGCATTCAGGTGAGCAGGGTTAACTGACTTAACTGTGACACCAACGTGTGTGCACAGTGTGTGTGTGATATCGGGGTCAGAGCACACACGACAGGAGGAAGTGACACGTCTCTACTCGCGCTCTCGGATTTCCTGAAGCCTCTCCGGTGACACGAGGAGCACTGATATTACCCGAATCTGAGCTGACCTCACCCCTGATTCTGGAGCCCAAGCTTATCTGGGTACCTACAGACACAAGACTGTGGAGGACTGGCAGTGGATGTTTGGAATCGAGAGGCGCCACTTGGACTGTGAGCCGTACGCGTGTCCCTATACTGACCTACTGAGGTGACTGACTGTGGATGCATCGTGGATGTGAAGGGCTCTGGGACTGTGAGTGTTGTGAACCGTGAGTGTGGCTGAATGCCTCTCCAGACAGAGTATTTCCCCCTCGGGGACAATCAGGTTTCCTCCTGCTGCTCTGCTGGGTGTTTATAGGCAGCCGAGGGCTCAAATTGAAGCCCTTAAATGACGGGCAGCAACAGCATGAGCAGCGGCTACTGCAGTCTGGACGAGGAGGGCGAAGACTTCGCCTTCTTCACCGCAAAGAGTTCCTTCTTCCGCCAGCCCCCAAAGCTGGTTAAGGTACGACAGAGATTTTTTTTTTTTAAGATGGAGGGAGGGGAGGAGGGGTATGTTTCGCTTCATGTTGTGTCCATTTTTTATGCCTGAAAAAGGAGAAGCGTTGAGTAAGTGTGTGTGGTAACACTATGTGGATGGTCCATCGGTAGAGGCTCTACAGACTATCAGTAACATTTCAACTACCTCTAGCTCTAACCCTTATCCCTAACCGTAATCTTGGCAAGCATTTGGTTGACCATCTGTAGAGGGTCTTCAGATAGAATATCCGGACTATCCAAATAAAGTGTGACCGTTTGTGTTTTACTGTGTGTGTGTGTGTGTGTGTGTGTGTGTGTGTGTGACAGAGAGGTGTGCCTGCATTCGATCAGCTATCCATGCAGCCTTCCTTGTAGGAGCCCCTCTAGGACAGTTATTCATGGCTTAAAACGCAAAGGACTGCATAGCAGCAATATGGTAATGGGTTCATCGACAGCCCTCGCCTGTCGCTGTTTCCGTAGAAACAGGGAAGTTAGTTAAATAGTTACACACATCCGTTGTTCAGTGTGAGTTTTGCTATAGCTGTCATTCTCGCTCTTCCACGTTTTTTCTTTTCGCTTAGCATAATTCAGCTGGTCAATGTAACCATAGCAACGGCGGATCTCACTGATTCTGCTTTGAGATCAGAACTCCACAGGAGCGCGCGCGCACACACACTTTTAATGTTGCAGAGCAGTGGTGATGCCGTTTTTGGAGCTTGTCTGTCTGTTCATGTAAATAGTGAGCAGTTGTATAACATTGGACTGCAACTGTGTCGGTGTAAAGTTACAGAATAATATGTACTACATGTTTATGCAGAAAACACCCCCACACCACTCTCACACCTCCACTGGGAGATTGTTCTTAAGGCTTTTAACGGGCTACATGACCTTCTCTCTCGCTCACACACACGCACACACACACACACACACACAAGGAGGTGTAGGAAGCAAACGTTTGCTGATTAGGACAGAGGGCATAGAGATGCTGTTGTTTTACAAACACACTTACACAGACACACACTTACACAGACACACACAGACACTTACACACAGGCCTTTGTCAGTGTGATCTCAATACCTGCAGTGCCTCTGCTCTCTGGTTTGGAAAGAGCACCATCATTAAATAATTCAGCCCCAGCCCTGTGTCTGTCTGTTTGGAGTTTGGGTTGCCAGGGTGGAGACTGTTGTGTGTTGGGGACTTTGGAAGGCCAGAGTGGAGATTGTTGTGCCCCATAAACAAAGGACCCAGTCTTAAACCACGACCCAAAGTTTCCAATTCCCCATAAACTGTAAGAACGATACCGTGCGGTAGCAACTGTCTCTCAGTACAGGAAAACCACCCTGTCACTCACTAACGTTTGAATATGAAAAACAGACATGCAAATATAGGAAAGCCACAGTTTGCCTGTACTCTCCGACACAATCTACTAGAGCGCGTGTCAGTTTACTCTTGTTGTTGTCTACAATGGCTCCAGCCACAGATCTGAAATCAGCTAGAATCAGCTCTCCAAACCCTAACCCTGACCATAATGGGAGAAACCCTACCTCCGGGTCTAGGGGCTTTTTCTTCCTACTCCCCAGCCCTACTCCATCAACTTAATGGACATGGCAGTTTCACTGCTGCGGATTCCAGCTTTAATGACCTCTGAACTGGAAGCACTTTGCCTCCCACAGAAGAAACGCAGAAGGAATGGCGCCAATGCAAACCCAGCGAAACAGACACACGCACATTTACATGCATTTATAAACTCTCTCTCTCTCGAACGCTGTCTCACTCACCCTAGCTGAATGTTAAAGCTGGCTGATCTGGAGCAGTAGGCTCCTCTCTTGACATTAATTCACAAAGAAAAGAGGACCTCTAATCTCCTCCCTCCCGTCCTGATGAGCATGTTCGTCAGTGTTATGCGTGTGTGTGTGTGTGTGTGTGTGTGTGTGTGTGTGTGTGTGTGTGTGTGTGTGTGTGTGTGTGTGTGTGTGTGTGTGTGTGTGTGTGTGTGTGGTTACTGCTGTGGAGCACTCCCTTGCTCTAAAGGGAGCTTTGATGTCGTGGAAATGAATGAATTAGTAAAATCACCAGTGTTTATAATTAATGTCACAGACATACACGTACACACACACACACACACACACATGTCTACATGTGCTTGTGTGTGTCTGTCTGTGTCTGCGCACACCGAGCTGTGAAATGGAATCAGTGCTGGGGTTGGATCATGTGTTTCTTCCATTCGACACTTTGACCCACTAACAGAGCTCAGCTAAGGTGTGCAAGCAGGAGTGTGAGTGCGTATTCGTGTCTGTCTGGCGCTTGCTGATTACAAGAGGAGCGAACGTGATTGGGGGAGATACGACACTGAATGAAAGTATGAAACTAGTAGCACAGGGAAACGCACACACCTGGTCTACTGTATATGCCGTCTGTGAAATGGGAAACGAGGCGTGGGGTTAGAGCTTCCATTACAGGATCTGTGCCTCTCTTTTCCCCTGCCTCCCTCACTCAGTCACTCCCTTATGTCACCTCCACTGCTCATTATCCTAGCGGCACTCTGCTATCGCAGCTGTCACAGCTCATCTACGGGAGTTAATTTGGCTATCAGAGACTTGGGGAGCTAAGTGTGGTCTCCTCTCCTGTGTGCCTCCTTTACTGGAGCAGTCTGCTCAGGGCTCAATCAAGACCGCCGTTATACCAGCCCGGATCCATTTCAGAGAGATCGTTTCATAGAATTGTACGTGGGTTTCATTCTCTGTGATGTCTGTATGGCAGTGTTGTGGGATATGAGTCCTCTACAGGCTCACTCTAGACCGTAATGGCCACAGCGGTGCGTGACACCAGGGGTGTTGTGTCACCTGATCACGTCCAACGACCATGTGCCACTACAGGAAGTGGGTTTTGTGTTGCCGTGGTAACGGTGACGTGTAGAACTGAAGCATGGCGCCTCAAGTACAAAGACGTACTTTGCTTTTTATTTAAAAAAGATATAAATATGTCTGCTCGGCCCACATGCCCACACTCTCTATGTATGTAATGTATACCATAACACACTCTCTATGTATGTAATGTATACCATAACACACTCTCTATGTATGTAATGTATACCATAACACACTCTCTATGTATGTAATGTATACCATAACACACTCTCTATGTATCTAATGTATACCATAACTATGTATTTATACTGTGATCCTCCCATTATATGGAATGCCCACCGCCTTCATATGTCATGTCTGCTAAAATGTTTTACTTGGTTCTTCAATGATAGACGGAACAGATAAGGTTAACTTTGATTCTACACAAGTAAAGACCAACAAAATCCAACTTATCACATGGAATGTGCACGCGTTCCATGATGAGTAAAATAACATATGTTTCTTGAACATTTAAAGAGATATTGTCAGCAGATGTGGTTTTCTAGCTAGAGTTACATTTAAAAAAATAAAATAGAAATTGAACATTTAAAGAGGAGCTGGGTTGGAGAGGCTTATGCTGCCACCTAATGTAGTAATAGCAGAGGTGTAGGCATCCTGATAAATAAGAATACACCATT
Source organism: Oncorhynchus clarkii lewisi (assembly GCF_045791955.1). Taxonomy (NCBI): domain Eukaryota; kingdom Metazoa; phylum Chordata; class Actinopteri; order Salmoniformes; family Salmonidae; genus Oncorhynchus; species Oncorhynchus clarkii. The sequence continues at coordinate 42,111,502 of NC_092153.1, forward strand.
TTCCGTTATATCCCAGCACATGGACCAAGAAGGCCATTTTCTAATGATGAATTGTACCTTACATGGTGAAAATTGCACATTGATTTCACCACCACCACAAATCTGCTGATTTTAGATAGAAATCAAGCTATATTAGATTACATCCAGACAGGAACTATTATTTTAGCAGGGGACCTAAATTATACATTCAATAAGATTAACAGACATATTAATAATAAAAGTCTAATTTAGGGAGCCTCCAAAGAGGCTGAACATGTTTATCTCTACACATATTTTACAGGACACCTGGAGATTTATTCCCAACTACAAAAGACTATTCCTTTTTTTCTCAAAGTAAAAAAACGATTCAAGATTTTTTTCTGAAATGCGCTCAACTATTTACTGGATTAAAAAAGTAATGATATAGTCATATCGGATCATTACACCAATAGAAAATACATATAGCGACAGAATTTATAGAATGAACAGAGCACATATATTATATACGTAAATGAAAAGTAATTTGGGATACCTTTAAGGCATACGTTAGGGGGATGATAATCTCATACTCAGTAAAAATTCAATTTGGTTTAGAAATTAAAATGAAAGAAAAATAAATCACCATCTTAGAAAAAGCGCATAAAAAATATTGACAAGGGAAAGAAGAAAATAACATTTCGGAACTTAATCAGGAATACGATCTTTTGCATTTGAGAACCAACAACTACAGGTTAAACTCAAATAAAGCATACTACGTAATGGCAAATAAACCTGATAAATATATTGCAGCTTTCACAAAATGAATACATGCTAAACCAGTTATAATTTTAATAGATCAAGTTACAAAAGCGGTAATTAGAAACAACAATGTTTAAAAGTTTATATGAAAATCTATACAAATCTGAATTGTTGGACTGATCCTACAGCCTTCTTAGACTCCTAAAGATAAATATTAGATACTGTTAAAACGTTAGTGCGGAGAAAAGCACCAGGTATGGATGCTTTTCCTATAGAATCTATTCAACATTTTGGGACAAAGTAGCCCCCTTATTTACAAAAATGACGACACACGTCACTCAATGCTGTACATCCTAATTCCATGTATCTAACAGTTATTTCAGTTTTAAAACCAGGAAAATCTGGAGGATCCCCTGCTCATTATAAATCCACAAGTTTAATAAATTGTGACAAAATAATAACAAAGATCAAAAGCAATAAAATGGTAAAAGTCTTACTAGACATGATGCTGTACATGTCAATCAAACAGGGTTTGATACTTACAAAAAAAATAAGAACATGTTTAAATTTAATACAGTACACAAAAAAACAAGATATACATTTATCAATAATGGCTGTTGATGCCGAGAAGGCCTTGAATGGCCTTTTCTATTCAAAACTTTGGAAGCTTTCAACTTTCCAGATGAAATAATACATTGTATAAAAAATGTTTCATACTATCCTAAAGCAAAAATATGCAAAAACATATGCACAAATAAATTGCTTTAGAAAGGGGCACAAGACAGGGGTGTCCCTTCTCTCCCTTCCTGTATGCACTGGCAATTGTTCCAATTGCAGAAACATTTGGGCTCTAATTCTAATTCTAACAGGTTGGTAAACCTGGTAAACTTGGTAAACAGGATTATAAACCAAACTTATTTGCAAATTATCTCCTGATATACCTGACCAATATTGAAAACTCAATGCTCCCCTTGCTAAAACTATTTTCAGAATACTCAAAAATCTCCGGATAAAAAAATGACATGGAAAACCCCCAAAATAATGGCAATAGGAAAAAGAAAAGAAAAAACTCCCGATCTACAGCAATCCTTTAAGTGGACCACAAAAATATGACATACTTAGGATGCTTAATAAGTGACGACAAACATATAAAGATACCTTTATTCCATCACTCAACGATATGAAAGCAGATCGATTTAAATGGAATAATCTCCCCATAAATTTTACTGCCAAAGTTTTTGCATTTCTTTTCTGTAATACTAATTACCCCACCGAAGACACAAAAAAAGTATACTCTGTCATAGGACTTTTATATGGGCAAATAAAATTCATAGAATAAAAAGGAAGTTTTACATCTTAAGTCAGAGGGTGGTTTTAACCTTCCAGATGTTGGATTGTATCAACTCGCTACTCAAGGCTTTTACTTGCGACATGTAGTTAAATGCACTAAAGAGGAAAAATATTGATATTGATAATGCGCATGCTCATTCCCAGAATCTTTTTAGGTGTCTGTTTTTAAACGATAAACCTAAGAACATTAACAACTTCATAGTGAAGAACACTATAACAACATGGAAGAAAATGAAACGTATTCTACAAGAACCAATATCCCTTCCTGAAAACAATACTTGGTAGCTTTTCAGAATTCACCAATAAATTTGTCCACATTGAAAACTAAAGGCATAGAAATTGTAAATGTCGTGGTTAAAGGAAATGCATTTATTTCCATGACAGAATTAAAAAGTCATTTTGGACTAACCAATAATACAGTATGTAGATAGTTTCAAATACATGCAACTTTGACATCTTTTGGACATCACAGCAACCTTGAGGGAAAAGGATGTTCATATTATAGGAAATATATACAAAACCTTGCAGAGAGCATATCCAACTGACAATCTCTTAGAAAAAAAATATAAACTATTGGAACCAGGACTTAAAAAGTAGTGATGTTGGTGCAATATGTAGGGAAAGCTTGAGCATAACTAACAAAGTTGCAGTTAATGAAAATGTGTACTTAATCCAGTGTAAACTAATGGATAGAATTTATTATACGAGACAAAATTCTCAAATTCTACAGTACAACAGCAGAGTCGTGTCTTAAGTGTAAAACTAATAAACACTCAATAATCCATGCTTTCTGGGAACGCTGTAAAGTCTGGAAGTTGGGGGAGGAGCTAGAAAGTTGGCTGTCAGAAGTATTACAATGTAAACTTACTTTGTAATCTGTCTGTCTGCATATTTCAAGACATGCATATGGAGGTGCAGTGGGATACCCGATGGGTTGGCTGATTCTCTTCTCAATCAATCATCTTGAAAAAATGTATTCTAAAAGAAATCAATCCACCTTCATTAACACGATGGAAAAATCAAGTCCGTGGGTTACAGAGAGAAACAAAATGGTTCAGTTTCAGGCTATGTGGTGGAAAGTGATTTGGGCACTGGAGATGGGGGTGTGTGTTAGTGGGTCTGGGCAGGTGTGATGTGGTTGATGTTTGTATGATGTTGTCATTTGGATGTGTATGTTTGTCTATTGTTTTATAAAATGTTTTATTTTTTTAAAGTAAAAATAAAGACCTAACGTTCTGAGACAAAGTCTGAGATGAGGGTGCAGCTCAGGTCAGGGTTAGGTAATCCAGTATCAGGACGCCCACAGACATCACTTAAAGTTCTGTTTTGGAAAATGGTTATGACACTAAAGTGCTGGAACCTTCTGTAAACTGGTATCTGAGAGTGAGCCACGGAGTACCCAGGCGAATATGAGTCATCACCATTTACCGTTGAGGGGAAAGTTTTTAGTAAATGTTGAATGTTAAGCTGTTGTGTTTGTTGCCTGAACCTGTTTGTAATGTTTCTGGGGCAACACTGCAGCCTCAGACACTGGCCGTGCCCGAATACCCATACTAGCGTACTACATATTTAAACTGTATGTTATGTACTTATTGCCACATACTATTTAGCATGTACCATTTAGTAAAATGTATGCAGTATGCCATGGCCGCAACGCAGTAGCAGCTCCTGACTGGCTGAGTAGGTGGGGTGGGGATGAGTGCCATGGACTTTTCAAAATTCAACAGACATGCTTCAGATTAACCAGCCTGATAATAGCTCATTTCCAATTCGATTCATTTTCTCTAAACTCTGAATAGGAATGGAGTTTTAGGCTGGTTATAGTCAGACTATCACATTCGACCTATACCCTAGCGCATATAGCCCATCTACCCTAATTAAAAAGGACTGAAGACAGAAATGGGTCATGTGGATCCATTACAACATATTTATTCACAAAACCAAAGTGCTCTAACATACAGTATCAGTCATAAGTTTGGACACACCTACTCATTCAAGGGTTTCTTTACTTTTACTATTTTCTACATTGTAGAATAATAGTGAAGACATCAAAACTATGAAATAGCACATACATGTAGTAACCAAAAAAAGTGTTAAACAAATCCAAATATATTTTGTATTTGAGATTCTTCAAAGAACCCACCCTTTGTCATGATGACAGCTTTGCACACTCTTAGCATTCTCTCAACCAGCTTCATGAGGTAGTCCCCTGGAATGCATTTCAATTAACAGGTGTGCCATGTTAAAAGTTCATTTGTGGAATTTCTTTCCTTCGTAATGCGTTTGAGCCAATCATTTGTGTTGTGACAGCGTAGGGTTGGTATACAGAAGATAGCCCTATTTGGTAAAAGACCATGTCCATATTATGTCAAGAACAGCTTAAATAAGCAAAGAGAAACGACAGTCCATCATTACTTTAAGACATGAAGGTCAGTCAATCTGGAAAATGTCAAGAACTTTGAAAGTTTTTTCAAGTGCAGTCTCTAAAACCATCAAACACTATGATGAAACTAGCTCTCATGAGGACCGCCACAGGAAAGGAAGACCCAGAGTCACCTCTGCTGCAGAAGATAAGTTCATTAGAGTTACCAGCCTCAGATATCGGAAATGAACTGCACCTCAGATTGCAGCTCAAATGAATGCTTCACAAAGTTTGATCCTGTCAAAGTGGGAGCAACAACAACCTCCAATGTGTGAGCCATGTGCACTTTCCCTGGCTGTGGATGTCTGGGAGCCCTGGGTCTGGCTTTGGGTATTCTGGTTTACTTTCCCTGGCTGTGGATGTCTGGGAGCCCTGGGTCTGAGTTGGGGTATTCTGGTTTACTTTCTCTTGGCCTGAGCTCTGTGTGGGTTTGGTCGGCCATGGACCCGGCAGGGGTGAATTGTCCTACTATTCTATTGTCCTCTGACCATACTCTCTCTCTCACTTCTAGAGGAATGCACAGAGGGGAGGGAGATAACTATATTTAGCAGTTGGGAAACATCAAGCCACAAACACAGGAATTCCTGAGAGACTTGAGAGTTTTCAAGAACTAAGAACTAGTGAAGGAGGATTTTTCAACTCTGACCCTGGAATCTTGTGTCTCAGCCTCATGGCAAAATGTGTAGAATGGCAGGAAATTAGCTTTAAAACTGCAAAATGTTCTCTCATCTTCATGGCAAAATCAAATAATATTTTTACAATATTTTACAACTGGTGTAGATTTGACCGTGAATTGCTTACTTACGAGCCCTTTACCAACAATGCAGAGTTAAAAAGTAAGAAAAGATTAGCAAATAATATATTTTTTTTGTAACAATATCGAGGCTATATACAAGGAGTACCGGTACCGAGTCAATTTGGGGAGTTTCCCCCATTCTTCAGATCCTCTCTAGCTCTGTCAGGTTGGATGGGAAGCGTTGCTGCACAGCTATTTTCTGGTCTCTCCAGAGATGTTCGATCGGGTTCAAGTCCGGGCTCTGGCTGGGCCACTCAAGGACATTCAGAGACTTGTCCCGAAGCCACTCCTGCATTGTCTTGGTAGTGTGTTTAGGGTCGTTGTCCTGTTGGAAGGTCAACCTTCGCCCCAGTCTGAAGTTCTGAGCGTTCTGGAGCAGGTTTTCATCTAAGATCTGTACTTTGCTCCGTTAATTTTTGGCTCGATCCTGACTCGTTTTACAGTCCCTGCCGTCTGAATACTTTATGAAGGCACGATGCATATGCTTTATAATGATTTTGAATGACACTTCTGGTTTTGGCAGGAAATACCAGGTTACCCAGGAGAAAAGTCATTTATTTTCAGGATGAAACATTTGTAAAATACATAGAAAATATTCAACCCTAGTTTAGATCATGATCGAGCCTTAGTGATGTGGACACCAAGGAACTTGAAGCTCTCGACCCACTCCACTACAGCCCCATCAATGTGAATGGGGGCATGCTCGGTCCTGTTGTCCACGATCAGCTCCTTTGTCTTGCTGACATTGTTGTCCTGGCACCACACTGCCAGGTCTCTGCCCTCCTCCCTGTAGGTTGTCTCATCGTCGTTGGTGATCAGGCATACCACAGTTACGTCGTCTGCAAACATGATGACGGTGTTGGAGTCGTGCGTGGCCACACAGTCATGGGTGAACAGGGAGTACAGGAGGGGACTAAGCACGCACCCTTGAGGGTCCCCCGTGTTGAGGGTCAGCGTGGCGGATGTGCTTTTGCCTACCCTGACCAACTTGTGGCGGCCCGTCAGGAAGTTCAGGATCCAGTTCCAGAGGGAGGTGTTTAATCCCAGGGTCATTGGAATATCTTAGTGAAGAATAGCATGAGATGAGCTATAAAACAGCAGTTGGGTTGGGGAAGTGCCCCGGCGTCCCAAATGCCGTAGTCTGACCCTGCCTATGTATGAGGCAGGTGTGTGTGTTCAAAATGTGTCTCTATGGCATATAGCAAACTAAATGTATATAAAAAATATATACAGTCTGCAGTGGAGTATTTTCCCCATCAGCAGACATCGAGTTGCACATAATACAGTAATGCTGTGCCAATCCTCTAGCTTTGATGTTGCAGGAATGTTCATGCTGTTTCAAGGTCTTTAGTCTCACGGTTGTTTAGAGATGGTCAGTTTGACATTTTATACCAGTTTGCCCAAAGCTCCCTCTGCGTTCTCACATCATTAACTCTTACTGCACTGGAACCTGCCAAGATAAACACACACACACACACACACACACACACTAAGCCGTAAACGCACAGCAAACGTAACTCTCCGCCTGAGCAGATTGTTCATGGAGGAGAGAAGTTAATGGGTCTGTCATGAGACAAGAGAGGAGTGAAGAAAGGGAAGACACCACGTCCTGTTCATACTGAACCTACTCCCCATCTCTGCTCAACGCAAGCCAAGATATACTGCGCACACACACACACACACACACACACGCGCACACACACACACACACACACACACACACAGACACGCGTATACAAAGTGACTGTACTGAATGAAGCAGAATCTGTCCCCTCACACCCTGAGGACTCCCATACATAAAAGATTCCTGCCCTGCATTCTCTCTCTCTCTCTTCCCCTAGCTGTCTATCGCTCACACAACCGTGTCCCAGAAAAAGAGAGTGAAAAGGAGGAGAAAAAAAAGAAAACAGCATCCACATAAGAGGATGCATCTATAAATAACCCAGTCAAACTCTGTGTTGCTAAGGCTTGCTCAGCAACCATGCCTCCCCATGTTCTCTCCTCTTCTCGCCTCCTCTCCCCCGTTCTCATCATCCCTTCGCGCCTCATCATCCCCCATCTCTCCTTCATCTCTCCCTCACCCCCATAATGAGAGAGCCTCATGATGAGCCCTTCACTCACACTGCATGGTGGGAGGGGGAGTTTTGTGCTTTTTCGTGGCCTTAGCAGTGGGAGAGATTGGAGCTGTCCGAGTGACTGCTTGATGTGTCTGTCAGTGGGGATGAAGAGGGAGAGAACGGGGGGAGAGAAAGAGGTAGCAAAAAGAGCAACACAGAGGCATAGTGTCAGTAATTCTCTATGTCTCTGCTCCATTCAGAATATTTCCTGCCTCCTGTTCAGTCTGTGGGGGCAACTGCAGTGTTGTGTCATGCTGGGGCTTGGGAGGATGGGAGGAGGAGGAAGGGAAAGGGAGACAAGAATGAAGAGTCACGCAACATTCTATAAATGTTAGAGCCCAATGGGCAATGAACAGAAGTGTGGGGGTGTGTGCGTGTGTGTGTGTGTGGACGTGTTTAACTATTCTTGTGGGGACCAAAAGTCCCCATAAGAATAGTAAAAATATAACAATTCGACCAACTGGGGACATTGTCAGTCCCCACGAGGTCAAATGCTATTTCTAGGGGGTTTAGGGTTAAGGTTAGAATTAGGGTTAGAATTATGTTAAGAGTTAGGGTTAGGAGCTAGGGTTAAGGTTAGGTTTTTGGGTTAAGGTTAGGGTAAGAGTACAGTTAGGGTTAGGGAAAATAGGATTTTGAATGGAACTGAATTGTGTGTCCCCACAAGGTTAGCTGTACAAGACTGTGAGTGTGTGTGCGCGTGCACAGTGCACCCTGGGTTCTTAGGCCTAAGTGTAAACTCCACTGTGCCTGTCTGAAAGACGGCGCGCCCTCTGTTGTTTGGAGTGATAGCAGCAGACTGAAAGAAACATCATATATAATCCAGGTGTCCTCAGGTCTGAGTCATAATGACTGTTCTGTCTGTCTCAACTTCCCCCTGTACTACAGTTCCTGTTTCTCACACAGCCTGCTGTCTGTCTCTCTCTCTGTGTTTCAGCAGAAAGAGGTCGAAGAGGAGAGAGGGCCCAAGGCTCTGTCAGAGGAAGAATTACGGGCCAAGATAGAGGACTACAACTCTACAGTCTCAGAGAATGGCATGAAACTGGTGGGTGCTACATAACTTAAATATACACATAGGTACATTCTTAGAAAAAACAGTGTTATCTAGAACCATAAAAGGGTTCTCCTACTGGGACAGCCGAAGAACCATGTTGGAACCCTTTTTTCTAAGAGTGTACTAGTATGAAGTACTGAGTGGGAATTTACCAATACAGACACACACATGAATCTCTCTCTCTTTCTCTCTATCCCCCAGGGTGCTGATGGTTTGTACACTGGCTTCATTAAGGTCCACCTCAGACTAAGTCGACCAGTCACGGTGCTTGCTGTGGAGAGAACGGGATTAGACGGCCAGGCGGAAAGACGCCCAATGACTGTGTCAGAGGGCCAGGAGGGGGCGGGAGCAGAGTTCAGTGAAAAGCGGACGTCGTTCTACCTGCCCAGTGACTGTGTGAAGCAGATCCACATCAGTAGTACTACCACAGTCAGGGAGGTCATACAGGGCCTGCTGAAGAAGTTTATGGTGCAGGATAACCCACGCAAGTTTGCTCTGTACAGACAGACACACCGCGATGGACAAGGTGAGTTACGCACACAGATTACGCGTATACAGTGGGGAGAACAAGTATTTGAAACACTGCCGATTTGGCAGGTTTTCCTACTTACAAAGCATGTAGAGGTCTGTAATTTTTATCATAGGTACATTTCTACTGTGAGAGAAGGAATCTAAAACAAAAATCCAGAAAATCACATTGTATGATTTTAAGTAATTAATTTGCATTTTATTGCATAACATAAGTATTTGATACATCAGAAAAGCAGAACTTAATATTTGGTACAGAAAACTTTTTGCAATTACAGAGATCATACATTTCCTGTAGTTCTTGACCAGGTTTGCACACACTGCAGCAGGGAGTCGTGCTGTTGCTGGGCAATACGGACTTTCAGCTCCCTCCAAAGATTTTCTATTGGGTTCAGGTCTGGAGACTGGCTAGGCCACTCCAGGACCTTGAGATGCTTCTTACGGAGCCACTCCTTAGTTGCCCTGGCTGTGTTTCGGGTCGTTGTCATGCTGGAAGACCCAGCCACGACCCATCTTCAATGCTCTTACTGAGGGAAGGAGGTTGTTGGCAAAGATCTTGCGATACATGGCCCCATCCATCCTCCCCTCAATACGGTGCAGTCGTGCTGTCACCTTTGCAGAAAGGCATCCCCAAAGAATGATGTTTCCACCTCCATGCTTCACGGTTGGGATGGTGTTCTTGGGGTTGTACTCATCCTTCTCTTTCCTCCAAACACGGCGAGTGGAGTTTAGACGACGAGTGGAGTTTGTCTCATCAGACCACATGACCTTCTCCCATTCCTCCTCTGGATCATCCAGATGTTCATTGGCAAACTTCAGACGGGCCTGGACATGCGCTGGCTTGAGCAGGGGGACCTTGCGTGCGCTGCAGGATTTTAATCCATGACGGCGTAGTGTGTTACTAATGGTTTTCTTTGAGACTGTGGTCCCAGCTCTCTTCAGATCATTGACAAGGTCCTGCCGTGTAGTTCTGGGCTGATCCCTCACCTTCCTCATGATCATTGATGCCCCACGAGGTGAGATCTTGCATGGAGCCCCAGACCGAGGGTGATTGACCGTCATCTTAAACTTCTTCCATTTTCTAATAATTGCGCCAACAGTTGTTGCCTTCTCACCAAGCTGCTTACCTATTGTCCTGTAGCCCATCCCAGCCTTGTGCAGGTCCACAATCTTATCCCTGATGTCCTTACACAGCTCTCTGGTCTTGACCATTGTGGAGAGGTTGGAGTCTGTTTGATTGAGTGTGTGGACAGGTGTCTTTTATACAGGTAACGAGTTCAAACAGGTACAGTTAATACAGGTAATGAGTGGAGAACAGGAGGGATTCTTAAAGAAAAACTAACAGGTCTGTGAGAGCCAGAATTCTTACTGGTTGGTAGGTGATCAAATACTTTTGTCATGCAATAAAATGAAAATTAATTACCTAAAAATCATACAATGTGATTTTCTGGATTTTTGTTTTAGATACAATGTGATTTTCTGGATTTTTGTTTTAGATTCCGTCTCTCACAGTTGAAGTGTACCTATTGTAAAATGTACAGACCTCTTCATGCTTTGTAAGTAGGAAAACCTGCAAAATTGGCAGTGTATCAAATACTTGTTCTCCCCACTGTATACATTCGCATATTTACACTCTGCCACCCGACTGAGAGTAGATTTAGAAGATTTCTGATAATATGCAAACGGCCTGGATGTGGAATCTAATGTGTCTTTCCTTTGTCGTGTGTCTGTGTAGATCTGTTCCAGAAGCTTCCTCTTGTGGAGTGTCCTCTCGCTCTGAGACTGGTGGTGGGTCCAGATCCTGAGCTGCTCAGCTTCGTCCTCAAGGAGAACGAGACTGGAGAGGTGGAGGTAAGACAAACACAACACACACACACATACTGTGTGTCCTAAAATCATTAATTGCTTCATGAATGCCATCTCTAAGATCACTAATACCGCTCTCGCTCCCTTTCGTTCTCTCCATCTCAGTGGCATGCGTTCTCGGTTCCTGAGCTGCAGAACTTCCTGGTGATTCTGGAGAAGGAGGAGGCAGAGCGTGTGCGATTGGTGGAGCAGAGATTCGCAGTCTACCGACAGAGCTTGCAGAAGGCATTACGGGAGGATCAACCCTGACCCCTCACCCTTCATCTCTCACTCTGACCTTTCAACCCTCACCTCATCTCTTTTGACCCAGGGAGAGACAGGAGCCCACTGAGGCTTAGATTACTATTCTCCCCTCAGGACACGGGCAGCCCCTCCCTCACTCCTCACATCCCCTCTGGAGAAGGGAGGCGGGGTTGAGAAAGCACGGAAAGGGGAAAAGGGACTGTTTGAGGGATGAGTGGACAGGATGCTAGAACAAAAGAAGTCTGTGTATCCCTGTGAGTAAAAAGACACTGAACTGAAGGACCGACCGTCTGACTTCGTTGGGGCTCGGATATCTTGGTTTGATCTGACAATCTGACCTGAGTCAGGGTCTTCTACTGTTACTTTGAATCTCAGTTTGGTCTGAGAATGTTTTGAAGTTTCTACTGCTGCTGCCGCTGCTACTGCAAGTGTTGCTTACGCATGAGTCTCACCTTGCTCTATCTGCCCCGGTGCCCATGCATAAAGATTTAGGACCAGAACAGACATTACTATTCAAAGCAACGCTCCATGGTGGGTGGACCATTTGAAATGTTCCGTTACTTGATGTTTATTATATCAACTTTCATGTTGTCCCTGCATGCCTTCTGTCCAGGGCCGAGGGTAGGATGGGGGGGTTGTCATGGTTGGATTGGGAAGCAGGGTTGGTATGGTGGGGTACATCTGTGTAGGGTTAGGGTGTGGAAAAAGGAACACCAGAATCCATTCTCATCTTCAGACTCCTCTCATATCAGTCCCAGGGATGTACAGCAGTGTTTCTCATGGAACCACTCTATTAAGCCCAGAAGGCTACAGAATCGTAAGAAGACTTGAACATCTCTGTCCTAACTTCTTTATCCAGCACTGAAATGAACCCTCTATCTCAGGCGGCTAACTTGCACTTAACCCTGCATCTCACTCTACCAGAGTAGCCATGCTAGTGTGGGAGGTCTTGTGCAGACAGATGTGTATTTCATAGGTAGATGTTATTCCCATCTCTTCAGACAGCCATTTGTGTACCCTGACAGCAGCCACACATATATATATATATATATATATATATATATATATATATAGCAACATACAATAGGCCTTATATACCCAATAGATATCCAGAACGTAAACAATCAAAACAAGTAAGCATTCCTTCACTGCTTGAACCGTCTGCTGGTGTTTTAAGCATTTACAAACAGCTCAATGGGATGTTGATGTTCTGATTCTCCGTGAACTGTTCACCCTGTCATCAGTAACCCCCGACCCCTATCTCCTAACCTGGAAATTGACATTTCGTCTGATGGGAGACGTGCCGTGCTGCTGTGTTTGTGTAGAGCGTATGCAGCTGTAGCTACTGTTGTTAGAGGCCTGTTAGAGCCAGCCACTCTGTGCTGCTGTGACAGGCCCATGAAGCCCTGCCACTGAGCCGACTGTTACAGGACTGAGTGAATGAGAGGAACTGATGCTTAAACACTGACTGGAGGTCAAGGGTCATACCGCGAGGAGGTACTCCTGGTCAGTTCATGTGGTCAGGAAAAACTCCTGTCCGTATTGTTCATTGAGAAACACCATTCTGTTGATCACACCCAAGTTAAGAGGGACAGGAACCCTGTGTCCCTCTCTCCCCAGAGGTAGTGGGATATCTGACTGGAAATAGGACTTATTGTAGAATAAACAAACTGATTCTCGCCACAGGTCTGTAGAGTATCCTAGAGAAGGGGCATGAAATTAGGCATGAAATTAGTGATAATTTTGTAGAAATTGAATTTTATCGTACCAATGATGTTTATCTGAGTGTGACGCATACAGTGCGTTCAGAAAGTATTCGTACCCCTTGACTTATTCCACATTTTGCTGTGTTACAGCCCGAATTCAAAAATGGATTCAATATTTTCTCTCATCCATCTACACACAATGTCCCACAATGGCAAAGAGAAAACATGTTTTTAGAAATGTTTGCAAATGTATTGAAAATGAAATGCATAAATATTTAATTTACATAAATATTCACACCCCTGAGTCATACGTTGTAGAAGCAACTTTGGCAGTGACGACAGTCTTTTTGGGTAAGTCTCTAAGAGCTTCGCACACCTGGGGCCTCATTTATCAATCACGCAGATGCACAAATCTGTGTGTAAACCATACATAGAGTCGTTTCCACACAGTGTGAGATTTATGAATATGAACGCTTGCTTGAGTGTGCATAAATTTATGCACGACCATGACCATGCTTACGCACAGAGCCAAATGCTGGAATATGGGAACTGCTTGTTGAGTGTAGAATGGGGAAAATATACATTGAAAATGTGTGACATTATTTGAGTAATAATTAAATCATTTTTTTTATTTCATTGTATTTCCATTGTGGATTTATGCAACATACCTTGACATGCGATATCATTTGACCGCATCAGTACACGTGTTTCGATAATAATCCATATAAAGTACAGTCGTTTGTTAAACTATTTCGAACATTGTTGAAATGCTATAAAAGCCTGAGCTAATGCGAAATGGAAAGAGTGTTGGCTGATCCTGCTCGGTTTGAAGATTAGGCACACGCTGCATTTTGTAGAGACGGGTGGGACCTTTTCTGCAGAAAGTACAGATTGGCTCATCAGATATCATTGAATTTTGAGAGGATTTAAGACCTACTTTAAAAAGGGTGGTTGGCAACGGGTACTTTTCTGCGTGGGGGCTTGCCGTTCGGCATCTCACAGCCCTTGATGAGCCAATGTTTTGGATAAAGTCATCAGCAAAACTTAGCTACACATACAAGTTCCATACACCATCGCACAACACATTGATGTCAAGAGGGCTTTCTTTGCCATGATGCCAACAACGGGTTCCCGAATAGGAACGGAGCAATAGACGGCACCCACATTGCCATCAAATTACCATCCCAAAACGATTTCAACTATGTGAACAGAAAAGGCTTCCACTCTTTATGTGCAGGTTATATGATGCGCAAAAGACGCTGCTGAATGTGGTGGCAAGGAGGAACGCACGACTCGTTCATTCTGCAGAACAGCAATGTTGGCCTATACGCCTGCCCGAGGGAGCTGTGGAAGATGGATGGCTTATTGGTTAGTGTTACCTACTTATTTTAAGTATATTTGCCATTGCTAAAGCAACTTGAATTGTCATAATGGTCCTCTTTTGTAGCCATGTTTTTTTTGTTTGTTTACTGGTTAAGCCACAACTGAGCGAGCCAAATAAAATATTTTGTTTTTTTGGTTAGGCTGTTGTATTTCATGGTATGGGGTTGTATATTCCCCGCGTGCTTTAACGTGATGCTTTTGAAATGTGGTTTGCATTTGAAAATGCCCCTAATTAAACGTTGTTTAATTATGTTTATTTAGGGGCATTTTGAAACGCAAACCACCAAGGTCGTGCAAGAGCACTGAGGCTGAGAACAATTGGTATTTATAAACGGTTTATCTCCTACCAGTGTGCATATGATGCTCCTAGGATTGTTTGATGAATCACACCGTTTCTATGCATACACCATTCTAAATTCAGTTTGTAAATAGTATTTTAGAATAGTTTCTACGCAATATTGATAAATGAGGCCCCTGGATTGTACAATATTTGCCCATTTATTATTATTTTTTATTATTCAAGTTGATCATTCATCGCTAGACAGCCATTTTCAATGCTTACCATAGAAAGCAGGTTTTCCTCTCGATTTTTCCTGTGCTCGTAGCTGTATTCCATTTTTTGTATTTTTTTTAAAACAGGGTTTCCCAAACTCGGTCCTCAGGACCCCAAGGGGTGCACATTTTGGTTTTTGCCCTTGCACTACACAGCTGATTCAAATAATCAACTAATCATCAAGCCGGAGGACAAAGTTTGGAAAACGCTGCCAGGCCTTGCCGATGACAAGCATACCCATAACATGATGCCGCCACCACCATGCTTGAAAATATGAAGAGTGATACTCAGTGATGTGTTGTATTGGATTTACCCCAAACATAGCGCTTTGTATTCAGGACAAAAAGTTCATTTCTTTGCCACATGTTTTTAGTGCCTTGCTACAAACAGGATGCATGCTTTGGAATATTTTTATTCTGTACCGGCTTTCTTCTTTTCACTCTGTCATTTAGGTTAGTATTGTGGAGTAACTACAATGTTGTTGATCCATCCTCACTTTGATCATATCCCACCATTAAACTCGTAACTGTTTTAACATCTCCATTGGCCTCATGGTGAAATCCCTGAGCAGTTTCATTCCTCTCCGGCAACTGAGTTAGGAAGGACGCCTACCTTTGTAGTAACTGGGTGTATTGATACACCATCCAAAGCCTAATTAACAGCTTCACCATACTCAAAGGGATATTCAGCAATTGCTTTTTATTTTATATTTACCCATCTACCAATAGATGCCCTTCTTTGCGAGGCATTGAAAAACATCCATGGCCTTTGTGGTTGAATCTGTGCTTGACATTCATTACTCGATTGAGGGACCCTACAGATAATTGTATGTGTGTGGTACAGAGATGAGGCAGTTATTCAGAAATCATGTTAACCACTATTGTTGAACACAGAGTCTATCCAACTTACTGTGCGATTCGTGAAGCACATTTTTACTCGTGCCACAATAAATGGAATACGTATTGACTTAAGACATGTCATCTTTTAATTTTGTATTAATTTCAAAAATGTTCTACAAACAGAAACATACGGTGTTGGTCAGTGACGCAAAATCTAAATGTAATCTTATTTAAATTCAGGCTGTAACACAACAAAATGTGGGAAAAGTCAATACTTTCTGAAGGCTCTGGAAGTAAACATTGGAGGATAAATTATTAACATTGGTTATAATGATTGTTATCATTGGTGTGTGAGTCAAGGGCTGGAGATGATAGTCTAAAAAATGATATGAGAGTTAATACCGATGTATTCCAATAAGTCTCTATCATCGTCCAAAAGCACATGCCTTCCTGATGCAGAGAGCCCAAAAGAAATGCCCATGTCCATCCCATCCCCTTACCTCCTCAACCCCTTATAACCCAACCCTAACCTTCTCAATGTTCAGGCTGTTCCTGCTGGCAGTGCCTTTTGTTCTATGTAGCCTTGTGTGTGCGTGTAACTGGGTTCTTTCTATATGTCGTATCTATTTTCCTTACCAACTATTTTTGTCCTTTATCACCCCCCTCCTATTCCTGCCCTCACAGGGCATATAGAGAGGCCACGCAAACATATCTGAGACCAGACTACATGTCTGTGATGGAACCCATAAGAATGTGTGTCTGTCTGTTTGTGTCTGTTACATCTGCGTGTGTTATTTATTTTACGTTTCACCCCCTTCAGCATGACGTTAAGTGTCAGAGGATGTGGACAATCGATGCTTTCCAGCAACTTCTTAGGTTGGTTTATCTGGAGAATTAGATGTGTATATAGTTATCTGTAAACCTGTAAAGAAAATGAAGAATTAAATCAAATTGTTATCCTTTAATGAGTCTCGTTCATGTCTTTTATGAGCTCGTTCTCACTTTGTTTCCTGGTCAGGAAAGTTCTCTGGGTATACTCATTTCTCTGTGCTGCAGTCTTAATGACTTTCTGTACAGTAGCCAGGCCAGCTTCCTCTATGTCAGTGGCTGTTCCGCAATTACCCCGAGTTCAACCAGCTCTTTCTAAAAGGTCTCTAGCTCCTCATTTTGGAGCTTTGTCAAACTGAGGAGTTTCCCTTCCATTAGTTATGAGTCCCAAAATGGTTTCCTGTGTCTGTGTGTTCCAGAAGTGTGCTCATCCAAGGGTTGAGTGGTAGGAGAGAGCCAGAGTAAACGTCATTCATTATGAATCAGTATAGTTTGTTTTACAAAGTTTAACAAAAACATGGAGAAACAGGTCCCATGGATAGTTATGGTAGCTTCAAATGATATATTATTTTTAAAAACGATTCCTGCTAATAGAAATCAAGTGCACATTAATATTTAGTGGATTTTTGTTTTCCCAACAAACAGTTTTCGATTTTTGATGGTCCAATCTCCGGAAATGAGTTGCGTTCAGCCATTCAGCCGTTCCTATGGGGAAAGAATAGTTTTTTGGGGCTGAATGCAAAAATAAGGTCTGAGGTTAACACAGGCTTAGTGGATATTATATGTTTGTTCTATGAGATAATTTCACGTGTGCCCAACAAACATTTAGAATTGTTGGTGGCCAGATCTTTTGATGTGCACAAACTGCACATCAGTGTGGTTTGAACATAAATTACAGGCGAGGAAATGTCTGTACGCAATTTAGTGTACGCTCCAGAGCACAAACCATAGAGATAGAGGACTCATCTTAGTATCTGTTCCATTAAAGCCATCTCCATTTTAAAGTAGCCTACTCAATTTTCTTCTTCACAATTGGGTGGGACTTCCAACTTCATTGGCTCATCCCTCTTGATGACCCTGTTGGTGCCATGTCCAACCGGGTCATCAGGAAGGATCAGCCATTGAAGTTGGAAGTCCCACCCAGTTGACTACATTAAAATGATCGAAGCCCTCAATGGCGCTGCCCGTGCGTTCAATACAGCTGGGACCTCTGATATAAACGAGGTCAAATCATGACGTCGATGATCTTAAGGTCGGAAAGTCAAAGCTCTCGAAAGTGGCACAAGTTCCTGAATTGGAATTCCGAGTTGAATGACCATTCAAAATGAATTTTCCCAGTTGGAGCTCGTTTTTTTTCGTTGCCAGTTGTCTTGAACGCACTAAAGTCTGAAGTCTGATATTTCTTTGGACACTGTCCTAACAAACCCCCAAACGAGCTTCAATGCCATACAACACTCCTTCCGTGGCCTCCAACTGCTTTTAAATATTAGTAAAACTAAGTGCATGCTCTTCAACCGATTGCTGCCCGCACCCTCCCTCCTGACTAGCATCACTACTCTGGACGGTTCTGACCTAGAATACGTGGACAACTACAAATACCTAGGTGTCTGGTGAGACTGTAAACTCTTCTTCCAGACTCACATTAAGCATCTCCAATCCAAAATTAAGTCTAGAATCGGATTCCTATTTCGCAACAAATCCTCCTTCAGTCATGCTGCCAAACATACCCTCGTAAAACTGACTATCCTACCGATCCTACACTTCGGCGATGCCATTTACAAAATATCCTCCAACACTCTACTCAGCAAATTGGATGCAGTCTATCACAGTGCCATCTGTTTTGTCACCAAAGCCCCATATACTACCCACCACTGCGACCTGTATGCTCTCGTTGACTGGCCATCACTACATATTCGTCGTCAAACCCACTGGCTCCTGGTCATCTATAAGTCTTTGCTAGGTAAAGCCCCACCTTATCTCAGCTCACTGGTCACCATAGCAACACCCAACTGTAGCACGCGCTCCAGCAGGTATATCTCACTGGTCATCCCCAAAGCCAACACCTCCTTTGGCCGCCTTTCCTTCCAGTTCTCTGCTGCCAATGACTGGAACGAATTGCAAAAATCACTGAAGCTGGAGTCTTATATCTCCCTCTCTAACTTAAAGCATCAGCTGTCAGAGCAGCTTACCGATCACTGTACCTGTACACAGCCAATCTGTAAATAGCGCACCCAACTACCTCATCCCCATATTGTTGCTTATCTTCTTGCTCTTTTGGACCCCAGTATCTCTACTTGCACATCATCATCTGCTCATTTATCACTCAAGTCTTAATGCTAAATTGTAATTATTTTTGCCACTATGGCCTATTTATTGCCATACCTCCCTACTCTTCTACATTTGCACACACTGTACATTTTTCTATTGTGTTATTGACTGAATGTTTGTGTAACTCTGTGTTGTTGTTTTTGTCGCACTGCTTTGCTTAATCTAATGAGGTGCGCAAATGGAGAGCCAAGGGGTAGGGAGTGATTTGGGATTTATCCAGACAAAATGCCAAGGTGTGTCCTGGACCTCCATACTTTTAGCTTGGCGAACTATATAACAGTATTACAACTATTGGCCAAAATGCCGCGTCTCTAAGTCTGCAGATTGAGATACATGTTCATGAGAAAGACATCCAAAGGTTTCTCTGCGGTTACGGGAAACTACTAGAGGTTGATCTGAAGGATGGATACGATTTTAATTCTTATGACTTGAATCCCGCTAACGGGATCGATATGACAACAGCGAGTGAAAGTGCAGGGTGCCAAATTCAAAACAACATCATTAAAATTCCTCAAATATAGAAGTATTTTACACCATTTTAAAGATACACTTGTTGTTAATCCCACCACAGTGTCCGATTTCAAAAAGGCTTTACGACAAAAGCACACCAAACGATTATGTTAGGTCTGCACCTAGTCACAGAAAAACAGCCATTTTTCCAGCCAAAGAGAGGAGTCACAAAAAGCAGAAGTAGAGATAAAATGAATCACTAACCTTTGATGATCTTCATCAGATGACACTCATAAGACTTCATGTTACACAATACGTGTATGCTTTGTTCGATAAAGTTCATACTTCTATACAAGAATCTGAGTTTACATTGGCACGTTATGTTTAGTAGTTTCAAAACATCCAGTGATTTTGCAGAGAGCCACATCAATTTACAGAAATACTCATAATAAACATTGATAAAAGATTCAACTATTATGCATGGAATTATAGATACACTTCTCCTTAATGCAACCGCTGTGTCAGATTTCAAAAAAGCTTTACTGAAAAAGCACACCATGCAATAATCTGAGTACAGCGCTCAGACAACA
Source organism: Oncorhynchus clarkii lewisi (assembly GCF_045791955.1). Taxonomy (NCBI): domain Eukaryota; kingdom Metazoa; phylum Chordata; class Actinopteri; order Salmoniformes; family Salmonidae; genus Oncorhynchus; species Oncorhynchus clarkii. The sequence continues at coordinate 42,131,272 of NC_092153.1, forward strand.
AATCAAGGCATACAGATATCCGCCATGTTGTGGAGTCAACAGAAGTCAGAAATAACATTATAAATATTCACTTACCTTTGATGATCTTCATCAGAATGCACTCACAGGAATCATAGTTCCACAATAAATGTTTGATTTGTTCAATAAAGTCCATCATTTATGTCCAAATACCTCCTTTTTGTTTGCGCGTTTATCCCAGTAATCCAAATTCATGACACGCAGGCCAGACGAAAAGTCTAAAAGTTCCATTACAGTCCATAGAAACATGTCAAATGAAGTAATGAATCAATCTTTAGGATATTATTAACAATCTTCAATAATGTTCCAACCGGAGAATTCCTTTGTCTTTAGAAATGTAATGGAACGCAGGTAGCTCATGCCACTCTGACAGACCACTGACTCATTCAGCTCCCATTCCCCCCTCCTTCACAGTAGAAGCATCAAATAAGGTTCTAAAGACTGTTGACATCTAGTGGAAGCCTTAGGAAGTGCAATTTGACCCCATAGACACTGTATATTCGATTGGCAAATAGTTGAAAAACTACAAACCTCAGATTTTCCACCTCCTGGTTGGATTTTCTCTCAGGTTTTTGCCTGCCATATGAGTTCTGTTATACTCAGACATCATTCAAACAGTTTTAAAAACTTCAGAGTGTTGTCTATCCAAATATATTAATAATATGCATATATTAGCAACTGGGCCTGAGTAACAGGCAGTTTACTCTGGGCACCTTATTCATCCAAGCTACTCAATACTGCTCCCAGCCATAAGAAAACTAACTAGCTAACGTTAGGATCGTATGGGCAAAATGGCAACTACTAATGCAGTACAACGGTTAGCTGGTTAGTCAGCTGTTGTTGATTTAGCCAACACAGTAGACCTACTGTCAGCAATAATTGCTCCTTCTTCTCGCTCACGTGCACAATCGAATGTTGAACGGGAAATACTTGTGCGGTGAACGACTTGTCATTGAGCACACTCGTGGCCGGCGGATGGACCGTGGTGTATACGGTGCTGGCGGAGGTGGACGTAGTAAGTATTCTCTGAGAAGTTGTATGTATAACTACAGCAAAATTACATGATTTACTTCTTTTTTTATCAGGTGTGATGATGGAGAGTTCCAGCAGGGGGCAGTAAAGTCATGAACAACACTTAACGTTAGCTACCTGTTCCTTGTCATTTGTAGGGCCACTGAAATAGTACCTCCTCTCTGTAGACTTATAATTGAAATTTTAATGAAGCACAAGATTGAATGTTAGAATAATGTTTAGATGTATGCAGTGTCTTGTTTGTTTTTTAGCGCTTGAAAAATACAATTTGACAAATCAAATTGTATTTGTCACTATGTTTCGTAAACAACAGGTGTAGACTAACAGTGAAATGCTTACGGGTTTCTAACAAAGCTGCTGTTTAACATGTTTTACCCACATTTACCCACAGATCTGCCTACCTAGGTAGGCTAGTGGTTAGAGCATTGGGCCAGTAACCGAAATGTTGCTGGATCTAATCCCCATCTGTCATTCTGCCCCTGAACAAGGCTGTTAACCCAATGTTCACCGGTAGGCCGTCATTGTAACTAAGAATTTGTTAACTGACTTGCCTAGTTAAATAAAACTAAAAATTAAGGGTTGGGCATGTAAAATGTAGTGTTTACATTTCTGCTATGCTGCTTGCTTTGGTACATGCATTGGTATAATCTTAATGCACCCACTGCCTGTTTCTTAGATTCAAATAGCCTAGCTGTAATGTATACTAAAGAATATAGATGCAATGTATACTAAATAATATACACTGCTCAAAAAATAAAGGGGACACTTAAACAACACAATGTAACTCCAAGTCAATCACACTTCTGTGAAATCAAACTGTCCACTTAGGAAGCAACACTGATTGATTGACAATACATTTCACATGCTGTTGTGCAAATGGAATAGACAACAGGTGGAAATTATAGGCAATTAGCAAGACAACCCCAATAAAGGAGTGGTTCTGCAGGTGATAACCACAGACCACTTCTCAGTTCCTATGCTTCCTGGCTGATGTTTTGGTCACTTTTGAATGCTGGCAGTGCTTTCACTCTAGTGGTAGCATGAGACGGAGTCTACAACCCACACAAGTGGCTCAGATAGTGCAGCTCATCCAGGATGGCACATCAATGCGAGCTGTGGCAAAAAGGTTTGCTGTGTCTGTCAGCGTAATGTCCAGAGCATGGAGGTGCTACCAGGAGACAGGCCAGGACACCAGGAGACGTGGAGGAGGCCGTAGGAGGGCAACAACCCAGCAGCAGGACCGCTACCTCCGCCTTTGTGCAAGGAGGAGCAGGAGGAGCACTGCCAGAGCCCTGCAAAATGACCTCCAGCAGGCCACAAATGTGCATGTGTGCTCAAACGGTCAGAAACAGACTCCATGAGGGTGGTATGAGTGCCCGACGTCCACAGATGGGGGTTGTGCTTACAGCCCAACACCGTGCAGGACGTTTGGCATTTGCCAGAGAACACCAAGATTGGCAAATTCGCCACTGGCTCCCTGTGCTCTTCACAGATGAAAGCAGGTTCACACTGAGCACGTGACAGACGTGACAGTCTGGAGACGCCGTGGAGAACGTTCTGCTGCCTGCAACATCCTCCAGCATGACCGGTTTGGCGGTGGGTCAGTCATGGTGTGGCATTTCTTTGGGGGGGCGCACAGCCCTCCATGTGCTCGCCAGAGGTAGCCTGACTGCCATTAGGTACCGAGATGAGATCCTCAGACCCCTTGTGAGACCATATGCTGGTGCGGTTGGCCCTGGGTGCCTCCTAATGCAAGACGATGCTAGACCTCAAGTGGTTGGAGTGTGTCAGCAGTTCCTGCAAGAGGAAGGCATTGATGCTATGGACTGGCCCGCCCGTTCCCCAAACCTGAATCCAATTGACCACATCTGGGACATCATGTCTCGCTCCATCCACCAACGCCACGTTGCACCACAGACTGTCCAGGAGTTGGCGGATGCTTTAGTCCAGGTCTGGGAGGAGATCCCTCAGGAGTCCATCCGCCACCTCATCAGGAGCATGCCCAGGCGTTGTAGGGAGGTCATACAGACACGTGGAGGCCACACACACTACTGAGCCTCATTTTGACTTGTTTTAAGGACATTACATCAAAGTTGGATCAGCCTGTACTGTGGTTTTCCACTTTAATTTTGAGTGTGACTCCAAATCCAGACCTCCATGGGTTGATAAATTTGATTTCCATTGATCATTTTTGTGTGATTTTGTTGTCAGCACATTCAACTATGTGAAGAAAAAAGTATTTAATAAGAATATTTAATTCATTCAGATCTAGGATGTGTTATTTTAGTGTTCCCTTTATTTTTTTGGAGCAGTGTAGATTCATTACACCATCTTAACAAAGTCCTTGGATGTTTCAATTTGAAAGAGTCCACTGTGGGCTGAATCTGTTGACCTTTAGGCTAAGATGACTGATGATGACTGGCTATGATGACTGCCTGTCTGTCCCGTTTGGCCTTGGCTTTCACCTTAATGTGTGTGTGACCTTTGACGTATGACCTCTTGGCTGACCTTACCGGAAGCCATGACGACAGCAGCCTTTTGCCAATAGACCAGGGTGATGGTGAGGAATCCCATTTTTAGTTTTTCTGTTAAAAATAAATATCGCCAAAGGTTGAAGCCATGTTGGCGTCTGTGTTAGTTAACTGTTACATAAGAGAGCAGTTTGCATTCAGTTGGAAGTTAAATGGTATCTGTGGACTGGTACATTTCTGCCAGCTACTGTGGCATCAGTTGGTAGTCGTACATATTTTCTCCCCCATTTTAGTGTTGTGATGTATACCTTTTTGTACAGCAGAATAAATGTAAGCCTGAGGTCGATGAATCAGAGAAATGGGCAAAGAGCGGGAATGCTGTCCATTTGGCTGAATGTATGTGTTACTACCTCTGCCAGGGCAATGTTAGACCGCATCACTTATTTGTACAATCATGTTAAGGGTCTAGTGGCCTGGTCCACACAGGGATAAACGTCCAAGCATCAGTTCTAGTAGCCCCCCTTGAGTTTTCAGCCCCAGTGTAGCCTCTGTAGACTCCCCCACTGTGCCATACTGTCTGTTCAGTGCTCTTTTAAAGATAGTAGTGGTTACAGCAGCCGAAGCCGCACTGGCCGGGACAAGTACGGGCCACCTGCACGCACAGAGTACCGCCTTATTGTGAAGAACCTCTCTAGTCGCTGCAGCTGGCAGGACCTAAAGGTGAGCGCTCAAGTCTCCATTTATATTTTATCCGTCCTTCTCTGAAAACTGGGTTCCTGCACAGCACATGTTGCAAGCACACCATTTTTTTGGGTTGACAGGACTTCAAATCAAATCAAATCAAATCAAATCAAATCAAATCAAATTTTATTTGTCACATACACATGGTTAGCAGATGTTAATGCGAGTGTAGCGAAATGCTTGTGCTTCTAGTTCCGACAATGCAGTAATAACAAGTAATCTAACTAACAATTCCAAAACTACTGTCTTGTACACAGTGTAAGGGGATAAAGAATATGTACATAAGGATATATGAATGAGTGATGGTACAGAGCAGCATAGGCAAGATACAGTAGATGGTATCGGGTACAGTATGTACAAATGAGATGAGTATGTAAACAAAGTGGCATAGTATAGTATAAAGTGGCTAGTGATACATGTATTACATAAGGATACCGTCGATGATATAGAGTACAGTATATACGTATGCGTATGAGATGAATAATGTAGGGTAAGTAACATTTATATAAGGTAGCATTGTTTAAAGTGGCTAGTGATATATTTACATCATTTCCCATCAATTCCCATTATTAAAGTGGCTGGAGTTGAGTCAGTGTCAGTGTGTTGGCAGCAGCCACTCAGTGTTAGTGGTGGCTGTTTAACAGTCTGATGGCCTTGAGATAGAAGCTGTTTTTCAGTCTCTCGGTCCCAGCTTTGATGCACCTGTACTGACCTCGCCTTCTGGATGATAGCGGGGTGAACAGGCAGTGGCTCGGGTGGTTGATGTCCTTGATGATCTTTATGGCCTTCCTGTGACATCGGGTGGTGTAGGTGTCCTGGAGGGCAGGTAGTTTGCCCCCGGTGATGCGTTGTGCAGACCTCACTACCCTCTGGAGAGCCTTACGGTTGAGGGCGGAGCAGTTGCCGTACCAGGCGGTGATACAGCCCGCCAGGATGCTCTCGATTGTGCATCTGTAGAAGTTTGTGAGTGCTTTTGGTGACAAGCCGAATTTCTTCAGCCTCCTGAGGTTGAAGAGGCGCTGCTGCGCCTTCTTCACAATGCTGTCTGTGTGAGTGGACCAATTCAGTTTGTCTGTGATGTGTATGCCGAGGAACTTAAAACTTGCTACCCTCTCCACTACTGTTCCATCGATGTGGATAGGGGGGTGTTCCCTCTGCTGTTTCCTGAAGTCCACAATCATCTCCTTAGTTTTGTTGACGTTGAGTGTGAGGTTGTTTTCCTGACACCACACTCCGAGGGCCCTCACCTCCTCCCTGTAGGCCGTCTCATCGTTGTTGGTAATCAAGCCTACCACTGTTGTGTCGTCCGCAAACTTGATGATTGAGTTGGAGGCGTGCGTGGCCACGCAGTCGTGGGTGAACAGGGAGTACAGGAGAGGGCTCAGAACGCAACCTTGTGGGGCCCCAGTGTTGAGGATCAGCGGGGAGGAGATGTTGTTGCCTACCCTCACCACCTGGGGGCGGCCCGTCAGGAAGTCCAGTACCCAGTTGCACAGGGCGGGGTCGAGACCCAGGGTCTCGAGCTTGATGACGAGCTTGGAGGGTACTATGGTGTTGAATGCCGAGCTGTAGTCGATGAACAGCATTCTCACATAGGTATTCCTCTTGTCCAGATGGGTTAGGGCAGTGTGCAGTGTGGTTGAGATTGCATCGTCTGTGGACCTATTTGGGCGGTAAGCAAATTGGAGTGGGTCTAGGGTGTCAGGTAGGGTGGAGGTGATATGGTCCTTGACTAGTCTCTCAAAGCACTTCATGATGACGGATGTGAGTGCTACGGGGCGGTAGTCATTTAGCTCAGTTACCTTAGCTTTCTTGGGAACAGGAACAATGGTGGCCCTCTTGAAGCATGTGGGAACAGCAGACTGGTATAGGGATTGATTGAATATGTCCGTAAACACACCGGCCAGCTGGTCTGCGCATGCTCTGAGGGCGCGGCTGGGGATGCCATCTGGGCCTGCAGCCTTGCGAGGGTTAACACGTTTAAATGTCTTACTCACCTCGGCTGCAGTGAAGGAGAGACCGCATGTTTTCGTTGCAGGCCGTGTCAGTGGCACTGTATTGTCCTCAAAGCGGGCAAAAAAGTTATTTAGTCTGCCTGGGAGCAAGACATCCTGGTCCGTGACTGGGCTGGGTTTCTTCCTGTAGTCCGTGATTGACTGTAGACCCTGCCACATGCCTCTTGTGTCTGAGCCGTTGAATTGAGATTCTACTTTGTCTCTGTACTGGCGCTTAGCTTGTTTGATAGCCTTGCGGAGGGAATAGCTGCACTGTTTGTATTCGGTCATGTTACCAGACACCTTGCCCTGATTAAAAGCAGTGGTTCGCGCTTTCAGTTTCACACGAATGCTGCCATCAATCCACGGTTTCTGGTTAGGGAATGTTTTAATCGTTGCTATGGGAACGACATCTTCAACGCACGTTCTAATGAACTCGCACACCGAATCAGCGTATTCGTCAATGTTGTTATCTGACGCAATACGAAACATCTCCCAGTCCACGTGATGGAAGCAGTCTTGGAGTGTGGAGTCAGCTTGGTCGGACCAGCATTGGACAGACCTCAGGGTGGGAGCCTCTTGTTTTAGTTTCTGTCTGTAGGCAGGGATCAACAAAATGGAGTCGTGGTCAGCTTTTCCGAAAGGGGGGCGGGGCAGGGCCTTATATGCGTCGCGGAAGTTAGAGTAACAATGGTCCAAGGTCTTTCCTCCCCTGGTTGCGCAATCGATATGCTGATAAAATTTGGGGAGTCTTGTTTTCAGATTAGCCTTGTTAAAATCCCCAGCTACAATGAATGCAGCCTCCGGATAAATTGTTTCCAGTTTGCAGAGAGTTAAATAAAGTTCGTTCAGAGCCATCGATGTGTCTGCTTGGGGGGGGATATATACGGCTGTGATTATAATCGAAGAGAATTCTCTTGGTAGATAATGCGGTCTACATTTGATTGTGAGGAATTCTAAATCAGGTGAACAGAAGGATTTGAGTTCCTGTATGTTTCTTTCATCGCACCATGTCACGTTAGTCATAAGGCATACGCCCCCGCCCCTCTTTTTACCAGAAAGATGTTTTTTCCTGTCTGCGCGATGCGTGGAGAAACCTGTTGGCTGCACCGCTTCGGATTGCGTCTCTCCAGTAAGCCACGTTTCCGTGAAGCAAAGAACGTTACAGTCTCTGATGTCCCTCTGGAATGCTACCCTTGCTCGGATTTCATCAACCTTGTTGTCAAGAGACTGGACATTGGCAAGAAGAATGCTAGGGAGTGGTGCGCGCTGTGCCCGTCTCCGGAGTCTGACCAGAAGACCGCCTCGTTTCCCTCTCTTTCGGAGTCGTGTTTTTGGGTCGCTGCATAGGATCCACTCCGTTGTCCTGTTTGTAAGGCAGAACACAGGATCCGCGTCGCGAAAAACATATTCTTGGTCGTACTGATGGTGAGTTGATGCTGATCTTATATTCAGTAGTTCTTCTCGACTGTATGTAATGAAACCTAAGATGACCTGGGGTACTAATGTAAGAAATAACACGTAAAAAAACAAAAAACTGCATAGTTTCCTAGGAACGCGAAGCGAGGCGGCCATCTCTGTCGGCGCCAGAAGTCTGGTGAGGGGACCTATGCCGACGCCCATAAGGAGTGGACCAATGAGGGGGTGATTGAGTTCCGATCACGCTCGGACATGACGAGGGCCCTGGACAAGCTGTACAGCACTGACATCAATGGGAGGAAGATCTGCATGGTGGAGGACAAGCCTCGCCGCCGACGCTCCTCTTCTGGCAGCTGCTCCAAGTCTGGACTTACATCACCTCAGAAATGCAGGCATTGGGTCCTTACTGTCCTAATGTGGAAGGTGTTGCATGTTTCATTTGCTATCATTCTAGTACCAAAGCTGGTAATTTACCCAGGCTTACAATGCGTTTGATCTCCCAGGTCTCGTAACAGACGTCGCTCTCGCAGAAGGAGCTGCAGATGTTCTGGCAGCCACTCCAGGTCACTCTCACGGAAATAACACTGACCAAATTGCATCTGCCCTGCCCAAGAACTCCAATACTTCACGTGGCTCGGGTAGTTGCATAGATTACTACATAGTTCATCCCAGAGGGGGAATTTCATTGTAACACAGCAGCATACTGACAAGCACACATACTTTACAAGACAACTATACAAATACAAGACCTAGTTTAAATTCCTGTGTGTTTGTCCTCCACCGGTCACTCTCATGCTGTGAACAACACTCTTGCACCAGATCCGACCACAAATCCTTTTCTCGATCCGTGAAGAAGTCCCACTCTAAGTCCCAGACCCGTTCCAATTCCCGCTCTAGAACCAGGAAGTCCCGTTCCAAGTCCCCTTCTCGCTCTGGCACGCAAGACTCACAGCTGCTCGGCGAGCCACAAATCTCGCTCTCACACACGCAAGTTTCGCTCTAAAGTGAAGTCTGAGCGGGGAACCAGAGGCTATTCCAAGGATGTCTGCCAGCGAGAACTCCCAGAGTTGTTCTCCACCCCCCACAGAGAATGGAGACAGAGAGCGGTCCAAGTCTCCCTTCCCACAAGAAGACCTTCACCAATCCAAGTCCCCCGCCAAGCACCCAGCTTCTGGATCCGCCTCCCGAGGCTTCCCGAGATTAAATGCACTTGTTTAAGTAGGAAGTAGGAAAGATTGTTTAAAAATAAATCACGGATCAAATGCAGCTACAAGTGTTTCAATTTGTCCCTCTCTGAGCACTTGGCTGTGATTCCAAGTGTTGAGAATCTGGCTGAAAGATTGTAGATTACTATAGAACGCATAGTATTTTTTTTATTGAACCGTTAGGCAAGTCAGTTAAGAACAAATTCTTATTTACAATGACTGCCTCCCCCCGGCCAAGCCCGAACCCGGACGACGCTGGGCCAATTGTGCGCTGCCCTATGAGACTCCCAATCACGGCCAGTTGTGATACAGCCTGGAATCGAACCAGGGTCTGTAGTGATGCCTCTAGAACTGAAATGCAGTACCTTAGACCGCTGCGTCACTCCCGAGTTGTTCTCAGTTTCCTTATCTTTCTGAGATTGCTTATGCGTCATGTTAAAGATACTGGTTGATGTTGGTCTTTCAAGAGGAAATTAATTCTTACTTCAAATTTTAAATGTCAACACCGTCTGCATTGCTTCATTGAATCTCTGGTATTCCATTATCAAATCGTGATTGCTATGGCATTAAAATAATACCTTGCCATCTTACCTATCTTCACAAATCTAAAATAGAAGGAAATGAAGACCCAACAATCACCCAACAATCCTTTCCCATATAAATTGTTCTCCCTATGACTCAGTTACTTTCTCTGAAATGTTTTGATTAATTATGCTAGTTTATACATTTGGCAGGTTTGTTGGCTTATTTATTGGTTTCTTTCCTATTGGTGTAGTTGATGCTGTCTGTATAGTCTAGACAGTTGTCCTTTGAGCATTTGAGTATTGACTGACATACAGCATTACTATGGTGTATTGGCTATTTTCAAAGATGTATGGGAAATCATGTCACTGTTTGCTCTGAGATATCTGATTTAGGGGTGGAAAAAAAGTGTTTTTAAATTTTCTAAATTGTTTTAAATGTGTTAAGCACTCATGTTTATAAACAGTCTTGACATGTTTGGCTTTGACTGTCTTATTTGAAAAGGTCACCATAATGAGATGCACCTAATTAATTGCAGTAAAATGTGTGCGGACACGCAGTGTGTCAAATAATATGTGCAGTTTGGTTTGTTTCAAAAGGAAATATGTCGAGACAACTAAGCTACAGTATTACATTCCTGGGCCCTCTTGGTGAATGCACCTTTTGAATTAGTAGTTTGAGCGTATCAACTCTGTATACATGCCACATGTTACCATGTGGGTTTGCGTAGTACTTGTTTACAGTGATACAACCTGTTGTGTGCAAACGAGTTTGCGTCAGTGCTCTGGATGTCCAGCATCAATCCATTTCTTACACTTTTACATACCCGAGAATCTTCTCTGAATTTACGTCGATTTTTGGACATAAGACTTGGCCAAAGATACATATTCATCTGAGACTTGAAAATAAGCTGTAGGTTATTTGGCAAGTCACAGATTCTTGCGAGGACAGAATACCAATAGCCTACCTGAGAACACCTGAGGAAAAAAGTCCTCTACACACAAGAGGGTAAGATCCTTGACCAACTTAATGCTCATGTATTGTTTATTTTACATTTTGTAAAAAAAAAAATTGTATACTGCTGACTTTTATTGATTTCTAGCAATGAGTGTCTAGGTTTCAAGTCAGTATTTTAACAAATGTATAAGTTATTTTGAGCTCACTCATATTTGATGGTACAAATAAATAATCAATTTCTGTTCAAATGCCTTAGACTCCCACCCTGATAGGCACAGAAAAGAGACATGGATAATTGGAGTCAGGTATATTTGAATGTATATTTTCCAATCACTTTTATTTTCACAAAATGACATGGGTGTGTGATGGTTCCTCATTTGTATACCTATTATTTGTCCCCTCTACAATCAATCGAATCAGTGAACATGGCATTGTTCACTTCAAACCATTTAGCACAGTAATATTGTCTCCTCAAATTGCTTCACAGCTTCAATCAGCAAACTCCATTGATGTCAACCTTGGTCACTCACACAATCACCAGTGAGTAACCAGGCTTTATGATAATAAGCAATGTGGATGCACACACTTGGATCACTGTTGCAGTCCACACTTCAGGTCATGATTGTCTAATGCAAATATTTAAATACTGGGTAAGAAGTGAACACTAAACACACATACTAATTAGTGATATATCTTTTTTTTATAGAAGTTAGTAATTAATTGTTATTTAACCCATATTTTACTAGGTAAATTGACTGAGAAATCATTCTCATTTACAGCAACGACCTGGGGAATAGTTACAGAGGAGAGGAGGGGGGGGGGGGGGGGGGTGAAAGAGCCAATTGGAAACTAAGTTGAGAGGTAAAGCAAGTTCAGTCAGGAACTAGTGTAAAGGGAGGGATTAAGGGCAGGCCGCTGACGCCAGAGGGAATTAATAAACCCATGTGTCTCTCTAGCTATTTTCTGTAATCCACCACCTGCAGCATATAGCCAACACTCAGTGGATAGTCATTGACAGATGAAACATCACAACAATGATGTTATTGTTATCAACACCAGCATGCGGTCTGATCGAGAGATGACCCTCCCAGGCTTTATCATGGTTCTCACCAACAACAAAAAAAAATAGCAGATCCTCTGTTATTGACATGATTTAACTTGTTGACAGAACCCTGAGGATGTGTCACTATTTTGGCAACTACACTGGTATTGGTGATATCTGGGGGTGACATGGAAAGGCTTTCCACATTACAAAGAGATACCAGCAAAGCCTTGCCTATACATTTTAAAATCTAAAGACACACTGTATACTATTGTACAGTTTGCTACTAAAGCCATGTCCCTCTTTCTCCCACACCATTCCCTCTTACGTTTTAGTGCCAAGCCATCAGACTTTGAAATCCTGGCTATAATTGGGAAAGGAACATTTGGGAAAGTATGGCCATCTTTGGCAGTGTTCTCTAAATTGACAAAAAAAAATGCTGTTGGTGTTTAACCAACAATGTATATACTTTACTTTGTGTTATTACCTTATTATTAATCAATGTTGTCGTGTCCCCAGGTTCTTCTTGCCAAACTGAAATCCGACAACAAGTTCTATGCTGTGAAAGTGCTGCAGAAAAAAATCATACTGAGGAAAAAAGAGGTTCCACGCAGAGTTTCACATAATTCCAAATATAACAGTAGATTTTTTTTTTGAAAGATACAAAACATGCTGTCGGTAGGAGTGGGTTTAACAATAATGATTCACAATTGCTGTATTTATTTGCCGCTGGATTCTTCCATGTGAAGCAAAAGAACATCATGGCAGAGAGGAATGTGCTGCTCAAGAGTATGAAACATCCCTTCCTGGTGGGGCTCCACTACTCGTTCCAGACCCCAGAGAAGCTCTACTTTGTCATGGATTACGTCAATGGAGGAGAGGTAATGTATGGAGTAAAGACATAGGCTCTTTTTTTGATTTTGTACAAGAGAGAAAATAAATATTTAATTTTCTTCTACTTTTGATATTCTACTGTAGCTTTTCTATCACCTTCAGAGAGAGCACTGCTTCTCAGAGCCAAGGGCTCGCTTCTACACGGCTGAGTTGGCCAGTGCCGTCGGCTACTTACACTCGCACAACATTGTTTACAGGTCAGTCACACCCTCTCAACAATGTTGACAACTAAGTCTCACCCACTTAACAGCATTCACAGGTCATTCACAGTAAACCCACATGTTCTCTGCTGGTTTCCTATGCTCCCTCTGTGGAAGGTCATTCTGTCAGCAGTGCCTTTAGGCTGTACAGAAGGTTCTCTGTTTTTTTTTTAAAACACACCATTTTCTCTGTTCTAGAGACTTGAAGCCTGAAAATGTGCTGCTAGACTCCGAGGTAAGTGTATGCATATCATGAATTCATGACTATCGTTATATTAGTTCTCCGTGGGTTGGACAAGGTCACCCTGATGTTTTGATTTGGACCTTCTCCAGGGCCATGTTGTGTTGACTGACTTTGGCTTGTGTAAAGAGGGGATAGACCCGGAGTCCACCACCTCCACTTTCTGTGGAACCCCAGAGGTAAGTTTTGATTTCTATTGTATATCCTACAGTCCCCCCATTTCACTTAGTCACTGTAGCCACTGACACCGCCTTTTGCTCTGTAGTATTTGGCTCCGGAGGTGTTGAAACAGCAGCCCTATGACCACACGGTAGACTGGTGGTGTCTGGGAACTGTACTTTATGAGATGATATATGGGCTGGTGAGCATACCCTCTGAAAGGCCTATTCACGTGCACTTTGCTGTAATGAATTATGGTTCTGCGTACTATAGTAATGTATTTATCATTTTCCAAACCAAGTCGGCCACACCTCATTGTGAGTATCAACTCATTTTGTCCTCTGTTCCTTCCAGCCCCCCTTCTATAGCCAGGATATGTCTGAGATGTATGACAACATCCTCCACAGGCCTTTGAGTGTGCCAGAAGGGACCAGCTCTGTTGCGTGTGACCTGCTGATGGGCCTCCTACAGAAAGACCAGCATCGCAGGCTGGGTGCTATCGCAGACTTTGTGAGTGAACTTGTCACAATACGCAGGATGAGGATGTCCTCACCAGACAGTCTACTTTCTCTCTCTTTCCTAGAGTTAACGCACGTGCAGACACATACACACAGGCCCACTCTAGAATGACTAGAACCTCATTTATCATCTGATTTACTTAAAGGGATGCTCCAGAGCTTTTGTATAACTTCAGCCAGTAGTTTTGAAAGTAGTGCCAGCGAGGCAAAACAGGTCCCCGGAACTTGGGCACAATTGTGTACCACATCATCAATTTCATATGATATGTTACATCCTGCAAAAGCAAATGTTTGTAAGCCCTTAAAATACAGGATTGCATCTTTAACAAAAGGCACATCTCAATAGGTGGTCCAGGTGTCCTCTGATAGTGATACGTGGGTTGACTCATAAACCACAGTCCACATGCCTGGCAGGCAGTATAAGTTAATAGACGAATAACAAAGAGAGTTTCAAACCTCCCTGCCAATAACAGCTAGTTTTCAGGTTACATATCCTTCCAATTAGGCCCCTCCAACTAGGCCCCTCACTCAGACCACCCCCAGACAGTCCAAGCAAAATTGTTGCTTGAGAAATATTTTTTGTTTATTTTTTACAAATTGAAAGGAAAACGATGACAGAAAGGTACTTAATTGTTACCCAGAAAATGATATGATATCAAGATAAAAACGGCTGCATTGAGCCTTGAAAATCTTTTTGTCTTTCACATGCAGCTCGAAGTTAAAAACCATACTTTTTTCTCGCCGATAAACTGGGATGACCTTTACCATCGGAGAATCAAACCTCCGTACAACCCCAACGTGGTAAGTGTGTAAAACAAATTTGATTTCAGTATTGTTTTTCGTCGAATTTCGATCCTTAACATACATACACAATTAATATGACATTCATTCAGTGTTTTCTACTGTGCTAAACCTTTTGTCCCAACAGAAAGGCCCAGCAGACATGCAGCATATTGATCCAGAGTTCACCAAAGAGATGGTGTCAGGCTCTGTGGGGGTTACCCCTGAATTCTCCAACTTATCAACCAGCAGCCCAAATGCTTTCACTGGCTTCTCCTATGTCTCCAGTGATGACAACTTCCTCTAGTGTAGGACATTCAGATTCTACATTGCTGCCACCCAAAATAACCAAACTTCTCCCGCCCACTTTGTTAAAATGCACACCTAATGCATTGGCTCTTCGATTACTTTGTAATTGTATTTGTAAAACTATTATTGTATCTCATGCAGAAATGAACAATGCAAATAAAGAAAAAAATTGCAAATAGGTTAGGACTTTCAAGGCAATGATAGATAAATCATTCCCTGAAATATATGAATGGGGAGTTAATTGTTAACATGTGGCATCAGTTTGGATGTTATAATAAATATTTGGTTCAGTTATTTGTGGGTTTACCATGCATATCTCAAGAAAATCATTGAAAATCTGTATACTTCAATATGTATATGGTAGCCTCAGAAATAAACATTGAATGAGGTGACCAGATTTTGGAAATGAAAAACCGGGATATTTTTGTAGCACAAAATATATATGATAAAAAATGTTTTAAGTAATTTAACTACATTTAGGCTAAACTGTTTGAACACTACAGACAACTTTGTGAGAAGACTGATTTTCAGGATGTTTCATGGTCTGACACCGTTCTAGCTCTGCCACCTTTCACCACAGATGCGGAATTGTTACATAGGCCGATGTGGTGGATTGAGATGCATCCAATGAAAAAAAGAAATTAATATCACTTGCAGAACTGGCAGATTTTTATGGGGATTATTTTATTAGGCTATGCTGAACAAAAATATAACGCAACATGCAACAAATTCTAAGATTTTACAAAGTTTCAAAGCTTGGCATAAATCCACGTGAGCCCCTAGCTGAGGACAGACCTCGGTTTCCCTGGAAGGAAGCATTCATATAACATTTGATTGCACATTGAGTTTGCGAAGTATTGTCGATGATGAAATTCATCAATACAATGAGTAAAAAAGCAAGAGCTAAAAGCCTTTGATGACAGTCCCATTGGCTTTAAAGACGGATCGACAGGTTATTTGTAAGAAATGCACCAATGGCAACAATAAATGATTGTTACATTTAGGGCTGACCCCATTTAGTCGACTGGTCTATTGTTAGGTCAATAGGCTGTTGCTCGACCAAGATTTTTTTTATCCGAGCAGTTGCAAATACACTACATGACCAAAAGTATGTGGACCTGCTCGTCGAACATCTCATTCTAAAATTATAGGCATTAATATGGAGTTGGTCCCCCCTTTCCTGCTATAAACAGTTTCCACCCTTCTTGGAAGGTTTTCCACTAGATGTTGGAACATTGCTGCGGGGACTTGCTTCCATTCAGATTTAATGAGGTTGGATGATTTTAATGTTGTGCGATTAGGCCTGACTTGCAGTTGAAGTTCTAATTCATCCCAAAGGTGTTCGATGGGGTTGAGGTCAGGGCTCTGTGCAGGCCAGTCAAGTTTTTACACACCGATCTCTACAAACCATTTCTGTATGGACTTCGCTTTGTGCACAAGGCCATTGTCATTCTGAAACAGGAAAGGGCCTTCCCCAAACTGCTGCCACAAAGTTGGAAGCACAGAATCATCTAGAATGTCATTGTATGCTGTAGCGTTAAGATTTCCCTTCACTGAATCTAATGGGCCTAGCCGGAACCATGAAAAACAGCCACAGACTATTATTCCTCCTCCACCAAAGTTGGCACTATGCATTCGGGCAGGTAGTGTTCTCCTGGCATCTGCCAAACCCAGATTCGTCAGTCGACTTGCCAGATAGTGAAGCGGGATTCATTGCTCCAGGGAACGTGTTTCCACTGCTCCAGAGTCCAATGGCGGAGAGCTTTACACCACTCCAGCCAACGCTTGGCATTGCAAATGGTGATCTTAGGCTTGTGTGTCGCTGCTCGGCCATGGAAAACCATTTCATGAAGCTCCTGACAAACAGTTATTGTGCTGATGTTGCTTACAGAGGCAGTTTGGAACTCGATAGTGAGTGTTGCAACTGAGGACAGACAATATTTACGTGCTTCAGCACTTGGCGATCCCGTTCTGTGTGCTTGTGTGGACTACCACTTGACTGGGACAGCAATAGCAGGATATACATCGGGTGTAATATTAGCAATTATTGGTACTATGATTGTCTTCGAAATGTGTATTTATTTACTCAAAGCTTGATCATGAAGATTGCCATTTCCCCCTCCACTATAATGGGGGATCCTGTTTTCTGTTTTCTCCCCTGACAATGAGTTGTTCTCCCCTGACATGAATGTACCTGGTGGATTAGGATACTGGTGCTTTCAAGACAACTGGGAACTCAAATTATGACGTCAGTGATCTTCAGGTCAGTAAGTTCCCGAATTCCTGGGTTGGAATTTCGAGTTGGATGACCGTTCAAAGCGATTTTTCCCAAATTCCCAGTTGTCTTGAACGCACTGAAGTCAGAGACTTCTGAGTTTCAAGTTGATTTGAACACGACATGAGCTGGCTTCCTTTCCTGGCTGATGTTACAGACTGACTGCTGACAGAGAGGAAGAGGTGTGGTTTTATACAAGACCACATGTTGTTCTTAGCCTGATCGAAGAAAAATAAACAGTGGTGTGAAGAAGGTAACGTAGAAACAATAGTGGATCAATATATTATTGATGTTATAGGCACACTGTTGCAGTCCACACTTCAGGTCATGATTGTCTAATGCAAATATTTAAATACTGGGTAAGAAGTGAACACTAAACACACATACTAATTAGTGATATATCTTTTTTTTATAGAAGTTAGTAATTAATTGTTATTTAACCCATATTTTACTAGGTAAATTGACTGAGAAATCATTCTCATTTACAGCAACGACCTGGGGAATAGTTACAGAGGAGAGGAGGGGGGGGGGGGGGGGGGGGGGTGAAAGGGCCAATTGGAAACTAATTTGAGAGGTAAAGCAAGTTCAGTCAGGAACTAGTGTAAAGGGAGGGATTAAGGGCAGGCCGCTGACGCCAGAGGGAATTAATAAACCCATGTGTCTCTCTAGCTATTTTCTGTAATCCACCACCTGCAGCATATAGCCAACACTCAGTGGATAGTCATTGACAGATGAAACATCACAACAATGATGTTATTGTTATCAACACCAGCATGCGGTCTGATCGAGAGATGACCCTCCCAGGCTTTATCATGGTTCTCACCAACAACAAAAAAATATAGCAGATCCTCTGTTATTGACATGATTTAACTTGTTGACAGAACCCTGAGGATGTGTCACTATTTTGGCAACTACACTGGTATTGGTGATATCTGGGGGTGACATGGAAAGGCTTTCCACATTACAAAGAGATACCAGCAAAGCCTTGCCTATACATTTTAAAATCTAAAGACACACTGTATACTATTGTACAGTTTGCTACTAAAGCCATGTCCCTCTTTCTCCCACACCATTCCCTCTTACGTTTTAGTGCCAAGCCATCAGACTTTGAAATCCTGGCTATAATTGGGAAAGGAACATTTGGGAAAGTATGGCCATCTTTGGCAGTGTTCTCTAAATTGACAAAAAAAAATGCTGTTGGTGTTTAACCAACAATGTATATACTTTACTTTGTGTTATTACCTTATTATTAATCAATGTTGTCGTGTCCCCAGGTTCTTCTTGCCAAACTGAAATCCGACAACAAGTTCTATGCTGTGAAAGTGCTGCAGAAAAAAATCATACTGAGGAAAAAAGAGGTTCCACGCAGAGTTTCACATAATTCCAAATATAACAGTAGATTTTTTTTTTGAAAGATACAAAACATGCTGTCGGTAGGAGTGGGTTTAACAATAATGATTCACAATTGCTGTATTTATTTGCCGCTGGATTCTTCCATGTGAAGCAAAAGAACATCATGGCAGAGAGGAATGTGCTGCTCAAGAGTATGAAACATCCCTTCCTGGTGGGGCTCCACTACTCGTTCCAGACCCCAGAGAAGCTCTACTTTGTCATGGATTACGTCAATGGAGGAGAGGTAATGTATGGAGTAAAGACATAGGCTCTTTTTTTGATTTTGTACAAGAGAGAAAAGAAATATTTAATTTTCTTCTACTTTTGATATTCTACTGTAGCTTTTCTATCACCTTCAGAGAGAGCACTGCTTCTCAGAGCCAAGGGCTCGCTTCTACACGGCTGAGTTGGCCAGTGCCGTCGGCTACTTACACTCGCACAACATTGTTTACAGGTCAGTCACACCCTCTCAACAATGTTGACAACTAAGTCTCACCCACTTAACAGCATTCACAGGTCATTCACAGTAAACCCACATGTTCTCTGCTGGTTTCCTATGCTCCCTCTGTGGAAGGTCATTCTGTCAGCAGTGCCTTTAGGCTGTACAGAAGGTTCTCTGTTTTTTTTTTAAAACACACCATTTTCTCTGTTCTAGAGACTTGAAGCCTGAAAATGTGCTGCTAGACTCCGAGGTAAGTGTATGCATATCATGAATTCATGACTATCGTTATATTAGTTCTCCGTGGGTTGGACAAGGTCACCCTGATGTTTTGATTTGGACCTTCTCCAGGGCCATGTTGTGTTGACTGACTTTGGCTTGTGTAAAGAGGGGATAGACCCGGAGTCCACCACCTCCACTTTCTGTGGAACCCCAGAGGTAAGTTTTGATTTCTATTGTATATCCTACAGTCCCCCCATTTCACTTAGTCACTGTAGCCACTGACACCGCCTTTTGCTCTGTAGTATTTGGCTCCGGAGGTGTTGAAACAGCAGCCCTATGACCACACGGTAGACTGGTGGTGTCTGGGAACTGTACTTTATGAGATGATATATGGGCTGGTGAGCATACCCTCTGAAAGGCCTATTCACGTGCACTTTGCTGTAATGAATTATGGTTCTGCGTACTATAGTAATGTATTTATCATTTTCCAAACCAAGTCGGCCACACCTCATTGTGAGTATCAACTCATTTTGTCCTCTGTTCCTTCCAGCCCCCCTTCTATAGCCAGGATATGTCTGAGATGTATGACAACATCCTCCACAGGCCTTTGAGTGTGCCAGAAGGGACCAGCTCTGTTGCGTGTGACCTGCTGATGGGCCTCCTACAGAAAGACCAGCATCGCAGGCTGGGTGCTATCGCAGACTTTGTGAGTGAACTTGTCACAATACGCAGGATGAGGATGTCCTCACCAGACAGTCTACTTTCTCTCTCTTTCCTAGAGTTAACGCACGTGCAGACACATACACACAGGCCCACTCTAGAATGACTAGAACCTCATTTATCATCTGATTTACTTAAAGGGATGCTCCAGAGCTTTTGTATAACTTCAGCCAGTAGTTTTGAAAGTAGTGCCAGCGAGGCAAAACAGGTCCCCGGAACTTGGGCACAATTGTGTACCACATCATCAATTTCATATGATATGTTACATCCTGCAAAAGCAAATGTTTGTAAGCCCTTAAAATACAGGATTGCATCTTTAACAAAAGGCACATCTCAATAGGTGGTCCAGGTGTCCTCTGATAGTGATACGTGGGTTGACTCATAAACCACAGTCCACATGCCTGGCAGGCAGTATAAGTTAATAGACGAATAACAAAGAGAGTTTCAAACCTCCCTGCCAATAACAGCTAGTTTTCAGGTTACATATCCTTCCAATTAGGCCCCTCCAACTAGGCCCCTCACTCAGACCACCCCCAGACAGTCCAAGCAAAATTGTTGCTTGAGAAATATTTTTTGTTTATTTTTTACAAATTGAAAGGAAAACGATGACAGAAAGGTACTTAATTGTTACCCAGAAAATGATATGATATCAAGATAAAAACGGCTGCATTGAGCCTTGAAAATCTTTTTGTCTTTCACATGCAGCTCGAAGTTAAAAACCATACTTTTTTCTCGCCGATAAACTGGGATGACCTTTACCATCGGAGAATCAAACCTCCGTACAACCCCAACGTGGTAAGTGTGTAAAACAAATTTGATTTCAGTATTGTTTTTCGTCGAATTTCGATCCTTAACATACATACACAATTAATATGACATTCATTCAGTGTTTTCTACTGTGCTAAACCTTTTGTCCCAACAGAAAGGCCCAGCAGACATGCAGCATATTGATCCAGAGTTCACCAAAGAGATGGTGTCAGGCTCTGTGGGGGTTACCCCTGAATTCTCCAACTTATCAACCAGCAGCCCAAATGCTTTCACTGGCTTCTCCTATGTCTCCAGTGATGACAACTTCCTCTAGTGTAGGACATTCAGATTCTACATTGCTGCCACCCAAAATAACCAAACTTCTCCCGCCCACTTTGTTAAAATGCACACCTAATGCATTGGCTCTTCGATTACTTTGTAATTGTATTTGTAAAACTATTATTGTATCTCATGCAGAAATGAACAATGCAAATAAAGAAAAAAATTGCAAATAGGTTAGGACTTTCAAGGCAATGATAGATAAATCATTCCCTGAAATATATGAATGGGGAGTTAATTGTTAACATGTGGCATCAGTTTGGATGTTATAATAAATATTTGGTTCAGTTATTTGTGGGTTTACCATGCATATCTCAAGAAAATCATTGAAAATCTGTATACTTCAATATGTATATGGTAGCCTCAGAAATAAACATTGAATGAGGTGACCAGATTTTGGAAATGAAAAACCGGGATATTTTTGTAGCACAAAATATATATGATAAAAAATGTTTTAAGTAATTTAACTACATTTAGGCTAAACTGTTTGAACACTACAGACAACTTTGTGAGAAGACTGATTTTCAGGATGTTTCATGGTCTGACACCGTTCTAGCTCTGCCACCTTTCACCACAGATGCGGAATTGTTACATAGGCCGATGTGGTGGATTGAGATGCATCCAATGAAAAAAAGAAATTAATATCACTTGCAGAACTGGCAGATTTTTATGGGGATTATTTTATTAGGCTATGCTGAACAAAAATATAACGCAACATGCAACAAATTCTAAGATTTTACAAAGTTTCAAAGCTTGGCATAAATCCACGTGAGCCCCTAGCTGAGGACAGACCTCGGTTTCCCTGGAAGGAAGCATTCATATAACATTTGATTGCACATTGAGTTTGCGAAGTATTGTCGATGATGAAATTCATCAATACAATGAGTAAAAAAGCAAGAGCTAAAAGCCTTTGATGACAGTCCCATTGGCTTTAAAGACGGATCGACAGGTTATTTGTAAGAAATGCACCAATGGCAACAATAAATGATTGTTACATTTAGGGCTGACCCCATTTAGTCGACTGGTCTATTGTTAGGTCAATAGGCTGTTGCTCGACCAAGATTTTTTTTATCCGAGCAGTTGCAAATACACTACATGACCAAAAGTATGTGGACCTGCTCGTCGAACATCTCATTCTAAAATTATAGGCATTAATATGGAGTTGGTCCCCCCTTTCCTGCTATAAACAGTTTCCACCCTTCTTGGAAGGTTTTCCACTAGATGTTGGAACATTGCTGCGGGGACTTGCTTCCATTCAGATTTAATGAGGTTGGATGATTTTAATGTTGTGCGATTAGGCCTGACTTGCAGTTGAAGTTCTAATTCATCCCAAAGGTGTTCGATGGGGTTGAGGTCAGGGCTCTGTGCAGGCCAGTCAAGTTTTTACACACCGATCTCTACAAACCATTTCTGTATGGACTTCGCTTTGTGCACAAGGCCATTGTCATTCTGAAACAGGAAAGGGCCTTCCCCAAACTGCTGCCACAAAGTTGGAAGCACAGAATCATCTAGAATGTCATTGTATGCTGTAGCGTTAAGATTTCCCTTCACTGAATCTAATGGGCCTAGCCGGAACCATGAAAAACAGCCACAGACTATTATTCCTCCTCCACCAAAGTTGGCACTATGCATTCGGGCAGGTAGTGTTCTCCTGGCATCTGCCAAACCCAGATTCGTCAGTCGACTTGCCAGATAGTGAAGCGGGATTCATTGCTCCAGGGAACGTGTTTCCACTGCTCCAGAGTCCAATGGCGGAGAGCTTTACACCACTCCAGCCAACGCTTGGCATTGCAAATGGTGATCTTAGGCTTGTGTGTCGCTGCTCGGCCATGGAAAACCATTTCATGAAGCTCCTGACAAACAGTTATTGTGCTGATGTTGCTTACAGAGGCAGTTTGGAACTCGATAGTGAGTGTTGCAACTGAGGACAGACAATATTTACGTGCTTCAGCACTTGGCGATCCCGTTCTGTGTGCTTGTGTGGACTACCACTTGACTGGGACAGCAATAGCAGGATATACATCGGGTGTAATATTAGCAATTATTGGTACTATGATTGTCTTCGAAATGTGTATTTATTTACTCAAAGCTTGATCATGAAGATTGCCATTTCCCCCTCCACTATAATGGGGGATCCTGTTTTCTGTTTTCTCCCCTGACAATGAGTTGTTCTCCCCTGACATGAATGTACCTGGTGGATTAGGATACTGGTGCTTTCAAGACAACTGGGAACTCAAATTATGACGTCAGTGATCTTCAGGTCAGTAAGTTCCCGAATTCCTGGGTTGGAATTTCGAGTTGGATGACCGTTCAAAGCGATTTTTCCCAAATTCCCAGTTGTCTTGAACGCACTGAAGTCAGAGACTTCTGAGTTTCAAGTTGATTTGAACACGACATGAGCTGGCTTCCTTTCCTGGCTGATGTTACAGACTGACTGCTGACAGAGAGGAAGAGGTGTGGTTTTATACAAGACCACATGTTGTTCTTAGCCTGATCGAAGAAAAATAAACAGTGGTGTGAAGAAGGTAACGTAGAAACAATAGTGGATCAATATATTATTGATGTTATAGGCACACTGTTGCAGTCCACACTTCAGGTCATGATTGTCTAATGCAAATATTTAAATACTGGGTAAGAAGTGAACACTAAACACACATACTAATTAGTGATATATCTTTTTTTTATAGAAGTTAGTAATTAATTGTTATTTAACCCATATTTTACTAGGTAAATTGACTGAGAAATCATTCTCATTTACAGCAACGACCTGGGGAATAGTTACAGAGGAGAGGGGGGGGGGGGGGGGGGGTGAAAGAGCCAATTGGAAACTAAGTTGAGAGGTAAAGCAAGTTCAGTCA
The DNA here is from genome assembly GCF_045791955.1 of Oncorhynchus clarkii lewisi. Lineage (NCBI taxonomy): Eukaryota > Metazoa > Chordata > Actinopteri > Salmoniformes > Salmonidae > Oncorhynchus > Oncorhynchus clarkii. Next base: position 42,154,766 of record NC_092153.1, read on the forward strand.
GGAACTAGTGTAAAGGGAGGGATTAAGGGCAGGCCGCTGACGCCAGAGGGAATTAATAAACCCATGTGTCTCTCTAGCTATTTTCTGTAATCCACCACCTGCAGCATATAGCCAACACTCAGTGGATAGTCATTGACAGATGAAACATCACAACAATGATGTTATTGTTATCAACACCAGCATGCGGTCTGATCGAGAGATGACCCTCCCAGGCTTTATCATGGTTCTCACCAACAACAAAAAAATATAGCAGATCCTCTGTTATTGACATGATTTAACTTGTTGACAGAACCCTGAGGATGTGTCACTATTTTGGCAACTACACTGGTATTGGTGATATCTGGGGGTGACATGGAAAGGCTTTCCACATTACAAAGAGATACCAGCAAAGCCTTGCCTATACATTTTAAAATCTAAAGACACACTGTATACTATTGTACAGTTTGCTACTAAAGCCATGTCCCTCTTTCTCCCACACCATTCCCTCTTACGTTTTAGTGCCAAGCCATCAGACTTTGAAATCCTGGCTATAATTGGGAAAGGAACATTTGGGAAAGTATGGCCATCTTTGGCAGTGTTCTCTAAATTGACAAAAAAAAATGCTGTTGGTGTTTAACCAACAATGTATATACTTTACTTTGTGTTATTACCTTATTATTAATCAATGTTGTCGTGTCCCCAGGTTCTTCTTGCCAAACTGAAATCCGACAACAAGTTCTATGCTGTGAAAGTGCTGCAGAAAAAAATCATACTGAGGAAAAAAGAGGTTCCACGCAGAGTTTCACATAATTCCAAATATAACAGTAGATTTTTTTTTTGAAAGATACAAAACATGCTGTCGGTAGGAGTGGGTTTAACAATAATGATTCACAATTGCTGTATTTATTTGCCGCTGGATTCTTCCATGTGAAGCAAAAGAACATCATGGCAGAGAGGAATGTGCTGCTCAAGAGTATGAAACATCCCTTCCTGGTGGGGCTCCACTACTCGTTCCAGACCCCAGAGAAGCTCTACTTTGTCATGGATTACGTCAATGGAGGAGAGGTAATGTATGGAGTAAAGACATAGGCTCTTTTTTTGATTTTGTACAAGAGAGAAAAGAAATATTTAATTTTCTTCTACTTTTGATATTCTACTGTAGCTTTTCTATCACCTTCAGAGAGAGCACTGCTTCTCAGAGCCAAGGGCTCGCTTCTACACGGCTGAGTTGGCCAGTGCCGTCGGCTACTTACACTCGCACAACATTGTTTACAGGTCAGTCACACCCTCTCAACAATGTTGACAACTAAGTCTCACCCACTTAACAGCATTCACAGGTCATTCACAGTAAACCCACATGTTCTCTGCTGGTTTCCTATGCTCCCTCTGTGGAAGGTCATTCTGTCAGCAGTGCCTTTAGGCTGTACAGAAGGTTCTCTGTTTTTTTTTTAAAACACACCATTTTCTCTGTTCTAGAGACTTGAAGCCTGAAAATGTGCTGCTAGACTCCGAGGTAAGTGTATGCATATCATGAATTCATGACTATCGTTATATTAGTTCTCCGTGGGTTGGACAAGGTCACCCTGATGTTTTGATTTGGACCTTCTCCAGGGCCATGTTGTGTTGACTGACTTTGGCTTGTGTAAAGAGGGGATAGACCCGGAGTCCACCACCTCCACTTTCTGTGGAACCCCAGAGGTAAGTTTTGATTTCTATTGTATATCCTACAGTCCCCCCATTTCACTTAGTCACTGTAGCCACTGACACCGCCTTTTGCTCTGTAGTATTTGGCTCCGGAGGTGTTGAAACAGCAGCCCTATGACCACACGGTAGACTGGTGGTGTCTGGGAACTGTACTTTATGAGATGATATATGGGCTGGTGAGCATACCCTCTGAAAGGCCTATTCACGTGCACTTTGCTGTAATGAATTATGGTTCTGCGTACTATAGTAATGTATTTATCATTTTCCAAACCAAGTCGGCCACACCTCATTGTGAGTATCAACTCATTTTGTCCTCTGTTCCTTCCAGCCCCCCTTCTATAGCCAGGATATGTCTGAGATGTATGACAACATCCTCCACAGGCCTTTGAGTGTGCCAGAAGGGACCAGCTCTGTTGCGTGTGACCTGCTGATGGGCCTCCTACAGAAAGACCAGCATCGCAGGCTGGGTGCTATCGCAGACTTTGTGAGTGAACTTGTCACAATACGCAGGATGAGGATGTCCTCACCAGACAGTCTACTTTCTCTCTCTTTCCTAGAGTTAACGCACGTGCAGACACATACACACAGGCCCACTCTAGAATGACTAGAACCTCATTTATCATCTGATTTACTTAAAGGGATGCTCCAGAGCTTTTGTATAACTTCAGCCAGTAGTTTTGAAAGTAGTGCCAGCGAGGCAAAACAGGTCCCCGGAACTTGGGCACAATTGTGTACCACATCATCAATTTCATATGATATGTTACATCCTGCAAAAGCAAATGTTTGTAAGCCCTTAAAATACAGGATTGCATCTTTAACAAAAGGCACATCTCAATAGGTGGTCCAGGTGTCCTCTGATAGTGATACGTGGGTTGACTCATAAACCACAGTCCACATGCCTGGCAGGCAGTATAAGTTAATAGACGAATAACAAAGAGAGTTTCAAACCTCCCTGCCAATAACAGCTAGTTTTCAGGTTACATATCCTTCCAATTAGGCCCCTCCAACTAGGCCCCTCACTCAGACCACCCCCAGACAGTCCAAGCAAAATTGTTGCTTGAGAAATATTTTTTGTTTATTTTTTACAAATTGAAAGGAAAACGATGACAGAAAGGTACTTAATTGTTACCCAGAAAATGATATGATATCAAGATAAAAACGGCTGCATTGAGCCTTGAAAATCTTTTTGTCTTTCACATGCAGCTCGAAGTTAAAAACCATACTTTTTTCTCGCCGATAAACTGGGATGACCTTTACCATCGGAGAATCAAACCTCCGTACAACCCCAACGTGGTAAGTGTGTAAAACAAATTTGATTTCAGTATTGTTTTTCGTCGAATTTCGATCCTTAACATACATACACAATTAATATGACATTCATTCAGTGTTTTCTACTGTGCTAAACCTTTTGTCCCAACAGAAAGGCCCAGCAGACATGCAGCATATTGATCCAGAGTTCACCAAAGAGATGGTGTCAGGCTCTGTGGGGGTTACCCCTGAATTCTCCAACTTATCAACCAGCAGCCCAAATGCTTTCACTGGCTTCTCCTATGTCTCCAGTGATGACAACTTCCTCTAGTGTAGGACATTCAGATTCTACATTGCTGCCACCCAAAATAACCAAACTTCTCCCGCCCACTTTGTTAAAATGCACACCTAATGCATTGGCTCTTCGATTACTTTGTAATTGTATTTGTAAAACTATTATTGTATCTCATGCAGAAATGAACAATGCAAATAAAGAAAAAAATTGCAAATAGGTTAGGACTTTCAAGGCAATGATAGATAAATCATTCCCTGAAATATATGAATGGGGAGTTAATTGTTAACATGTGGCATCAGTTTGGATGTTATAATAAATATTTGGTTCAGTTATTTGTGGGTTTACCATGCATATCTCAAGAAAATCATTGAAAATCTGTATACTTCAATATGTATATGGTAGCCTCAGAAATAAACATTGAATGAGGTGACCAGATTTTGGAAATGAAAAACCGGGATATTTTTGTAGCACAAAATATATATGATAAAAAATGTTTTAAGTAATTTAACTACATTTAGGCTAAACTGTTTGAACACTACAGACAACTTTGTGAGAAGACTGATTTTCAGGATGTTTCATGGTCTGACACCGTTCTAGCTCTGCCACCTTTCACCACAGATGCGGAATTGTTACATAGGCCGATGTGGTGGATTGAGATGCATCCAATGAAAAAAAGAAATTAATATCACTTGCAGAACTGGCAGATTTTTATGGGGATTATTTTATTAGGCTATGCTGAACAAAAATATAACGCAACATGCAACAAATTCTAAGATTTTACAAAGTTTCAAAGCTTGGCATAAATCCACGTGAGCCCCTAGCTGAGGACAGACCTCGGTTTCCCTGGAAGGAAGCATTCATATAACATTTGATTGCACATTGAGTTTGCGAAGTATTGTCGATGATGAAATTCATCAATACAATGAGTAAAAAAGCAAGAGCTAAAAGCCTTTGATGACAGTCCCATTGGCTTTAAAGACGGATCGACAGGTTATTTGTAAGAAATGCACCAATGGCAACAATAAATGATTGTTACATTTAGGGCTGACCCCATTTAGTCGACTGGTCTATTGTTAGGTCAATAGGCTGTTGCTCGACCAAGATTTTTTTTATCCGAGCAGTTGCAAATACACTACATGACCAAAAGTATGTGGACCTGCTCGTCGAACATCTCATTCTAAAATTATAGGCATTAATATGGAGTTGGTCCCCCCTTTCCTGCTATAAACAGTTTCCACCCTTCTTGGAAGGTTTTCCACTAGATGTTGGAACATTGCTGCGGGGACTTGCTTCCATTCAGATTTAATGAGGTTGGATGATTTTAATGTTGTGCGATTAGGCCTGACTTGCAGTTGAAGTTCTAATTCATCCCAAAGGTGTTCGATGGGGTTGAGGTCAGGGCTCTGTGCAGGCCAGTCAAGTTTTTACACACCGATCTCTACAAACCATTTCTGTATGGACTTCGCTTTGTGCACAAGGCCATTGTCATTCTGAAACAGGAAAGGGCCTTCCCCAAACTGCTGCCACAAAGTTGGAAGCACAGAATCATCTAGAATGTCATTGTATGCTGTAGCGTTAAGATTTCCCTTCACTGAATCTAATGGGCCTAGCCGGAACCATGAAAAACAGCCACAGACTATTATTCCTCCTCCACCAAAGTTGGCACTATGCATTCGGGCAGGTAGTGTTCTCCTGGCATCTGCCAAACCCAGATTCGTCAGTCGACTTGCCAGATAGTGAAGCGGGATTCATTGCTCCAGGGAACGTGTTTCCACTGCTCCAGAGTCCAATGGCGGAGAGCTTTACACCACTCCAGCCAACGCTTGGCATTGCAAATGGTGATCTTAGGCTTGTGTGTCGCTGCTCGGCCATGGAAAACCATTTCATGAAGCTCCTGACAAACAGTTATTGTGCTGATGTTGCTTACAGAGGCAGTTTGGAACTCGATAGTGAGTGTTGCAACTGAGGACAGACAATATTTACGTGCTTCAGCACTTGGCGATCCCGTTCTGTGTGCTTGTGTGGACTACCACTTGACTGGGACAGCAATAGCAGGATATACATCGGGTGTAATATTAGCAATTATTGGTACTATGATTGTCTTCGAAATGTGTATTTATTTACTCAAAGCTTGATCATGAAGATTGCCATTTCCCCCTCCACTATAATGGGGGATCCTGTTTTCTGTTTTCTCCCCTGACAATGAGTTGTTCTCCCCTGACATGAATGTACCTGGTGGATTAGGATACTGGTGCTTTCAAGACAACTGGGAACTCAAATTATGACGTCAGTGATCTTCAGGTCAGTAAGTTCCCGAATTCCTGGGTTGGAATTTCGAGTTGGATGACCGTTCAAAGCGATTTTTCCCAAATTCCCAGTTGTCTTGAACGCACTGAAGTCAGAGACTTCTGAGTTTCAAGTTGATTTGAACACGACATGAGCTGGCTTCCTTTCCTGGCTGATGTTACAGACTGACTGCTGACAGAGAGGAAGAGGTGTGGTTTTATACAAGACCACATGTTGTTCTTAGCCTGATCGAAGAAAAATAAACAGTGGTGTGAAGAAGGTAACGTAGAAACAATAGTGGATCAATATATTATTAATCAGTTTTATTCTTGTCTTGTAGATGGTTCAAAGGATGCCATGTATGGGAAGACAGGAACAGGTGTGTTTATTCCTGAGTTCGATGTTAATCTATGCAAGACACTAACACATGATTTATCTGTATATTCAACAGAAATGGCTGCGATAATTGTTGGATTCCAATGGGTAGAGGAGGTGCAACCAAGAGGAGTAGTAATATGTTGGGACTCTGCATCAGTTTTGTGTAGTTTACGATCTGGAAAGTCAGAACGTGAGGATTTATGCTTAGAAATAACGATGCTAGACTCCCGAGTGGTGCAGCAGTCTAAGGCACTGCATGAGGCGTCATTACAGACCCGGGTTCGATCTCAGGCTGTGTCACAACCGGCCGTGACCGGGAGTCCCATAGGGAAGCGTACAATTGGCCCAGCGTAGTCCGGGTTAGGGGAGGGTTTGGCCAGGGGGGCGGGGGCTTTAATGGGCTCATTGCACTCTAGCAACTTCTTGTGGTGGTCCAGAGCGCCTGCAGGCTGACTTCAGTCGTCAGTTGAACAGTGTTCCCTCCTCCACATTGATGCAGCTGGCTTCCGGGTTGAGTGGGCGGGTGTTAAGAACCGTAGTTTGGCGGGTCATGTTTTCGGAGGACGCATGACTTGACCTTCGCCTCTCCCGAGCAAGGTTGGGGAGTTGCAGTGATGGGACAAGATCGTAAATGGATCGCAATTGGATAATCATGAAATTGGGGAGAAAAAGGTGGTAATATACACTGCTCAAAAAAATAAAGGGAACATTAAAATAACACATCCTAGATCTGAATGAATGAAATATTCTTATTAAATACTTTTTTCTTTACATAGTTGAATGTGCTGACAACAAAATCACACAAAAATTATCAATGGAAATCAAATTTATCAACCCATGGAGGTCTGGATTTGGAGTCACACTCAAAATTAAAGTGGAAAACCACATTACAGGCTGATCCAACTTTGATGTAATGTCCTTAAAACAAGTCAAAATGAGGCTCAGAAGTGTGTGTGGCCTACACGTGCCTGTATGACCTCCCTACAACGCCTGGGCATGCTCCTGATGAGGTGGCGGATGGTCTCCTGAGGGATCTCCTCCCAGACCTGGACAGTCTGTGGTGCAACGTGGCGTTGGTGGATGGAGCGAGACATGATGTCCCAGATGTGCTCAAATGGATTCAGGTCTGGGGAACGGGCAGGCCAGTCCATAGCATCAATGCCTTCCTCTTGCAGGAACTGCTGACACACTCCAGCCACATGAGGTCTAGCATTGTCTTGCATTAGTAGGAACCCAGGGCCAACCGCACCAGCATATGGTCTCACAAGGGGTCTGAGGATCTCATCTCGGTACCTAATGGCAGTCAGGCTACCTCTGGCGGGCACATGGAGGGCTGTGCGGCCCCCCAAAGAAATGCCACCCCACACCATGACTGACCCACCGCCAAACCGGTCATTCTGGAGGATGTTACAGGCAGCAGAACGTTCTCCACGGCGTCTCCAGACTGTCATGTCTGTCACGTGCTCAGTGTGAACCTGCTTTCATCTGTGAATAGCACAGGGCGCCAGTGACGAATTTGTCAATCTTGGTGTTCTCTGGCAAATGCCAAACGTCCTGCACGGTGTTGGGCTGTAAGCACAACCCCCACCTGTGGACGTCGGGCCCTCATACCACCCTCATGAAGTCTGTTTCTGACCATTTGAGCAGACACATGCACATTTGTGGCCTGCTGGAGGTCATTTTGCAGGGCTCTGGCAGTGCTCCTCCTGCTCCTCCTTGCACAAAGGCGGAGGTAGCGGTCCTGCTGCTGGGTTGTTGCACTCCTACGGCCTCCTCCACGTCTCCTGATGTACTGGCCTGTCTCCTGGTAGCGCCTCCATGCTCTGGACACTACGATGACAGACACAGCAAACCTTCTTGCCACAGCTCGCATTGATGTGCCATCCTGGAGCTGCCCTACCTGAGCCACTTGTGTGGGTTGTAGACTCCGTCTCATGCTACCACTAGAGTGAAAGCACTGCCAGCATTCAAAAGTGACCAAAACATCAGCCAGGAAGCATAGGAACTGAGAAGTGGTCTGTGGTCACCACCTGCAGAACAACTCCTTTATTCGGGGTGTCTTGCTAATTGCCTATAATTTCCACCTGTTGTCTATTCCATTTGCACAACAGCATGTGAAATGTATTGTCAATCCGTGTTGCTTCCTAAGTGGACAGCTTGATTTCACAGAAGTGTGATTGACTTGGAGTTACATTGTGTTGTTTAAGTGTTCCCTTTATTTTTTTGTGTATATATATATATATATATATATGATGCTGTTGTTGGGCTTACAAAGAAATTGTATTTAAATTCAGTTTTGTTGGATTCCAGCTCATACAGGAATTTATGGAAATTATATAGTAGATATAATAGCAAAAAAAAGCTGTGAAAAATAATATTGTGGATATACAGGTGCAGTTTGGTAGAGGGGAAATTAAAACATTGATTCTGAAAAATGGGTTAGATTGCTGGCAGAGACCCTGGGATGAAAGTTGTAAAGGCAGACATTTTTATAGTACAAGGAAATCTGTACGGGAGATAGTGTCATATAATGGAAGGAAGTTATGCTAGGGCATACAGGGTTGAATAACTCTTTGAAATTGATAGGGAAACATGGTACTGGAAGGTGTAATGGCTGTATGGTAGAGGAAACAGTTGAACATATATTATTTTGTGGAATGTATGTTGAACGGGAGAGGTCGTTTGACAGGGTCAGAGAGGTTGGACGGGATAGGGGAGTGGGTGATATTTTGGGTGGTGGTGATGGGAGTAGCCAGGTTTGTAGGGAATTATTTTATTTTATTAGAAATTCAGGGTTAGTTAAGAGAATATAGTGATATAGATAGGTCGTGACTGACCTCACACTCCAGGTGGATGTGTATGCACCTGTCAGTTGGTTGCGATTTGCCAATAAAATGAAGAAGAGATGCCCAACTCGGTGGAAAGATGGGACACAGCCGGTTAAATAAGACTTTAAATGTGATAGGAAAGCGTGATTATTGCCAGAAAAAAAGAGACCGTGGAGTATGTATTGCTACAGTTTGGGCAGTATCCGCGGGGAAGAGAGAACCTGTGTCTGTGATCCCTTCTTCTGTTGCTATGCATGTAGCGCCCATGGTTACTCTTGTGGATCAGTTTTGTACCCACAATGCACCATTTTCCACTGGAAGATGGTTTCTTGAGGTATTTAACTAGCCAGCTAACTTCACTTACAACGATTATTATCCTTTTAAAAAAATAGAAATCCATTAATATTTTAAGATGCATTAGGGATTTAGCTACTTTGTTCAAATATACAAAGAAACAGCAAATTATTGGTCCTTCAACACTTTGCTCGCTAGTGACGATTTGTGTAAGTTAGCTAGCTAACTTAGCTGCTAGCTAGCGAACGTTGAGTAGATCATCATATAGCTACGCAATGCAATAATGTAACAACGTGTTTGTCACAGGTCTTTAAATAGAAGTTAACATACAATGGAGAAGGAGCAGCGCAGCAGTGTTGTTTTTAACGCATCCAAGAGAGAACTGTTCACTGCCAACAATGGTTACAAGTCCCTGCAGAAGAGACTCAGGGCACAATGGAAGATTCAGAGGTAAGTTAACGTTAGGAAGTTAGTTAGCTGACTATATTGTTTGCTGTAACTACATAAGAACAATGCATTGTAGTCACGTATTTGTCATCATAATAAGGTTACTTACTCATATATGTGGTTTTATGTTTGTTCCTGCACAGCATGAAAGAGGAGCTCTCCTTGGAGAAGTTGAATGGTGTGAAGTTGTGGATTACTGCTGGCCCCAGGGAAAAGTTCACTGCAGCTGAGGTGTGTTGCTGGTCAGTTGTAGGAGGTCAAATGACATGCCATTTGGATGGAGTTTTGGGCAGAGTAATCAGGATATTCAAAGAATAGATTTTAGTTTCATATCAAAGTTTGATGTGTCCCTGCATTGCAATTCTGCAGCAACACATTCCACTAATATAGAACATTTTTCTGCCAACCTAAACACTGTATGTTGGTTGCTTTATGTTTTGAGTCAGACATTGATTCGCCCTCTCTTGTTCAGTTGGAGGTCCTGAAGCAGTACCTGGATGGGGGAGGAGATGTCCTTGTGATGCTGGGTGAAGGAGGGGAGATGAAGTATGACACCAATATCAACTTCCTCCTTGAGGAGTTTGGGATAATGGTCAACAATGGTGAGGATCATATGAGAATAGACCTTGTGACTCCGATTGTGGTCATCCAGATATTTCACTGTCAGAGTTTTATTGATGATGAGTGTTTTGTCTTCATTCTCTGTTTTACTGTAGATGCTGTCGTGAGGAATGTTTACTACAAGTATTTCCATCCAAAAGAAGCACTTGTGTCCAATGGTGTTCTGAACAGGTTAGTTGATTAACCATTTAGACATTTGGATATTTGGTGTGTCCCAAAGTAATAGTGCTTTTATCATTGCTTTCTTGTCAATGCCAATTAAGTAAATGTAGCAGAAAAGGATAATGGGGTTGATACTTTCACAAGCTATGAGACACATGCATTGTTGCGCTACTGTACAAGCATCTCGCTTTTAATCCTTTAGAGAGATCAGTCGGGCTGCAGGCAAAGTGGTGACAGGGATCATCGAAGATGAAAGTGTCGGGAACAATGCACAGTAGGTCTTCTCGGTTTTCATGTCATCATTGCCAAGTGTATGTTTATAACTGTCAACACTCACCAGACAACAGAAATATTATCCCAATTTCATGTTTAATCATATCATATGCCAAACATAAACAAACAGGCAGATTTGCCAAAAGCGGTTGGCCCTTGTTAAACAAGTAAACCAATGAGTGAAACAGTGATTGCAGTTTGGCTTGTCCAGTGCCCCCCTGGTAAAAAAATTCAACCTCTATTCTTAATGTGTACTTGAACAGGGCCCTCACATTTGTGTACCCGTATGGAGCGACACTGAGCGTGATGAAGCCTGCTGTGGCTGTTCTCTCCACTGGGTCCGTCTGCTTCCCCCTCAACAGGCCTGTCCTCGCCTTCTATCAGGTCAAGGTGAGGAGCTCCCGTTGACCTCCTGCCAACACAATACAACATGATCATGCGTTGTTTTTCAAAGATACAGTATGTCAGTTATTTACTAGTTGTGTCAATTGTTATTTTTTTTGTAATTTAGGAGGCAGGCAAACTGGCAGTGATGGGGTCCTGTCACATGTTCAGTGACCAGTACCTGGACAAAGAGGAGAACAGTAAAATAATGGTGAGTGGAGTGTCTGTCTATAAACACTCAGATTTGTCACGTTTGAGAGCCAATAATGTAGGCTCTTTTACCCTTTTCACACGATCATGCCAACCCAACTGCAATGTGTTGGTTTAGAGATTTTTGTCCTTTCCAGAATGGTTCCAGCAACTATGATGGGTGCATAAACAGGCCAGGGCAGTACAGCATGGCTGTGCATATCTTTGCTCAGCTCAGTTGTGTGAAAAGGGTATTTGACGACTTCCTGATGGGAGGCTTGTTAACGTCTTCACAGTAACACAAGAATAGTTGTGAGAGTGTGATCCATATAGCACTGCAATGGTAATGGTTGGTGATCCCCTACTTACTCCATTCAGTTGTAATGTGCCCTTTCTCTTTTTGTTATACAGGATGTCGTTTTCCAGTGGCTCATGGGTGATAACATTATTCTGAACCAGATAGATGCAGAGGACCCCGAGGTGAGAAGCCAAGGCATGTTTTAGGATCTGCAGTTTTACCTTTGAGTCCTAGAAGTGACACTTCACGTTCTGTTTGGCTCAGATCACAGATTACACCATGCTGCCAGACACAGGCTGCCTGTCTGAGCGACTGCGAGTATGCTTGCAAGAGGGAGAGGAAAATCCAAGAGACTTTACCTCCCTGTTTGACATGTCTCTACTTAAACTATCAACAAACACGTTGCCCCAAGTCATCAGGTGAGAACACATACTGCTTTATAAATTGGAGACATCAGTTTTCACTACAGTAGGCCATAGTGGAAGTGGGTACAGGCTGTTTTGTCTTCCATGCCTGCATGTTTAAATCATAAATAAAATAAAATTGTATTGGTAATGTACACATCATTTACAGATGTTATCACAGGTGCAGGAAAATGCTAATGTTTGTAGCTCCAACAGTGCAGTAATACCTAATAATACACACACATCCAAAAATAAAATAAAGGAATTAAGAAATATCAGAACGAGCAATGTCAGAGTCCGGAATAGAAATGTATATGATGGTGTGTATAGACAGTAGATGAATAGAAAAGGTATGTACAGCAGTAGTTAAATACGATGAGCCTTGACTGGAATACAGTAGATACGTAAGAAGTGGGTGAAACAGTATGTAAACATTATTATAGTAACCAGTGTTCAATTACTATGTACATAGGCCAGCAGTCTTTAAGGTGCAGGGTTGAGTACCCGGGTGGTAGCCGGCAAGTAACAGTAACTAAGTTTAGGGTAATGGGCGGAGGACGGCTAGTGGTGACTATTTAACAGTCTGATGTCCTGGAGATAGAAGCTGTTTTTCAGTGTCTCTGCCCCAACTTTGATTCACCTGTACTGTCTCTGCTTTCTAGATGGTAGCGGGGTGAACAGGTCGTGACTCGGGTGGCTGAGGTCCTTGATCTTACGGTATGTTTGTTGACAATGTGTTTGACTTGTCCTCCTGCAGTTCCTACAAGCAGATGAATGTCAAACACGAGCCTCTCCAGCTGATCACACCTCAGTTTGAGACTCCCCTTCCACAGCTGGAGCCTGCTGTAAGTTTCCCCTCAGCACCCCTCACTAGCTCTACACAATCTCCTCTAGCTCAACCATTGTGTGGGTTCTATACACTCAACTGAGAATGGCATGTGCATTAGTGATTGTATTCAAATCGAGCTTATTGACTGGGATTTAGTGATGCGACTATACACACTTGATCATTGTAGAAAATGACCAATTTGCCATCCCTCCAAGATCTGTCTGTTTTCTCCTATGGGTTGCTTTGAGCAGGTCTTCCCGCCTGCCTTCAGGGATCTGCCTCCCCCCATGCTTGACCTCTTTGACCTGGATGAAACCTTCTCTTCTGAGAAGGTGCGTTTGGCACAGCTCTCCAACAAATGTAAGTGTTGAACCGTCATACTACATCCTACTATTTTGTTAGCTGATCTCCGACAATGTCAGTGTTAACCCCAGGTCTTATTTGACTTAATGACGTTGTTGTTCTTCCTGCAGGCACAGACGATGATCTAGAGTTCTACGTGAGGAAGTGTGGGGACATCTTGGGGGTGACGGGGAAGTTGGATAAAGATCAGAGGGATGCCAAACACATCCTGGAGCACATCTTCTTCCAGGTCGTGGAGTTCAAGAAGCTCAATCAGGTGAGCCATATGAACATCAGACCCTTTGTTATATGCACACAAGGTTAGTTGATCTAGGCAATGATTGACATTAATTAGTAATTTATGTCATTAAAATTATCTCTCCCATACAGGAACATGATCTTGACACAGAGACCAGGTTTTCCCCGTTCTGAGGAATTGCAACCAATGAGGTTGCAATTTGATGTATTTTTCATGGGCTTGTATATACCTACATTCAATCTAGATGTATCCATATTGTTTTTCCAGTAACTACAAGAATGTAACTCCCTAGCCTTTCAACAGAATCTATATAGTTGATTAGATTAATGTACTAAATCTGACAAGTGAAATTAATATTGTATATGGCTTTCCATATCTGATTGATTACTTGTGGTAAAGGATGACACATTTTGGCATTTACTGTGTAAAGTGTTCCATCATTTCCTCAATACATGGTTGATTTAATCAATTAAAAAAAAATGTATTTACTATAATAGATTGTAAAATATACATTTTCTTCAGACTGGCATCTTCTTGTGTCCCTTTGTCTGTAAAAGTGAAATTAGAGAACATGTCAATATACCAGCCATTAAACAACCACGGGAGTCTTAGTTGCCCAGCCATAAAACAAATATATACACTTTTAATTAGGAAATAGCATGCCAAAGTGTGGTCCATTTTCACCAAAATGACTTTTTGCTGGCCAAGACACAGCAGCAGTTACCGAGCCTGAGAACCTTACCTCAATTGTTCAGTATAGCATTGTCACATGACCACTTTGGCTTGCTCAGTCTTACCAGCACTGGCTAGCTACTCATCCATGTTTTTGGGTAAATTATTGAAAGGTTGCCTAATTATGCAGCTTGTATTTAATCTGCTAGTTGATGAGCAACTTCACCAACAAAGCAACTGCCAACAGCAATGATGGGAGGGGGCAGTGGCGTGTATTCATGGAGCTAAGGGAAGTCAGGCTTCCCCCAAAAAATTCACCAATAAAAACATGATGTATCTTTCTTCTCTCTGTGTTTCATAATTTCCTTTCAATTCGCAAGAGGCTGAATGTATCTTACAGGAGAAAGCGAAACAACGCCCCTCTGACTCTCTACGTGTAGGCCATCTATCTGATGCTGTTTGGTCCAAACGAGTATGACATTGTTACCACCCGTAGCATTGAATGGAGCATTTGGCCAACCTTGATTTTTAAAAAAGTATTAAAAAAAAGCATAAAAATTAGCCAATCAGCGTTGAGCAAGCTCAACTGAATGGTCCTGGCCCACCAAAAAAAAAGTGTCAACGGAAGCCAGTTTGGATTTTGGCGTCACTCCTATCAAATTGCATTGAGGGCATATGTCATTGACAGAAACAACTTGAATTGTTGCCTGTCGTTGTCCTTTGGTAGCTAGCTAGCTAAAGTTGGCCTCTTCCTAAATTAGCAATGGTTGGAGATGGGGATTTGAACTTGTGGTTTTACTTAATTACCCTTACTGGCCAATTATTATAACAGCGATTCTAATTCATCCATTATTGTGCCCCTGGCCTGCGAGGATGGAAGTTCAATATGTAGTTAGCTGTTGGGCTAATGTTAACTAAATAATGTTGCTCATGAATGGAAGTTAGACTAGCGAGCAAGCATTTTAGCCAGGTAGTCTAGGACAACAAAAAATAAAAGCTTGTACTGTATGAGTGCTCGACCGTTTAACATGAAAGAGAGGAGGATGGCGTTGGAGTTTCGAGTTGACATATTTTTTTACACGAACGCACACATATAAACACACATACATCAGAACCATGGACATATTTAGCTTATGTTGGACTAAATTGTTTTTGGTATGTTTTAGTATATTCACTGTATTAGACTAAGCAGAGGGAGGAGGTCAGAGACCTGGCCGGGTGGTGCCAGAATAACAACCTATCCCTCAACGTAACCAAGACTAAGATGATTGTGGACTACAGGAAAAAGAGCACCGAGCACGCCCCCATTCTCATCAACGGGGCTGTAGTGGAGCAGGTTGAGAGCTTCAAATTCCTTGGTATCCACATCAACAACAAACTGGAATGGTCCAAACACACCAAGACAGTCGTGAAGAAGGCACGACAAAGCCTATTCCCCCTCAGGAAACTAAAAAGATTTGGCATGGGTCTTGAGATCCTCAAAAGGTTCTACAGCTGCAACATCAAGAGCATCCTGACCGGTTGCAT
Source organism: Oncorhynchus clarkii lewisi (assembly GCF_045791955.1). Taxonomy (NCBI): domain Eukaryota; kingdom Metazoa; phylum Chordata; class Actinopteri; order Salmoniformes; family Salmonidae; genus Oncorhynchus; species Oncorhynchus clarkii. The sequence goes on from NC_092153.1 coordinate 42,170,185, forward strand.
CACTGCCTGGTACAGCAATTGCTCGGCCTCCGACCGCAAGGCACTTCAGAGGGTAGTGCGTACGGCCCAGTACATCACTGGGGCAAAGCAGCCTGCCATCTAGGACCTCTACACCAGGCGGTGTCAGAGGAAGGCCTTAAAAATTGTCAAAGACCCCAGCCACAGACTGTTCTCTCTACTACTGCATGGCAAGCGGTACCGGAGTGCCAAGTGTAGGACAAAAAGGCTTCTCAACAGTTTTTACCCCCAAGCCATAAGACTCCTGAACAGGTAACCAAATGGTTACCCGGACTATTTGCATTGTGTGCCTCCCCCCTCCCAACCCTTCTTTTAGCTGCTGCTACTCTCTGTTTATTATATATGCATAGTGACTTTAACTACATTCATGTACATACTACCTCAATTGGCCCGACCAACCAGTGCTCCCGCACATTGGCTAACCGGGCTATATGCATTGTGTCCCGCCAACCCCTTTTTACGCTACTGCTACTCTCTGTTCATCATATATGCATTGTCACTTTAACCATACCTACATGTACATACTACCTCAATAAGCCTGACTAACAGGTGTCTGTATATAGCCTGGTTGCTATTATTTTCGAATGTCTTTTTACTGTTTTTTTCCTTCTCTTTAATTACCGACACATACCTTTTTTTGCACTATTGGTTAGAGTTAGAGTCTGTAAGTAAGCATTTCACCTGTTGTATTCGGCGCACGTGACAAATAAACTTTGATTTGATTATGTTGAAATCGAAATTGTGCTGGAATAGTGGCGGCAGATCCTGTTTTCTTTGCGACTTGCGGCAACTCTGTGGTTCTAAATCAATAGTTGTGTGGTGTTCCGAAAAATCTGGAAACTTTTGACTAAACCTGACAGTTTTCTATCCGGTTTTGTGATAAAACAATGATGTTGTTGAAATTATTTTTCCGCTGTGTCTTCTTATTGTCTCGGCCTTTAGGCCTATATATTGCGGTAGCAAGGCAAATTAATAAACAGATTATAGAGCAAACAACGCAATTATCACAACAGTTGTAATATGGCTTTTTTCTGGCTTCCGGAGTGATTTTACCCACGCACCACCACAGGGGTGAATAATTTGTTAGAAAAGCGCGCATTTCTCTCTTATTGTATGTATGCATAGATATGTTCAACCGTGTATTCTGTAGACTATAATTACACAGACACAACATTGTAAGAAGTCACTTTGGAATAAAAATCTTTCTGCCCCTTGACGTATTCATAGGATCACAATTCTGCGCGCACACCTCTGGTCACGTCACTTAGGGAAAGCTTTGAGAGTCTGCGAGAAAATAATCGCTCGAGAGAGAGAAATGAATGATGCTGAGGAGACACGCAGCATCGGCTTGAAATGGCAGCGAGTAGTGTGGAAGAAATGGAGAGAACGTTGGAGAAGCAACAGCTGTGCTGGAATGCGACCAATATGGGTGACCGTTCTGATGATATGGAGCGGGAGGTTGACTGTCAAGGGTCTGAATGGTCTGTAGTGGAAAGACAGGAAGAAGAGAGATCATGATACTGAAATCAGTGGTACTTCTAGTGTGGAAAGCAAAAAGAGGGTCAAGGTAGGAAGCAAGAATAATAATGTGTCGGAGTTGAAAGTTGTGATGGTGCTTGATGAGACCATAGGGCCTCATTTACGCCTTATCCGACTGATGTCATAGAGAGAGAGAGAGGTGAAGTTAAACTAGCCTGGTTAATTGGAAATGGTAGATTGATAATACTTTGTGGTAGCCAGGCTCAGCAAGGGAAAATTCTGCAAATGTTAAAGGTTCATGGGAAGAAGATTAAAAGCCATGTCCCTGGTGCTTATGCTAGATTGAGGGGAGTCAACACTGGGGTCCGATATCTAATACCACAGATGACATTGAAGAAAATGTGAATGGAGGCAGAGTGATTGAGGCCAAAAGTTTGATCAGTAGGATAGAGGCGCAAAGAAGTGAAAGCTTATCAGTGATACTGAGGTTTGAGAATGTTTTGCTGGGAAAAGTACAGATATTGAATCTATGGAATCCTGTTAGAGAATTTGTTCTATATGCCCTGTGGTGTTTTAAATGCCAGAAGAATGGGACTTGTAGCTGCTGTAAAGGACAGAAAAGTTGTGCCAAGTGTGGAGGGGAACATGATTACAGTGAATGTGGAAGCAATGTAAAGGTTAATTTGCTGTAATTGTGGGGGAGAACACAGTGCAGTATTTGGTGGATGCCAGGTGCATAGAGAGGCTTAGAGAAAATGGAACAGTCGTGATGTATCATATTTTGAGGCTGTAAGACGATTTGATTTGATACAGCCTGGATTTGAACCAGGATGTCTGTAGTGACGCTCCAAGCACTGATATGCAGTGCCTTTGACCACTGCGCCACTCAGGAGAGGTGAATTCCAGCTTTCCAACGGTGCAGATTTATTTAGGCTCCCCAGTGCTGATGGAAAGGCAACAACGTAGAAGTAAGTAGGGATTTATTTGGCTGAGATGATTATTTTCACGGTAGTACAGAATTGGGCATATCATTATTGATCGTACATTCCAATACAGTAGGTGGCGGCATGCACTTCAAACGTTTGTTTGCGGACCGCCATGATATCAAAGAAGAAGTAAAAAGAAGCGCGCGAGATAGAAACTGGAGCGCGGACTAACGTCAGCGTACCCAGCCCTCCGACAAACAGAGTTTCATGGACTATATACTACAAAAAACACAGATTTGCTCGTGGTATATAGTTTGGGAATCTATGCACGACGTGGTTGACAAAAAATATACAATTGTATTTTAGCTAAGGGCTTTGGTGGTAAAACGAAGTTAAATGTCCTGGTGGTTGCGCGGGTAAGTAATCTGATTCTAACTTTGTTAAGGTTACAGCAGCTGTTGGACAAATATCAATGTCGACTCCACTTCCTATGTTTTCAATAGGACAGGGGTCAATGCACCATTTTATCATTTCTGAGATTACTGGATGTCCTTGATTATTTTTGCGCGTTTACGTGATTTGAATGCGCTTTTGTAACCCCACCAGGGGTGATGTCAGATGTTTTGAACGTTAGCTAGCCAAATGTCATGAAACAAATGTATCCAAGGAATTTTCTAATACATACCGGTTTAATCGGAAAGCTCGAAATGTCGGCCACAAACGTTAGTTAACTGAATCTAGCTGTAGTATCTAGCTATGTAGCTAGTGAATCAAAAATGCATTGTGTGACAATTTAAGTTTGCGACCCACCCATGTCAGCTACTTTGCAGGGAATAGAATGCATGCATACTAGATTTGGGGGCTGGTCAGTTTCTGTTAAAGAAAGAATGCTCTAGATAATCTCTGCAATCTCTGCATTGATCTCTACCACACCCAGTTGACTGGTTGCTTGTCTTTTCAGAGAGGATGGGGAGGAGGCTATGTATCAGGACACCGACTCTGATGTGGCTGAACAGAGAGACTGTGGAAAGGTCAAAGTGAAATGGACACAAGAGGAGGTGAGTTCATTTATAGATCAGGGGGACATGGTTGGTTATTTGCAGCAAGTGAGGATGAGTTGGCTACTTTGCTCTTCATAAAATGGCTGTCCTTTATTCTCAGGATGACAATCTGAAAGCATTGGTCCAAAGCCTGGGACCAAATGACTGGAAACACATAGCCAGTTTTTTACTGGTGAGTTATATCGAGAGATTACAGTATATATTCTGTAATATCTAGTTGACAATGCAAATAATACAAAAGACTCCAATTTGCTGTCTGAAGGGTTGTGTGGTTTCTATTGCATGAAATCATTAACTGTATGGTAACCCTTCTGCACAGAATCGCTCAGAACATCAGTGCCAGCACCGCTGGTTGAAGGTTCTGGATCCAGATCTGGTTAAAGGGCCCTGGACCAAAGAAGAGGACGAGAAGGTAAGTGGTGTGATGGCGACCATTCTACAATCACAGGGTTCACACAAGGTGCTTAAAGTACTTGAATTTGGCACTCTGAAATTCAAGTACAGGAATACTTTGAAAATCTGACATTTTCTCAAATTAAAATAAGAGAACAGATGTTTATGAAAAATGGATTTGTCTTTATTTTTCAAGCAGACTACCCAGTTTTATTTCCTCATGTGTTTCGTGCTCTGGTTGCCAGGCTAGCTTGATCATTCCACCCACACTGCCACTCAGCCAGGCAGGTACAGAACTGACTGATTAGGTGCCACCAAAGGTCACATCGATAGCTAAAATGTCAGGCAAATGTAGATTCAATCCTGCCTTTTGTGCGTATGGAGAATTTCTGGGATCTTTTATTTCAGCTCATGAAACATGGGACCAAAACTTTACATGTTGTGTTTTATTTATTTAAAAAAATATATATATATATATATTTAACCTTTATTTAACCAGGTAGGTCAGTTGAGAACATGTTTTCATTTACAACTGCGACCTGGCCAAGATAAAGCAAAGCAGTGCGACACAAACAACAACACAGAGTTACACATGGAAAAAACAAACATACAGTCAATAACACAATAGAAAAAATATATATACAGTGTGTGCAAATGAGGTAAGATTAGGGAGGTAAGGCAATAAATAGGCCATAGTGGCGAAGTAATTACAATTTAGCAATTAACACTGGAGTGATAGATGTGCAGAAGATGAATGTGCAAGTAGAGATGCTGGGGTGCAAAGGAGAGAAAAAAACAATATGGGGATGAGGTAGTTGGATGGGCTATGTACAGGTGCAATGATCTGTGAGGTGCAATGATCTGTGAGCTGCTCTGACAGCTAATGCTTAAAGTTAGTGAGGGATATATGAGTCTCCAGCTTCAGTGATTTTTGAAATTCGCTCCAGTCATTGGCAGCAGAGAACAGGAAGGAAAGACGGGGCAGTCGTTTGAGAATTTATATTTTTGTTCATTATAGTTTACCCACCTTGTTTTTACCACTACATCACTGGACCCAACCACCCCACATTGTGTAAGGTGCAAAAAATGTGTCAGACTTTGACATTGCGAGCGTGGGTGAATCGGCCCTGAAGAGCCACATGAAGGGACAACGCTGCATCCTGCGCTGGTGCCAGTTCTACATTGTGGCTTTTTCTCTGCAACAAACTCCAGAGCTTTGTTTACCAATCGCCTCATTCACAGGAGCGCCTGGCTGCTGCTTTATCAAGCAGCAGCCATGCTCCTGCTATTCCGGTGTCCGTTTTCCTCACACAGCCCACCCGGCCCTTCTCCCGACCGGCGACACTAAAGATGCCAGTCGGAAGGAAGCTAGTTGCTTTTTCATAGCTATTAAGTAGTAGAAAGCCAAATACCCCAAAAAATACAATACAGTCATTAAGCTGGAATTGTGTAGTAATGCGAATAGGAAATGTGTGTTCACCAGTAGGCCCCAAAACTGTGCTGATCACTACTCAAATTACAACATCATCAGTACTGACTTACTGTTCATGTATGTAGTGAAATATTTGAGTAGATCTTGTAAAGTAGTGATGTAATTAGATTTTTTTTCATGTGGCTGTAATGATATACTGCCATCAGCTGGCGACATGAAACAATTGCATTATAGGAACTATTACAACTTGACGGTCCTTGAAAATATATATTTGTGCTTGAAAAGTACATGAAAGTTCTTGAATTTTACTTGGCACTGTCTGTACGAACCTTGCAATCAGTTCAGATAATAAGATGGCGCCGGAGAACAAGGCAGACGTTTTACGTATTCCTAACCAATTGTGTTATTTTGTTTGTTTCTTTGTGTTTGTAACTTATTTTGTACATAATGTTACTGCTACTGTCTCTTATGACCAAAAAGAACTGCTGGACATCAGAACTGCGATTGCTCACCATGTAATTGGCAGAACCTGACGTGAATGATATACTGCTTTCCCGGGAACAGGCCCAGATCCCCGTCATTTGTGTGAAAAGAAGGCGGAGAAAAAGGGGCCAGAGGGCGGGCTACCTTCTGAGAATTCGTAGGCGATCGAATAAACCTCCACTTCCTTCCATTCTGCTAGCAAATGTGCAATCTTTGGAAAATCAAATCGATGACCTATGCGGAAGATTAAACTACCAACGGGACATTCAAAACTGTAATAGCTTATGCTTCACGGAGTTGTGGCTGAACGGCATTATCAACATGCAGCCGTCTGGTTATACGCTGTATCGGCAGGAAAGAACAGCGGCGTCTGGTAAGACAAGGGGTGACAGACTATGTATTTTTGTAAATAACAGCTAAGGAAGTCTCTATGGAAGTCTCAAGGTTTTGCTTGCCTGAGGTAGAGTATCTCATGTTAAGCTGTAGACCACACTATCTACCTAAAGAGTTTTCATCTGTAGTTTTCGTAGCTGTTTACATACCACAGACTGATGCTGGCGCTAAGACTGCACTGAATGAGCTCTATTCCGCCATAAGCAAACAGGAAAACGCTCACCCAGAGGCGGCACTCCTAGTTGCTGGGGACTTTAATGCAGGTAAACTTAAATGTGCAACCAAAGGGGGAAAAAAAACTCTGGCCCACCTTTACTCCACACACAGAGACGCATACAAAGCTCTCGCTTGCCCTCCATTTGGCGAATCTGACCATATTTCTATCCTCCTGATTCCTGCTTACAAGCAAAAATTTAAGCAGGAAGCACCAGTGACTCGATCAATAAAAAAGTGGTCAGGTGAAGCAGATGCTAAGCTTCAGGACAGTTTTGCTAGCACAGACTGGAATATGTTCCTGGATTCCTCCGATAGCATTGAGGAGTACACCACATCAGTCTTTGGATTCATCAGTAAGTGCATCGATGACGTGGTCCCCACAGTGACCCTATGTACATACCCCAACCAGAAGCCATGGATTACAGGCAACAACCACACTGAGCTAAAGGGTAGAGCTGCCGATTTCAAGGAGCGGGACTCTAACCTGGAAGAAATCCCGCTATGCCCTCCGACGAACCAATACAGGACTAAGATCGAATCATAACACACCAGCTCTGACGCTCGTCGGATGTGGCAGGACTTGCAAACCATTAGACTACAAAGGGAGCAGAGCCGAGAGCTGCCCAGTGACACGAGCCTACCAGACGAGCTCAACTACTTCTATGCTCGTTTCGAGGCAAATGACACTGAAACATGCATGAGAGCACCAGCTGTTCCGGAAGACTGTGCGATCACGCTCTCCACAGCCGATGTGAGAAAGACCTTAAAACAGGTCAACACTCACAAGGCCGCTGGGCCAGACGGATTACCCGGATGTGTACTACGAGCATGCCCTGACCAACTGGCAAGTGTCTTCACTGACATTTTCAATCTCTCCCTTTCTGAGTCTGTAATACTAACATGTTTAAAACAGACCACCATAGTGCCTGTGCCCAAGAACACTAAGGTAACCTGCCTAAATGACTACCGACCCGTAGTACTCAGGTCTGTAGCCATGAAGTGCTTTGAAAGGCTGGTCATGGCTCACATCAACACCATTATCCCAGAAACCCTAGACCTACTCCAATTTGCATACTGCCTTATCAGATCCACAGATGATGCAATCTCTATTGCACTCCACACTGTCTTTTCCCACCTGGACAAAAGGAACACCTATGTGAGAAGGCTATTCACTGACTACAGCTCAGCGTTCAACTCCATAGTGCCCTCCAAAGCTCATCAATAAGCTAAGGACCCTGGGACTAAACATTTCCCTCTGCAACTGGATCCTGGACTTCCTGACGGGCTGCCCCCAGGTGGTAAGGGTAGTTAACAAAACATCCTCCATGCTGATCCACAACACGGGCCCCTCAGGGGTGCGTGCTCAGTCCCCTCCTGTACTCCCTGTTCACGCATGACTGCATGACTCCAACACCATCATTAAGTTTGCAGATGACACAATAGTGGTAGGCCTGATCACCAACAACGATGAGACAGCCTTTAGGGAGGAGGTAAGATACCTGGCCGTGTGGTGCCAGGACAACAACCTCTCCCTCAATGTGATCAAGACAAAGGAGGTGATTGTGGACTACAGGAGAAGAGAACCGAGCACGCCCTCTTTCTCATCGACAGGGCTGCAGTGGAGCAGGTTGAGAGCTTCAAGTTCCTTGACGTCCACATCAACAACTAACTAACGTGGTCCAAGCATACCAAGACAGTTGTGAAGAGGGCACGACAAAACCTATTCCCTCTCAAGAGACTGAAAAGATTTGGCATGGGTCCTCAGATCCTCAGAAGGTTCTACAGCTGCACCATCGAGAGCATTCTGACCAGTTGCATCACTGTCTGGTTTAGCAACTGCTCGGCCTCTAACTTCAAGGCACTACAGAGTAGAGGTTTACCGATTTATGATTTTTCAACGCCGATAGCGATAGATTTATTGGAGGACCAAAAAAAGCCGATACCGATTTAATCAGCTGATTTATTTATATATTTGTAATAAGGAGAATTACAACAATACTTAATGAACACTTATTTTAACGTAATATAATATCAATTTAGTCTCAAATAAATAATGAAATATGTTCAATTTGATTTATATAATGCAAAAACACCGTGTTGGGGAAGAAAGTATGTGCCATGTAAAAAAGCTAACGTTTAAGTTCCTTGCTCAGAGTATGAGAACATATGAAAGCAGGGGGTTCATTTTAACATGAGTTTTCAGTATTCCCAGTTAAGAAGTTTCAGGTTGTAGTTATTATAGGAATTATAGGACTATTTCTCTCTCTACCATTTGTATTTCATATACCTTTTGACTATTGGATGTTCTTATAGGCACAATAGTATTGCCAGCCTAATCTCGGGAGTTGATAGGCTTGAAGTCATATACGGCGCAATGCTTGAAGCACAGCGAAGAGCTGCTGGCAAACGCAGGAAAGTGCTGTTTGAATGAATGCTTACGAGCCTGCTGCTGCCTACCACGCACAGTCAGACTGCTCTATCAAATAGACTTAATTATAATAAATACACAGAAATACGAGACTTAGGTCATTAATATGGTCAAATCCGGAAACTATAATTTCGAAAACAAAACCTTTTATTCTTTCAGTGAAATACAGAACCGTTCCGTATTTATATAACGGGTGATGCCGTTACATTGCACAACCTTCAATGTTATGTCATAATTATGTCAAATTCTGGCAAATTAATTATGGTCTTCGTTAAAAAGAAATGGTCTTCACACAGTTCGCAACGAGCCAGGCAGCCCAAACTGCTGCATATACCCTGACTCTGCTTGCACAGAACACAAGAGAAGTGACACAATTTCCCTAGTTAAAATAAATTCATGTTAGCAGGCAATATTAACTAAATATGCAGGTTTTAAAAAATATATATATACTTGTGTATTGATTTTAAGAAAGGCATTGATGTTTATGGTTAGGTACACATTGGTGCAACGACAGTGCTTTTTTCACGAATGCGCTTGTTAAATCATCACCTGTTTGGCAAAGTAGGCTGTGATTCGATGATAAATTAACAGGCACCGCATTGATTATATGCAACGCAGGACAAGCTAGATGAACTAGTAATATCATCAACCATGTGTAGTTATGTTAAGATTGATTATTTTTTTTTACAAGATAAGTTTAATGCTAGCTAGAAACTTACCTTGGCTCCTTGCTGCACTCACGTAACAGGTGGTCAGACTGCACACAATCTTCTCGTGGAGTGCATTGTAATCAACCATAATCGGCGTCCAAAAATGCCGATTACTGATTGTTATGAAAACTTGAAATCGGCCATTCCGATTAATCGGTCGACCTCTACTACAAAGGGTAGTGCGTACGTCCAAGTACATCACTGGGATCAAGCTTCCTGCCATCCAGGACCTCTATACCAGGCAGTGTCAGGGGAAGGCCCTAAAAATTGTCAGACTCCAGCCACCCTAGTCATAGATAGCTCTCTCTGCTACCGCATGGCAAGCGGTACCAGAGCGCCAAGTCTAGGTCCAAGAGGCTTCTAAACAGCTTCTACCCCCAAGCCATAAGACTCCTGAACATCTAGTCAAATGGCCACCCAGACTATTTTCATTGCCCCCCCCCCCACCCTCCTCTTTTACACCGCTGCTACTCTATTGTTATCATCTATGCATAGTCACTTTAATAACTGTACCTACATGTATATATTACCTCAACAAAACCCCCGCACATTGACTCTGTACCGGTAGCCCCCTGTATATAGTCTCGCTATTGTTATTTTACCGCTGCTCTTTAATTACTTGTTACTTTTATCTCTTATTCATATTTTTTTTTTAACTGCATTGTTGGTTATGTGCTCGTAAGTAAGCATTTCACTGTAAGGTCTACCTGTTGTATTCGGCGCGTTTGACTAATCAAATTTGAGTTCTACTAGACTTCTTTGTGACAGCAAAGTTGAGTTCTATCAACAGTCGTCCAGTCAGATCTCAGAATCATGTCTGTTGTACAACAAGAGGGTAATATACCTTCCACTGGCTGCTTTGACTCCTGTCTTATACTGCAGACATGGAGCCACATTTCCAGACAAACTTCAACCCTGCATTCCTCTCCACAGGTGATACAACTGGTGAAAAGGTATGGCAACAAGCAATGGGCCATAGTGGCTAAGCACCTGAAGGGCCGTGTGGGGAAGCAGTGCAGGGAACGCTGGCACAACCACCTCAACCCGGATGTGAAGAAGTCGTCCTGGACAAAAGAGGAAGACCTCATTATCTACAAGGCCCACTGCATGCTGGGAAACCGCTGGGCTGAGATTGCCAAGCTGCTCCCCGGAAGGTAGCTATCTTGACTGGTACTCCAGCTAAGAGAATCCCTCTACCATGTCTGTGCTGAAATGTCAGGATCACTCGGAACATATTTTGTGAAGAATGCAATTTTTTTGTATTTTTTAAATTTATTTCACCTTTATTTAACCAGGTAGGCTAGTTGAGAACAAGTTCTCATTTACAACTGCGACCTGGCCAAGATGAAGCATAGCAGTGTGAACAGACAGCAACACAGAGTTACACATGGAGTAAACAATAAAAAAGTCAATAACACAGTAGATAAAAAAAAAAAAAGGAGTCTATATACATTGTGTGCAAAAGGCATGAGGAGGTAGGCGAATAATTACAATTTTAGCAGATTAACACGAGTGATAAATGATCAGATGGTCATGTGCAGGTAGAGATACTGGTGTGGAAAAGAGCAGAAAAGTACATAAATAAAAACCGTATGGGGATGCGGTAGGTAAAATTGGGTGGGCTATTTACCGATAGACTATGTACAGCTGCAGTGATCGGTTAGCTGCTCAGATAGCAGATGTTTAAAGTTGGTGAGGGAGATAAAAGTCTTCAACTTCAACGATTTTTGCAATTCGTTCCAGTCACAGGCAGCAGAGAACTGGAACGAAAGGCGGCCAAATGAGGTGTTGGCTTTAGGGATGATCAGTGAGATACACCTGCTGGAGCGCGTGCTACGGGTGGGTGTTGCCATCGTGACCAGTGAACTGAGATAAGGTGGAGCTTTACCTAGCATGGACTTGTAGATGACCTGGAGCCAGTGGGTCTGGCGACGAATATGTAGCGAGGGCCAGCCGACTAGAGCATACAGGTCGCAATGGTGGGTGGTATAAGGTGCTTTAGTAACAAAGCGGATGGCACTGTGATAAACTGCATCCAGTTTGCTGAGTAGAGTATTGGAAGCCATTTTGTAGATGACATCGCCGAAGTCGAGGATCGTTAGGATAGTCAGTTTTACTAGGGTAAGTTTGGCGGCGGGAGTGAAGGAGGCTTTGTTGCGAAATAGAAAGCCGATTCTAGATTTGATTTTGGATTGGAGATGTTTGATATGAGTCTGGAAGGAGAGTTTACAGTCTAGACAAACACCTAGGTACTTATAGATGTCCACATATTCTAGGTCGGAACCATCCAGGGTGGTGATGCTAGTTGGGCGTGCGGGTGCAGGCAGCGAACGGTTGAAAAGCATGCATTTGGTTTTACTAGCGTTTAAGAGCAGTTGGAGGCCCCGGAAGGAGTGTTGTATGGCGTTGAAGCTCGTTTGGAGGTTAGATAGCACAGTGTCCAAGGAAAGGCCGGAAGTATACAGAATGGTGTCGTCTGCGTAGAGGTGGATCAGGGAATCGCCCGCAGCAAGAGCAACATCATTGACATATACAGAGAAAAGAGTCGGCCCGAGAATTAAACCCTGTGACCGGCTCGGAAACCAGATTGCACAGCGGAGAAGGTACGGTGGGATTCGAGATGGTCAGTGATCTGTTTGGTGACTTGGCTTTCGAAGACCTTAGATAGGCAGGGCAGGATGGATATAGGTCTGTAACAGTTTGGGTCCAGGGTGTCTCCCCCTTTGAAGAGGGGGATGACCACGGCAGCTTTCCAGTCCATGGGGATCTCAGACGATATGAGAGGTTGAACAGGCTGGTAATAGGGGTTGCGACAATGGTGGCGGATAGTTTCAGAAATAGAGGGTCCAGATTGTCAAGCCCAGCTGATTTGTGTGGGTCCAGGTTTTGCAGCTCTTTCAGAACATCTGCTGTCTGGATTTGGGTAAAGGAGAAGCTGGGGAGGCTTGGGCGAGTAGCTGCGGGGGGTGGAGCTGTTGGCCGAGGTTGGAGTAGCCAGGAGGAAGGCATGGCCAGCCGTTGAGAAACATTTGTTGAAGTTTTCGATTATCATGGATTTATCAGTGGTGACCGTGTTACCTAGCCTCAGTGCAGTGGGCAGCTGGGAGGAGGTGCTCTTGTTCTTCATGGACTTTACAGTGTCCCAGAACTTTTTGGAGTTAGAGCTACAGGATGCAAATTTCTGCTTGAAAAAGCTGGCCTTTGCTTTCCTGGCTGCGTGTATTGGTTCCTGACTTCCCTGAACTGTTGCATATTGTGGGGACTATTAGTTGCTATTCGAATAGTCGATGCTATTCGATGCTATTGCAGTCCGCCACAGAATGTTTTTGTGCTGGTCGAGGGCAGTCAGGTCTGGAGTGAACCAGGGGCTATATCTGTTCATAGTTCTGCATTTTTTTGAACGGAGCATGCTTATCTAAGATGGTGAGGAAGTTACTTTTAAAGAATGACCAGGCATCCTCAACTGACGGGATGAGGTCAATATCCTTCCAGGATACCCGGGCCAGGTTTATTAGAAAGGCCTGCTCGCAGAAGTGTTTTAGGGAGAGTTTGACAGTGATTAGGGGTGGTCGTTTGACTGCGGACCCGTAGCGGATACAGGCAATGAGGCAGTGATCACTGAGATCCTGATTGAAGACAGCGGAGGTGTATTTGGAGGGCCAGTTGGTCAGGATAAGGTCTATGAGGGTGCCCTTGTTTACAGATTTAGGGTTGTACCTGGTGGGTTCCTTGATGATTTGTGTGAGATTGAGGGCATCTAGCTTAGATTGTAGGACTGCTGGGGTGTTAAGCATATCCCAGTTTAGGTCACCTAACAGAACAAACTGAAGCTAGATGGGGTGTGATCAATTTGAATGGATTGGTGACATTTAGGAACAGCATTTTGTTCCACATCATTAGTTCACCTTCGTACTCCACATCTTCATTACTACAACATTATGTTCAAATGTGCCCTTCCAGGACAGATAATGCTGTGAAGAACCGCTGGAACTCAACCATCAAGCGTAGGGTTGAGATGGGCTTCTTTAGTGGGGTGGATCCTACTCTGAAGCATCATCAGGTGGAAGCAGAGGAGGGCATGGCCCACCACAGTAAAGATCAGCAGGTACAGTTGAAGTCGGAAGTTTACATACACTTAGGTTGGAGTCATTAACTTGTTTTTCAACCACTCCACAAATTTCTTGTTAACAAACTATAGTTTTGGCAAGTCGGTTAGGACATCTACTTTGTGCATGACACAAGTAATTTTAACAACAATTGTTTTCAGACAGATTATTTAACTTATAATTCACTGTGTTACAATTCCAGTGGGTCAGAAGTTTACGTACACTAAGTTGACAATGCCTTTAAACAGTTGGAAAATTCCAGAAAAGATGTCATGGCTTTAAAAAGCTTCTGATAGGCTAATTGACATAATTTGAGTCAATTGGAGGTGTACCTGTGGATGTATTTCAAGGCCTACCTTCAAACTCGATGCCTCTTTGCTTGACATCATGGGAAAATCAAAAGAAATCAGCCTAGACCTCAGAAAAAATACCTCTACAAGTCTGGTTGATCCTTGGGAGCAATTTCCAAATGCCTGAAGGTACCACGTTCATCTGTTCAAACAATAGTACGCAAGTATAAACACCATCTGACCACGCAGCCGTCATACCACTCAGGAAGGAGACGTGTTCTGTCTCCTCGAGATGAACGTACTTTGGTGCAAAAAGTGCAAATCAATCCCAGAACAACAGCAAAGGACCTTGTGAAGATGCTGGAGGAAACGGGTACAAGAGTATCTATATCCACAGTAAAACAAGTCCTATATCGACATAACCTGAAAGGCCTCTCAGCAAGGAAGAAGTCACTGCTCCAAAATTGTCATAAAAAAGACAGACTACGGTTTGCAACTGCACATGGGGACAAAGATCGTACTTTTTGGAGACATGTCCTCTGGTCTGATGAAACAAAAATATAACTATTTGGCCATAATGACCATCGTTATGTTTGGAGGAAAAAGGGGGAGGCTTGCAAGCTGAAGAACACCATCCCAACCGTGAAGCACGGGGGTGGCGGCAGCATGTTGTGGGGGTGCTTTGCTTCACAAAATAGATGGCAGCATGAGGCAGGAAAATTGTGGATATATTGAAGCAACATATCAAGACATCAGTCAAAAAGTTCAAGCTTGGTCGCAAATGGGTCTTCCAAATGAACAATGACCCCAAGCATACTTCCAAAGTTGTGGCAAATGGCTTAAGGACAACATAGTCAAGGATTTGGAGTGGCCATCACAAAGCCCTGACCTCAATCATATAGAAAATGTGTAGGCAGAACTGAAAAAGCGTGTGCGAGCAAAGAGGCCTACAAACCTGACTCAGTTACACCAGCTCTGTCAGGAGGAATGGGCCAAAATTTACCCAACATGTGGGAAGGTTGTGGGAGGCTACCCAAAATGTTTGACCCAAGTTAAACAATTTAAAGGCAATGCTACCAAATACTAATTGAGTGTGTGTAAACTTCTGACTCACTGGGAATGTGATGAAATAAATAATAGCTGAAATAATTAATTCTCACTGCTGTTATTCTAACATTTCACATTCTTAAAATAAAGTGGTGATCCTAACTGACCTAAAACAGGGACTTCTTTACTAGGATTAAATGTCAGGAATTGTGAAAAACTGAGTTTAAATGTATTTATCTTCTGACTTAAACTGTAGATTCCGCTTGAAATCAGTTTGACATCTGTGCACTGTAATTGTTATTTGAATGTTGTGCTCTGAAACATGATTTGTTATGTTTCTACAGATGGACTATAATGGTTCTATGGAGAGGGATTCAGACCAAGACACTACACTTCTGGTAAGAATTCAAACACTAAATGCCGGCTATCTTCTATGTGGGGGTAAAAGGCAGATAAACTGTAGTGTTTTGTGTGACAAATATATAGTGTAGTAGATACAGAGCGTGTTAAAATATCACCAACCTATGCTGTTTTTCAAGGTAGAACACATTGTTCCGGTAGCTGTTTGTGTTCATTCATATTCAGTTCGTCTTTACTTCTCTCTCTCATGCTGATTTTCAAGCTTATGTCGCCCGTACAGGAGAATACCATTACATCCACTGTGAGAGGCGAACCAAGGGAAGCAGGCTCCCACAAGGCTGTCTCTCCTCAACAGTCAAAGACACCCAAAAGTGAGCCAGACACCCCAGGACGTGAGCTGAATACCAATAGCTGGGTGGTGGACAGCTCAGGCTTCCTCTCTCCCAACGGCTCAAGCTTAAAGGAGGTGATGGATATGGTGGATGGGGTAAGAGTTCTGGATGGGTTGTAATACCTCAGTCTTCTTAGTTTCACAACGTTAATCTTGTACTTTGCATAAATCACCAAAGAAGTCATATTTGTACAGATACAGTGGAGCAAAAAAGTATTTAGTCAGCCACCAATTGTGCAAGTTCTCCCACTTAAAAAGATGAGAGGCCTGTCATTTTCATCATAGGTAGAAGTGTACCTATGATGAAAATTACAGGCCTCTCTCATATTTTTAAGTGGGAGAACTTGCACAATTGGTGGCTGACTAAATACTTTTTTTGCCCCACTGTATGTAAAACAAGATGTAGAGTATGACTAGATTTGGGGCAGACCTAGCTTGGGAAATTATATTTCATGAACTGTTTCTTGCCCTCCACCAGGACCTAGATGGATGGTGCAACATGTCTGTCTTTGATCTGCCTGAGGAGAGCCAGAGCCCAGAGCGGACCCAGTTCCGTCTGGAGGGCAGCACCCTGCAGGAGCTGAGCAAGGGAAACCGGGGAGAGCTGATCCCCATCTCCCCTGGAGGAATCACTCCACCCTCCATACTGACCCGCCGCAGCCGCCGTCGCATCGCTCTGTCTCCTGACTCCAACTATTCCAGGACCCCCAAGAGCACCCCGGTCAAGGTCCTGCCCTTTTCTCCCTCACAGGTAATCGCTCGACCACCATGACCTAACACACAGTGAGATGACTCATCAGTGCCTTTTACTTTGTACAGAATTATGTGTGTATGTATATATATTTATCTCACACACACACACACACACACTACCATTCAAAAGTTTGGGGTCACTTAGAAATGTCCTTGTTTTCGAAAGAAAAGCACATTTTTGTCCATTTAAAATAACATCAGATTGATCAGAAATACAGTGTTAATATTAATGACTATTGTAGCTGGAAACGGCTGATTTAAAAAATAAATGTAAATGGAATATCTACATAGACGTACAGAGGCCCATTATCATCAACCATCACTCCTGTGTTCCAATGGCGCGTTGTTAGCTAATCCAAGTTTGTCATTTTAAAAGGCTAATTGATCATTTAAAAAACCTTCTGCAATTGTTAGCACAGCTGAAAACTGTTTCTCTGATTTTAAAGAAGCAATAAAACTGGCCTTTAGACTAGTTGAGTATCTGGAGCATCAGCATTTGTGGGTTCGAAATGACAGTTTTCAAGTTTTCATAACAATTGGAAATCGGTATTTAAAAAAAATAACAAATATATTATATTTATTATTATTTTTTTTTTACACATTTATTTAAACATCAATGCCTTTCTTAAAATCAATACACAGAAATATATATTTTTTTAAACCGGCATATTTAGTTAATATTGCCTGCTAACATGAATTTCTTTTAACTAGGAAAATTGTGTCACTTCTCTTGTGTTCTGTGCAAGCAGAGTCAGGGTATATGCAGCAGTTTGGGCTGCCTGGCTCGTTGCTAACTGTGTGAAGACCATTTCTTCCTAACAAAGACAGCCAACTTCGCCAAACGGGGGATGGTTTAACAAAAGCGCATTTGCGAAACAAGCACAATCGTTGCACGACTGTTCCTAACCATAAACATCAATGCCTTTCTTAAAATCAATACACAGAAGTATATATTTTTAAACCTGCATATTTAGCTAAAACAAATCCAGGTTAGCAGGCAATCTTAACCAGGTGAAATTGTGTCACTTCTCTTGCGTTCATTGCACGCAGAGTCAGGGTATATGCAACAGTTTGGGCCGCCTGGCTCGTTGCGTACTAATTTGCCAGAATTTTACTTAATTGACATAACATTGAAGGTTGTGCAATGTAACAGGAATATTTAGACTTATGGATGCCACCTGTTAGATAAAATACGGAACGGTTCTGTATTTCACTGAAAGAATAAACGTTTTGTTTTCGAGAGGATAGTTTCCGGATTCTAACATATTAATGACCTAAGGCTCGTATTTCTGTGTGTTATTATGTTATAATTAACTCTATGATTTGATAGAGCAGTCTGACTGAGCGATGGTAGGCACCAGCAGGCTCGTAAGCATTCATTCAAACAGCACTTTCGTGCGTTTTGCCAGCAGCTCGTCACTGTGCTTCAAGCATTGCGCTGTTTATGACTTCAAGCCTATTAACTCCCGAGATTAGGCTGTTGTAACCGATGTGAAATGGCTAGCTAGTTAGCGGAGTGCGCGCTAATATTGTTTCAAACGTCACTTGCTCTGAGATTTGGAGTAATTGTTCCCCTTGCTCTGCATGGGTAACGCTGCCTCGAGGGTGGCTGTTGTCGATGGGATGGAAGGTATACTGTTACACTGGCAATACTATAGTGCCTATAAGAACATCCAATAGTCAAAAGTATATGAAATACAAATCGTATAGAGAGAAATAGTCCTATAATTCCTATAATAACCACAACCTAAAACTTCTTATCTGGGAATATTGAAGACTCATGTTAAAAGGAACCACCAGCTTTCATATGTTCTGAGCAAGGAACTTAGCTTTCTTACATGGCACATATTGCACTTTTACTTTCTTCTCCAACACTTTGTTTTTGCATTATGTAAACCAAATGGAACATGTTTCATTATTTATTTGAGGCTAAATTGATTTTATTGATGTATTATATTAAGTTAAAATAAGTGTTCATTCAGTATTGTTGTAATTGTCATTATTGCAAATAAATATATATATATATATTCTTTGACAATAATCGGTATCGGTGTTGAAAGATCATATTCGGTCGACCTCTAGTTGAGATGTCTGTTACTTGAACTCTGTGAAGCATTTATTTGGGCTGGTATCTTATCCTCTGCAGCAGAGTTAACTCTGGGTCATTCCTGTGGTGGTCCTCATAAGAGTCATGATGGTTTTTGCAACTGCACTTGAGGAAACTTTGAAAGTTCTTGAAATTTTCCACATTGCCTGACCTTCATGTCTTAAAGTAATGATGCACTGTCGTTTCTCTTTGCTTATTTGAGCTGTTCTTGCCATAATATGGACTTGGTCTTTTACCAAATAGGGCCATCTTCTGTATACCCCCCTACCTTGTCACAACTCAACTGATTGGCTCAAACGCATTAAGGAAAGACATTTCACAAGTTAAGAAGGCACATCTGTTAATTGAAATACATTCCAGGTGACTACCTCATGAAGCTGGTTGAGAGAATGCCAAGAGTGTGCAAAGCTGTCATCAAGGCAAAGTGTGGCTATTTGAAGAATATCAAATACAAAATATATTTTGATTTAAGACTTTTTTTGGTTACTACATGATTCCATATGTGTTACTTCATAGTTTTGATGTCTTCACTATTATTCTACAATGTAAAAATAAAGAAAAACCCTTTTGACTGGCTGTATACAGTACCAGTCAAAAGTTAAGACACACCTACTCATTCCAGTGTTTCTCTTTACTTTTTTCTACATTGTAGAATAATAGTGAAGACATCAACACTATGAAATAACACATATGGAATCATGTAGTAACCAAATCAAAATATATTTTTGATTCTTCTAAGTACCCTTTGTCTTGATGATAGCTTTGCACACTCTTGACACTTTTTGTTGTTGTTGTTACTACTTGATTTCATGTGCTATTTCATATTTCTGATGTCTTCACTATTATTCGACAATGTAGAACATAGTAAAAATAAAGAAAACCCCCTGAATGAGTAGGTGTCAACTTTTGACTGGTAGTGTACAGTGTATTTTCCCCTAACCCTACCACTCCCCCTAATTGGTGTAAACTAATTTGGCAACAACACTTAGGCTTCTACTTCCAGTTTATACATGCTATACACATTTTACGTACACACTATGTTTTACATTAGTTGTCTTGCTTTTAGTCCCGTCCTTCTGCTACCCCCAACCCCTCCCATCTATCTCTGAAGACCATCCAGTTTGGATTTCCAATTTGCCGTATATTTTTCAACTGTCACCAATGATGTTGCCAAAAACACATTCTACCAATTGTTATATCCCTCACATTAAATGGCATCATTTTTATTTATATGGTATGATTGCAAATGGATGTCGGGGAGGTCACATTTACTTTGAATATGTTTCCAGTTCCTCAACATGTGGACCAAACAGGACAACTTTGAACTGGAGAATCCATCCCTCACCTCTACCCCAGTCTGTAGTCAGAAGTCCACGGGTACCACACAACTACACCGCGATAAGACTCCACTCACACAGAAGGAAAACTCTGTGTTTGCGTCCAAGCTGTACTCAAACTCGGTGTATGTAATAAGTCGTTATTGACACACACATTTCTTGTATGTAGTAAGTGATTATTAGGATGCAATATGATGACTCTCTTGTGGCAAAATATGTTTTTTTATTTTTGTAAAGGTTCATCACACCCAACCACAAGTCAAATCTTGACAACACCCCGCGGACTCCAACTCCATTCAAGAATGCCATGGAGAAGTATGGTCCTCTGCAGCCTCTGGTGAGTCCCTCATTCACTACAGATGTCAACGAAAGCAATTTAATTGTCTGTGTGTATAATCTATTTGATATTCCACAGAGAAAGCATGTTCTTTCTTTATGTCTTAGCCTCAGACTCCGAACGAGGAGGACTTGAAAGAAGTCCTCTTGAAAGAGACTGGGATTGAGCTGATCGTGACGGATGAGAGTCCACTTGAGCAAAGACGCAAGCAGGTGGTGAGTGATGAAAGATGGCAGGAGGAAGTTTACACCTAAGAACAACCATTTACTTCAACCAATGCTGCTTCTCAGTTTTATGGAATGGTCTGAATATGTGGTCCATTCCTTTTGGTTCCAGCATCGACCTACAATGAAGAAAGTGCGTAAATCTCTGGCCTTGGATGTCATGGACTGCAAAGAGACGGTCACCTCCAGGCATCAGTCCATTAAGTTTTTGCCCCAACCCTGTCCTAAGGTACATGGACGAAATGGTTATGCTGTAATTGTTTATAGTGTTTTCATTGATTTTGGATTTTGTCTTGTCTTTGTTACAGGCTGAGACGTCTCTCAACTCCTCGTCCTTTTGCATGAAGAGAGAATATAAAGAGGAGAATGTTCTGGATCAGGGCTTCTGTTTAGGACCCAGGGAGAGTTGTGCATATTCCAACCCAGTGCCACCAACCCCAGTAAGTATCATAATGTTATGTCTTGTTATATTTTAGAATATGTATTTCCCTTGTTTGTTTGTATCTGAAGTTATTGATATGCATTGTTGTGTCTTTAGATGTCCCAGGCATGGGAAGCAGTGGTATGTGGACAGACTAAGGACCAACTTATAATGACAGAGAAAGCAAGATGTTACCTCCGCTCACTAAAATCCCACGCTCCCAACCGGGCCCTCATCCTGTCCTGAGCCCTCCCTCACTACCAAGTTCTCATTTATGCTGTGTTCACATGCTATCAGAGTTGGGGAAATTTATATTTGTGTCTGGGAAGTTTCACTTAAACAACCCTCTATGCCAGCAGCATACCACCCTGCATCCCACAGCTGGCTTGTATCTGAAGCTAAGCAGGGTTAGTCCTGGTTGGTCCCTGGATGGGAGACCAGATGCTGCTGGAAGTGGTGTTGGACGGCCAGTAGGAGGCACCCTTTTCCAATAACCCAGGGCAGTGCCTGGGGACGTTGCCCTGTGTAGGGTGCCGTCTTTCGGCTGGGAAGTTAAACGGGTGTCCTGACTCTCTGTGGTCACAAAAGATCCCATGGCACTTATCGTAAGAGTAGGGGTGTTACCCCGGTGTCCTGGCTAAATTCCCAATCTGGCCTTCATACCATCATCCCCAGTTTACAATTGACTCATTCATCCCCCCTCCTCTCCACTGTAACTATTCCCCAGGTCGTTGCTGTAAATGAGAATGTGTTCTCAGTGAACTTACCTGGTAGAATAAGGGTTAATAAAATAGTTGGATTACAAGTGAGAAAATGTTGTTGCAGAGTTGTGACGTTTTACCAGTGCCCTTTTACTTTTTCAAACAAAAGATGACATCAGTTTTTTAACAACTACAACCTCATCAATATGGAGAATGTAGCTAGTTTGACGATATTGTCAATGCTAAGCAAGCTAGCTGTTTATCAAGATTTGGTTGAAGAATGGTTCTGACCAAAAAGTACATGAATGAAACAAATTCGTATTTCCGTCATCACAACTAAGAAATAGGAAGTTCTGACAAGCACGTGAATGTGGCATAACTCTCTGCTGTGCAGACATTTTCATTGTGTTAAACATGTTTAATGTAACTATTCCAAAGTTTATTGTGTTGGTATTCTTTCATAGCAAGGTTATGTGTTTGTTATAGGTTTCTAAAAGGTTTTGAAAAAACGTTGATGCCGTGCTATGTTGAGCAAGCTCAACTGAACTGAAGTAGTGGATACTTGTAAATATGGGGGGAAATGTTTATTGTAGGGCAACTTTATCATGTTATTTCAAGTTTTTCCAAATGTAATGTTTGTATCTACACACACCATTTCCTAGTAAGTTTTACCACAGCCTATCAACAATTGAATAATCCACACTTGCATCACGTTTGTCATACTCAAAAGTAATGTAAAGGTCTATCGTCTTCATGTTTTCATTTTGATATCTCAAGTATACATGTCATTTTGCACTGACATCTATCAGTATTGCGTTTCGGTTGTAACTGTCTCATGCATTTGATTACCTGATCAATCAATAATGAATGGAAACAAATTGACACAAGTGAACAGAGAGTTGTTGAGGGGTTGCTGAAATGTTTGTTTCCTATGATCTATTTTTACGTTATGTAGTCTACTAGCCAATCTAAGGTTTATTATAGGCTACTATTTTATTAAGAATAGAATGTGATGTGAATATGAATCATCATACATTCAGGTTGCCCTATTCCCATGTCCAAAGTTGTATAGATTTGATAAGATTATGGTGCTTTGAATTACGGAATGTTTCTGCTGAAAACTGATCATTTTCTGCTTGCAGATACGATGTATGAGTAAATTATCTGCTGACCTCTGTAACAAAAAATATATATATATATATATATATATAAAATACATTTTATGAACAATTTGTTTAAATGCACAGACAATTTTACAATGTGTGATTGAACAAGTAATAAATCTATGATGCCATCTTAGAAGTTGCCTTTTATTGACCTAGTAGGTTGGTGAACTATTGTTATTCTGATAAGTAATAGATTGGGACAGATCAGTATTTTGAGAGACTGGTTTGTTTCTTGTTGAGGACCAATGAAAAACGGACACAATGCCCCTTTTTGTTTTCAGGGGCGGACACGGGAGCCCGGTAACTTTTGAAAGGCACTGAAATAAAATGTGAATTTGTATGTAAATGTACAATATTTGCGGATAGTTTATTTTATATTTCAAAACGCAAATTATTCTCGCCCACATTTCAGATGGTCCAACAAACCTCTGGTTCTGATGTCCGAACAAGTTCATTCATTTGCAGGATTTGGTTGTAACCAATTACACGAATAGGGGTAACAACTGTTAGATTGAGCATGGAATAAAACAAAGCATCTGAGGATATGCGATCTAAACATGTTATTTTATTGTAGTGTAGTTGGACACAATACGTTATGTGAAAGGTGTGTGTCTTAATAATAATAATACGTACCAAGACTGAAAATGCAATTACCACCCCTTGTCTTTGAAATGGTAGTGTCCAAGGCTTGGATCCCGGAAGCAATTCCGACTCTTTGGTGACGCTGCATTAGAAGAAAAGAAATGGCCCAACCTCGTAAGTATTTTAGGGTTTTGTTTGCCCTAAATACCATAAGTACACTTCGTATTAATGGTTATTATAATTTAGTAATATAATCTAGCGGTGATTTTTATATAAGCAGAGTTTTCGTAGTCTATAAATAACGCGTGCAGGTATGTAATGAATTTGGAGTGACAGTGGAAGCGAACGTTAATAAGCTAGCTAACACGGTTGTCGTAGCTAGCAAGCGGGATCTTGCTAGACATGTATTTTACAGGTACATCATCATGAAGATCATTGGATTGAATACGAACTAGCGTTGTCTGTACTATGTCTAGTGAGTTTGAAATCTCTCGCTCACGTTAGCTGGTTAGCTTGTTAAATTAGTTAAGTAAGTTAGCTAGATAACTAAGCTGGTTCCTCTAGTTAAGGAATGGGATGTTCTGCATGGGTTTCTGTGTAATGGCTGCATGATTGAGTCTACGAACTACTTCACTTTGACTTCACACGTTTAAAACGGTTGCAATATTTCCTGTAACCATCATGTATGTGCCCACAGGTTTGTTCAGCTTGGTTCTCCTCACCGTGGCTCTCGGAGCCCAGGCTCTGACCCCATCCCATCACCTTTCCCTGTCAGACGTTGCGAGACTTCAAGCTCTCCTGAGCCAACCCTTCACAGACCTGGCATCAGCATACTACTCGATTGTTGGTCTAAGCAAGCTTGGAGCCTCAGTTGCTGATGAAAATGTAAGAAAACGGGCTACTAAGTATTAAAGGGGCTTGACTGGAGGACCCAAAACATGTAGCCTATGACATGTTTGCACTAGTGTTAAGTTTGCACCTTTGCTATTCACGTCCACAATGTTTTCCACTCCAGAAAAAATCCAAGGTAGACACTAGTACAGTTTGCCTCATCAAATCCTTGTTTTTCCTTTTGCAGGATGCCTGTCATTTCTTGAAGGCCCAACTGGACCCCATGAGTGTCGACTCCCTCTTCTTTGCTGCTGAGGCCAGTCAGGCCATCTCAGACTGTGAGGTAGGTACTTGTATATGGTGCTTGATTCTATTTGACCAAAACATGTCATTTGCTCCTCCAGCAAGATGAACCGGCGAACAGCATTTGTTTGTGCTTTTGGATGCTCTGCCAGTGAATTCTTCACTAATAGCTTGGTTCTGTTCTTTATTCATCCTCTTTTAGATCCCGGTGTCCAATGAGACCCGTGACATCCTTCTGGCAGCAGTCAGCGAGGACTCCACAGTCACGCAGATCTTCAGAGCTGTTAGCGCCCTCAGTTCCCTAGGGCTTCCTCTGGCTTCACAGGAAGTCGTCGGTGCCCTGGTCGCCCGTATTGCTAAAGAGGACAACGTCTTGGCGTGAGTAATATCTGCTAGCCTGGCAGGTGGATCAGACTTGCTGCTGGATAATTTATTTGATCTTCTGTGAGATCTGCCTTGTTTAACTGCTAGAAATAAGCTTCTGAACTTAATTGTTATTTTGAATCGTTTCAAACAAACTCTGCTTTTGAACAGAAGATATTCCTATGGACATGGATCTAAATCCATGACGTGTTTTGTCATTGTATTGTGACTATTCTTTTCTTGTCTTTCTGTACAGGATCACCACAGCACTCCAGACTGCCACCCGTCTCTCCCAGCAGGCTGACTTTGGAGGAATCCTGGAGGAGATTGAGGTGAGTTTCACAAGTCCACCAGGTGGTGCTGTGCTGCAGGTTTAGTCGGGTAAATTACTTGACAAAGTTACTAATTACTCCCATGCAAACTGGTTTCTTAAGCGGAGGTGTTGTATTTGAACCTTTCTCTCCCTCTTAAGGATCTTGCAGCACGATTGGATGACTTGGGTGGAGTGTACCTCCAGTTCGAAGAGGGACTTGAGGCAACTGCCCTGTTTGTGACAGCAGCCTACACACTCTCAGACCATGTGGATACAGAGCCTCCTCTCAAAGAGGTAAACTTCTCTCACAATTTATGTGGGTGGTAGATTGATGCAGGGGAGTTGAAGGAAAGCAGGCTGCATGAGTAGGGCCAGGGATTTTTCCTGAACATGTGTCATGTATTAGACCTCTGTATAATACTTGATAATAGAAATCTAGAATAACAACACCAACCTACCTATTTTAAAATAACTGCATGTGGAACTAATGTGAGCTGTTTTCCTCACAGGACCAGGTGATCCAGCTGGTGAACTCTGTGTTCAGTAAGAAGTCCTGGCAATCCCTGTCTGAGGCATTCAGCGTAGCCTGTGCTGCTGCCGCCCTATCCAACAACCGCTTCCAGGTGCCAGTCATCGTCAGCGCCCAGGGGCCTGCCACCGTCTCCCACAACCAGCCAATCCTGCAGGTACACTCCACTATGACCGGTGTTTCTAAATCAGTGACTGACTACACTTCATTTTTTTAATGTCCATTATTTGGTCGTCATCAATTTGAGACACATTTGAAGGTTTTCGCATGGGCCCCGGGTGCATGTTTTCTAGTTTTTGCACTAGACAGCTGATTTCAAATAACCAACTTGTCATCAAGCTTTGAATGTGTAGTGCTTGGGCAAAAAAACAAAATGTGCTCCCAGGGGATGGGAGCAGAACCAAATTTGGGGAACCTTGCTCTAGTCAACCACTGAGCATGGTCTTCGTTCTCACATGATGCTTTTCTTTTCACTGACATCTTTCTGCCTCCTTGTCTTTACCACAGCTTCTGGTGACTGATGTCCTCTCCAATCCTCTTGCCTCAGCCAGTGTGGTGGTGGAATCTGCTCAAGCTGTGGTCTCTAAGAACGTCATACTCACCCAGGCACCTTTCTCCCTCAGGGAGTAAGTTTGTTAGACAGAAAAATTAGAATTTGTCTGGGCACTAATGTTGCTAGTTGTGTTGCTTTTTAATATGGATTATTTGTGTATGTCTGCGTTGCAGTGTTTGTAGTGTATAATTCTTTCTACCTGTTTTGACAGTGGCATTTTTGAACTGAACTTCATGACTAGCCAGCCAGCCAGTGGATATTACCAGTTCTCTGTGGCTATCACCGGGGACACCCGATTGGTTGCCAGTCAGGTTGAGGTGAGCTGGCCATCTTTTCAAGAGAAAATGTATTGGGGATAATTTTGTACCCGCTTACATGCAAGATTAACAATCTTCTATATTATTTGAAAGTTTATGCCAGTTTACATTTGTCCAAAATGGGGGCATGGTTCACTCATCACCAAGTATAAAAGGTACAGTGCATTCGGAAACTATTCAGACCCCTTGACTTTTTTTACATTTTGTGACGCTACACCCTTGTTTAAAAAAAATGTCCCATCAAGCTACACACACTACCCCATAATGACAAAGCAAAAACAGCTTTTTAGAAATGTTGGCAAATTTATTACAAAGGAAAAAAACGGATACCTTATTTACATAAGTATTCAGACACTTTGCTGTGAGACTCGAAATGTCGCTCAGGTGCATCCTGTTTCCATTGATCATCTTTGAGATGTTTCTACCACTTGATTGGAGTCCACCTGTGGTAAATGCAATAGATTGGACTTGATTTAGAACGGCACACACCTGTCTATATAAGGTCTGACAGTTGACAGTGCATGTCAGAGCAAAAACCAAGCCAGGAGGTCGAAGGAATTGTCAGTAGAGCTCCGAGACAGGACTGTGTCGAGGCACAGATCTGGGGAAGGGTACGAAAACATTTCTGTAGCATTGAAGGTTTCCAAGAACACAGTGGCCTCCATTCTTAAATGGAAGAAGTTTGGAACCACCAAGACTGTTCCTAGAGCTGGCCGCCCGGCCAAACTGAGCAATCGGTGGAGAAGGGCCTTGGTCAGGGAGGTGACCAAGAATCTGATGGTCAGTCGGACAGAGCTTCAGAGTTCCTCTGTGGAGATGGGAGAACCTTCCAGAAAGACAACCATCTCTGCAGCATTCCACCAATTAGGCCTTTATGGAGGAGTGGCTAGACTGAAGCCACTCCTCAGGAAAAGGCACATGACAACCCACTTGAAGTTTTCCTAAAGGACTCTCAGACCATGAGAAACAAGATTCTGTGGTCTATTGAAACCAATATTAAACTCTGTGGCCTGAAAGCCAAGCCTCACATCTGGAGGGAACCTGGCACCATCCCTACAGTGAAGCATGGTGGCAGCATAATGCTTTTGGGATGTTTTTCAGCAGCAGGGACTGGGAGACTAATCAGGCTTGAGGGAAAGCTAAACAGAGCAAAGTACAGAGATCGATGATGAAAACCTGCTCCAGAGGGATCAGGACCTCAGACTGGGGCGAAGGTTCACCTTCCAACAGGACAACAACCCTAAGCACACAGCCAAGACGACGCAGGAGTGGCTTCGGGACAAGTCTCTGAATGTCCTTGAGTGGCCCAGCCAGAGCCTGCGCTTCAACAAAATACTGAGTAAAGGGTCTGAGTACTTACGTAAATGTAATTTTCAGTGTTTTTATTTGTAAAAAATGTGCTAACATTTCTAAACCTGTTTGCTTTGTCATTATGAGGTATTGTGTGTAGATTGGTGAAGGGGGGGAAACAATTGAATCCATTTTAGATTAAGGCTTACAGCCTTAACTTGGAAAAAGTCAAGTGGTCTGAATTATTTCCGAATGCGCTGTATATAGTTTTGGATTTGTAATTGTGAGAAGTTACAGTTCTTGTAAGTTAAGTCAGTTGCCTTTCGCTTTTGCCAAAAGGTTAGCAGTTCAATGTGCTCGAAATGGAGGATTATTACTTTGTAGCCGCTTTCATTAGCTTACAAACCTTTATGTTACTTAACCATGTGTCAAAGCAATTAACCTCTAGCATTTACTTTTACTCTCTGACACTCATTCACCATAAATGTGACACTAATCACCCTGAAATTTGCATGTGAATTTCACCATATGAATTCCCTTGAATTTCTCATTTTCCTCCATCTCTCTCTCTCCTTCTCCTCACATGCCTTCAGCTAAAAGTGAAGGTGTCCACTGAGGTGGCCATCACTAATATGGACCTGTCCGTAGTGGATAAGGACCAGAGCATCGGCACCAAGACATCCAGGTTAGGGAGCACAATCTCGTATATGAAGCCCTTTTTAATACTGCCTTTGTCAGACCCATAACTAAGACCGAGTTATTTCCTGCAGGTTGTATGGTCAGGAAAAGCTCATGGCCCTACCCATTAGCCACACAAAATATATATATATAAAATATAATTGTTTTCATTTCCAGGGTGGACTATCCCTTCAAGGCCAAGGGTTCTTTTACTGCAGACAGCCACCAGAACTTTGCCATGACATTCCAGTTAGTAGATGTCAACACTGGAGTAGAGCTCACTCCCCATCAGGTAGAGATTTGGCTGGTTCCTGTGGGTCTACATTTTTATGTTCATACTCTCATTTTGTCAACATTGTGCTATTATATTTCTTGAGTATTGTTATTGTCTTTCTCTCCAGACCTTTGTGAGGTTGCACAATCATAAAACTGGCCAGGAGGTTGTGTTTGTGGCCGAGCCTGACAGTAAGAACCTTTACAAGTTTGAGCTGGACATAGCCGAGAGGAAGTCTGAGTTTGACTCAATGTCTGGAACATATACCCTCCACCTCATTGTGGGAGATGCCACCTTGGAGAACCCCATTCTGTGGAACGTGGCTGACGTTGTCTTGAAGTTCCTTGATGAGGAGGCCCCAGCAGCCATCCAATCTAAGACCCTTTACATGCCTAAGCCAGATATCCAGGTAAACAACAAGTCTGGCATATAAACACATTGGTTTGTTTCTCTAGTCTTCTGGTTGCTAGTCATAGCTTGAAATGAGCTATATAGCTAAGCTAACTCTGGTGCAATATCCATGTTGTGCGTGGTCCCTGACAAATAAATAGATGAATAGCTGGGGTGTATTCACTAGGAACAAAACTGGGCGGGAACTACCTGAATTTGTCCGATAAACTTCTTTTTCGTTTGCTACGGTTTTGGGTTAACGATTATGCCAATGTCCATGTTGTGCGTGGTCATTGAAACAAATAGGTGGACTTGACCTGATGTTCTTGTCGTGTGTAGCACCTGTTCCGGGAGCCAGAGAAGAAGCCACCCACAGTGGTGTCCAATGCCTTCACAGCCCTCGTCCTCTCACCCTTCCTGCTGCTGCTTATTCTGGTGACACTCTTTACTTCTTCAAGTTTGGAATTGTATGAAGGTCCAAAGGTTTATTTTTAGAACATTTTCACATCTGCCTCTTCACTGCCTTTTCTGTTTAGCAAGGCCCTTTAGAATAAAACCTTGATACTTCCTGAATGAGCCTTGGTTTTTGGTTAACACTTGTTTTGATTTGAAATTACAATAGTGATGCTGTATGTAATTTCTGACACCGTTGTGTGGCGACATTGTCCATACTGCGAAAGGCTTGCATCAGTGCATTGTAAATTAATCAGTTTCCAGACCTTTTGTTGTACTGCCGTGGTCCATGAACAATATTCTCTTGTTCTCGCCCCCCTCTCTGTTCAGTGGTTCAAACTCGGGGCCAACATCTCAAACTTCAGCCTCTCCCCCAGCGCTGTCCTCTTCCATGTGGGCCACGCATGTGAGTACGGAGTTCTGAGTCATGGATTACAATGGAAACTACTGGCATTGTCACTTCACCGATATCTCTTTTTCCTAGTTTATCACCTTTTACTCTGTTTATTGTGATGTTTCAGGCATGCTGGGACTGATGTATGTCTACTGGACTCACCTCAACATGTTCCAGACCCTCAAGTACCTGGCCATCATCGGCAGTCTCACCTTCCTGGCTGGAAACCGCATGTTGGCCCAGAAAGCAGTCAAGAGGTATGGCTTCTGTTAGCTTTCGCAAAAACACAGACTGACTGTCAGATTTCCTGCCTAGAGAGCTCTTGACCACAGGGAGAAAGTTTGACCTCTTCATATGAGAAGGACTCTGGGGCTTTGGGTCCTCTTGATGCTTCTCTGAGATTGTGGCTGCCGGACGTTCACTCAAGGCCCTTGAGATCGTGTGTAAGGGCCTACTGTGACGCGCTGCCCCCTCAGTGTGTGTCCCCCAGGGGCCCTTTGCCCAGCCAGGCTAGCAGAAGAGTGGAGCCACCGCTGTAGAGCGTGTGTCTACTGGGAGCATGAGAGGGCCTGGCCAGATTGAACTGTGTGGGTGTTTTTTTTCCCCCCCTCAAGCCTTCCACATGTAGAGCTCTCCAAAGGCCATCGAGACACAGCGGTAATAAGTGTCACTGGCTGAAGGCTTCAAGCTCTAATTGCCTAGTATTACTGTGGAATTACTGCACTTTACTCCTGTCCTTTCTGACCCAGTCCTTTTAACCATATTCTAGTCTCATGCTCCTTTTGGTTGATGTGGAGTCAGTGGATATAATTTCACAATTGATGAAACTTGACTAGCCTGACTTTCTTTAGCCACCGTCTCCTATAGTGCCCTCCTGTCTCCCTAACTCCTGTCTACTCCTTGCTACATCTCTCTCTTTCAGGATTGCCGCAGAGCAAAGTAGTAGGTTGGCAAAGTATAGGAGCCTGCGGTAAAGGCCTGTTTTCTAATAACAAAGGGCCAGTCTTCCAGGCTGAAGTAAGGGCATCTCTATGGACTGCATCCCAGTGCATCCCCATTGCCCTGTGTAATGCATGGCTGTGTGGTGCAGTGCTCACTCACCAACATCTTGCTCATCCCATCATAAAAATCATCTTTGCTCACCTTTTCCATCCTGTCCATGTCACCAGTTATTAATCTTAATATTGCCTGCCATTGTACATGGTTGTTCTAAAGATGCAACGTGTGTGGCGCTTCCTCATTCCCGCATTATCCTATCATCCTCATTGTTCTTCCGTTCATATTCTGTTGCGGCGAAATCCTGTACACTTCATCCTTATGCTGGAAAGAAATGTGTGAAGTTTCTTACATCGGATGTGATTTTAATGTATCCAGGACTTCTCATGCAGGCTTTACATTTTAAGATCTCATTTCAGTTTTACATTTGTGCCCAATAGAAATGAATTGTAAAATAATATTGTCACTTTTATTGTAAAAAATGTTTCTAAACACTTCTACATTAATGTGGATGCTCCCATGATAATGGATAATGATGCGTGAGAAAGATGCGTGCACAAATATCATACCCCCAAAGACATTACATTAACATGGGAGATTAGCATTTTAGCCTCCAACTTTCTCTCCTCATTATTCATTCAGGATTATCCGTGATCATGGTACCATCCACAATGTAGATGTGTTGTTAGAAACATTCTCATCTTTATTTCCAATAAGTGAAACCAAAATGGCACTACAGTTATTTACTATTCATTTCTATTGGGCACAAAATAATCTGAAACACAACCAAAATGCATGGAAAATGCATCCAACAAGTTTGTAGAGTTACAAGCTTGATGCAATCATTGCGTTCTAGGATATGGGACCAAATACTGAACTTTACTACTATATTCAAGTGAAATTGTCCCAATACTTTTAGTCCTCTGAAATTGAGGGGGGGGGGGGCACTATGTACAAAAAGTGCTGTAATTTCTAAATGTTTGACCTGATTTGTTATGGATGACAATACCATCAAATTAAAGCTGACAGTCTGTACTTTAACCTCCATTGTATAATTTAAAATCCAAAGTGCTGGTGTACAGAGCCAAAACAA
This sequence comes from Oncorhynchus clarkii lewisi, assembly GCF_045791955.1. NCBI lineage: Eukaryota > Metazoa > Chordata > Actinopteri > Salmoniformes > Salmonidae > Oncorhynchus > Oncorhynchus clarkii. The sequence goes on from NC_092153.1 coordinate 42,202,323, forward strand.
CATGTCTCTGTCCCAATACTTTTGGAGCTAAACAATTTTTTTTTAAAGGTTTTTGTCTGATAATTAACATGTACAACAAACGGACTTATGTATCTATTTTCTTCTCTGGCAGAATTGCAAGTAAATGATGACCGAAGATTGGAGACTTAAGATGCTTAGTCTTTGGTTTTCTAGGAGTCATTTTAAGGACACATCAACCATCAGACTGTCATCAAAGACATGTTATTCCATGAATCCAATAGAAAATTTGAAATGCAGTTTGACTTCATTTGAAAGTAAATGTTAACTCTACCGAGACCTTTGATTTTACCGGACAGATGTTTACTGACACAGATGCTCCTGCTGACGTCTGCAACGCTAACCATCCTTGCACTTCATTTTTGTTTGACCATTTTGCAAATGCCCTTTTTCTTATATTTGTTTTTATAATGGCCTTGGGGATATACTTTTGTGGTTTCATAATGAAATGTGGATGGATTTTTTTTTTTTTTTTGTACATTCATGTTTCTCAGTGCCCATCTTACCACTGCTTTGTAAAAATTTGCATCAAGAAGGTAGCCATCAATTTTACAAGGCCTTTTGATAGAAGTTGATTGAGGTGTCTATGTGCTTGTCTCCTCACTGAATCACATGTGGAGGGTGTGAGCTATTCACTCATTACAATAAAGACCCCCCCCCCCCCCCCCAGAATAAAATGGGCAGTCCTAGAAAATCTGGTGTTTTTGTAATTAAAGAAATGGTGATAAATGTTTAGTGTACTGCTGTTTCTTATTGGTGCAATACACACTAATTCTATCATACTCAAGTCCTTGAAATAATAGTGCCTATACAATGCATTTGTTTCAGTTGGTAGGAAGTAAAATTAATGCACTAGACTCATATCAAATCTCTTTGCTTTATTGTGAAAACTGGTTACATATCCTTTAGTACAATTGTTTGCCAGTGTATGAACTGAGCGACATTGATTTTCTTGACTCAAAGCTTTGATAGTAAAATAGCTTTTAATTTTTTATTATTTTGACATTTTCAGGTCATTAGGGTTGGAGATAAACACTTCTTGTCTTCACTTTGTCCTCGCTTACATTCACTACATAGTCTGGAAGAGAACATTTTAAGTAGGAATGTCAGTTCAATCACAACTATGCATTTCCACGAGACACACTTCACAGATTACAATTTGGCGACATGTGTATGCTCTGAAGGCTTACAGATAACTTGTCTGCAGTGAGATCATGATTTCAAAACCATGTACTGGGTGGGAACTGTACCTTGGCATCTTGAAATTGTTTTGCTGTCCTCTGTAACTCTGTTTTCTCTGAACAGATGTCAGGTCCTGTTTGTAGGTGCCCTCGTAAATGTCTGACTGACATTTCACATTATAGCTCCGGCCTTCTTCTCTGGGTTTGAAAAAAAAGAATAGAATAAGTACAGTATGAACATTTTTAGTGCTTCTATACTTAATTATAAACTGGGTGGTTTGAGCCCTGATTGGCTGACAGGTGTTGTATATCGGACTGTATACCACAGGTATGACAAAGCATTTATTTTTTACTGCTCTAATTACGTTGGTAAGCAGTTTATAATCGCAATATGGGGTTTGTGATGTATGGCCAAAATACTGCAGCTAAGGACTGTGTCCAGGCACTCCGCGTTGTGTCGTGCAATGAACAGCCTATAGCCTCGGTATATTGGCTCTATACCACACCTCTGGCCTTATTGCTTAACTATAGTATATCATTACTGACAGATTGCATCAACAGCCACTACTCACTGTAGCCGTTTTCCCATGATGCTCTGTAGGAATTTCCTGGCTGAGATTTGACCTAGAACCTTCCTGTAGCTGTTGGTAAAGATAGCATCAGCATGTCTTCCTGATCTGAAAGATGGGAGGGAGCACATGATAATTTCATGGATAGATGTGTAGAATTTGAAAGTTCAGTCATTGCCTTGATACCTTTTTGTTGTATAACAACAAAAGCTATTTCAGATTTTGGGGTGACACTGACCGCAGTTCGGCTTTTTGCGTCAAGGGAGTGCTGTTTTCTTTCAGCAGTTGCATGGGATGCTCTATAGAGGTCATCAGGATGGACGTGTCCCTCTGACCAAACCTGGGGGAAAAACACGTCACATAAATATGGTATGACGTGTCCACCCACTGTGCAAAACTGTTTGAATCAAAGTTGTTTCCACATTTCAACCCTCAAAATCTATGTGATTAAGTTGAATCAACTGATTGAATTTGCAAAAAGTCATCAAGGTATGGGCATTAGGTGTTTTTTTTTTTTTTTACCCAACTTTTAACCTAAATCCAATGACACAGTGAAATGTTTTGTTGAATTCACATTAGTTGACAGCTCATCCAAATGTAAATCAAAACTAAACGTTGAACTGACGTCTGTGCCCAGTGGGCAGTCAAATGCTTTTTGTGAGATTTCACTTAGATTAAGTTCGGAATAACAATTTCATGAGTATAACATCGATAGACCTGCATCATTATACCGAGAGCGTTGCCGTTTCTAAAAATAGATATTTGGGTGTTTATGGAGGCTTTTTTCATGTTTTATCTCTGCAACTGCAGGACAAGCATGAGGAAGTGTATCACCGGTGCAGTAACTTTCGCAAAACCAAGTGAAATCGCAACAACAAAAATGTCTGGGCAGCTCTAATCTTTATAGGGAATTATAAAGATAACATTCAAAATAAACTGTCTAAATTTTTTTTAGCATAAACAACAACCATACTTCAAATGCTATTATCTCAATTGTAGTTAGGTCAAGTGATCATTTTCAGTAGATGTGTTTTTCCGGATATGCAGAACAATCGTCTCATACTTTGCCCCCGAATGCTGTGATTAATGTGCTGTGCAAATGTTACACCTTTTAGTGACTAATCCAGACATCTTGACCCTTGTTAGCATAACAAAAAGACAGGGCACACTAAGACAGGCACACTGACCCCTGATAGATTTAAAGCATCGTGTTCAGAGACACACTGCTGGCTGCAGTTATTCTCCGTTTCTTTCTGCTCTCTCTTGGCAGTCCAGTCTTTGTCTGTTACTGACCACACCTCATGTTCATTCCATTGTTATATCGTCCATCAGTGGGATGAAGCATTACATCATTTTTTTCAGCAGCACAGGGTGAAAATTGAATTCTTGGAAAGGGAGCTAGCAGAGACTATTTGTGTATACCTGGCCCCTGGTCAAGGAGACTGGGGGCAGAGTAGGGGGGATAACTGCAGTTCAGGTGTGGATCATTCCACTCAACAAGCTCTGCGTCATTAGCCTGTTTTGACAAGAGGGTTAGTAACATATTTTACTGAGGGGGTTTAGTTGCTGTTCCACAGAGATTGGTATTAGAACAGTTACACATTGGAGTGTTGTAAATGTCACTCAAAAGGCTTTGCACACCACTACTGACATAGCTACTAGGGGTTCGTGAAAAGCGAATTGATTAAAAATGTAATTTAATCATATGACAAGTGACAGAACTATTTTGAATGCTCTAGCAGTAATCTACTAGAATCATAAATCACTCGTTCGTATTCAAGTTCATTATAGTTAGTGAGCTTTAACAGTTGCAATCATAATGTTTAATTATTTAAACTCAAGTAGTATCAGCATACTTTTCTTAGATAGCAAACTTAAAATGTATTATCAGAAACATTTTCGAAATAATAATTATATTGGACAATTGGTCATACAACCCATGTTAGATACAATATTTGTCAAATTAGCATGTTGGTTTATATTTTTGACATTTTAATGCTATTAACATGACTTTAAATGTTTAAACAAAATTGCTATCATGCAGATTGATTGGATTCTTACCTAATAGATGGGTAGAGTGGGGCAACTGATACAGACATCACCAGACAGCAGAAAACGAGCAGTACAGCTCGATCCATCATCATGACTAGTTCTGGAAAACAAGAAGAAATGGAAGAGTTAAAATTACATTAGAAAATACGCTGAAGCCAGTTGGCCCCTGATCTGATATCACTGCAGTAGACATTGAGTTCTCTTGGAGAGGAAGCCTTGCTATATTGTTCTGATGATTACTTTTACAAAGATAAAATATGGATTTTTCAGTGTAACTAAATTTAAGTAAATATTTGCTATAATGTGAAATGTCTTTATCCACTACATGGGTAACTTTACTCAGGTAATATATATTTTTGTTTGATGTTCCAACCAATAAATAATTAAAGCACAAACGTGTAGTGATTGCATTTGATACCTAAACATCCATGTATGATTGATGTTAACAATAGAAATGTTATATTTATTTTTAAAAAGTGATTGACATATAGTTAAAAAGGTTACAATATCAATGTATGTAATCATATCATCAAAGGGTCTTCTTGACACACACTATCAAATCTGAAACATAAAGATAGTTACCTTAAAGTTACCTGGATTAAGCGTGAGTTTATTCTATTGGGTCCTTCTCCCGCAGTCCTTGATGTCAGTTCAGGTCATCATCTCAGAAGAAATGCTGGAACAGCTTTTTGTGGACATCACTCTCTGAATAAACCTTTTAAACCAACCCATCAAAGACACCAATGACATCACCTCTGATGTTAAATTCGCTCTAACCTCTCTGCCTGTCTGTGTCCCACTCCCCCCCTCTATCGCTCTCTTTATCTCTCTCTCTCTTCCTTTCACTGTACTGGTTGAGGTATGCTTTAGATTTCTCTCCCTTCTCTTTCATTGGTCATATCTAATCAAATCAAATCAAATGTATTTATATAGCCCTTCGTACATCAGCTGATATCTCAAAGTGCTGTACAGAAACCCAGCCTAAAACCCCAAACAGCAAGTAATGCAGGTGTTGAAGCACGTTGGCTAGGAAAAACTCCATAGAAAGGCCAAAACCTAGGAAGAAACCTAGAGAGGAACCAGGCTATGTGGGGTGGCCAGTCTTCTTCTGGCTGTGCTGGGTGGAGATTATAACAGAACATGGCCAAGATGATCAAATGTTCATAAATGACCAGCATGGTCAATTAATAGGTCTGGGACAGGAAGCACGTCCGTATAATATCTATATGTTTTATTTGTTTAAATACATCTGAAATATAATGTATATTAATGGAACAGTTTTTCTGTAGTTAAGTACAGATTCCTTCATGGTGCATAACGATGGCACTGTCACAGTGGAACCTTTTGTAAAATAGTTGGTTCAAGACGGACCGCAATATTGTACGTCCTTGAGGACGCGATTGATAGACGGCAGTTGTTTACACAAGATCACGCTAGCGAATTGCTTTGTGTACCGAATGACAACTTGAGGATTAAAACGACTTCAATAGGGCAAATTTAGTATTCAACCGACAAGTTCATATGCAGAAAGAAGAATTATGACATACGAAAGCTGCAGCACCTGCTGAGTACAATTTCGGAGGGCTCTTTTTCAGATGTCAAGCCACTAGCTGGCTAACGTTAGCTATTTTGAACATTGTTTTCACAATTTCACCCATTGCAAAAAATGGCGCAGTAATTGACGTTATTATTTGACAAATATGAGAAACACCAACCGTTTAAGATCTATTTTTCTTACTTTTGAACAATGGTTACCTAGATGGAGCTTGCAACACAGATTGTGTTGTTCAAAGCCAGTCAGCGTTCATTCAAACGAGGAGAGCAGGGCAGAAAAATTCAAGACTCAAATAGCCACAGGTCCAAGATTTCATGACTTTGTCAAGGGAGCTTCTATCAACAAACAGCAACCTGTTATCACTGATTTGATAGACACTGACAAGCATGCCTATCTTCCTGAGGACTCAGAAAGTGGGAATTCTAGGACAGGTTTGTGCACTGCACATTAACATCGCGGATTTAAAAATAAATCTTCTTCCATTAATTAATGACCGTTGAAATAATGCATTTTTACAGTGTGTTTTGAAACCTATGGCTGTCAGATGAACGTCAACGACACAGAAATTGCCTGGTCAATATTGCAGAAGAAGGGATATCAACGCACAAGTGATGTCGCTGAGGTACATGTGACGTTCACTTTTTAGGAGGATTAAAATGTGCATTACCAAATATTTATATTGACAGAAACCTGTGGTTTAAATATACATTTTATATCTTTCAGGCTGATGTTGTCCTCCTTGTTACATGCTCCATAAGGTAAAGTTCCAAGTCTTTTTGGAACAGAGGGAGGCATTTTTCCTTAAGTTTTGTTCACTGAACTTTCAACATACTCAAGCAAGTTTTTCCCTGCTCTGCTTCGCACAGAGAAAAAGCCGAACAAACAATCTGGAACAGACTACGGCAACTCACAGCCATGAAGAAAAGACGCTTAAAGACCCGCGTACCCATGAAAATTGGAGTCTTAGGTGAATGAGTTACAGTCTGACTTGTGACTATGATACATTTGATGTCTCTGTCTGAACCGACACTCTAGGATCAACACAGCATATGTGCTGGCTCTGATCCCCTGTATGTTTGTGGTCCCAGGTTGCATGGCCGAGAGGCTGAAGTCTGAGCTGCTGGAGAGGGAGAAGCTGTTGGATGTTCTGGCTGGTCCAGATGCATACCGGGACCTTCCTCGCCTCCTGTCTGTGGCCCATGGTGGTCAGCAGGCTAGCAACGTGCTGCTGTCTCTAGAGGAGACATATGCTGATGTCATGCCAGTTCACCACTCCCCCCAGGGTTACAGCGCTTTTGTGTGAGTGTCTCTCTGATTGTCTGTCACATCTTGTACAGCTAGGCAAGTGTTTATTCGTCAGGTTGAATGTACTCTGGTGCATTTTACCATTTACAATCAGATGAGTTACACAGGACCCTAGAATTACATATAGAATCGAATACAGGAAATTGACCTTGATCCTGCATCCTCATGTCCCTCTCTGCTTTGTAGGTCCATCATGCGAGGATGTGATAACATGTGCAGCTACTGCATTGTCCCGTTTACTCGAGGTCGAGAAAGGAGTCGACCAGTGTCCTCTATCCTTGAGGAAGTCCATATCCTGTCAGAGCAGGTAGGTGTTTTAAATGTCTCTCAGGTGTGCAGATACTTCTCTTGTTTGTGTCTTAATAGACTGTATGCAGGCTTAAGCTATTCTTAGCATTACTGTGGTTTTGTTCTGTACCAGGGTGTGAAGGAGGTGACCCTGTTGGGTCAGAATGTGAACAGCTACAGGGACACATCAGAGGAACAGTTCTGTAGTTCAGAGCCAGGCCAGCTGAGCCGGGGCTTTAGGACAGTGTACCGAGCCCGGCCCGGGGGCCTGCGCTTTGCTGACCTGCTGGACAGAGTGTCCCTCATAGACCCGGACATGAGAATCAGGTTCACCTCCCCTCATCCCAAGGACTTTCCTGATGAGGTACAAATGGAGTCCAAAAGGCAAACTGATGTTAATAGTATTGGGATTATATTGTTATTCTAATAGTCTGTAAGATTGTAAAGAATGCACTTTGTTGTTATTCTGTTCACTGCTACACACACACACTAATCACAAGCAAAAAATGTAAGGTAAACATTTGACCATTGAAGGATATACTTAAGCAATAAGGCACGGGGGGCTGTGGTATATGGCCAATATACCACGGCTAAGGGCTGATCTTACGCAACGTGGAGTGCCTGCATACAGCCCTTAGCCGTGGTATATTGGCCGTATACCACAAACCAAAAGAGGTGCCTTATTGCTATCATAAACTGCTTAACAATGTAATTAGAGTAGTTAAAAATATGTGTTTTGTCATACCCGTGGTATATGGTCTGTCAGCCAATGAGCATTCATGGCTCGAACCACCCAGTTTATGAAGTAGATTGTTCTCAGCATTGACAAGTTGACGTGGACATTTTGACACTGGTGTTTGTGTGTAGGTGTTGCAGCTGATAAAAGAGAGGGCGAACATCTGTAAGCAGATCCACCTCCCGGCTCAGAGCGGCAGCAGCACAGTCCTACAGGCCATGCGGAGGGGGTAATACAGCTCCTCTGTTTCAGCTTTTACTCTGCTCTCAAATAGGAATGGAACTAGATCCATGGAAACAGATTCAAATATGTTTGTCGTCTTAATTGTGTCCATTTTGGAAATTTCAGTTATAGTAGGGAGGCTTACCTGGAGCTTGTGGATAACATCAAGAGAATAATCCCAGGTAGGCCACCTCAACTTGTTTATTAGTTTCTTTGTGATGAATAGTTGCTGTGAATTCAGGTAACCGCTGCAGACCGGTTTGGCTATGCACATTGGCTGCATGCCAATGGCATCTTGTGTAATGTGCTTTTCAAAGCACCGACTGTCTTATTGCCATTGGGTCAGTGACAGTTCAGTCCTGTGTGTCTGTCTCAGGGGTGAGCCTGAGCAGTGACTTCATCTCTGGGTTCTGTGGGGAGACAGAAGAGGACCACCTGCAGACCCTGTCTCTGATCAGGGAGGTGCGCTACAACGTGGGCTTCCTCTTTGCCTACAGTATGCGGAAGGTCCGTTCAACTCAATTAACGTACTGGAAATGATTCCACATGTTCTGTCAATACCATTGGTGTAGAGCATGGGTTCACAACCATATTTTTTTTTTTTCAGGGGCCCATAGAGTTTGTGTTACGAAATCCAGGCCCCTCTAAATTAGACAATATTTTCAAGAGTAAATTAAATGTAATTTATTGTGTTAATGCCGTATATCCTGTGTACACTGCTGTGTCCTCTCTCCCAGAAAACCCATGCGTTCCATCGTCTTCAGGACGACGTGCCAGCGGAGGTGAAGCAGCGGCGGCTCGAGGAGCTCATCTGCATGTTCAGGGAGGAGGCCACCAAGGTCAACTCCGCCCTCATCGGCAGAACACAGCTCGTCCTAGTGGAGGGAGTGAGTACCATTTTCTTCTGCTCTTGAAATAAAACACTCCTCATATCTTGGGCCCAATGCTTGGCCTTTCCACCTGACCTGATGGGGAGAAACTCCTATCCCTACTCATATGGTTACTATTAGCATAATGTACATGTTTAAAATCAAATGAATTGAGCCGTGAGCCCCTGCTCCCCACACCTCAGACTTACCCTGCATGGGGAAACTAGCAATTTAGACCGGACCTATTCATATTTACCCGTGGCTTGCAAACATAGTATTATAGCAGGTCGAGCCAACAAGGATTAAAAATTCACCGGGCGATTCATGTAAAACCCACTTTAATTCACATATAGACAATGGTACTTAATTGTCCCACATCGTTCCAATATCAATTGACCTTGTTTTCACGTCCCCCCAGGAGAGTAAGAGATCAGCTCAGGACCTGTGTGGGAGGAACGATGGGAACGTGAAGGTGATTTTCCCTCGGCAGGAAGTGGCTGGTCAGCCCACTGACACACACACCTCCCCCATCAACCCGGGAGACTATGTCCTGGTCAAGGTACACTTTCATTCTGCCGTAGCTGTTTCATACGACATTTTCTATCACACTGAGTCACAGCAAGACTTCTCTCTTCCAATTATACTGTATGTATGAACACATACTGTAAGTATGAAAAGCTTTGCTTTGATGGATATTTATTTAAATGCTTAGGTCCTTTATAAGGGCGTAAGTAGTTATTTTCAAGAAATAAGCCATTTTAAAGGTAATCGGGCACCATGCTTAGAACTGCGCTGTTCCTGCCCTGTGACTGACTGGCCTGTCTCCCATACAGATAGAATCAGCCAATTCGCAGAGCCTGAGAGGACACGCCCTCAGCCACACCTCTCTGAGTGACTCAGCCACACGTTTACCTGACCACCGCCATGACGGACAACTGGCTTCAGTCGCTAGATACGGTGTCTAGTCCTCTGTACCCTGAAAGTGAGTGTGAAGTGGACGTCTTCTGTGGCACCACGACGCAGATGTAACATCGACAAAGATCCAATCCAGAGACAACTGACTGAAGAAGACTTTTGTCAAGTTAAAATAAAAAAAATTAAAAAGATTTATTGTGATTTGTTTAATTATACAAATATATTAATTATAAATTGGACAAAAGTGGAATACTGAAATGATTGAAAGATATTTAAGAATGTTGTGTATTGCTATGTGTAATATATTTAGATTTTTAAACGTTAATTGCATGTCTCATTGGTTTGATTTGATTGTTGATTTGCGATGAGATTTACATGGCACTTATCCTGTGAACTGAACGTCTGTCCCGATCAGCATGTAGTCCTGAAGAGAGAAAAGCAACAGTAGTTGCTTATATAGGACACAGTAGTTTGTCAAATATAGGACACAAACACACTGTTTATAGTATAGGAGATGTAAATGACAGCTGTTGGTAGCACTGAGCTCTTAGATATAATGTACCTTCAGGACCTGCAGCTGAGTGTTGACAAGGTTCATCTTTCCAATAGAGGGAAGGGGAAAACCCTTCTCTAGGCGAGCTATAGGTTAAAAACACAGTGGTTAATCATTGCAGAAACAGTTTGTGTCCTTCCACCAGTACACTCCTCAAAAGGCCCTGAATCTTAGTCAAAAAATACTTTAGATAAAAAATTTAAAAATAAACGTGTTTTCCAACCTCAGGGTCCAATATTTTTAAATGAAGTAACAGGATTGATGACTTCATCTTAAATCATTCATAAATCCCCTGGTGACGGGGATTAGAAGCTTGTTGTGTGCCACAGGGAGGGTAATTGAATGCAAGTTTCATTTAAAAAAAAAAATGGAATGATTAACATTTCTAGCCTGTCTATGGGTAACGGGGTTGACGCGTTATGCTCGACCCACTCCGTTTTCCACCACAAAACACCAGAAAATGGCTGAGAAGTGTATAACCTGCTCACCTGTTTTTACACTATGATTTGACTGTTAGATGTTCAATGTTTCTTTTAACATTTTTAAAAAGGAATATTTTCACCATATTAAAACGAGAGTTCAGGGTTGACCTTAAAATGAGGGACAGATGTAAATTAATCACTAATCACATTAAATAAATAATATTCAGAAATGACTTAGTCGAAGCAACAAAATAACTAGGGTTTTACAATGATGATTCAACTTGGAGAAATTTGGGTATTAAATGGGTTAAAATCTTCCTAGAAGTGATAGATTTATTGAATTCTCCACGTGGTTGATATTAATGAGCACTTTATTTAATATAACAGGCTTTTAAAATTCAATATTGGTGCACAATTTCCACCTAAATACGGAACGACTCAAATATAAATAATCAAGGAAGGAAAGCACTCACCATTGACCTTTGGTATCACAGCCACTTTCAGGACCATCTGGAAGATGTTGTCAAGAGATCGAACCTGTTTGTGTTTAGATTCAGTGTGTTTTAGTGTTTAAAAAGCAAGTTATATTCAAGTTACAAGCTCTGAATATGTCATTCTTACCTGAAACTGTCCCACATAACTTGTTTCCAGAGTCATCTCAATTCTGTGAAAAGCAGACCGCATTCAATTATTTTGGTCAGTTTCTGAAAAATAATTTCTTCCCCTTTTGCACCCGTGTAGACAATCACACTCACTTGTTCAGAGTGACAGCCCCGGCCAACTTCACCCCGGTCACGTACAGTCGAGCACTGACACTACCCTCCTGTAGTGAGAACAGAGAGCTTGTAGAGATATGTACCACTCTGACAGTCTGACCTACGGCATTCTACCTCCTGATTGAGTGACTGACTGACCATGTTGAGGACGAAGAGAGGAGAGAGGGTGGTGTTGGGCTGGATGGCGTAGGCCGTCACGCTGCCACTGGCCTGGACAGTCACATTGTTGGGCTCAAAGAAGATGGTGGGCTCTTTCACCGTCTTCACCAGCAGCTTCATCATCATGCTAGGGAAACGCTTGGCTATCTGAGCACAGAAGAACATCTTCACTCTTCTGACCTGAGAAGAACACTCATGGTATCCTTACTTAGATGTTTGAACAAAGGCATGTTTCCGTTTCTAGAGGGACAGTAATGTCATTTTGTACTATTCTGAATATCGTGAGGTAAAATGAAGACAATGTGGGTTGTGTTTATCACCTCTGGAATGAAGGCCCCAAACGTTCTGGTGTTCAGCCGAATGGGAGAGCTTGGAGGGATCTGTCAGGGGAAAATAGAGAGGAGGACTCTGTATCACTCTGTAGATGAGTCTGGAACAAACACGTTTGCAGTTGTGAAGGAATCCTCACCATATCATCGGTGATATAGAGGCTAAGTGCTCCAGCGTTGTTGTACACGAAGCCTGCAGAGTTGGTGGTGAAGGCTGACATTCCGATGTAGAGCATGTTGTTGACTTGAGGAGGCAGGGAGAAGGGCGTGGGGGAGAACGGAGGCTCCTGGTGCTTCCCAATGTTGTAGAACTCACCCTGCAGAGAGAGAGAGAGAGAGGTTTGACCTTTATGCCTCTTGCTTGTTTACACCTTTCAACGGATACAATTGTTGTCAGATAATCGGGAGTTCTCACCTTCAAACTGAAATCAATGGAGGCATTTGAAATGGTGGGTGATGTCACCATGGAATATTCAACTTCAGCATACTTGTCCACTTTGGCTAGAACTTCAAGATGGCAGAATATATATATATTTTTCAAATCAATTTAGTAGCCTATGAATTACACAATAATGAACTAATCGATTCCTTATCATACATCATATGTACAAGTTGTGTTTCGAACTGCTTTGCTTTATCTTGGCCAGGTCGCAGTTGCAAATGAGAACTTGTTCTCAACTAGCCTACCTGGTTAAATAAAGGTGAAATAAAAAAATAAAAAAAATACCATTGAGAGTTTTGAGGTGTGGGTTCATGTCAGTAATAGTATCAGCCACTAGGGGACAGATCTGTAACAATGAAACAGCGATTATTATTGCCAAGAGCACAGAAGAAGAATAACCAGTTGTGATTGTTGAAGTGAGTTGAGTCAAAGAGGAAGTGAGATCAGTCAGAGAGGAAGAGAGTTATTGGTTGAGTTTGCGGTCTGGCATTACACTGTCTCTCACCTGTTTCTGCAGAGCACTGCGCAGGGCCTTGTCAATGTAGGCACTGAAAAGGTTGTACAGCCAGCTGGGAAACAAGAACCAAAGCACAATAAATCCACATTGCAATCATTTTATGACACTGCGGTTTGATTAGGCTTCCTTAGTCGGCAACATGCATTCTCACAAAGTTTTTAGTGGACTGGAGTTTCTTGTGCATCTTTATAGTCTAGTTACCTTGCTCCACCATGGAACTTGATGCTGGCACTGCCCACGTTGGCCACACAGTTGACACTGCTGACCGTTGGCCTGCCAGTCTCATCACTCTTGATTGTAATACTGTCAGTGACGGTGAGTCCATTCACCTCCAGGTCGAAGGAGCCACTGTCCTTTCTAGATTGTTACCGAGAAAAATAAGGATTGTGGATCGAGTCCTTTGTTTTGTAGACAGGCCTAAGAGAAAATTGTACAGTGTTGTTCAAACCTTGTCCTGGGGATGTACTGGGTGTTTAGCAGTGGAGGCTGCTGAGGGGAGGACGGCTCATACTAATGGCTGGAATGGAGTCAACGGAGGGGTATCGACCATACAGAAACCACGTCTTTGTGTTTGACACCATTCCATGGACTCCATGGACACCATTCCAGTCATTATTATGAGCCGTCCTCCCCTCAGCAGCCTCTACTGGTGTGCAGCCTTTAGTTCCAGCTTGCTTGGAACACTCCAGCTGGTCCCGAGGATGCACTTACATGAAACTGAGGTATCGGATCTTCCAGTTCCCATGCAGGCTGATGAAGGCATTAGTAATGCTTAGGCTGATTCCAGTATCTGGCACCAGTGCCAGAGCAGAGTACGGCAGTCCCAGATTCACTATCGTTATTCTGGAGGATTAAATGGAGTATTGTGAACACTGTAACATTTGTCAGCACAGTTGACGATATCAACAAAAAATTCCATGAGATATGCAGATCAATGCAATATATTGGATTTACTCCCTTACCCTGTCAAACTGTACTTGACCTTGCCAATGGGAGCAACTCGCTCTGTCCCAGAGAGGTCTGGGACCTTCATGGTCTTGAGTTTCTGCTGCAGAGATGCCATCCCAATCTGTTTGCCTGTGAACAAGACAGGATAGCAGGGGATTGGGACAGAATGATCACAACACACAAACACACTCATTTAGCTCTATTGCCCTTGCCTTACACCTACCATATTCAATGCCCTTCTCTGTGAGTTTGACCTTGACTCCAGGGTTGGTGGCCAGAGCGAAGGGGACGAGAGCCAACAGAGCCAGCCAACAGCATGGAGACATCTTGACTACAGTCACCTGTATGGAGGACAAACCAACAATGATATATATTCTACAATGCAGGTGAATTGTTTTGGGGGGGGGGGGGGGGGGGGGGGGGTTGGTTCTGAGCTGACATGGAATAGTTTTAATATGGTCATATCATGGATAATTTAGCTATTCAGTCAATTCGGAACATTTTAAGAACTTGGAAAGTTTTTTCAAGTGCAGTCGCAAAAACCATCGAGCGCTATGATGAAACTGGCTCTCATGAAGGAAGACCCAGAGGTACCTCTGCTGCAGAGGATAAGTTCATTAGAGTTACCAGCCTCAAAAGTTAAATTAAATGCTTCACAGTGTTCAAGTAACAGACACATCTCAACATCAACTGTTCAGAGGAGACTGCGTGAATCAGGCCTTCATGGTCAAATTACTGCAAAGAACCCACTACTAAAGGACACCAATAATAAGAAGAGACTTGCTTGGGCCAACAAACACGAGCAATAGACATTAGACTGGTTGAAATCAATCCTTTGGTCTGATGAGTCCAAATTGGAGATTTTTAGTTCTAACCGCCGTCTTTGTGAGATGCAGAGTTAGTGAACGGATGATCTCTGCATGTGTAGTTCCCACTGTGAAGCATGGAAGAGGAGGAGGTTTGATGGTGCGGGGGTGCTTTACTGGTGACAATGTCAGTGATTTATTTAGAATTCAAGGCACACTTAACTAGCATGGCTACCGCAGCAATACGCCCTCCCATCTGGTTTGCGCTTAGTGGTACTATCATTTATTTTTGAACAGGACAATGACCCAACACATCTCCAGGCTGTGTAAGGTTTATTTTACCAAGAAGGAGAGTGATCACAATCACCTGACCTCAACCCAATTGAGATAGTTTGGGATGAGTTGGACCGCAGAGTGAAGGAAAAGCAGCCAAAAGTGCTCAGCATATTTGGGAACTCCAGGTGAAGCTGGTTGAGAGTGCCAAGAGTGTGCAAAGCTGTCATCAAGGCAAAGGGTGGCTACTTTGAAGAATCTAAAATCTAAAATATATTTAGATTTGTTTTACACTTTTTTGGTTACTACATGATTCCAGTGGGAGATGTTGTCGGGAGCTTCATGAAATGGGTTTCCATGGCCGAGCAGCCGCACACAGGGGAAAACGCTCAGTTCTATCTCTGTATGGACAAATACTTCTTGTTTTGTTGCACGCAGCTTCTCTGACACTATCAACACTTGGGGAAAGAAAGTCCCATATTTCATATCCTTTTAAATAGGAGTTGCACAATCTTGGGCTTGGCAGTCAGAATGGCAAAAAAGGAAACTGAACTGGTATCATTATCTGATCATCATAATTTTAACAGACCAACAGATGCTCATGCTTAGTACCCCAGTGATCATCACTTTGGAAGTTATACCCTCTTTCTGTTGACTGGTAACTGATTCTGAATGACAGACAATCAGATAATGTAACCGATCCCGATTGGAGCCCTGGGGGATGGGGAAGAAACCCAAATGGTACAATCCAGACTTGATTCACTTTAGGGCTCTGAAAGAGCTGAGTGTTTCTGTCAGAGCTGCAGATAAAGACACACGACCCGTGAGGAGTTAGCGTGAGCTGGGCCTATATTGAATTATGCTTTGCCTGAAATGAGCAGAGGCAAGGAAAAGAAAGTAGACCGATTTGGCTTGCTAAATCACAGACATGTGACTAGTGCGCTTGAAGGAACTCGGTGTAGAGAGTTGGCTGTTTGTTGAAGGCCCTCCCCACTGGTATTAGTTTTAGATGGCTTTTCAAATTGAGAATGTTGAAGAAATTCTCAAACCACATATAGACAGTTGCTCAACTACCCAGAGGAAAAGAGAGCACTTTTGGAAAAGCTACTTGGAAAATATAGTTTACCAAACTACCAATGACTTTATGCTGGAAGAAGATAAAGGAAAATGTTTTGAAGCTGTAACTTTCAAAATACAGAAATCCTTCCCGTATGATGCATTTTGCATCATCTGATGCTGCGTTTTGCAGAATGTATCATATGGGGAGGATTTCATTTTTTATTTTTTTTTAAGTTATCTATCTCGAAAACTTGGTTGCTGCCAAGCAAAACAGTTTGGGACTATGTCAACAATGGACTAATGAAACAAATATGAACAGATCGTTTTAGGGTGGAATTTCCCTTTAAGCTACGCTCAAGCTACCCACTAGAAAAAGATAGTTTGCTTAACTGAAGTTACTTTGAAAAAGTAGTTCACTACATCCAAACTACTTTGTGGAGTATTTTCACATCTAAGTCGGAACTATTATAGAAATCAAAATGCAAAAACATATGTGAATGTGTAATTTAGCCTATTAAACACAATAACAATGTTTCAAGTGACAATTAAGCAGGTCTGATGCCAAAAAAGAATGGACATTATTGCCTACTTCACATATATTTTATTTTTGCAAAAACACATTGTGTAGTTTCAGTAGTTAGCTACAGTACAGCGCTACATGGCAAAAAAAGGTAATTAATTACTGATGAAAACACTACCTAGATTTGAAGCTACTGCAAAATGTAGTTTTATTACATGTAGTTCACTATTCCCCAACACTGCTTTTGACAGACTGTATAATTTACCCCACTGTCTGTCACCCACCCTCTAGCCTGTTTACTCAGTGGTGATTGAGGAGTGACCGCTTTCATAAAATAACACCACGGCACTCTACAATAAATTTCCCATAAATACCTGCAAAACACACTAACATGGGTTCTCTCATACCCTGACACTTCTTTAAACACGAGATCACTTTTAAACCGAGAGAAACAGTCTACATGGTATACAGTACCGCTCATAACATATATGAGTTACATTGTATTAGATAAAGCATAATTAGTCATGCACAACTCTGTAGTTACCTTATGCACGAGTAAGAAAGTGGTGTAGAACTTCTGTTGTTGTTGCACCCTGGCTGGCGGCAGGGCAAAGTGAAAGGGGAAGAGAGGCACATGGCCTTTAATTCACTTCTCTGAACCAGGAAGAGTTGTTTGAGAAATGCATTTACTGAGACTACCCATTCTGTGGATAATGGAGAGGATGGAGCAAATTTTGTGCAAAGAAGGACAATCTAGTGAATGTTAGCTGTTCCCTCAGTTATGTTAACAGACTAATTCATACCATTCAGAGAGGGATGTGTTCAGGATATACAGTAAAGAAAGAGTAAACAATGGAATGTTTATGAGTACCAATGAAACTTGGTGACATGGTTTGATGCAAAGCCAACTAATAATTGCAGTAGTAATGTCTTGTAGTGTACCATTCCGTCATTCACTCTTATCAAGAACATAAGGATTACTGCGGTCTGGCTTTTTGAAGGAAGACTGGTATTTTTGCAATACCCTAAGATTTTGATTGTGATAATGAACAACCATCCAAGCAACCAAAACTGGCTTGTGGAAATTAGATATTTTAGGATGTAAAAATGGCTTATTTTGGTTACAGTAGATGGTAGTCTAACACCATCTGCCCATCATTTCTGAGCCAACCTCCCATCAAGTCCATCTCTGGTGTCCGGAGTACAATTTGTAAAGCAATTAAACCATTAGGTGTAGGTGCTCTTAATAACACATGATTGCTTTAGCCTAATAGATAATTGAATACATTATTTGTGAATATTGATATTGACTTTCTTGTTACTTCACTAATCTGCCCACCCAGATGCAGACACGTTGAATTGACAGGGGCAGGAAATAGACAGGTCAAGGCAGGCAGGAGTCAGTAATCCAGAGGTGGGGAAAAGGTACCGGTTGGCAGGCAGGCTCAGGGTCAGGGTAGGCAGAGGTCAATCCAGAGGTGGGGAAAAGGTACCGGTTGGCAGGCAGGCTCAGGGTCAGGGTAGGCAGAGGACAACAATCCAGAGGTGGGGAAAAGGTACCGGTTGGCAGGCAGGCTCAGGGGCAGGCAGAGTGATCAGGCAGGCGGGCTCAGAGTCAGGACAGGCAAGGGTCAAAACCAGGAGATCAAGAAAAAGAGAGACTGGGAAAAGCAGGAGCTGAGACAAAATGCTGGTTGACTTGACAAACAAGACAAACTGGCAACAGTCAAACAGAGAACACAGTGGATAATGGGGAAGATGGGCGACACCTAGAGGGGAGTGGAGACAAACACAAGGACAGGTGAAACAGATGAGGGTGTGATCAGGATGATCTTGGTGACAATGGTAACAATATGTACGATATACGATTATTTCAGATTATCAGGCTTTAATTCAATGTAAATATCATAATAAGCAAACATCAAGATGACTGGAATGATGACTGAAAATACATGTAAAATAGGGATATCAGCAACAAACTAAAAAACAGTCATGCCTCCATAATTATAAATAGTTATCACTCTATAATTCATTTCACATAAAACAAATGAATGTAAACTCATTATGTATGGATAGAAATGTCTCTGAACTTGTATCTTACTTGCAGGGGGGTAAAGAACCTATATCGAAAATACTTTAAAATACTACTTAAGTAGTTTTTTAGGGTATCTGTACTTTAATTTTCTATTGATATTTTTGACAAATTTTACATTTACTCCACTACATTCCTAAAGACAATATGTACTTTTTACTCCCGTACATTTTCTCTGGCACCCAAAAGTACTCGTAACATTTCGAATGCTCAGGCAGGACATCAATATCGTCCAATTGTCACGACTTCCGCCGAAGTCGGTTCCTCTCCTTGTTCGGGTGGCGGTCGCCGGTCTTCTAGCCATTGCCGATCCACTTTTCATTTTCCATTGGTTTTGTCTTTGTTTCCCACACACCTGGTTTTCATTTCCCAATTACTGGTCCTGTATTTAACCCTCTGTTTCCCGCATGTCTTTTATGTGTGATTATTTTATTGTTCAGGTCGGTACGGTTCCGGCTGGTTTTGTCCGGGTGCTGATTTCACCCGTGTTTTGTGGCAACTGTTATTGTTCGCACATTGGTACTGTTACTTGTGCTATTTTCTTGAGTAAAGTGCGTTGTTCACTCATCTCTGCTCTCCTGCTCCTGACTTCATGCACCAGCTACACCCACCGCCTGACACCAATTCACGCACTTCTCAATATAACACATTGTCATCCCTACAGCCTCTGATCTGGCGGACACATTAAACACAAATACTGTGTTTGCAAATTATGTCTGAGTGTTGGAGTGTGCCTTGTCTGTCAATTTTTTTTTTTAAACAGCAACATCGTTACTTCTGGTTTGCTTAATATAAGGAATTTGATGTATAGAATTTACTTATGACAAGTACGACAATTGAATACTTTTCCCACCACTGCTTACTTGGTCTATTTTGAATGAATTTTCTAATGCTTTCTAGATCATTGTTTTGGGTCAATGTAGGCTTTTTTGCTTTTAGATATGGAATATCAGAAATCAGAAATGTAACCATGTTGGAAACTTCTCAGAAGAGGAGAATGAAGTCACAGACAAGAATATTTCATTTGATGATTTGTGTATTTATTCAGACTGACTCACTGAGTCACATCATTGAATACTTTAATTTAAGGTAAATATTTCAACAGAAATAAAGTGATTAAACATCACAACAAGAACTTGAACAAATCTCCAAGATATGATACTCTATCAGAGTACAGGATACACCGTTACTGTCTTTATAAAATGCAATATAAATGTTTTTTTTAAAACAAGTTTTTCAATGCAATATACAAACTATTAATTTAATGTGAGCAACATTTTCTGAAAAACAGATAAAATATTGTTTATCACAGAGTGATGACAAAGGGTATAATACCCAGTTTGGGTAAATAATCCTCACGGAGGAACATTGATGCTGTAGCTCAAGTTGATCAATATCAAATATATAACTGATACATGCTTCACAGAAGATGCTCAATACAATGTCAATATGACTATATCACTACACAAATGTAGAGGCAATAGGTTTTTGTCTTATATATTTTGACCTTCAAAAAGATCAGTCATAGATAATCACAAACAGACTGATTATATAATATATATTGTGGGTTAAAAGTTCTCATGGAGGAGCATTAAAGTTATTGATGATCATTAATATAAAAACAAGATTAATATAATCAACAGGTTTCACAAAACGTTAACATTATTTCAATTATCGATTTGATCATTTTCTCAGAGAACGTTAACTTGTTCAGTACAACTTTAATTAAACGTCTCACAGCAAGACTTAAAAAACTCCTGCATAAGCAGAAGATGAAGAATCTATTTTATCATACTCATTACTGTCCATTAAATTAATCTTAGACCAACATGGTCCATCCATTAGACAGGAAGTGAACAATCACTTGGACACACCTGGAGTAACCCTGATTGACAGGTGCTGAGCAGGAGGAGGAACTCACTAGCTCGTTCTGTTGCTGTCATCTCAGGAAGCAAACTGTCATCTCAAGGATGTCGGCTTTGTCCAGCTTGGAGTCGGGCTGCTGGTTGAGGATCTCTGGAACCAGGAGAGACTTGAGCTGCTCAATGCTGTTGTTACGATCACTGTGTAACTTCTCCACCACTGGCTTTCTTAGCTGCAAGAAGAGAAAAGGAGAGGCATTAATAACCTTATTCTGGTGTATGACATTATTGAAGCAGATTAACAATCAATCAAATGTAATTAATTTCCTTGAATTAAGTTTAAGTTTACCTTGTTTGTCAGTCAGGTGCTCCTTAGAGTAGATCATAGTTGAAGTGATTGTAGGTACCATGGCTGGATCTCTGTGCTGTAGAGGTCTGGGTAGAGAGAATCTGATCTCTACTAGCTTCATCTCTCCTATATATTGTCCCAAATATGCATATGAATGTGTGGGTCTTGGGCTTGTTGGAGTTTCTCACAGTCTGTAGCCAATGGGAGAGCTTGGGAGGACAGTGAGAAGTGTGGAGCTGCCACATGCTCAGTGTTCTTATTGCTGGGGGACAATGGTCACGTCTCAAGGGAACAGGTGGAGGGGTGGGGATGATGTAGAGTGACTGACAGAGCGCTGTGTGAATTTGGGAAAGTGGTGACCCCTAGATCTGCTGCCTGATGCTGGCATCAATGACACTGACAGAGCACACGCTCATCATTACAACTTACAGGCGTGAGACTGACACAGATTCTCTAAGGAAAAGAACAGTGTTATTAATCTCCACCTATAAGGACATTGTTGAATGTAATATTCTGTATCCAAGCTTCATCACTGACTTAGAAACATTTTATTCTCTCCATGGATATGACTTCTGAAATTAATGAAGGAGTACAATATGGTTTTACTACGCACATACCGGTAGTTACATTTAAAAATATGATGATGTGTGACAATGTTTCACAATTTTAATTCCTGTTTAAATTCATACATATTTATATTTTCAGTCAGTCAGAATGTTTGGGAATATATAAGATTTTAGTCAACATTAACAGGTGAGTGGATAGATACCAGGATAATGTATACCTTGGGTTTTCAGTATTTTAAGGGTCATCAGTATCAATAGCAAGGATTCTCTTAACTCGGTATTAGTAGTTATAAGGTCAAGCATTCTGGAGTTCAAACGTAGCAGATGTGTCCTCTGTCTTGAGGCCACTGGTCAGTGTGAGTAGAGAGCTGATCTGAGTTTCCCACACTGAGTCCTGTGTGCTGTGATCAATGCATTACAAAAGCTGGTCAGTGGACCATTAGTGACGGCTATTGACTCTGTGTTGTACTAAAGACAGAGGCTGACGTCACAGACCTTCTGGATTCTGGAGGGAAAGATCAGCACTGGCAAGATTATACTAACAGGACATACCTTTATAAATACATTTTCATCCTATCACGGCTTAGAACACATGATATTGAGTACTCTTTTGAAAATTATTGTCTGTGATTTGTTTCATTATAAATCGATGAAGGGCTAACTCTTGTATGACTAATTGGAATTGAGAGCTGTTCCCTGTTTATCACACAAACAACTGAACTATGTAAACGTACTGAATACAACTCTGTCCATCATCAAGAAAGAGAAAGCCTATCATAACTTTACAGAAAAACTATGACAGTAAAATAATAATGTTTGACTAGCAATGTCTCTTAACTTTGATATTACTCTGTAGATTTTGAATGAAGCACCTAGAGATAAAAATGAATATATTGATTCAATTGAGTGTTGCATTCCAATGCAGTCAATATCATTCTGCATAGTCTTGGGTCATCATTGTTACTGCATTTGAATCAGCCACTTAATCTATGTGGAGTTTCATAAATCAGTCATTTAATAATGTAATGTTGTTGGAGGATTGTCTTGGTCAAGAAAATAATGAAGCAACAGACAAAAAATATTTAATTTGATGATTTGTGTATTTATTCAGACTGACTCACTGAGTCACATCATTGAATACCTTAATTTAAGGTAAATATTTCAAGAGAAATACAGTGATTAAACATCACAACAAGAGCTTGAACAAATCTCCAAGATATGATACTCTATCAGAGTACAGGATACAAAGTTACTGTCTTTATAAAATACAAAATAATTGTTTAAAATAAACAAGGGTTTTTCAATTAGACATTTCTTTCTCCCATTTGCAATAAACACATTATTCAAATAACATGATCGATAATTTCACAAATGAAGTTCGATCTTTAAACAAATCAAATATTGTTAATCACAGAGTGATGATAACAGGTATAATACCCAGTTTGGGTAAATAATCCTCACGGAGGAACATTGATGCTGTAGCTCAAGTTGATCAATATCAAATATATAACTGATACATGCTTCACAGAAGATGCTCAATACAATGTCAATATGACTATATCACTACACACATGTAGTGGTAAAAAATTACTCACATTTTCAGACCATAAAATCAGATTATTCAAATACAATCACAAACAGATTGATGATATAGCATCCATTTTGGGTTAGAAGTTCTCATAGAGAACCATTAGTTATTGTTCATCATGAATATAAACACATGATCAATATAATCTACATGTTTCACAAAACATAAAGGTAATGATGCCTTCAATTAACACTACAAAAATGTAGTTTTCAAAGATCAGATTGTTTTCTTGGAAAAAGTTTTTAACTTCAGTACAACTGAAATGAAAAGTCTCAATCACAGCAAGACTTTTAAAAACTCCTGCATAAGCAGAAAACAACGAATATATTTTATTATACTCATTAATGTCCATGAAATTAATCTTAGACCAACATGGTCCATCCATCGTGTTTGTCTGAGTGGAGCTCCATTCTGTAGGTCTCTACCACGGCCTCCAGGGGGCGATGTTGACTGGACTCTTGTTTTTGCTGATGCTGTGCTGGGCTGGGGAGCTCAGCTGAGGACCGTCAATCTCCCTCCTGTCCTTATCAGAAGATGGCTGCAGGCTCTGGGAGTGGCTCAGCAGTCTTCTCTGGGACTGTCTTCATCTCATCATTAGACAGGAAGTGAACATTCACTTGGACACACCTGGAGTAACCCTGATTGACAGGTGCTGAGCAGGAGGAGGAGCTCACCAGCTCGTTCTGTTGCTGTCGTCTCAGGAAGCAAACTGTCATCTCCAGGATGTCGGCTTTGTCCAGCTTAGAGTCGGACTGCTGGTTGAGGATCTCTGGAACCAGGAGAGATTTGAGCTGCTCAATGCTGTTGTTGATACGATCTCTGCGTAACTTCTCCACCACTGGCTTTCTTAGCTGCAAGAAGAGACAAGTAGAGGCATTAATAACCTTATTCTGGTGTATGACATTATTGAAGCAGATTAACAATCAATCAAATGTAATTCATTTCCTTGAATTTGAATCTTAAGTTTACCTTGTTTGTCAGAGTCAGGTGCTCCTTAGAGTAGATCATAGTTGAAGTGATTGTAGGTACCATGGCTGGATCTCTGTGCTGTAGAGGTCTGTGTAGAGAGAATCTGATCTCTACTGGCTTCATCTCTCCTATATATTGTCCCAAATCTGCATATGAATGTGTGGGTCTTGGGCTTGTTGGAGTTTCTCACAGTCTGTAGCCAATGGGAGAGCTTGGGAGGACAGTGAGGAGTGTGGAGCTGCCACATGCTCAGTGTTCTTATTGCTGGGGGACAATGGTCACATCTAAGGGGAACAGGTGGAGGGGTGGGGGTGATGGAGAGTGACTGACAGAGCGCTGTGTGAATCTGGGAAAGTGGTGACCCCTAGATCTGCTGCCTGATGTTGGCATCAATGACACTAACAGAGCACACACTTATCATTACAACTTTCACGTGTGAGACTGACAGTCATCCTTCACATTAAAACAGATGCTGCTGCCCATGTCCATTTGATTGTTGTTGTTGAATACCATTGTTTTTGTTACAGTGCAGGTTCAGTCACAGTTAAACACTTGAATATGGGTTTGACCTCTGATTGCACAGTTATGAATGTGCTATGGTCTGTTCCAGTTTCATTTCAAGGTATGGGTGCTCATCAAACATTTGGATCACAGTTCACAGGCTATCCTTTGTCAAGTTCCTCTTACAAATGTGTGTTAAATACCAGACCCCCCCCCCCCCCCCCCCCCCAATCATTGCACTCAAACTATTTAAGATAAATGATAAGACCATTTAAGTGGCTTCTAATTGATAATGATTGAACTGATCGATTATTGGTTTTCTCCACAGTGGGTTGGTGGCCCCTTCATTCGGGAGAAATTGCTTGTGGTAATGACTGGAGCGGAATAGATGGAATGGTAACAAATCCATCAACACATGGTTTCCAGGTGTTTGATGCCATTCCGTTCTCGCCTCAGCACCCTCGTGGTTTTCTCATTAGAGAGACCAAGTCTTGTAGCAGCACACGTTCACTATTTCTTTATTTTGAGAGTGGAGGCAATTAACCCTCACTTTGGGAGTCCAGAGGTAGCAGATGTGTCCTCTGTCTTGAGGCCACTGGTCAATGTGAGTAGAGAGCTGATCTGAGTTTCCCACACTGAGTCCTGTGTGCTGTGATCAATGCATTACAAAAGCTGCTCAGTGGACCATTAGTGACGGCTATTGACTCTGTGTTGTACTAAAGACAGAGGCTGACATCACAGACCTTCTGGATTCTGGAGGGAAACACCCTAACACTGGCTTTAATCTTAAAATTGTGCTGAAAAACATATACTGTACATGTGTACACTTGTATTTTTATTTCAGAAGCCGGAAAAGGGGACGCAGATCGGGGATCCTTCTGAGAATCTGGAGGCGAGCGAGTAAACTCCCAATGCCTTCCGATCTTCTTGCTAACGTGCAATCGTTAGAAAATAAAATTGATGACCTAATATTAAGATTATCCTAACAACCGGACATTAAAAACTGCAACATCCAATGTTTCACCAAGATGTGGCTGAACGAAGAAACTGACAATATAAAGCTGGCAGGATTTTACATGCACAGGCAGAACAGAGACGCTACCTTTGGTAAGACGAGGGGTTGGGATGTGTGTCTTTTTGTCAATAACAACTGGTTTAAAAGAAGTCTCAAGGTATTGCTCTCCTGAGGTAGAGTACCTTATGATAAGCTGTCGACATCTACCAAGAGAGTTCTCATCTGTGTTATTCGTAGCCGTCTATTTACCACCACAAAGCGAATCTGGCACAGAGACCGCGCTCAACCAACTCTATAAGGCCATAAGAAAAGAAGAAAATGCTCATCCAGAAGCTGCGCTCCTAGTGGCCGGGGACTTTAATGCAGGCAAACTTAAATCAGTTTTACCACATTTTTACCAGCATGTCACATGTGTAACCAGGGGGGGGGGGGGGGGGGGTATCCTAGACCTCCTTTACTCCACACACAGAGATGCATACAAAGTTCTCCCCTGCCCTCCATTTGGCAAATCTGACAATAATTATATCCTCCTGATTCCTGCTTACAAGCAAAAACTAAAGCAGGAACTACCAGTGACTCGCTCAATACGAAAGTGGTCAGATGACGCGGATGCTACACTACAGGACTGTTTTGCTAGCACAGACTGGAAAATGTCCTGGGATTCATCCAATGGCATTGAGGAATACACCACCTCAGTCATTGGCTTCAACAATAAGTGCATCGATGATGTCGTCCCCACAGTGACTGTACGTACATATCCCAAACAGAAGCCATGGATTACAGGCAACATCCACATCGAGCTAAAGGCTAGAGCTGCCGCTTTCAAGGAGCAGGAGACCTATTCGGACGCTTACAAGAAATCCCGCTATGCCCTCAGACGAACCATCGAACAAGCAGAGCGTCAATACAGGATTAAGATTGAATCCTACTACACTGGCTCTGACGCTGGTCGGATGTGGCAGGGCTTGAAAACTATTACGGACTATAAAGCGAAACCCAGACGCGAGCTGCCCAGTGTCGCGAGCCTACCAGATGAGCTAAATGCCTTTTATGCTCGCTTCATGGCAAGCAACTCTGAAGCATGCACGAGAGCACCAGCTGATCTGGATGACTGTGTGATAACGCTCTCGGTAGCCGATGTGAACAAAACCTTTAAGCAGGTCAACATTCACAAAGCCGCTGGGCCAGACGGATTACCAGGATGTGTACTCAAAGCATACGCAGACCAATTGTCAAGTGTCTTCACTGACATTTTCAACCTCTCCCTAACCGAGACCTACAATACCTACATGTAATACTTACATACCTACATGTTTCAAGCAGACCACCATAGTCCCTGTGCCCAAGAAAGGAAAGGTAACCTACCTAAATGATTACCGCCCTGTGGCACTCACGTCGGTAGCCATGAAGTGCTTTGAAAGGCTGGTCATGGCTCACATCAACAGCATCCTCCCAGACACCCTAGACCATGGGTGTCAAACTCTGGCCCGTGGGCCAAATTTGGCCCGCGGGGTAATTATATTTGGCCCGCGAGACAATACCAAATTACTACTAGAGCTGGCCCGCCGGTATTATACAGCGCATTCACCACTAATACTACGAATCCCATAATGCTCTGCTGTTTTCGCGCGCCAATCAGGACAGGACCCAGAAACGCTCTCTCCTCTGTGACAGTAGTCATAGCAACATAGACGCTACAACTGTCAGCGAGCTAACCCTTCCCAAAAATGGCGAAAAGAAAGGCAGAAAACAGGAGCTTTCTGGACAAGTGGGAGGCAGAATATCTGTTTACATATGTAAAAGACAAACCTGTTTGTCTTGTTTGTGAAGTCAACGTGGCTGTAAGTAAGGAGTACAACATTAGACGACACTATGAAACGAAACACCATGACAAATACAAGGACCTGGACATGACTCAAAGGAGCCATAAAGTAGAGGAGATGAAAAGAAGTTTGGTTTCACAACAGAATATGTTTAAAAAAGCCACATCACAAAGCGAGGCTGCTGTAAAGGCTAGTTATATAGTGGCAGCAGAGATCGCAAAATCAGCCCGGCCCTTTAATGAGGGAGAGTTCATGAAAAAGTGCATGATGAAGGTTTGTGACCTCGTATGCCCAGAGAAAAAACAAGCATTTTCAAACGTGAGCCTGAGCAGGAACACAGTAGCTGATCGCACATGTGATCTTGCCACCAATCTGTATGACCAGCTGATGGAAAAGGGAAAAGATTTTGTTGCGTTCTCCCTCGCTGTGGATGAGAGCTGCGACGCATCTGATACTGCTCAGCTGTCAGTCTTCATCCGTGGAGTGGACTCAAATCTGTGTGTTACGGAGGAGCTATTAGGATTAAAATCAATGCATGGCACAACCACAGGAAAGGAAATCTTTGAGGAGGTTTCCAAATGTGTAACTGAAATAAAGCTGCCGTGGGATAAACTCGTTGGATTAACGACAGATGGTGCGCCAGCGATGTGCGGTAAAAAGAGTGGACTGGTGGGCATGGTTCGGGAGAAGATGCGGGAAGAGAACTGTGCAGGTGAGCTAACTGTTTACCACTGCATCATACATCAGGAAGCACTGTGTGCCAAAGCCCTAAAGATGGAACATGTTATGACCACAGTAACACAGGTAGTTAACTTTATAGGAGCCAAAGGTCTAAATCACCGCCAGTTTAAATATTTTCTGGAGGAGTGTGGTTCGGAATACGCAGACGTGCCGTATCACACAGAGGTGAGATGGCTAAGCAGAGGAAAAGTACTGAACAGATGTTTCGAGCTGCGTGAGGAAATATGTCAATTCCTGGAAACCAAAGGGAAGGATACAGCAGAGCTCCGGGAGCAAAAGTTCCTGTGTGAGCTGGCCTTTCTCTGTGACATCTCGAGCCATCTCGATGCGCTGAACCTGCAGCTTCAGGGGCGGGGGCGCATCATCACAGACATGTACGCTGCAGTGAGGGCCTTCAAAACTAAACTGTGCCTGTGGGAGAATCAGATGCTGCAAGGAAACCCTTGCCATTTTCCCTGCTGCCAATCCATAAATGCGCAGATCTCTACCGCCGTGTTCCCATGCGCACAGTTTGCTGAAAAACTCAGTGTTCTCGCCGCTGAGTTTAGCCGCCGATTTGCCGACTTCGATGCCCAGAAATGCAAGTTTGAACTGCTTAGTAATCCCTTCGCAGTTGATGTGGAAAATGCACCAACCAACATCCAAATGGAGCTGATTGAACTCCAGTGCAACGACACGCTGAAGTCAAAGTATGATGCTGTGGGCGCCGCACAGTTTCCACGGTTCATCCCTGACACAATGCCTCAGCTCCGCACCCAAGCTGCTCAGATGCTCTCCATGTTCGGCAGCACTTATCTATGCGAGCAACTTTTCTCCTCGATGAAGATGACCAAAACAACTCACAGGAGACGTCTGACTGATGAACATCTTCGCTCGATACTGAGGATTTCTTCAGCTCAGAGCTTGAGCCCAGACATTGATGAACTAGCATCCAAGAAGAGATGCCAGGTATCTGGCTTGGCCACATCAGATTAGACCAGTGTGCAATAATTAACGTTTTCTTTATGCACTTTTTCTTGCTACAAGGCATGGGCTTGAATGGTTGATTGATTTATTATCATTTTATTTGTAAAATTATTAGCCAGTGGAAAAAGTTTATTTTGGTATTTAAATAAGAAGGCTGCAAATAGAAAAGAGGCATACAATTTTTATTTAAATTTTATTTATTTAATAAATGAATGCCATTGATGTGTTTTTTCATTTGAAATTCGATTTTGCATGTCTCCACTATTAAATTATATATTGTATGGTAATAAGCGATGCTTGTTCCATATTCAATGTTAAAGCAAAACTTGTTTGGGTCCATATTAAAAGGTTAATTTGTTCAATGTTGGCCCGTGACTTTGTTCAGGTTTTACATTTTGGCCCACTGGGTATTTGAGTTTGACACCCCTTCCCTAGACCCACTCCAATTTGCATACCTCCCCAACAGATCCACAGATGACGCAATCTCAATCGCACTCCACACTGCCCTTTCCCACCTGGACAAAAGGAACACCTATGTGAGAATGCAGTTCATTGACTACAGCTCAGCGTTCAACACCATAGTGTCCACGAAGCTCATCACTAAGCTAAGGACTCTGGGACTAAACACCTCCCTCTGCAACAGGATCCTGGACTTTCTGACGGGCCTCCCCCAGGTGGTTAGAGTAGGCAACAACACGTCTGCCACACTGATCCTTAACACTGGGGCCCTTCAGGTGTGTGTACTTAGTCCCCTCCTGTATTCCCTGTTTACAAAAACACAACTCCAACACCGCCATTAAGTTTGCTGACGACACAACAGTGGTAGGCCTGATCACTGACAACAATGAGACGGCCTATAGGGAGGAGGTCAGAGAACTGGTAGTGTGGTGCCAGGACATCAACCTCTCCCTCAATGTGAGCAAGACTAAGGAGCTGATTGTGGACTACAGGAAAAGGCGGGCCGAACAGGCCCCCATTAATATTGACAGGGCTGTAGTGGAACGGGTCGAGAGTTTCAAGTTCCTTGGTGTCCACATCACCAACTATCTATCATGGTCCAAACGTGCCAAGACAGTCGTGAAGAGGGCACGACAAAACCTTTTCCCCCTCAGGAGACTAAAAAGAATTGGCGTGGGTCCCCAGATCCTCAAAAGTTTCTACAGCTGCACCGTCGAGAGCTGCCTGGTATGGCAACTGCTCGGCATCTGACCATAAGGCCATAATTCTTATTGTGTTACTTTTTATTATTACTTTTTATTTTAGCCTACCTGGTAAATATTTTCTCTTCTTGAACTGCTCTGTTGGTTAATGGTTTGTAAGTAAACATTTCACGGTAAAGTCTACACTTGTTGTATTCGGAGCATGTGGCAAATTAAGTTTGATTTGATTGCTGGTGGGACTGATGACGATGAGAATCAACTGTGACTCTGCTCTCCAGAGCTTTCCCACACTCTGCCCATTGAGAGAACTTCCACTAAACAATAGAAGTGTGCCTTGATAAATGCTAATTCATCTCTACACAAGCAGTTCCCATCAAGCCCTTGGGGGTAAAAATAGAATTCCTTAAATATTTATCTTAAGAAACAGACTCACTCTTACAGTGAATCAAGTCAATCTGTAAGTGTGTTTCTGTATACAAACAAATGGCATGTTTAAACCATGCCCCACATACAAACAGAATAAAAACGGGATTAATTGCAATAATCCTGGAGAAAATTTAAGTACTGCTCGAATGGGCTCCAAAAAAGCTCATCAAAATATGATATCTTGAACCTTTTGGGCAAATGTATATATTTGATCAGATTTCTTCCTGCAAGACACACAATGCAGGACATTTATGGGATCATTAGAGACAGATTCATTGATTTCCCCATAGAGACCCGGTCCCCCACTCTAACCTCTGACAGTCCAGGGTCGAGGTCCCAGTCTATTGTCCTGAAGAGGCCCTGTGAGTGAATTCTCCTCGGTCTCCCACATTCTCTACATTCACTGCTTTGAATAGAGGAACAATAGAAGTGTGTCTTAATACACATCACATCATGCAGCCCGCAGCTCTAAACATTTAGAGCGCAAAAATGTCAGCAGCAGTTTTGGCCTAACACCTTGAATTCCTGATATGTCATGTACATATTCAAAATCATGGGATGCAAATGCTATCGCAATACATTCTGATATATTTAAAAATACATTTATGTAAAACAGGTGTTTCAGTAAAAACAACACAGCCATGTCTCTGGGAACTCACATGACCAATTATCTCTTTCACGCCTCATTACATTTAAGTGATATCATAGGTCAAATAAACAGCCTAAATAATTAGTCAGCAATTTCTGACTACATCAAACCAAATCATGTGAATTAATAAAGTATGGCTAGAAATGAATTTTATTTTACTCTGTAGGTTTTCAGAGAAGCACGAAGAGGAATATTTTATACCTGTATAGTGTCATTTTTTCTTGGCTCAAAGTAGGCTCTTTCTTATTTAGCCCCATATACTGTAGTCTATCTAGTAGCTTCAGTTCAAGTCGGAAGTTTACATATATCTTAGACAAATACATTCAAACTCAGATTATCACAGTTCCTAACATTTAATCCTAGTAAAAATTATTCTATGGGATTGAGGTCAGGGCCTTGTGATGGCCATTCCAATACCTTGACTTTGTTGTCCTTAAGCCATTTTGCCACAACTTTGGAAGTATGCTTGGGGTCATTGTTCATTTGGAAGACCCTTTTGCGACCAAGCTTTAACTTGGTCGCAAAGTTAAAGCTTCAATATATCCACGTAATTTTCGTTCTGCATGATGCCATTTATTTTGTGAAAAGCACCAGTCCCTCCCACAGCAAAGCACCCCCACAACATGATGCTGCCACCCCCGTGCTTCACGGTTGGGATACTGTTCTTCGACTTGCAAGACTCCCCTTTTTTCCTCCAAACATAATGATGGTCATTATAACCAAACAGTTCTATTTTTGTTTAATCAGACCAGAGAACATTTCTCCAAAAAGTACAATCTTTGTCCCAATGTGCAGTTGTAAACCGTATTCTGTCTTTTTTATGGTGGTTTTGGAGCAGTGGCTTCTTCCTTGCTGAGCGGCCTTTCAGGTTAAGTCGATATAGGACTCGTTTTACTGTGGATTTAGATACTTTTTTACCCGTTTCCTCCAGCATCTTCACAAGGTCCTTTGATGTTGTTCTGGGATTGATTTGCACTTTTCGCACCAACGTACTTTCATCTCCAGGAGACAGAACGCGTCTCCTTCCTGAGTGGTATGACGACTGCATGGTCCCATGTCGTTTATACTTGCATACAATTGTTTGTACAGATAAACGTGATACCTTCACACATTTGGAAATTGCTCCCAAGGATGAACCAGACTTGTGGAGGTCTACAATTGTTTTTCTGAGGTCTTGGCTGATTTCTTTAGATTTTCCCATGATGTCAAGCAAAGAGGCACTGAGTTTGAAGGTAGGCCTTGAAATACATCCACAGGTACGCCTCCAAATGATTCAAATTATGCCAATTAGCCTATAATAAGCTTCTAAAGCCATGACATAATTTTCTGGAATTTTCCAAGCTGTTTAAAGGCACAGTCAACTTAGTGTATGTAAACTTCTGACCCACTGGAATTGTGATACAGTGAATTATAAATGAAATAATCTGTATGTAAACAATTGCTGGAAAAATGACTTGTGTCATGCACAAAGTAGATGCCCTAATCGACTTGCCAAAACTATAGTTTGTTAGCAAGAAATTTGTGGAGTGGTTTTAATGACTCCAACCAAAGTGTATGTACGCTTCCCACTTCAACTGTAGATGTGGAATATCATGTCAGTACCGTAACTCTATTGGAGGCTTATTTCAGTGGAGAAAAGAGTGAAGTAAAAGACGAGAATGTTTCACTTGAAGATTTGTGTATTTATTCAGA
Source organism: Oncorhynchus clarkii lewisi (assembly GCF_045791955.1). Classification (NCBI taxonomy): domain Eukaryota; kingdom Metazoa; phylum Chordata; class Actinopteri; order Salmoniformes; family Salmonidae; genus Oncorhynchus; species Oncorhynchus clarkii. The sequence continues at coordinate 42,235,236 of NC_092153.1, forward strand.
CTGACTCAATGAGTCACACCACCAAAACCTTAGCGTCAGGTAAATATTTCAACAGAAATAAAGTGATTAAACATCACAGCAAGAACTTGAACAAATATCCAATACATGATACTCTATCAGAGTATTGCATACAAAGTTACTGTCTTTATAAAAGACAACAGAATTGTTTAAAATAAACAAGGGTTTTTCAATTAGACATTTCTTTCTCCCATTTGCAATAAAATTCATATTCAAATAAGAGTGATGATAGCAGGTATAATACCCAGTTTGGGTAAATAATCCTCACGGAGGAACATTGATGCTGTAGCTCAAGTTGATCAATATCAAATATATAACTGATACATGCTTCACAGAAGATGCTCAATACAATGTCAATATGACTTTATCACTACACAAATGTAGTGGCAATAGGTTTTTGTCTTATACATTTTGAACTTCAAACAGATCAGTCATAGATAATCACAAACAGACTGATTATATCAAATCTATTGTGGGATAAAAGAAGCAAACTGTCATCTCCAGGATGTTGGCTTTGTCCAGCTTAGAGTCGGGCTGCTGGTTGAGGATCTCTGGAACGAGGAGAGATTTGAGCTGCTCAATGCTGTTGTTGATACGATCTCTGCGTAACTTCTCCACCACTGGCTTTCTTAGCTGCAAGAAGAGACAAGGAGAGGCATTATTCTGGTGTGTGACATTATTCAAGCAGATTAACAATCAATCAATACAATTGAATAAATATTGTTTAATTTGAATCTTCAAATTACCTTGTTTGTCAGAGTCAGGTGCTCCTTAGAGTAGATCATAGCTGAAGGGATTTTAGGTGCCATGGCTGGATCTCTGTGCTGTAGAGGTCTGTGTAGAGAGAATCTGATCTCTACTGGCTTCGTCTCTCCTATATATTGTCCCAAATCTGCATATGAATGTGTGGGTCTTGGGCTTGTTGGAGTTTCTCACAGTCTGTAGCCAATGGGAGAGCTTGGGAGGACAGTGGGGAGTGTGGAGCTGCCACATGCTCAGTGTTCTTATTGCTGGGGGACAATGGTCACGTCTCAAGGGAACAGGTGGAGGGGTGGGGGTGATGTAGAGTGACTGACAAAGCGCTGTGTGAATCTGGGAAAGTGGTGACCCCTAGATCTGCTGCCTGATGTTGGGATCAATGACACTGACAGAGCACACGCTCATCATTACAACTTATCAGTCGTGAGACTGACACAGATTCTCTAATTTAACGTACAGTGTTGTTAATCTCCACCTGTAAGAACATTGTTGAATGTAATATTCTGTATCCAAGCTTCATCACTGACTTAGAAACATTTTATTCTCTCCATGGATATGACTTCTGAAATTAATTAACGACTCTACAATATGGTTTTACTTTGCACATACCGGTAGTTACATTTAACAATATGATGATTTGTGACAATGTTTCACAATTTTAATTCCTGGTTATTTTATGCATGTTTGTATTTTCAGTGAGTCAGAATGTTTGGGAATACATAATATTTTAGTCAACATGAACAGGTGAGTGGATAGATACCAGGATAATGTATACCTTGGTTTTCAGTATTTTAGGGGTCATCAGTATCAATAGCAAGGATGCTCTTAACTCAGTATTAGTAGTTATAAGGTCAAGCATTCTGGAGTTCAAACGTAGCAGATGTGTCCTCTGTCTTGAGGCCACTGGTCAGTGTGAGTAGAGAGCTGATCTGAGTTTCCCACACTGAGTCCTGTGTGCTGTGATCAATGCATTTCAAAAGATGCTCAGTGGACCATTAGTGACGGCTATTGACTCTGTGTTGTACTAAAGACAGAGGCAGACATCACAGTCCTTCTGGATTCTGGAGGGAAAGATCAGCACTGGCAAGATTATACTAACAGGACATACCTTTATAAATAAATATTCATCCTTTAACTTAATGGTATAAAACACAGGATTTTGAGTACTCTGCTGAAAATTATTGTCTGTGATTTATTTCATTATAAATCGACAAAGGGTTAACTTTTGTATGCCTAATTTGAATTGAAAGCTGTTCATTGTTTATCATACAAATCACTGAACTAAATACATTTACTGAATAAAACCAAGTCCATCATCATGATAGAAAAAGCCTATCATAACTTGGGTAAATAATTCAGAATTTGCTTTATTTAATAATTATTGTATTTCCCTCCTAAGAAAGAGTAAGAAATAACTCAATATACCCCTTCCCACCCATTCTATCCCCTGAACAATAGAAGTGTGCCTATTCACCATAGAGAATCACAGGTGCTGGTGGGACTGATGAGGACACTAAATTGTGACTCTGCTCTCCAGAGCTTTCCCACACTTTTCCCATTGAGAGATCTTCCACCAAACAATACAACTGTGCCTTGTTAAATGCTAATTTAAAAATGATATCTTGATCTTTACACCTGCAGTTCCTATCAATCCCTTGGGGGGTGAAGCTCATTACACAAATATTTATCTTAAGCAACAGATAATCAATTCAAGCTGTAATTGTATGTTTACTCAAATAAATTTCATGTTTTCAACCATGCCCCACATACAAACAGCATAAAAAACATCATTCATTGGATTAATCTTGAAGAATGGGCAAGTACTGCCTAAAAGTGCTTTCAAAATGCAAAAAAATGATATCTTGATCTTTTTTTTAAAACATGTTTTAGCAGATTTCTAAATTCAAGACCCAAATAGTAAACATTAAATGTGGGATTATCAGAAATATATCCATTGATTTCCCATAGAGACACAGTCCCCCACTCTAACCTCTGACAGTCCTGTGTCGAGGTCCCAGTCTATTGTCCTGAAGGGGCCTTGTGAGTGAATTCTCCTCGGTTTCCCACATTCTCTCCATTCACTGCTTTCAATGGAGGAACAATAGAAGTGTGTCTTATTACACATCACATTAGCTATTGAGTTTGAGGGACACAGCTGCTCTAAACATTTAAAGCATTAAGATGACAGTACTAGTTTTTGCCCAACACCTGGAATCACTGATATATTATGACTAAACTAAAATAATTGATCACATTCTGAAACACTGAACATTTATTTAAAACAGGTGCATCAATAAAAAACACACGAGTCATGTCTCCTAAGGAAGTCAGAATGATGATCACTTACATCTCTATAGTTCATTACACCTTTACTACAACAAGATATTATATGACTGTTATGTTTTATATAAAAACAAATACTGTAAAATAATCAAGTTTGACTAGAAAGGTCTCTTAACTTTGATATTACTCTGTAGATTTTGAATGAAGCACCTAGAGATAAAAATGAATATATTGATTCAATTGAGTGTTGCATTCCAATGCAGTCAATATCATTCTGCATAGTCTTGGGTCATCATTGTTACTGCATTTGAATCAGCCACTTAATCTATGTGGAGTTTCATAAATCAGTAATGTAATAATGTAATGTTGTTGGAGGATTGTCTTGTTCAAGAAAAGAATGAAGCAACAGACAAAAAATATTTCATTGGATGATATGTGTATTTATTCAGACTGACTCAATGAGTCACATCATTGAATACCTTAATTTAAGGTAAATATTTCAAGAGAAATACAGTGATTAAACATCACAACAAGAACTTGAACAAATCTCCAAGATATGATACTCTATTAGAGTATAGGATACAAAGTTACTGTCTTTATGAAAGACAAAATAATTGTTTCAAATAAACAAGGGTTTTTCAATTAAACATTTTTTTTAAATCACATTTGCAATAAACACATTATTCAAATAACATGATCGTTAATTTCACAAATGAAGTTCGATCTTTAAACAAATCAAATATTGTTAATCACAGAGTGATGATAGCAGGTATAATACCCAGTTTGGGTAAATAATCCTCACGGAGGAACATTGATGCTGTAGCTCAAGTTGATCAATATCAAATATATAACTGATACATGCTTCACAGAAGATGCTCAATACAATGTCAATATGACTATATCACTACATAAATGTAGAGGCAATAGGTTTTTGTCTTATATATTTTGAACTTCAAACAGATCAGTCATAGATAATCACAAACAGACTGATTAAATAATATATATTGTGGGTGAAAAGTTCTCATGGAGGAGCATTAAAGTTATTGTTGATCATTAATATAAAAACAAGATTAATATAATCAACAGGTTTCACAAAACATTAACGTTATTTAAATGATCGATTTGATCATTTTAACAGAGAATGTTAACTTGTTCAGTACAACTTTAATTAAACGTCTCACAGCAAGACTTAAAAAACTCCTGCATAAGCAGAAGATGAAGAATATATTTTATTATACTCATTACTGTCCATTCAATTAATCTTAGACCAACATGGTCCATCCGTTGTGTTTGTCTGAGTGGAGCTCCAATCTGTAGGTCTCTACCAGGGCCTCCAGGGGGCGATGTTGACTGGACTCTTCTCTTTTCTGATGCTGTGCTGGGCTGGGGTGCTCAGCTGAGGACCGTCAATCTCCCTCCTGTTCTTATCAGAGGATGGCTGCAGGCTCTGGAAGTGTCGCAGCAGTCTTCTCTGGGACTGTGACTTCTGATCATCTTTAGAAAGGAAGTGAACAATCTCTTGGACACACCTGGAGTAACCCTGATTGACAGGTGCTGAGCAGGAGGAGGAGCTCACTGGCTGGTTCTGTTGCTGTCGTCTCAGGAAGCAAACTGTCATCTCCAGGATGTCGGCTTTGTCCAGCTTAGAGTCGGACTGCTGGTTGAGGATCTCTGGAACCAGGAGAGATTTGAGCTGCTCAATGCTGTTGTTGATACGATCTCTGCGTAACTTCTCCACCACTGGCTTTCTTAGCTGCAAGAAGAGAAGAGGAATCATTAATACGATTATTCTGGTGTATGACATTATTGAAACAGATTAACAATCAATCAATACAATAGAATAAATGTAATTGAATTTGAATCTTCAAATTACCTTGTTTGTCAGACTCAGGTGCTCCTTAGGGTAGATCATAGTTGAAGTGATTGTAGGTACCATGGCTGGATCTCTGTGCTGTAGAGGTCTGTGTAGAGAGAATCTGATCTCTACTAGCTTCATCTCTCCTATATATTGTCCCAAATCTGCATATGAATGTGTGGGTCTTGGGCTTGTTGGAGTTTCTCACAATCTGTAGCCAATGGGAGAGCTTGGGAGGACAGTGAGGAGTGTGGAGCTGCCACATGCTCAGTGATCTTATTGCTGGGGGACAATGGTCACGTCTCAGGGGAACAGGTGGAGGGGTGGGGGTGATGGAGAGTGACTAACAGAGCGCTGTGTGAATCTGGGAAAGTGGTGACCCCTAGATCTGCAGCCTGTTGTTGGCATCAATGACACTAACAGAGCACACGCTCATCATTACAACTTACAGGCGTGAGACTGACACAGATTCTCTAAGGAAAAGAACAGTGTTATTAATCTCCACCTGTAAGAACATTGTTGAATGCAATATTCTGTATCCAAGCTTCATCACTGACTTAGAAACATTTTATTATCTCCATGGATATGACTTCTGAAATTAATGAAGGACTACAATATGGTTTTACTTCGCACATACCGGTTTTTACATATAAAAATATGATGATGTGTGACAATGTTTCACAATTTTAATTCCTGTTTAAATTCATACATATTTATATTTTCAGTCAGTCAGAATGTTTAGGAATATATAAGATTTTAGACAACATGAACAGGAGAGTGGATAGATACCAGGATCATGTATACAATGGTTTTTCAGTATTTTAGGGGTCATCAGTATCAATAGCAAGGATGCTCTTAACTCAGTATTAGTAGTTATAAGGTCAAGCATTCTGGAGTTCAAACGTAGCAGATGTGTCCTCTGTCTTGAGGCCACTGGTCAGTGTGAGTAGAGAGCTGATCTGAGTTTCCCACACTGAGTCCTGTGTGCTGTGATCAATGCATTACAAAAGCTGCTCAGTGGACCATTAGTGACGGCTATTGACTCTGTGTTGTACTAAAGACAGAGGCTGACATCACAGACCTTCTGGATTCTGGAGGGAAATATCAGCACTGGCAAGATTATACTAACAGGACATACCTTTATAAATAAATATTCATCCTTTAACTTAATGGTATAAAACACATGATATTGAATACTCTGTTGAAAATGATTGTCTGTGATTTGTTTCATTATAAATCGACAAAGGGTTAACTTTTGTATGCCTAATTTGAATTGAAAGCTGTTAATTGTTTATCATACAAATCACTGAACTACATACATTTACTGAATAAAACCAAGTCCATCATCATGATAGAAAAAGCCTATCATAACTTGGGTAAAAAAAATCAGAATTTGCTTTATTTAATAATTATTGTATTTCCCTCCTAAGAAAGAGTAAGAAATAACCCAATATACCCCTTCCCACCCATTCTATCCCCTGAACAATAGAAGTGTGCCTAATCACCATAGAGAATCACAGGTGCTGGTGGGACTGATGAGGACACTAAACTGTGACTCTGCTCTCCAGAGCTTTCCCACACTTTTCCCATTGAGAGAGCTTCCACTAAACAACACAACTGTGCCTTGTTAAATGCTAATTCATCTCTACACCAGCAGTTCCTATCAATCCCTTGGGGGGTGAAGCTCTTTACACAAATATTTATTTTAAGCAACAGATAATCAATTCAAGCTGTAATTGTATGTTTACACAAATAAATATCATGTTTTCAACCATGCCCCACATACAAACAGCATAAAAACATAATTAATTGCATTCATTTTGAAGAAGGGGCAAGTACTGCCTAAAAGTGCTTTCAAAATGCAAAAAAAATGATATCTTGATCTTTTTTTTTGAAACATATGTTTTAGCAGATTTCTAAATTCAAGACCCAAATAGTAAACATTAAATGTGGGATTATCAGAAATATATCCATTGATTTCCCATAGAGACACAGTCCCCCACTCTAACCTCTGACAGTCCTGTGTCGAGGTCCCAGTCTATTGTCCTGAAGGGGCCTTGTGAGTGAATTCTCCTCGGTTTCCCACATTCTCTCCATTCACTGCTTTCAATGGAGGAACAATAGAAGTGTGTCTTATTACACATCACATTAGCTATTGAGTTTGAGGGGCACAGCTGCTCTAAACATTTAAAGCATTAAGATGACAGTACTAGTTTTTGCCCAACACCTGGAATCACTGATATATTATGACTAAACTAAAATAATTGATCACATTCTGAAACACTGAACATTTATTTAAAACAGGTGCATCAATAAAAAACATGAGTCATGTCTCCTAAGGAAGTCAGAATGATGATCACTTACATCTCTATAGTTCATAACACCTTTACTACAACAAGATATGATATGACTGTTATGTTTTATATAAAAACTATGACAGTAAAATAATCAAGTTTGACTAGAAATGTCTCTTAACTTTGATATTACTCTGTAGATTTTGAATGAAGCACCTAGAGATAAAAATGAATATATTGATTCAATTGAGTGTTGCATTCCAATGCAGTCAATATCATTCTGCATAGTCTTTGGTCATCATTGTTATTGTATTTGAATCAGCCACTTAATCTATGTGGAGTTTCATAAATCAGTAATGTAATAATGTAATGTTGTTGGAGGATTGTCTTTGTCAAGAAAAGAATGAAGCAACAGACAAAAAATATTTCATTTGATGATTTGTGTATTTATTCAGACTGACTCAATGAGTCACATCATTGAATACCTTAATTTAAGGTAAATATTTCAAGAGAAATACAGTGATTAAACATCACAACAAGAACTTGAACAAATCTCCAAGATATGATACTCTATCAGAGTATAGGATACAAAGTTAATGTCTTTATAAAATACAAAATAATTGTTTCAAATAAACAAGGGTTTTTCAATTAGACATTTCTTTCTCCCATTTGCAATAAACACATTATTCAAATAACATGATCGATAATTTCCCAAATAAAGGTTGATGTTACAACACATCAAATATTGTTAATCACAGAGTGATGATAGCAGGTATAATACCCAGTTTGGGTAAATAATCCTCACGGAGGAACATTGATGCTGTAGCTCAAGTTGATCAATATCAAATATATAACTGATACATGCTTCACAGAAGATGCTCAATACAATGTCAATATGACTATATCACTACACAAATGTAGAGGCAATAGGTTTTTGTCTTATATATTTTGAACTTCAAACAGATCAGTCATAGATAATCACAAACAGACTGATTAAATAATATCTATTGTGGGTGAAAAGTTCTCATGGAGGAGCATTAAAGTTATTGATGATCATTAATATAAAAACAAGATTAATATAATCAACAGGTTTCACAAAACATTAACGTTATTTAAATGATCGATTTGATCATTTTCTCAGAGAACGTTAACTTGTTCAGTACAACTTTAATTAAACGTCTCACAGCAAGACTTAAAAAACTCCTGCATAAGCAGAAGATGAAGAATATATTTTATTATACTCATTACTGTCCATTCAATTAATCTTAGACCAACATGGTCCATCCGTTGTGTTTGTCTGAGTGGAGCTCCAATCTGTAGGTCTCTACCACGGCCTCCAGGGGGCGATGTTGACTGGATTCTTGTCTTTGCTGATGCTGTGCTGGGCTGGGGAGCTCAGCTGAGGACCGTCAATCTCCCTCCTGTTCTTATCAGAGGATGGCTGCAGGCTCTGGAAGTGTCGCAGCAGTCTTCTCTGGGACTGTGACTTCTGATCATCTTTAGAAAGGAAGTGAACAATCTCTTGGACACACCTGGAGTAACCCTGATTGACAGGTGCTGAGCAGGAGGAGGAGCTCACTGGCTGGTTCTGTTGCTGTCGTCTCAGGAAGCAAACTGTCATCTCCAGGATGTCGGCTTTGTCCAGCTTAGAGTCGGACTGCTGGTTGAGGATCTCTGGAACCAGGAGAGATTTGAGCTGCTCAATGCTGTTGTTGATACGATCTCTGCGTAACTTCTCCACCACTGGCTTTCTTAGCTGCAAGAAGAGACAAGGAGAGGCATTAATAACCTTATTCTGGTGTATGACATTATTGAAGCAGATTAACAATCAATCAAATGTAATTAATTTCATTGAATTTGAATTGAATTTGAACAAGTTTACCTTGTTTGTCAGAGTCAGGTGCTCCTTAGAGTAGATCATAGTTGAAGTGATTGTAGGTGCCATGGCTGGATCTCTGTGCTGTAGAGGTCTTTGTAGAGAGAATCTGATCTCTACTGGCTTCATCTCTCCTATATATTGTCCCAAATCTACATATGAATGTGTGGGTCTTGGGCTTGTTGGAGTTTCTCACAGTCTGTAGCCAATGGGAGAGCTTGGGAGGACAGCGGGGAGTGTGGAGCTTCCACATGCTCAGTGTTCTTATTGCTGGGGGACAATGGTCACGTCTCAGGAGACTAGGTGGAGGGGTGGGGTGATGGAGAGTGACTGACAGAGTGCTGTGTGAATCTGGGAAAGTGGTGACCCCTAGATCTGCAGCCTGTTGTTGGGATCAATGACACTGACAGAGCACACTCCTCATTGTTACAACTTACACGTGTGAGACTGACAAGTCTCTAAAATGTTTTCGGAATACAGCACATTATATAAAATGCTTGTTGGCTACTGAAATTGTATTTCATTTTTGTTCAAGTTTTTGCTGACAGTCTTTGAGAAATAGTATCAATCAGATTGGAGTCATTTCACACCGATCTGTCTCTAGCAGATTACCTCCGAGCTAATGTGACTACATCTAAGTGCAGCAACTCTGAGGCGATGATGATCTTCTGTCTGTCTACAGGCTCAGGTTTCATAGAAGCCCCAGGCAGCAAACGTCCCTCCTCTGAGCTCCACAGCACAGCTGGCTCCCTGCATAACGCTGAGCTTGCCCCAGTCACACGCCCTCCTTTTCCTGGAGCTGGGAGCCAAAGGGACGCACGGCTTCCCACACTTCTGCATGCCGTCTGCTGAGCCCTGACACACAATAGAAGTGTGTCTGCTCTCACAAAGCCCCACTGGCTGTGCCCTTGCACAGCAAGCAAGGGAGGGGATTGGTTTATAAGGCAATCTAGTACCTACGGTGCTGTAAATACTTAAGTAAAAATACTTTCAAGTACTACTTAAGTAGTTTTGGGGTGTTATCTGTACTTATATACTATTTATATTTTTGACAACTTTTACGTTTACTTCACTACATTCCTAAAGAAAATAATGTACTTTTTACTCCGTACATTTTCCCTGACTCCAAAACTACTCGTTACATTTTGAATGCTTAACAGGACAGGAAAATTGTAAATTTCACACACTTATCAATCAGGAGAACATCCCTGGTCATCCCTACTGACTCACTAAACACAAATGCTTCCTTTGTAAATGATGTCTGAGTTTTGGAGTGTGCCCCCTGACTATCTGTACATTTAAAAAAATGATTTATACTTTTACTTTTACTTTTGATACGTAAGTATATATTTTTTAATTACATTGACTTTTGATACTTAAATATATTTCAAATCAAATACTTTTAGACTTTTACGCAAGTAGTATTTTACTGGGTGACTTTCACTTTTACTCGAGTCATTTTCTATGAAGGTATCTTTACTTTTACTCAAGTATGACAATTGGGTACTTTTCCCACCATTGCCTACAGCCAAATGATCTGGATCCCATATAACTCCATTTGGAAACACTTTAAGGAATTGCACAATATTTTGACAAGATCTTTGCCAAAGAAACTCTTAAAAGTATATGTGTGTGTACTATGTACTCTGAAGATTAAGTTTACAAATTGACCCCATATTATGGATAACAGGAACGTTGATTATGTATCTCAACCGTCAGCGACCAAAGATTTCCCAATTAATATCAACAAATAAGATTGCCTAGGTTATCTATTCGATTCTTGACATGACCAACTTACTGTAAAAAGGCCATATCGGAGATATAGTGCACACATATATCATTGTAATCTACTGCAATGATAGTTGGCTAGGAGCAGAAAGACTTGTGATCCGAGCATACGTGTCATATTTCCATTTTGTTGATTCGTATCACAACTTGACATGGGAACATGATTTGTCTGTGTACTCATGGGCACAGACACGTTCCCAGGGACTAATGCGGCCGACCTCTTTGGCATATGGCATAATAATAAAAAAAACATCCCACCTGTCCTGTGAGGAATCAGCTATTATTCCCACTGACCATTGTCCCACCATCGGAGCACTCTGATTGGCTGCAGAGCGTGAGACAGCGCAGAAGGAGGCACATAAATACGACATGGAGATGCAGAGCTCCCTAATGAAGACTCTCCAAGCATCAGCTGACCCAAGACCAGCCGCAACAGAGCAGAACAGAGGAGCTACCAGAACACAAACTCTAGACCCCCATCAAGACCTACCAAGAACAACATCTCCACTTTATTGACGAGCTGCAAACTCAAGGCCAAACATCTGAAAATGCCCGCCTACTTGGACATTGCGCTTCAGAACAGCACGAACGTGAAAGATCAGCACATTAGGTAAACTCATGATGAATTACATTGAAATGCTTCAGGTCGTAAAGAGTAATAAACGAATACAAACTCTGTGAGCGAGAAGAGGTGTTCATGATTGTCTTGTGTTGTTTTTCAGGTGTAAACTCTCTCTGCTGGAAAGGAAGTGCAGCAGCGGTGTGGAGAAACTGAAGATAGTCATTGGAGAACACCTCCAGAACGGGATCCCTACATCTCCCATTTCTCCTATTCTGGAGAAAACGGTGTCCCTTTTCACTCCGAAGAAGGCCTTGCTGTCACCCACGGGCTATTCCAAATATTCCAGGGACATACTGCGTCTCTTCCCCACTCCAGAGGAGGACATTGTACCACTCTGCTTTGAACAATGAGTGGAGAGATGCATGGACGTGGAGGTTCCAGTTCAGAGGTCAAGGACCCTGCTGACATTTACTGTGGCGTTGGCTTAATGTATTCGCTTGAGGCGCTGCTATAGACTGCAACTGATTGGCCGACACTGGATCGCAACTGACAGAGAGACATAGTTAAATGAATAATAAGTCCAAAATAGGTTTTGTCTAAAATTACAGTGATTTTGTGAAGGTTAGTTTGTGTATATTTCAATTCTGTCGAAATGATTTAGAAATGCATTTGCATGCATTGTTATTAGCAGTCGTACTGCTCTATCCTTTCTATGAGAAAGTCAACCTTGGATGTGTTTGGTGATCTCTGCTACCTGGAAGAAAGCAAAGCGGGTTACTCTGATTGTAAACACTTGTCCTCGGAGATTGAGTTAGCGAGTGCTGGGCACTCTTGTTACAATGTAGAAGTATGGACAATGTGACCATTGGTGCATCCCACTTTCTTAGGGTATGTGAGTCAATGTCGAATTTGAACCCTGCTAGCCTTTACACTAAGAGGAAATGTTATGATTGTTATTTTAAAACGTACTGTTTATTTTGTTTTCAACTACTAATGAATGGCTTCACACACATATAAATGTGCCTAATACACAAATGTGCCTAAAGTGTTTTTACATGTAACTAAAGTGTTTAATTCAAAGACTAAATAAACATTTTCAGCATATATTTCACGTGTCTTTTCATGTTGTCTTCAAAACACATCTCTCCATTGGCAATCCCCAGAGGGATGACGGTACATACTGTATGTTATATCTCATGTAGGAATGATTTCTTCTCTCCGTTTTATGCTCCTGACATGAAGTGACAGAAAAACGGGAAAGTATATTATACTAAAGGGCCATTCATACCTCTACAGTAGCTTGTGAACTTGGACAGTCAACAAGCCAACATTTGGTACATTTTATAGCACAAGAAAGCATCAAATGGAAAGTAAGAAACCAGGAAGTGAATACGTGTACAGTCCAGGCCCGGTGTGTTAAAAAAAAACTGACATAACATAAGAGAATAACTTACTAAGATAGTGCAGGAATGAACACACAATGCTGTACTTAGAACGTTGTACACCTTGGACAGCTCAGAAAACCACAGAAAACCTTTTGCTGTATTGTTAGCGGAATGTGTTCAAGCACCAACGACGTTACAGGGCTAGAACTATTATATCCGTTATATCCTGACTTACTGCAATAGAACTATTATATCCGTTATATCCTGACTTACTGCAATAGAACTATTATATCCGTTATATCCTGACTTACTGCAATAGAACTATTATATCCGTTATATCCTGACTTACTGCAATAGAACTATTATATCCGTTATATCCTGACTTACTGCAATAGAACTATTATATCCGTTATATCCTGACTTACTGCAATAGAACTATTATATCCGTTATATCCTGACTTACTGCAATAGAACTATTATATCCGTTATATCCTGACTTACTGCAATAGAACTATTATATCCGTTATATCCTGACTTACTGCAATAGAACTATTATATCCGTTATATCCTGACTTACTGCAATAGAACTATTATATCCGTTATATCCTGACTTACTGCAATGCAACTATTATATCCGTTATATCCTGACTTACTGCAATAGAACTATTATATCCGTTATATCCTGACTTACTGCAATAGAACTATTATATCCGTTATATCCTGACTTACTGCAATGCAACTATTATATCCGTTATATCCTGACTTACTGCAATAGAACTATTATATCCGTTATATCCTGACTTACTGCAATAGAACTATTATATCCGTTATATCCTGACTTACTGCAATGCAACTATTCTTTTAAGATGTGTATCAGATTAAACAGATGTTGTCGGGGCAAAGGTCAAGTCAGTAACATGCTCAACTTCTGATAAATCACAACATTGCACTAATTGGTTTCCTGATTTAAAAAAGGCATCAGTAATTAGGTGATAATTGATCATGGCTGTCGCATGGCTGTTGTTTCACTCTTGTGCCTAAGCACACTTGCAGTTGAGTCATACTGAAATGGAGTCATATTTATCTACCAAGTTTCTCACCAGGCACCTTTGGGGAATTGGTTGTATGAAGAGAAGAATTAGCATTTAACAAGGCACACTTCTATTGTTTAAAGATATTTCCATCAATGGACAAAGTGTGGGAAAGCTCTGGAGAGCGGAGTCACAGTTTAAGGTCTTTGGCAGCTTCATTCTTTACATCAATATAACAACAAATAACAATAAAATTGTCCACAAAAAAAAAGATGAAAAAAAATATTCAGTAATGTAGTCTGAAACATTTTAATATCTGAATAAAATGAAATCAATATATACAACAGTACGGAAGGAGCCAGTGGTAGTTTCCCTCCAGAATCCAGATGGCCCGTGACGTCAGCCTCTGTCTTTAGTACAACACAGAGCCAATAGCTGTCACTAATGGTCCACTGAGCAGCTTTTGTAATGCATTGATCACAGCACACAGGACTCAGTGTGGGAAACTCAGATCAGCTCTCCACTCACACTGACCAGTGGCCTCAAGACAGAGGACACATCTGCTACGTTTGAACTCTACTCTGGCAGTAGTCTGCCAAATCTTCAAATACACAGACACAAGAGCAGTATCGCAATGCAACATACAGGTAACTGCCAAGATAATGGAAACACTTGAGTAAATGAGGGATGCAAAGTATATCGAAAGCAGGTGCTTCCACACAGGTGTGTTAACTGAATGAATTAGGCAATTAACATCCCATCATGCTTAGCGTCATGTATAGAAATGCTGGGCAGGCCATTGTTTTGGCTACCATGACTATGGCCAAATAGGACGACAATGCCCCCATCCACAAGGCACGACTGGTCACTGAATGGTTGGATGAGCATAAAACCGATGTAAACCAAATGCCATGGGCCTCTCAGTCACCAGATCTCAACCCAATTGAACACTTACAGGAGATTCTGGAGCGGCGATTGAGACAGCGTTTCCACCACCATCAACAAAACACCAAATGATGGAATTTATTGTGAAAGAATTGTGTCGCGTCGCTCCAATAGAGTTCCAGACACTTGTAGAATCTATGTCAAGGTGCATTGAAGCTGTACTGGCTCGTGGTGGTCCAACATACTATTAAAACACTTTGTGTTGGTGTTTCCTTTATTTTGGCAGTTACCTTATTAACTTATACTATACAATATTAGGTTTCAAAGGTGACAATGTTCTTAAAGTCTCTGTTGATTATAGCTAGAAATCTATATAAAAAAAAAAATTACAAAATATTTTACTGTCAAATTTGACACTTTATTTTGCAATACAACCATCAGAAGGGATTAGGTGTTACAACATTCTCATGTAGAGAATCTGTGTCAGTCCCACAAGTGTAAATTGTGATGATGAGCGTGTGCTCTGTCAGTGTCATTGATCCCAACATCAGGCAGCAGATCTAGGGGTCACCACTTTCCCAGATTCACACAGCGCTTTGTCAGTCACTCTTTATCACCCCCACCCCTCCACCTAGTCCCCTGAGACGTGACCATTGTCCCCCAGCAATAAGAACACTGAGCATGTGGCAGCTCCACACTCCTCACTGTTCTCCCAAGCTCTACCATTGGCTACAGACTGTGAGAAACTCCAACAAGCCCAAGACCCACACATTCATATGCAGATTTGGGACAATATATAGGAGAGATGAAGCCAATAGAGATCAGATTCTCTCTACACAGACCTCTACAGCACAGAGATCCAGCTATGGTACCTACAATCACTTCAACTATGATCTACTCTAAGGAGCACCTGACTCTGACAAAAAAGGTAAATTGAAGATTCAAATTCAGTGACATTTATTCAATTGTATTGATTGATTGTTTATTTGCTTCAGTAATGCCATATTACAGAACAAGGTTTTGATGACTCATCTCTTCTTGCAGATAAGAAAGCCAGTGGTGGAGAAGTTACGCAGAGATCGTATCAACAACAGCATTGAGCAACTCAAGTCTCTCCTGGTTCCAGAGATCCTCAACCAGCAGTCCGACTCTAAGCTAGACAAAGCCGACATCCTGGAGATGACAGTTTGCTTCCTGAGACGACAGAAACAGAACCAGCCAGTGAGCTCCTCTTCCTGCTCAGCACCTGTCAATCAGGGTTACTCCAGGTGTGTCCAAGAGATTGTTCACTTCCTTTCTAAATGTGAGCAGAAGTCACAGTCCCAGAGAAGACTGCTGAGCCACTTCCAGAGCCTGCAGCCATCCTCTGATGAGAACAAGAGGAAGATTGACCGTCCTCAGCTGAGCTCCCCAGCCCAGCACAGCATCAGCAAAGACAAGAGTCCAGTCAACATCGCCCCCTGGAGGCCCTGGTAGAGACCTACAGATTGGAGCTCCACTCAGACAAACACAATGGATGGACCATGTTGGTCTAAGATTAATTTCATGGACATTAATGAGTATAATAAAATATATTCGTTGTTTTCTGCTTATGCAGGAGTTTTTAAAAGTCTTGTTGTGATTGAGACATTTCATTTCAGTTGAACTGAAGTTAAAACATTTTTCCAAGAAAATAATCTGATCGATGAAAACTACATTTTTGTAGTGTTAATTGAAATCATCATAACCTTTATGTTTTGTGAAACATGTAGATTATATTGATCATGTGTTTATATTCATGATGAACAATAACTTGAATGGTTCTCTATGAGAACTTCTAACCCAAAATGGATGCAATATCATCAATCTGTGTGTGATTGTATTTGAATAATCTGTTTTTATGGTCTGAAATTAGAGTAATTTTTTACCACTACATTTGTGTAGTGATATAGTCATATTGACATTGTATTGAGCATCTTCTGTGAAGCATGTATCAGTTATATATTTGATACTGATCAACTTGAGCTACAGCATCAATGTTCCTCCGTGAGGATTATTTACCCAAACTGGGTATTATAGCTGTTATCATCACTCTGTGATTAACAATATTTGATTTGTTTAAAGATCGAACTTCTTTGTGAAATTATCGATCATGTTATTTGAATAATAATTTTATTGCAAATGTGATTAAAATAATGTCTACTTGAAAAACACGATTATTTTGAACAATTATTTTGTCTTTCATAAAGACAGTAACTTTGTATCCTATACTCTAATAGAGTATCATATCTTGGAGATTTGTTCAAGTTCTTGTTGTGATGTTTAATCACTGTATTTCTCTTGAAATATTTACCTTAAATTAAGGTATTCAATGATGTGACTCATTGAGTCAGTCTGAATAAATACACAAATCATCAAATGAAATATTTTTTGTCTGTTGCTTCATTCTTTTCTTGACCAAGACAATCCTCCAACAACATTACATTATTACATTACTGATTTATGAAACTCCACATAGATTAAGTGGCTGATTCAAATGCAGTAACAATGATGACCCAAGACTATGCAGAATGATATTGACTGCATTGGAATGCAACACTCAATTGAATCAATATATTCATTTTTATCTCTAGGTGCTTCATTCAAAATCTACAGAGTAATATCAAAGTTAAGAGACATTTCTAGTCAAACTTGATTATTTTACAGTATTTGTTTTTATATAAAACACAACAGTCATATCATATCTTGTTGTAGTAACGGTGTAATGAACTATAGAGATGTAAGTGATCATCATTCTGACTTCCTTAGGAGACATGACTCATGTTTTTAATTGATGCACCTGTTTTAAATAAATGTATTTTCAGTGTTTCAGAATGTGATCAATTATTTTAGTTTAGTCATAATATATCAGTGATTCCAGGTGTTGGGCAAAAACTAGTACTGTCATCTTAATGCTTTAAATGTTTAGAGCAGCTGTGCCCCTCAAACTCAATAGCTAATGTGATGTGTAATAAGACACACTTCTATTGTTCCTCCATTGAAAGCAGTGAATGGAGAGAATGTGGGAAACCGAGGAGAATTCACTCACAAGGCCCCTTCAGGACAATAGACTGGGACCTCGACACAGGACTGTCAGAGGTTAGAGTGGGGGACTGTGTCTCTATGGGAAATCAATGGATATATTTCTGATAATCCCACATTTAATGTTTACTATTTGGGTCTTGAATTTAGAAATCTGCTAAAACATATGTTTTAGAAAAACAGTTCAAGATATATTTTTTTTGCATTTTGAAAGCACTTTTAGGCAGTACTTACCCCTTCTTCAAAATTAATGCAGTTATTAATGATGTTTTTATTCTGTTTCTATGTGGGGCATGGTTGAAAACATTATATTTCTTTGTATAAACAGATAATTGATTCTCTGTAACAGTGAATCTTTATCTGTTGCTTAGGATACATATTTGTGTATTGAGCTTCACACCCGAAGGGATTGATAGGAACTGCTTGTGTAGAGATGAATTAGCATTTAACAAGACACAGTTGTGTTGTTTAGTGGAAGCTCTCTCAATGGGAAAAGTGTGGGAAAGCTCTGGAGAGCAGAGTCACAGTTTAGTGTCCTCATCAGTCCCACCAGCACCTGTGATTCTCTATGGTGATTAGGCACACTTCAATTGTTCAGGGGATAGAATGGGTGGGAAGGGGTATATTGGGTTATTTCTTACTCTTTCTTAGGAGGGAAATACAATAATTATTAAATAAAGCAAATTCTGATTTTTTTTACCCAAGTTATGATAGGCTTTTTCTATCTTGTTGATGGACAGTTTTATTCAGTGCATTCATACAGTTCATTTGTCTGTGTGATAAAAAGTGAACAGCTATCAAATCCAATTAGGCATGCAAGAGTTAATCCTTCGTCGATTTATAATGAAACAAATCACAGACAATCATTTTCAACAGAGTATTCAATATCATGTGTTTTATACCATTAAGTTAAAGGATGAATATTTATTTATAAAGGTATGTCCTGTTAGTATAATCTTGCCAGTGATGATATTTCCCTCCAGAATCCAGAAGGTCTGTGATGTCAGCCTCTGTCTTTAGTACAACACAGAGTCAATAGCCGTCACTAATGGTCCACTGAGCAGCTTTTGTAATGCATTGATCACAGCACACAGGACTCAGTGTGGGAAACTCAGATCAGCTCTCTACTCACACTGACCAGTGGCCTCAAGACAGAGGACACATCTGCTACGTTTGAACTCCAGAATGCTTGACCTTATAACTACTAATACTGAGTTAAGAGCATCCTTGCTATTGATACTGATGACCCCTAAAATACTGAAAAACCAAGGTATACATTATCCTGGTATCTATCCACTCACCTGTTAATGTTGACTAAAATATGATGTATTCCCAAACATTCTGACTGACTGAAAATTTAAATATGTATGAATTTAAACAGGAATTAAAATTGTGAAACATTGTCACACATCATCATATTGTTAAATGTAACTACCGGTATGTGCGTAGTAAAACCATATTGTACTCCTTCATTAATTTCAGAAGTCATATCCATGGAGAGAATAAAATGTTTCTAAGTCAGTGATGAAGCGTGGATACAGAATATTACATTCAACAATGTTCTTACAGGTGGAGATTAACAACACTGTTCTTTTCCTTAGAGAATCTGTGTCAGTCTCACGTGTAAATTGTAATGATGAGCGTGTGCTCTGTTAGAGTCATTGATGCCAACATCAGGCAGCAGATCTAGGGGTCACCACTTTCCCAGATTCACACAGCGCTCTGTTAGTCACTCTCCATCACCCCACCCATCCACCTGTTCCCCTGAGACGTGACCATTGTCCCCCAGCAATAAGAACACTGAGCATGTGGCAGCTCCACACTCCTCACTGTCCTCCCAAGCTCTCCCATTGGCTACAGACTGTGAGAAACTCCAACAAGCCCAAGACCCACACATTCATATGCAGATTTGGGACAATATATAGGAGAGATGAAGCCAATAGAGATCAGATTCTCTCTACACAGACCTCTACAGCACAGAGATCCAGCCATGGTACCTACAATCACTTCAACTATGATCTACCCTAAGGAGCACCTGACTCTGACAAACAAGGTAAATTGAAGATTCAAATTAAATTACATTTATTCTATTGTATTGATTGATTGTTAATCTGTTTCATTAATGTCATACACCAGAATAATCTTATTAATGATTCCTCTTCTCTTCTTGCAGCTAAGAAAGCCAGTGGTGGAGAAGTTACGCAGAGATCGTATCAACAACAGCATTGAGCAGCTCAAGTCTCTCCTGGTTCCAGAGATCCTCAACCAGCAGTCCGACTCTAAGCTGGACAAAGCCGACATCCTGGAGATGACAGTTTGCTTCCTGAGACGACAGCAACAGAACCAGCCAGTGAGCTCCTCCTCCTGCTCACCACCTGTCAATCAGGGTTACTCCAGGTGTGTCCATGAGATTGTTCACTTCCTGTCTAAAGATGAGCAGAAGTCACAGTCCCAGAGAAGACTGCTGCGACACTTCCAGAGCCTGCAGCCATCCTCTGATAAGAACAGGATTGACGGTCCTCAGCTGAGCTCCCCAGCCCAGCACAGCATCAGCAAAGACAAGAGTCCAGTCAACATCGCCCCCTGGAGGCCATGGTAGAGACCTACAGATTGGAGCTCCACTCAGACAAACACAATGGATGGACCATGTTGGTCTAAGATTAATTTCATGGACATTAATGAGTATAATAAAATATATTCTTCATCTTCTGCTTATGCAGGAGTTTTTTAAGTCTTGCTGTAAGACGTTTAATTAAAGTTGTACTGAACAAGTTAACGTTCTCTGAGAAAATGATCAAATCGATCATTTAAATAAGGTTAATGTTTTGTGAAACATGTTGATTATATTAATCTTGTTTTTATATTCATGATCAACAATAACTAATGGTTCTCTATGAGAACTTCTAACCCAAAATGGATGCAATATCATCAATCTGTGTGTGATTGTATTTGAATAATCTGTTTTTATGGTCTGAAAATGAAGAGTAATTTTGTACCACTACATTTGTGTAGTGATATAGTCATATTGACATTGTATTGAGCATCTTCTGTGAAGCATGTATCAGTTATATATTTGATATTGATCAACTTGAGCTACAGCATCAATGTTCCTCTGTGAGGATTATTTACCCAAACTGGGTATTATACCTGCTATCACCACTCTGTGATTAACAATATTTGATTTGTTTAAAGATTGAACTTCATTTGTGAAATTATCGATCATGTTATTTGAATAATGTGTTTATTGCAAATGGGAGAAAGAAATGTCTAATTGAAAAACCCTTGTTTTTTTGAAACAATTATTTTGTATTTTATAAAGACATTAACTTTGTATCCTGTACTCTGATAGAGTATCATATCTTGGAGATTTGTTCAAGTTCTTGTTGTGATGTTTAATCACTGTATTTCTCTTGAAATATTTACCTTAAATTAAGGTATTCAATGATGTGACTCAGTGAGTCAGTCTGAATAAATACACAAATCATCCAATGAAATACTTTTTGTCTGTTGCTTCATTCTTTTCTTGACAAAGACAATCCTCCAACAACATTACATTATTACATTACTGATTTATGAAACTCCACATAGATTAAGTGGCTGATTCAAATGCAATAACAATGATGACCAAAGACTATGCAGAATGATATTGACTGCATTGGAATGCAACACTCAATTGAATCAATATATTCATTTTTATCTCTAGGTGCTTCATTCAAAATCTACAGAGTAATATCAAAGTTAAGAGACATTTCTAGTCAAACATGATTATTTTACTGTCATAGTTTTTATATAAAACATAACAGTCATATAATATCTTGTTGTAGTAAAGGTGTAATGAACTATAGAGATGTAAGTGATCATCATTCTGACTTCCTTAGGAGACATGACTCATGTGTTTTTTATTGATGCACCTGTTTTAAATAAATGTTCAGTGTTTCAGAATGTGATCAATTATTTTAGTTTAGTCATAATATATCAGTGATTCCAGGTGTTGGGCAAAAACTAGTACTGTCATCTTAATGCTTTAAACGTTTAGAGCAGCTGTGCCCCTCAAACTCAATAGCTAATGTGATGTGTAATAAGACACACTTCTATTGTTCCTCCATTGAAAGCAGTGAATGGAGAGAATGTGGGAAACCGAGGAGAATTCACTCACAAGGCCCCTTCAGGACAATAGACTGGGACTGTCAGAGGTTAGAGTGGGGGACTGTGTCTCTATGGGAAATCAATGGATATATTTCTGATAATCCCACAACATTTTTTTGCATTTTGAAAGCGCTTTTAGGCAGTACTTACCCCTTCTTCAAAATGAATGTAGTTATTAATTATTTTTTAAAATTCTGTTTCTATGTGGGGCATGGTTGAAAACATTATATTTATTTGTATAAACAGAGAATTGATTCTCTGTAACAGTGAATCTTTATCTGTTGCTTAGTATACATATTTATGTATTGAGCTTCACACCCGAAGGGATTGATAGGAACTGCTTGTGTAGAAATGAATTAGCATTTAACAAGTTACATCACATTGTTTGGTTTAAGCTTTCTCAATGGGAAAAGTGTGGGAAAGCTCTGGAGAGCAGAGTCACAGTTTAGTGTCCTCATCAGTCCCACCAGCACCTGTGATTCTCTGTGGTGAAAAGGCACACTTCAATTGTTCAGGGGATAGAATGGGTGGGAAGGGGTATTTTGGGTTATTTCTTACTATTTCTTAGGAGGGAAATACGATAATTATTACATTTAAAACACTCTGATTTATTTACTTAAGTTGTGATAGGCTTTCTCTGTCATGATGATGGACAGAGTTTTATTCATTACATTTATTTTGTTGAGTTATTTGTGTGAAAAACAATTAACAGCATTCCATTCTAATTAGGCATGCAAAAGTTAACCCTTCGTCGATTTATAATGAAACAAATCACAGACAATAATTTTCAGCAGAGTACTCAAAATCACGTGTTTTATACCATTAAAGGATGAATATTTATTTATAAAGGTATGTCCTGTTAGTATAATCTTGCCAGTGCTGATCTTTCCCTCCAGAATCCAGAAGGTCTGTGATGTCAGCCTCTGTCTTTAGTACAACACAGAGTCAATAGCCGTCACTAATGGTCCACTGAGCAGCTTTTGTAATGCATTGATCACAGCACACAGGACTCAGTGTGGGAAACTCAGATCAGCTCTCTACTCACACTGACCAGTGGCCTCAAGACAGAGGACACATCTGCTACGTTTGAACTCCAGAATGCTTGACCTTATAACTACTAATACTGAGTTAAGAGCATCCTTGCTATTGATACTGATGACCCCTAAAATACTGAAAAACCAAGGTATACATTATCCTGGTATCTATCCACTCACCTGTTCATGTTGACTAAAATCTTATATATTCCCAAACATTCTGACTCACTGAAAATATAAATATGTATGAATTTAAACAGGAATAAAAAATGTGATACTTTGTCACACATCATCATATTGTTAAATGTAACTACCGGTATGTGCGAAGTAAAACCATATTGTAGAGTCATTCATTAATATCAGAGGTCATATCCACGGTGAAAGAATAAAATGATCTAAATCAGTGATGAAGCGTGTGTGACCGGTGCTGTCCTTCACCGCTGTAGATCTGCGTTGTGTGTGGTTGATTGAGACTATAGACGTGGACTTTGGAGATCAGGTATTTTCAAGCAGAATTCTCTCTCTGCCTCCTGCATCTGCATCCAAAAGGAAATAAAACATTTGCAGAGCACATATGTTCCGCGTATCGGCGCCTCTTTCTTTCATAGTGCATCAAAATGATTTGAGCACGAGCACGCAGGGCAAAACATAAGTACACACTCCCCTACTCCCAGGATGCAGGCATGCATAATAACAAATCAACATGCCTTATTAATATATGAACCTGGTGAAATTCACACAGTACTTTAACAACTGTTACGCCTGGATACAGAATACTACATTCAGCAATGTCCTTATAGGTGGAGATTAATAACACTGTTTGCTTAATTAGAGAATCTGTGTCAGTCTCACACCTGTAAGGTGTAAGTTGTAATGTTGAGCGTGTGCTCTGTTAGTGTCATTGATGCCAACATCAGGCAGCAGATCTAGGGGTCACCACTTTCCCAGATTCACACAGCGCTCTGTCAGTCACTCTCCATCACCCCCACCCCTCCACCTGTTCCCCTGAGACGTGACCATTGTCCCCCAGCAATAAGAACACTGAGCATGTGGCAGCTCCACACTCCTCACTGTTCTCCCAAGCTCTCCCATTGGCTACAGACTGTGAGAAACTCCAACAAGCCCAAGACCCACACATTCATATGCAGATCTGGGACAATATATAGGAGAGATGAAGCCAGTAGAGATCAGATTCTCTCTACACAGACCTCTACAGCACAGAGATCCAGCCATGGCACCTACAATCACTTCAGCTATGATCTACTCTAAGGAGCACCTGACTCTGACAAACAAGGTACATTGAAGATTCAAATTCAATGACATTTATTCAATTGTATTGATTGATTTATTTTTTGTTTCAATAATGTCACACACCAGCCTTATGTAATTAATCACTCATTTTCTCTTCTTGCAGCTAAGAAAGCCATTGGAGAAGTTATACAGAGCTCGTATCAACAACAGCATTTAGCAATTCAGGTCTTTTCTGGTTCCAGAGATCCTTAATCAGCAGTCCCGACCCCAAGCTGGAGAATTTCAACATCCTGGAGATTACAGTTTGCTTCCTGAGATGACAGCAACAGGACCAGCCAATCAGGAGGATTTCCTCCTCCTGCTCAGCACCTGTCAATCAGGGTTACTCCAAGTGTGGCCAAGAGATTGTTCACTTCCTGTCTAAAGATGAGGTGAAGACACAGTCCCAGAGAAGCCTGCTGAGCCACTTCCAGAGCCTGCAGCCATCCTCTGATGCCTCATCTTCCCAGCCCAGCATCTGCAAATATTAGAGTCCCGTCAACATCGCCCTCTGGAGGCCTTGTTTGAGACCTACAGACTGGAGCTCCACTCAGACAACCACAATGGACAATTGTCATCTATTTTTAATGTGGTGATAATAAGAATTCCCATTTAGCTGTTGCAGGATATTTAAAAAGTCTTGCTGTGATTCAGAATTTTACTTCAGTTGTGCTGAAGTTGAAGCATTTTCCTGAGAAAATGATCTGATCTACAAAAGCTCTATTTTTTGTAGTGTTAAAATTAAATCATAATAATTTATGTTTCATGAAAAATATGTTGATTATGTTGATCATGTGTTCATTCATGGTCAACATCAGCTGCAATGGTTCTCTTAGTTGACTTCCAACCCAAATGGGTGTTATATCGTCAATATATTTTTGATTTCTTTGATTGATCTGTTTTGAAGTTCAAACTCTATAAGATACAAACGTATTGCCTCTACATTTGTGTAGTGATATAGTCATATTGACATTGTATTGAGCATCTTCTGTGAAGCATGTATCAGTTATATATTTGACATTGATGAACATGAGCTACGGCGCCAACGTCCCTCCATGAGGATTACTTAACAAAATCACTCTGTGACGAGCAGTATTTGATCTGTTTTAGGATCAGTCTTTACATGTGAAAATGTTGCTTACATTACCTGAACAACTGGAGAACACATTTTTCTCATTCTAAAACTCTTGTTTATTCTTCGAGCCTGTTAGACTTGACATACACTCGCATCCAGAGCAATTTACAGTAGTGACTACGTATATTTTCATACGGTACCCCCATGGGGATTGAACCCATTATCCTGGAGTTTCAAGCACCATGCTCTACCAAGAGAGCTAAGCCAAACTAGTGGAGTACCAGTATCTCTTGGAAATGTATCAAAATTGCAGTTGTGATGTTCACTCACTTTATTTGCGCCTTAAGGTGTTCTCTACAAAGTGATTCATCGAGTCAATTTGAATAAATTGAAAATATATCAAATGAATTATTTTGCTTTTCCATATCATTGCTATGCTAACATTTCGGCTCAACATGTCAAATACTTAAAATGTTACATTTTGGTCTAAGATGAATGTATTAAGCAGTAATTAAGACGGTGTGAAGATATATTCTTCATCAGAATGTGCAGGGGATTTGTGATGTTATTTAAAGTACTATCTCATAATGTGTAGGCCTACCTGAAATATAACTACACTGTACCATCACAATTACCACGTATGTTGTGGTAACATAATATGTGATGTTAGTGAAAGTGAATGCCACTTGAGACATTGCTTTTAAACATTCAAATGAAGCCGTGTTAGTACATCTCCATTTACACTGGTGTGGGCACAAAAAAACAACTTTTTTTCTCAAGAACTAGTGCCATTTAAAGAACAAATTGTTTCGTAACTGATCTTGAGCAATGAGATAAAACCAAACATGACTGCTACTTGTTGTTGGACGTGGGCAGAAAACAATCATTTTGTGAGTTAAAAGTCACCAAAATTATTAGCACAAGGCACGATGTTGAAACAATATGTACCAGGCCTATGCATGCACATTTGGAAGTCAGAGTTTCCTGTAAATGAAATAGAAGAATAGAAGAAAATAAAATCAAGAGCAATAAGCTTAATTTGATGATTTACTCAAATTTACATCAGGATTCAATGAATGATCTTAATTTAAGGTAAACATTTCAAGACGAATAAAGTGATTAAACATCACGACAAAAACATATTACTGCACTGTCGGAGCTAGAAGCACAAGCATTTCACTACACCCACAATAACATCTGCTAAACACGTGTATGTGACCAATAAAATGTGATTTGATTTGATATCACTACACAAATGTACTGGTAAAAAAAAACATCTCAGAAATGTTGTCGTTTAGATTCATTATATAATACCTATTTTAGGTTAAAAGTCCTCAAGGAGGATCGTTAAACGTATTGTTGATTATGAATAAACACATGATCAACATAATCAACACGTTTCCCAAGATTACGACTTTAATTATAGCGCTACAAAAATGTCGTTTTCATAGATCAAATTATTTTCTTAGAAACGTATCTTCTCCATCATTTGTCTTTGCAGGAGGTATTCAAAGTATTGCTGTGACTGAGACTATTCATTTCAGTTGTGCTGAAGATATCTTCCTGTTCTCATTGCTGTCCTTGACATTTATGTCAGACCAACATGGCCCGTTGTGTTTGTCTGAGTGGGGCTCCTGTCTGTAGGTCTCTACCAGGGCCTCTAGAGGGCGCTATTGACTGGACTCCTCTCTATGCTGATGCTCTGCTGGTCTGTTTCCAAAGTTCTGAAAAAAGGCTTTATGAAGTGAGATGGATATTTTGGTCATAAGCTTTCTGGGATAATGAGTAATCATCAAAGCAACCAAAACTGGCTTGTGGATTGTGGATATTTCCAGGAAGGAAATATTTATTGCCATCGATTAAAGGTTATGAAATGTCTAATTATCATTTTTTAATTGCAATGCTAAAAATCACCAGTAGACAGCAGTCTTACAACATCTGTCCGTAATTTCTGAGCCAACCTCCAAATCAAGTCCATCTCTAGTGTCCGGAGAACAATTTGTAAAACAATTAAACCATTAAGTGTAGGTGCTCTTAATCACACACGATTGCTTTAGCCTAATAGATAATAGAATACATTATTTGTAAATATTGATATTGACTTTCTTGCTACCTCACTAATGTGTCCACCAGGTACATCAGCACATTTAAGGGCTGATGGTCTTGGTGACAATGGTAATAATATGTCTGTCAGGGGTGCATCTTTGGTTTTAGAAGTGGGGGGGATCAGAAATACAGCGTAGACGTTGTTCATGTTGTAAATGACTATTGTAGCTGGAAACGGCTGATTTTTAATGGAATATCTACATAGGCGTACAGAGGCCCATTATCAGCACTCCTCTGTTCCAATGGCATGTTGTGTTAGCTGATCCAAGTTACAACGCTGTGTACTACTCCCTTCACAGAACAGCGCAAACTGGCTTTAACCAGAATAGAAAGAGGAGTGGGAGGCCCCGGTGCACAACTGAGCAAGAGGACAAGTACATTAGAGTGTCTAGTTTGAGAAACAGATGCCTCACAAGTCCTTAACTGGCAGATTCATTAAATAGTACCAACAAAACACCAGTCTCAAGGTCAACAGTGAAGAGGCGACTCCGGGATGCTGGCCTTCTAGGCAGAGTTCCTCTGTCCAGTGTCTGTGTTTTTTTTCCCATTTTAATCTTTTATTTTTATTGGCCAGTCTGAGATATGGCTTTTTCTTTGCAACTCTGCCGAGGAAGGCCAGCATCCCAAAAAATGCTTTCATTGCAGTGTCTCACAATGACAGATTTATATTTAAGTAAATAGTAACAAATGCAAATTGAGCCAGGGGAAACCAAGGGCACTGCTCTCATAGGAAACAGGATGCTTTCAAACGGTTTGGCAGTCCTGTAATGGTGCAGATGGCCTCAAATACCCGTGGTCAGACTGGCCGTGCCAGATCACAAACCGATCTGGCACAACCAGGCTACGTCCTCACATAGACGTTCCCTCATCTCTCTCAGAGTGCAAACTGGGCACTGGGCAGTGCATCAGCGACAGGACAGGAGGAGTGCAGTGAATATCAAGCAGAAAGAACTGGGCTGATAGTGATTACTGACCAGAGCCCCAGAGTGACTGAGAGAGCTAGAAGAGGCTCCCCGCTTACTCTCACTCTTAGACTCTGTCACAATGTGCCACTATGTTTGCTCCCAGTTCACACAATACAATCCCACCAGTGTCATTACAGCCTCACTGCTGGAGACATAGTCCACTGATGGAAAGAGTAGGCCTAAACTAGTGCTCCATCCAAACTCCACTGGGTCCACAGGGAACTTCCTGATTGGAGTTGCCAAGTGTCTGGGGGTAAACGGTGGTTTCAAAGACACATTGGTGAAATAGGGACATTGTGTAATTTCCCCCCCGATATTTTCATACTTTGTGTCTGGCGATTGTCTGCTGAAGGATACTTAAGAATATAATGTTCTCTAAATGATGTTAACGTTATTCATTTGTATCAAGATCTTTGCAAGATAGATTTTGCTAACCTAACAAGTGCAGCAGTAAGTCCATACAGACCTGAGTTGCTGAGACAGGCACCTTAGATCAATTCTTCAGTGTGTGGCATTAAAAAGGAGAGATGTGCCTGAGAGAAGGCATGTCTGTCTGCGCACCCTTCTCCATGCAGATGGCTGAGGGACCCACCACCGGGAATAGATCCACGGCCCATGCTACATCCACTACAGTCAAGGGTGACACTCACTCAGACATTCTGTTTCCCTGCACTTGCAGATATGAACAGGCCCAAGAGGTTTACTGACTGTGCGACTTGACTAGGAAGAACTGCCGTCACTGGTTCTTCCTGGAATCTGTAGAACTCTCGCTCACCCCTGGCAGACCACCCCTTTGATACCAGTGTGGAAAAGAAGCCACCTATCCCAAGCATCATCTCCACCCTTGTGGATACCATTCAGAAAATAGCTGCTATGATTAAAATGATGGGATTCTACAAATCGTCAGTAATAATTCATGGTTAAACTGATATCGTTCCCAATTACTGCAGTGAGTAGTGCAAATTATTGATCCTCCATGGCTGGAGAGGAATGCATAGGCCTCAGTGTTTTGGATATTTAAAAAAAAAATGTATCCATATATATACAGTGCCTTGCGAAAGTATTCGGCCCCCTTGAACTTTGCGACCTTTTGCCATATTTCAGGCTTCAAACATAAAGATATAAAACTGTATTTTTTTGTGAAGAATCAACAACAAGTGGGACACAATCATGAAGTGGAACGACATTTATTGGATATTTCAAACTTTTTTAACAAATCAAAAACTGAAAAATTGGGGGTGCAAAATTATTCAGCCCCTTTACTTTCAGTGCAGCAAACTCTCTCCAGAAGTTCAGTGAAGATCTCTGAATGATCCAATGTTGACCTAAATGACTAATGATGATAAATACAATCCACCTGTGTGTAATCAAGTCTCCGTATAAATGCACCTGCACTGTGATAGTCTCAGAGGTCCGTCAAAAGCGCAGAGAGCATCATGAAGAACAAGGAACACAACAGGCAGGTCCGAGATACTGTTGTGAAGAAGTTTAAAGCCGGATTTGGATACAAAAAACATCCCAAGGAGCACTGTGCAAGCGATAATATTGAAATGGAAGGAGTATCAGACCACTGCAAATCTACCAAGACCTGGCCGTCCCTCTAAACTTTCAGCTCATACAAGGAGAAGACTGATCAGAGATGCAGCCAAGAGGCCCATGATCACTCTGGATGAACTGCAGAGATCTACAGCTGAGGTGGGAGACTCTGTCCATAGGACAACAATCAGTCGTATATTGCACAAATCTGGCCTTTATGGAAGAGTGGCAAGAAGAAAGCCATTTCTTAAAGATATCCATAAAAAGTGTCGTTTAAAGTTTGCCACAAGCCACCTGGGAGACAAACCAAACATGTGGAAGAAGGTGCTCTGGTCAGATGAAACCAAAATTGAACTTTTTGGCAACAATGCAAAACGTTATGTTTGGCGTAAAAGCAACACAGCTCATCACCCTGAACACACCATACCCACTGTCAAACATGGTGGTGGCAGCATCATGGTTTGGCCCTGCTTTTCTTCAGCAGGGACAGGGAAGATGGTTAAAATTGATGGGAAGATGGATGGAGCCAAATACAGGACCATTCTGGAAGAAAACCTGATGGAGTCTGCAAAAGACCTGAGACTGGGACGGAGATTTGTCTTCCAACAAGACAATGATCCAAAACATAAAGCAAAATCTACAATGGAATGGTTCAAAAATAAACATATCCAGGTGTTAGAATGGCCAAGTCAAAGTCCAGACCTGAATCCAATCGAGAATCTGTGGAAAGAACTGAAAACTGCTGTTCACAAATGCTCTCCATCCAACCTCACTGAGCTCGAGCTGTTTTGCAAGGAGGAATGGGAAAAAATTTCAGTCTCTCGATGTGCAAAACTGATAGAGACATACCCCAAGCGACTTACAGCTGTAATCGCAGCAAAAGGTGGCGCTACAAAGTATTAACTTAAGGGGGCTGAATAATTTTGCACGCCCAATTTTTCAGTTTTTGATATGTTAAAAAAGTTTGAAATATCCAATAAATGTCGTTCCACTTCATGATTGTGTCCCACTTGTTGTTGATTCTTCACAAAAAAATACAGTTTTATATCTTTATGTTTGAAGCCTGAAATGTGACAAAAGGTCGCAAAGTTCAAGGGGGCCGAATACTTTCGCAAGGCACTGTATATATTTTTTTCCTTATCTCTGTATCTGAAAACATCAAAGCTCTTTAAATTCTGTTTCAATAAAAGGGGACTGCGAGTTCTGTAGCCCCAATGCCCTTAACGTCTTATGAGTTTCATGTTCAATAGCACAGCTATTAGGGGCTATTTGAGACATTGTCCCAAACCTGCTGTCCCTCCCTCCCTGCCCTGTTCTTAATGACCACATACTCTTATAATCTCCATCCAGCACAGACAGAAGAGGACTGGCCACCCCTCAGAGCCTGGAACCTCTAGGTTCCTTCCTAGGTTCCAGCCTTTCCAAGCCACTGTGCTTCTACATCTGCATTGCTTGCTCTCTGGCGTTTTGGGTTCGGTTTTTGTTTAAGCACTTTGTGATAACTGCTGATGTAAAAAGGGCTTTATGAATAAAAGTGATTGATTGATTGATTGATTGATTGATTGTAGGTATATCATTGCCTTCTTCTGGGAATGGCATCCATTAAGTAGTTCTCTCTAGGTTTCACAATGAAGAGGGGACCCTTCCCACACATTGGAAAAAGGTTGTTATGAAAATGGTGTCTTATTACCTGAATAAAGAGGTAAACCATACAAGACTTATGTGTAAACAAGGTGCATGATATAGTGAGAGGGTGTTCCCCTGCACTATTTGTAATTGGTTACAACTAAGGTATCTGCCACATGTACCTCTGCAAGGAAGGTATCACTCGCTAGTACAAATAACTTCAAACATAGCTCACCCTTACACTACACAATGCAGGTTTATTGAACGTTAACAAAAGTGAGATATGATGGTGGTTGCCTACAAGGATTCTAATCAAATCGCTATGACCAAATCCTTTTGATATTCTTTTAGATTCTAAGAACGAACACCAACAACGCTGCAGTAGGTATTCCATTTACAGACCACATGTGACAGCAGACTTAGGAGGCGAAGGAGGAGAAAGAGGGCATATTAAGAACCCAAGCAGTCTAGGCGTTGTTGTTGTTGTTGTTGTTGATGTGGGTCAGATGTGAGTCACTGTCTCCCTCCTGCTGGGGCTCACTTCCTGTGCAGCTGTGAGGAGGCCGTGAGGCCACCACTGGTTCTGCCACGTGACAACAGAACAGCATCCAGGGCCGGACGGACACACATGCCTGGTGGAGCTTGACAGGGCGTGTCCCCTCTGACGCTGCTCCCCTAGTCTCTTCCTCCATCCGTCTCTCTCTCTCTGTTTAACGGGTAGCAATTAGCCTGGGTACAAGGTTACTACTCCACTGCTGGGCACCTTGGGGCTGACATGCTCTGACTGATGGAGAGCTGTCTGTTCTGTTGGCTTAGTCATACGCCTAGGGGTGGATCTTGGAATTGTAATGTTGACCGAGCAAAGCTTGTAAACTACTGTACATTTCCCTTTCCTCTTTGTCAGTTGTCATGGGTGGGGCCTTAGTGTTGTCATGACGTTGGCCTCTTTGAGTATAGCAACCCCATCCCCCTCTCTCTGCCTCAACCCTTTCCTCCTTCAACTAGGCTGCTGTGGTCGGAGGTCGTAAATTCCCGAGAAGACCTCATGGACACACAGTTATAGAGAGTTGTTTTACATGGAGGCAAAGGAAATCCTTACACCTCACAGAACTTGAGGTACGAACAAATTTCATGTTCCGGAGAAAGTGTAAAAGATCGGTGAAGAATCGAGAATTACTAATGAATTACTTAGTTTGTAATAAATAAATGATTTAAGACAATTGATGTATGGATGACTCATAGTGAAGACTGGATTCGTGCAGATAACCAACAATTTACGACGTTTGGAATGAGACTAACGTGAGGTAAAATAAATCATTAATCAGAAGACTATTGATCAGATATGAAAATATCTGAAAGGTTATATTGGGAAATTATAACTTTGTAATCTAAATACTTTCCTTGGTGCCCCGACTTCCTAGTTAATTACAGTTACATGACTATTCAGTTTAATCGCATAATACTAATTACAGGAATCTTTAATTAAAAACGAAGTCTTCAATTTAATGATAGTAAAGACACGACAGTGTTTCCTTCCTAGGTCACATGTACAGGAAACACTCCTGGCTGTAGTCATTGAGGATATCAAGATGCCATGGAACAAATTAAGAAATGGAAATACTCCTGCCCAGGCCTACAGATACGAGTGGGAGAGGAGAGCACAGGGATCGGACAGTAAAGAGACAGGATACTGGAGGTCTCCTTTAGGTGTCTTCAAAACACTATAAATCATTTGGCAAAACTTCCCTTATCGTTTAACACCAAGGCTTTGACACAGTGGAAGGAATATGGTTCTGGGTATGATTGGCCTTACATCAGCAGATGAAATGTTCTAACCACAATTTGGTTTCAACAGCTCCGTGGCCTGCAGTGCACCCACCTGCCTGCCAATCAGTTCTTTGCTCAGAGCAACATGCAGGCAGCCTTCAGGGTGTCATATCTCACTGTGGGTTTGACTGTAGCTCCATCCTCTCTGCTCCATCCTGGGGTCTAGGGGATGGAGGGCTGGGTGCTGGAGGCTGAGGCATGGGCTGTGCTTTGGTCCTGCTGAGACCTTGCAGCACCAGGAAGAGGGAGAGTTGTGATTCTTGACTTATAGTGCTGCTCAGAGGATTGGTGTAATGGTGTTCACAGGTGAGGTTAGGATTATTAGTGTTACTGGAGATGCCTGCTCCATTAAGACGGGTGATTGCCAGTGGTTTACTGTTCTTGCAAAGCCTTGTATTGATATGTAGCCAATGACTGAGTGGCATGGGCAGGGGTGTCATGCACCCATTATTTTAGAGGGGGCACAAAGTATTTGATGATGGAGGGGGGTGGTCCTGAGGGGCCCCCTCTGGAATTCTGAGAACTTCTAATTTTTCAAACACCTGAAACAGCTTTTTCTTGCAATCTAGAGGCATAATCATTATGTCTAATTCTATGTAAAAAAAATATATGTCTTGGTTATCTAAGCATACCTCTTCACCTGTTCAATTATCATTTTGATTAATGATGCACATTGATTATTTAAGAAGTGTTATGCATTAGGAGTTTAGTACAACTGCAGCACTGGTATATAGTATCATCACCTACGAATTAAAGCAATTGAATTATTTTCTAAAGTCTAGCAACCTTGCCAGAATGCCAGCTAAGCTAGTTAGACAAGCTACTCTACATTGATTGATGCCTGAAATGGCAAGGTAACTAGTTATGAGGTTGGGAGATTGGGAACCTCTCTAGCTGGCTAGCTAAAGCCAACTTCATACAATTGCTAGGTGGCTAGTATTACAGAGAAACAACAAAACGTTTTTGTTAATTTTTTTCATAAAGAAGGAATCAATCGGCTAGATAACTTGATCAAATTCATTTACAAACATATCTCCTATGAGTCCTGCCCATCACCAGCAGCTAAAATCAAATCAAATGCTGTGTGGGCACATTACAAGAGATAGGTTCCCAAAACACAAAATATGTCCAGTTGTGCTGATTACAGTGGAGACTGCTGAGGGGAGGACGACTCATAATAATGTCTGGAACGGAGCTAACGGAATGGCATCAAACACATGGAAACAATGTGTTTGATGTATTTGATACCATTCCACTAATTCCGCTCCAGCTATGACCACGAGCCTGTCCTCCCCAATTAAGTTGCCAACCAACCCCCTGTGGTGCTGAATTCATGCAATGTTTCTATCAGGGTCAGGGCATATAAAACATTTCCCTTAATTAAGTTGCAAGAATGATCACACACATGTTCATGTAATCTTGATTCTCAAAATAGGTTCTCAAAATATTATATTTAGGTTTTACCCAGCATTCCCTCAAATGTTCTTCGAATGTTAGTCCCTATGTTTATAGAATAAGATAATTTGAACAGTCCATGGAGGTTTTTTATCATCTGTTAGTGCTGTTTTAACTGTTGAGGAATGTTGTTGTAAGACAGTTCATGTCGATGCAAGCAGGATTCAACCCTGATACCTAAGGAGTTTATCCCCTGGATTTATTCCACTGCACCACAGTGATGTGTCTCAGATGAATACAACGCTGTTCATATGTTTAGTCTGACTTACAGGTTGCGGTCTAAGTCTTTGCAGAGATAGGATAACTAAATCTTGAGAAAGATGTATCCTTTATTTACGTCCTATTCCACCAATCCCTAGGATGACCTCGTGTCCCAAATTGTACAGGGCAGTCCCGCATTTTTTTGAGGCGCTTTGTCCCGCAAACCAAACAATCATGTTCTGCATTTTTAGCAACAAATTCAAACACCACCCTTAGTTTAAAAAAAGATAGATTTGTCCTTTATTTCAGTCGGACATTCACACCTGTCTCTTGCAGCCACATTGAGTTTATGAAAAGATCAGTTGCGATTTTAGCATGTAAATCTTGGTGGGGCAAAAAAAAAAAGATAAGAAAAGTGGGACGCACGCCAGCAAAGCCACAATACAGCAGAACACTAAACCATACATTAATTGCACTATAACGGTGACAAACGTTGCCCACAAACTGACGGGGGCCTACATAAAGCTGTCCCAACCGCAGTCCCAACATCTTACCACTGCTACACCTAGCTATCAGCAGAGCTATGTCTTGCAGCGAAACAGTTCAATTCAGCCTCATTTACTGCCTTTTAAAAACATAGCTGATATGGCTGACTTGCTTAAGAAGGATTTGCCAGTAGATTGTCGACTCGATTCACCATGATGATGACTGCTAGCTAAGATTTTGAAAGCAAGGGGCTCTAATTTTTTAGGTCCACCCGAAGACTTGGCGGTGATGTAGTGTCCTTATGAATGACACTGAGCCAATCACGACGCATCGCTCCGTATTTTCTGCTGGCTTACCCCACCACCACAGAAAGCACTGAGCTAGGCTAAAACACCTGCATTTTGGAGCTGCCTTACTCAAGAAAACAAAAAAGAGACCATGTTTGTATGCGGCTTTATTAACACAATGATATATTTATTTTTTGACATTGTTTGCAAACTGATATGTGACACGAATTAATGCAAAAATAACATGCTAAAATGTGGGGCTGATACACGTATTAATGTCACGTATTAATGTCAAAATAACATGCTAACATGCTAAAAATGTGGGGCTCCGCCCCACCTGCCTATAATGATGGGTCGCCCCTGGAAAAGATGGAAAAGATAGAGTATATGATAAGGATGTGGTAGCCTAAGCCAACTGGTGATGATAAACACTTCTCCAATCATTGTTGAGATCTGATATTATGAACAGCGCAAGACTAGGCTTAGGCCAATGTCATAGACCTATCGCCAACCAATCATTTTTCTCAAATCCTTTCGGACTATATTAAGTACCACAGTATGAGTCATAAAACCCAGAAATGGTTCCAATTGTTTTTTCATCATTCAGTTTTCCATCTGGGACTTTAGAAAGTAAATTGAGGCGAATATATTGATAAAGCTTACCTTGTCCGAGAGAGAATTACATGGCTATCAAAATGTCACCCAAAGGTAAGCCTACACCCACCAACTGCACAATTCATAAAAAAAGTGAAAAATGGCGGAAAAACCATTGGAACCATTTTCACGTTTTTTTTTCTCATGTACATGTATGGTTCAGTGTTGCTTGCCTCAAAGTGAGCATCTGAGGCATTTAGCTCATTTGGTAGGCTTGCATCACTGGGCAGCTATCAGCTGGGTTTCCCTTTGTAATCTCTGATAGTTTGCAAGCTCTGCCACATCCGATGAGCGTCAGAGCCGGTGTAGTAGGATTCGATCTTAGTCCTGTATTGACACTTTGCCTTTTTGATGGTTTGTCTGAGGGCATAGCAGGATTTCTTATCAGAGCCCGGATTAGTTTCATGCTCTTTAAAATTGGCAGCTCTAGCCTTTAGCTCAGTGCGGATGTTGCCTGTAATCCATGGCTTCTGGTTGGGATTTGTACGTACTGTCACTTTGTGGATGATGTCGTCGATGCACTTATTAATGAAGCTGGTGACTGATGTGGAAAACTCCTCAATGCCATCGGATGTATCCTGGAACATATTCCAGTTTGTGCTAGTGAAACAGTCCTGTAGCGTAGCATCTGATTCATCGGACCATTTCCGTATTGAGCGCGTCCATGGTACTTCCTGCTTGAGTTTTTGCTTGTAAGCGGGAATCAGGAGGATTTAGTTATGGTCAGGTTTGAAAAATTGAGGGTGAGGGAGAGCTTTGTATGCGTCTCTGTGTGTGGGGTAAAGGTGATCTAGAGTTTTCCCTCTAGTTGCAGAGGTGACATGCTGGCATTGGTGGAAAATCTAATGCCAGCATCTTATATCTAATGCTTGTTTGAATGACTTATTCAAAACAGTCCATGATGGCTGCAAAAATACATAGCCTCATGTAATTCATTTTCAAAGACACAAGTTGTCATATCATTTTTCAAATACGTGATTACAGTTGGGAAGAAGTGGAATAATGAAACACGTTTGGAGAATAACAGCAGTGTTCTTGCTGACAAGCACAGTAATCACCCAATATTTGAGCCCATTGTTAAGTATGAGAATTATCCACTGATCAGACATAATAAAGTAAACAGATAACTACATCTCCTGAAGACAAGATTACATAAATCCAACCCAACACCCTAACCAAAGTATTGTTATATTCATTGCCCCCCTCTCTATAATCAAATTTACACTTTTGGGTTCACAATCTGTTTGACAAAATTATCTAGTTACAAATCAGGTCACCCTACCAAACCCTGTTAAAACATACGGTAGGTCTGTCTGCTGCCTTTTCGTAGTCACAGCCTAAACGCCAATCACCAAGCAAGGGGACAAATGCAAGTGTTTTAAGGGGCGTTTCTTTAAAACATGCATCCAATCCCCTTGATCCTTTGTGGATGAAATCGACTTTAGTACAGGCTGTCAAAAGGCTGCATTCTGCAATATATTTATGGACGGGAGTATCAGCAACCTAATTATTTTGACAACACTGTACATAAAACATCGCTACCGTGCTACTCTTTACAGTTGTATAAACTCAGCGGAGAATGTTCCACCCTCTCCATTCAACTCCACTTTAATCGCGAGGGGCGTTTCTTTAAAACCTGCATCCAATTCCCTCGATCCCTTACATAACTAGACCAATCATATACTTTGATGTGTCACGGTTCACAGTGCAGTGGCAAGACAGGACAATGATAGAGTTTATGCTCGTGATGTTAAATTGCAGGCGCATATGCTACTATTTCAGAATGATTTGGAGCACAGTTGAAAAGTTAACGCGCTGTACTTTTCAATGCGTAATATATAAAGAGGTGTGTCGTGAAAGCTTGAGAAGAGGGTCAAATGCGTGTGTCTCACAGACAATGCGTGGCAGCTCTGGATGAGAAGATTTCAAAGGTTTTGAAGAGCACTCTAAAAACACTCCACTAAGGCTAGCAGCAGCAGAGTGGCTGCGTCTCCATTTCTGTTATTACATAATTTGACCAAACAATTCTGATACAGAGTACCAAACCATAGCCTTAACCTAACCCTGCTGTCGTGCTTCATAGCAGGCTGATTTGGATTTGCCATGATGAAAAATGACAATAACGTAAATCTCTGCCAAAACCAAATTCCTTCAACGGAGGGAGGTCTGTTGTCTCCTTGAACGTGTCTTTGTTTTGGAATTTTAGAACCTGGTGATTTATGTGGTAGCCAGCCACCACTCAATCCCAAGCGCCTTCACTGGAGGCAGGGTCACATTATAGATGTTACCCTTACAAAGAAGATTGCCGTTCTGAAAGTGCACTAACTGCAGTCGACTGTGGTATTTTGGACACAGTAATTGCAGAATTACTGCAGTTGAACTGCAGTTATACTGCACTCTAACTACAATTACACTGAAAAATTACTGCAGTAAAACAAACAGTGTTATTTTGGAGACAGTATTTGCGCCATACTGCAGTTATACTGCGCTCTAACTGTAGTTGAAATCAAATTGTGTTGTTTACATACACATGATTAGCAGATGTTAATACGAGTGTAGCGAAATGCTTGTGCTTCTAGTTCCGACAGTGCAGTAATACCTAACAAGTAATCTAACAATTCCCCAACAACTACCTAATACACACAAATATAAAGGGGTGAATGAGAATATGTACATATAAGTATATGGATGAGTGATGGCCAAGCAGCATAGGCAAGGTGCAACAGATAGTATAAAATACAGTATATACATGTGATATGAGGAATGTATAATATGTAAACATTATTAAAGTGGCATTATTTAAAGTGACTAGTGTTCCATTTATTAAAGTGGACAGTGATTGGGTCTCAATGTAGGCAGCAGCTTCTCTGAGTTGGAGATTGCGGTTTAGCAGTCTGATGGCCTTGAGATAGAAGCTGTTTTTCAGTCTCTCAGTCCCTGCTTTGATGCACCTGTACTGACCTCGCCTTCTGGATGGTAGCGGTGTGAACAGGCAGTGGCTCGGGTGGTTGTTGTCCTTGATTATCTTTTTGGCCTTCCTATGACATCGGGTGCTGTAGGTGTCATGGAGGGCAGGTAGTTTGCCCCCGGTGATGCATTGTGCAGACTGCACCACCCTCTGGAGAGCCTTGTGGTTGAGGGTGGTGCAGTTGCCGATGCGCTGTTGTACCTTCTTCACCACACTCTGTGTGGGTGGACCATTTCAGTTTGTCTGTGACGTGTACGCCAAGGAACTTAAAACTTTCCACCTTCTCCACTGCTGTCCCCTCTGCTGTTTCCTGAAGTCCACGATCATCTCCTTTGTTTTGTTGACGTTGAGTGAGAGGTTGTTTTCCTGACACCACACTCCGAGTGCTCTCACCTCCTCCCTGTAGGCTGTCTCATCGGTGTTGTTAATCAAGCCCACTACTGTTGTGTCGTCTGCAAACTTGATGATTGAGTTGGAGGCGTGCATGGGCACGCAGTCGTGGGTGTACAGGAGGTGGCTGAGCACGCACCCTTGTGGGGCCCCAGTGTTGAGTGTACTGCAGTTATACTGCACTCTGACTGCAATCTGTTTTCGTAAGTGTAGGCAGTGGGGATGGGAGTTGTGTGCTGACTTTATACTCTTGTATAGTTCAACAGAAACAGTGCTAATCTGAAACATGGATGGTCCAAATCACAGGTTGAGAGTGACAGGACTCTCACTGACTACATGCCTAACATATTGATACATATTGATGTGCAGTGGTATACAGCTAGTGATTTCATCATCTTGCTGGCTGGCAAGTGTGTCTGTACTCCCTCGCAGCTACACTGAGTGGAGAGACGCTGTACTTTTCCACAGTGGTACTGGTCTGTTTGAAGGTAAACACACTCAGTGACGCATGCTTATTAATGTTTGTGGGGCAAAGGGAGTTCTAAGCATAGATCAGCGCTTCTAAGAAGGCAGTACATCATTATTTACATTATCTACATCCCCACAGAAAGAGGGGAAAGTAGGAAATGATCTAAACCAGTGAGTAGGCTACGAGAGGTCTACTGTAAGTGTCTGCTCTTTTTTCGTCTTTACTGCTTCGCCACATGAGAACATCATGCACGGCATGAAATAGTGGATTTTCCTACAATACAGTGGATTTGATAGGCCTAACAATAGACCAGCCTGGTCTTACAGACATGGTAAACGTAAATCCGGCAGACTGAAATGAGTATGATATGTAACGTTTGGTATGGTTACGTAAGACAGAAGGTTACTTAAGGCAAAAATGAAAGTAGGGTGGTTGGTCAGGGTGGTTGGGTCGGCATATAATGCAAACGTCTAATAATCCAAAGTTTGCATGTTCGAATCTCATCAGACAACTTTAGCATTTTATCTGATTAGCAACTTTGCAACAACTTACTACTTTTTAGCTACTTTGTTACTAACACAAAATGTCTAGAAACCCAAAGATTGTGTGTTTGACTCTCATCACAGGTAACTTTAGCATTTTAGCTTATTAGCAACTTTGCAACTTCTATTGCAACTTCTTAGCATGTTAGCTAATCCTTCCCCTTCCCCTAACCTCAACCCTTTAACCTAACCTTAACACCTAGACTAGCTAATGTTAGCCACCTAGCTAATGTTAACGTTAGCCATCTAGCACCCTAGCTAACGTTGGCCACAACAAATTGGAATTCGAACATATCATACAAAATAGATGATGGACATCCACAATCGAATACATCCCATACGAAACATAACATATCCTACTAAATGGAGGGAAACAGATGTACATTTACTATGTTACGTCTACTAGTGATGCATGGGCCACCTCATAACCCCCATCCATGTGGAAATAGGGGCGCACAGGTTTAGGGCCATTAAATATTGTGTGGATGAAGGGCGGGTGTGTGGCGGGCGGGTTGAATAAAGAGTAACTAATAGCCTACCTTAAAAAAATCCATACATGTATAATTCTTGTGCAATTTATATCTGTAGGGTACATTGAAGTTTTTCTTTAATTATTTTAGGCTATCTGGGAATAGTGCATAAGCCTACATTCGAGGGCCTAACTCTACACGCGCCATATAGCCTACACGCCAATCGACAAATGCTTTTGAGAACGGGCAGAAAAAGTTAACCTCAATCCACAGAGGCAAAAGGGACAATGCCAGAGTTGAATTCAATAAGACAAAAGCTGTGAAATGGAGAGTTGAAAATGAAGAGAAGGGAGGGACAGAAAAGTAACGCTTGGGAAAGATTTGGTGAAGTTGTAAAAGAGGATGATAGCAGCGCATTTGGAAAGTATTTGACTTTTTAACAAACGTTGTTATGTTATAGCCTTATTCTAAAATGGATTCAATCATTTCCTCCCCCCTCATCAATCAACACAATACCCCATAATGACAAAGCAAAAACAGGTTTTTACAAATGTTAGCAGATTTATTTTAAAAAACAACTGAAATACCTGTTTGGCGTAGTGGTCTAAGGCACACCATCTCAGTGCAAATGGTGTCACTACAGTCCCTGGTTTGATTCCAGGCTGTATAACATTCAGATGTGATTGGGAGTCCCATAGGGCGGTGCGCAATTGGCCCAGCGTAGTCTGGGTTTGGCCGGGGTAGGCCATCATTGCAATGAAGAATTTCTTCTTAACTGACTTGCCTAGTTAAATAAAGGTTCAATAAAAATTTAAAAGTAATCAAACCCTTTGCTATGAGACTCGAAATTTAGCTCAGTTGCATCCTGTTTCCATTGATCATCCTTGAAATGTTTTACAGAGTCCACTTGTGGTAAATTCAATTGATTGGATAAGATTTATAAAGTCACACACCTGACTAAATAAGGTCCCACAGTTGACAATGCATGTCAGAGCAAAAACCAAGAGACAAGATTGAGGGAATTGTCCGTAGAGCTCCGAGACAGGATGGTGTCGGGGCACAGATCTGGGGAAGGGTACCAAACCATTTCTGCAGCATTGAAGGTCCCCAAGAACACAGTGTAGCACTCCACCAATCAGGCCAGACGGAAGCCACTCCTAGGTAAAAGGCACGACAGCCTGCTTGGAGTTTGCCAAAAGGCACCTAAAGGACTCTGACCATGAGAAACAAGATTCTCTGGTCTGATGAAACAAAGATCGAACTCTTTGGCCTGAATGCCAAGCGTCACGTCTGGAGGAAACCTGGCACCATCCCTAAGGTGAAACATGGTGGTGGCA
The DNA here is from genome assembly GCF_045791955.1 of Oncorhynchus clarkii lewisi. Taxonomy (NCBI): domain Eukaryota; kingdom Metazoa; phylum Chordata; class Actinopteri; order Salmoniformes; family Salmonidae; genus Oncorhynchus; species Oncorhynchus clarkii. Next base: position 42,277,896 of record NC_092153.1, read on the forward strand.
GCATAATGCTGTGGAGATGTTTTTCAGCATCAGGGGCTGGGAGACTAGTCAGGATAGAGGGAAAGATGAACAGAGCAAAGTACAGAGAGATCCTTGACGAGAACCTGCTCCAGAGCACTCAGGACCTCAGACTGGAGCGAATGTTCACCTTCCAACAGGACAATGACCCTAAGCACACAGGCAAGACAATGCAGGAGTGGCTTCGGGACAAGTCTCTGAATGACCTTGAGTGGCCCAGCCAGATCCCGGACTTGAACCCTATCTAACATCTCTGGAGAGATCTGAAAATAGCTGCCCAACCTGACAGAGCTTGAGAGGATCTGCAGAGAAGAATTTGAGAAACTCCCCAAATACAGGTTTGTCAAGCTTGCAGTCATACCCAAGAAACCTTGAGACTGCAAAAATGTCTAAAAACCTGTTTTTGCTTTGTCATTGTGGGGTATTGCGTGTAGATTGATGAGGAAAATTAACAATTTAATCCAGTTTAGAATAAGTCTGTAATGTAACAAAATATGCAACAAGTTAAGGGGTCTGAATACTTTCCAAATGCACTGGATGTGTGGTGATTGAGGCTCTATACAAATTCGACAGTCACAAAAGGGGGACATTAAATAGGCCTATGGCACATTAAGGGAACTGTATTCAAACCCTTTGCTATGAGACTCGAAATTGAGCTCAGGTGCATCCTGTTTCCATTGATCATCCTTGAAATGTTTTAAATGCCTACTGTTCAGATGGGTTAAAATGTAAACTGAAATCTAAACACTGACTGCAGGTCTATAACCTCTCTAACAGCCTTAATCTTAACTCCTGCAAAATTAAGCATTTCTTGCAGTAAAAGGATATGCCAAATGTTCACTTGGGAACAGGAGTGGAGAAATTATTTATTTCAGCATCTTGAGAAAATGCAAATGCTGTTAGACACCTTCTGTTGAAATCTTATCAGAAACCTGTTTTGTTGTTTTCACAGCTTTCTATTTTCTTACAACCATCAAATTTATGTGACTTGGAAATTTTGAACAGAAAATCTTTTCTGTTTTTTTGTTATTGCATTTTCTCCCCAGAGAGAGAACGTTACAGATGTCAACTAGATTTATGACATTATTCTGGTTTATTTTGTCTTGTAGGGCACCATATAATGACAGAAGAGAAGCTGCATGTAATCAATTATAGACAAGTTGACTAACAAATAGCCTCGGAAATTATAAGCAGAAATCAGGCAACAACAACAAAACCTGCACCCAATGTTAAAAATCGTTCTGCTGTCTTTGATTGTAGCCTACAGCTAATTTTCTATACTAACGGGTTAGGGTTGGGTGCAGTCTTCAGATGTTCACTTTATCACATAGTCAGTCGGGGCGGACCGGATGGGTTATTAGCAATTGCGGGCGGGCGCGGTTTAGCAAACAGCCGAGTCGCGCACCACTAACGTGTACCCCTGAGTTCAGGTTGAATAGATTGACATACTTTCAACTAATAGGCCTACAGAACAAACCATTTTATTTGCCTTTTTTTTTTTAACAATTAGAACATGATAGGGTTATTGTTTAACTAAGAAGGAAAACTATAAATGCATGTTCTCACTAAGTAGTCCTACCATAGTTTACACAGGTGGTAATCTATGTCGCATGTATAAACCATTCATAAAGAAAAGGCCCAGAATTGATGGACCAATTTCACTATGCCTGTTATAGTCTTCTATATGCAAAATAAACTGTTTCGTCGCATATTCTACACTACCTGAATAGGGGTTTGTGTTATGACAATGATGATATAAATCAAAGTCATTGCAGTGCCAAAGAAGTGAAGGCCGTTCTCTGCGTGGGGGAAAAGCAAGCTCCCGCTGGTTACTGGGATCCCGAGACTTGCGCGTCTTTCTCTACCACACAGCCTCTGTCCCTCCCTCTTTCACTCTCCTTCTCTTCCTCATACTCACTCGAAGCTCGCTCACTCCCTCATACTGCTGTTCCCCTTAAAGCAGGGAATAACGACGGGGCGGAGGCAGTATTGGATTGATTTGCCCGCGGTGCGCAACGTCAATGGTCCACACCTGGATGTGAGTTTGACGGAAAGGTAGGTAGCAACATTTTGCATTGTATTATTTACATTTCAAAGCCTACATGCGGTACTTCCATGTCATCATAGGGAATAGTTTATTACGCTACAATATCTTACTTCTAAATAAATTGTTGCAGATGCATGCAAAAAAATAATCCACTATTGTTGCTCCGGCTAACGCTGTCCACAACACACACGTCCAAAAATGTACTTATGCCTCGTTTTTTAAATACAAAATGTTGGTAGGCTATAAGGCCATTTGTGGGCTATGCTGGATTCCGTTACTTAGTGATTTTTCTTCTTCTTCTTGATGTAGCCATACCGCACTATTTAGTGGAATTGGCTACAATCATGTTGTGCAATGGTATTCCATGTGAAAGACACACTAGACCCGAAATTTCTTTCACTATTTTACATTTAGTAAGGGAGACCATGTCAATGCTTGGTTATTCTGCAATAATTCCATTCCATACGGTTTAATTTATGCTCCTCGAGTATAAAGCGAATATGATTCGGAATATGTTTGGTGGAACATGCCCATAGCCTCATCATCATAACATCCCATATGCGCACACAGGAAATTGTGTGAAGGCGATGTGTGGCATGAGGTGATAGGAAATAAACGTTTCATTTCCATGGCGCGTCCTATGGCTCCAGAGGCACTACTTGTAGCGTCAATGACGCGGCTATTCGCCTGACAGCCCCCGCCCTAACTCCTGACAGAATTAATAACAAACCTAGCCTACTCTTCATGATAGTCATCTAGCCACAATGTCATAAAGAGCCAGTAGACCTACACAAATAATGAAGAATTACTCCATTAGATGTAACGTATCTTAAAGGGAGAAGGGAGTTCCCAGTATTGAGAATAAAAAGTTGTCATCATACACATCCCTCCCTATATGTTATTAGTATCACAGGAACCGTGTGGTGTCGTGAAGTGAGGGTAGCCTTGGGGTGACTGCCTGTTAAGCCCAAGGCTGTGTTAGCCTCCTGGGGATGGTTGCCGTGCAGAGGACAGAAGAGAGCACCTTCTATTCTATTATGGTATGTTCTGTTATATGACCACTCAGGTGGGTGGCATCTTGTTTAAGGCCCATGTAGCGGAGTGAATTTAGATAGCTGATTACACAGTCAATCCTTGAGCACTTATGTTGAATACATTGCCGGGTATGCTGGCATGCAATTGCTCACAAAGTGCTTTCACCTTTTATCATACCAGTTTCACCAGGCATTACAATCCATATCCAGTCAAATGCCTCACCTCTGCATCCCTTTGTTAAGCCTGCGTAACAGTGTGATGGCTTGAATCCCACTCACTCTTAAAACTAGCAGACTCTCACTCCCACTCACCTTCATGTTCACCTCCATGGGAGATGCTGTATAGTTTTTGTTGTTGTTTCTGTTCATTTCAGCCCTGCGCAGTTATCTCATAGTATGTCTCTGGTTGACAATTGTCAGTCTTACTTGGCTTGAGTATTGCTGCTTGTAACCAATGTTAATTCACAGCATCTCTCGTGACTGCAATATATCGATTTGTTTTCGTCCATGGGCTTTAATTTGTCTCAGTCCTGCTGTCAAGGCAAATTGGATCTTCTATCCCAACTCAAAGTTAGCACAATCCACTTGCCTGATTTTCCCCAGACACGCCCATCTCACACAGTGCACACACACTCCACCTGACTGATGCTTATGCACACACACACGCACGCACGCACGCACGCACGCACACACACACACACACACACACACACACACACACACACACACACACACACACACACACACACACACACACACACACACACACACACACACACACACACGCACACACACAGACACACACACTCCACCTGACTGATGCTTATGCACACACACGCACGCACACACGCACACACGCACACACGCACACACACACACACATATACACACATATGCATAACATGTTGAGACACCGATCCAAACGGCAAACACAGTCCCATTTCACACCCTCTCTGAAACACCCAAACACCGCCAGGGGTGCATGTTCAGTCAGGCATTTCTAAAATGACTCAGTGTTTGACATTTCTCAAAGGCATTTGTATGAACTGTGGACAGAATATTGAGTGACTGACAGCCCATCACCAATACCTAATCACTGATTGTTGTGGCCTTTGTCCAGATAATCACACCAAAGAAGGTATTCCTACTGTCACACTGGTATAAAGGATTTTGGAGACAGGCACAGGAATACACAATAGGGGTTTTTAATACACCCAAAACAAGCACGTATACAAAAACACTGAGCTGTACCCAAACAAAAGAGCGAGGGTAAACCATCGATGAACGACACCCGTAATACACACTATATATAGCAGGCAGCATAACAGCTGCACCAATGCATAGGTACTCACACCACCAACGGACATAACCGACAAAGACAGTGGGAACATATATAACATACTAATCAGGGGAAATGTGAACCAGGGATGTGTAATCAGACAAGGGTTGATAATAATGAGTCCCTTTCAGTGAAGCCGAGAAAGCCGGTGACGTAGACCTCCGGAACTGGTGAACAGAATGAGCAGCAGTACCGGGGGGGATCCGTGACACCTACAGATACAGTGGGGCAAAAAAGTATTTAGTCAGCCACCAATTGTGCATCTTTTTAAGTGGGAGAACTTGCACAATTGGTGGCTGACTAAATACTTTTTTTTGCCCCACTGTACCTCACTGTGAGGGAGTACAGTGGAAGCATCTGGCAGAAGTTAAATGAAATATATCATTCAGAAGACTAGAGCAGGCTCTGCTGCGTGCTCAGACTGGTCCATGTATGGTGGTGGTCTCACCTCTGACCATCATGCTTCTGATGCCTTTCTGGTTTCCTTGACAGCAAATACATAAGATCTGGACAGGGTTTCCCAAAAGCGTTGTGGCTCTAAGATCATCTTTCGTTCATTTAGTTTCAATGGAATTAAGAAGATCTTAGTGCTACGATGTTTTTCGGAAATCCCAGGCTTTTTTCAGATCAGATGCTTCAATAAAAATGTAACAACTTTAGGTTCTCATAAAAGGCAAACATCTCTTCAGTGTATTTAACCAACACCAACTACAATGCGTGTACAAAACATTAAGAACACCTGCTCTTTCCGTGACAGACTGACCAGGTAAATCCAGGTGAAAGCTACGGTCCCTTATTGTTGTCACTTGTTAAATCCACTTCAGTCAGTGTAGATGAAGGGGAGGAGACAGGTTGAAGAAGGATTTTTAAAGCTTTGAGACAATTGAGACATGGATTGTGTATGTGTGCTATTCAAAGTTCCCTTTGAATGGGGTATGGTAGTAGGTGCCAGGCGCACTGGTTTGTGTCAAGAACTGAAACATTGCTGGGTTTTTCATGCTCAGTTTCCTGTGTGCATCAAGAATGGTCCACCACCCAAAGGACATCTAGCCAACTTCACACAACTGTGGGAAGCATTGGAGTCAACATAGGCCAGCATTCCTGTGGAACGATTTCGACACCTTGTAGAATCCATGCCCTGACGAATTTAGGCTGTTCTGAGGGCAAAATGGGGAGTAGTGCAACTCAATATTAGGAAGGTGTTCTTAATGTTTTGTACACTCAGTGTATGTTATGTGTGTCACACTGAAACAATGGACATGGTCATTTGTGAGGCTTAGGGGGGGGGGGGGGGGGGTTTGCCTTCAGTGGACAATTTACCTCTTCATGGAGCTCTACGGTACTCTTCATAGGGCTGTATTCTCCATTACTGTTAACATTTGTCATGCCTCATACAGTATCTGACTGTGGCACATTAAGGTGAACAGCTTGCTACTGGAATTCTTATTTTTATGGAGGCGTTTACTTTGGAAAGCTTTCGAGTTGTTTCGTTTTCGACTGAATGGAATGTTGATTTGAATAGCTGTTGTCTACTCTCCACTTGAATTTGAACTTGGCACAGGATGGATATTTTGTTGTTATTAGATTGGATTAATGACGCTGCAACATTAACAACAAAGTAGCCATTTAATTCACCGAACCCGGCTAAATTAAGCCATGTATATAATGAAATAACTTGTGTCAATTGCCTTCCTGTGATCTAGCTATGTGAGGAATGCTTACCAAAAGCCTTGGTCAAATGACCATCTTCCTTGCGTAAAATACATGTGGTAAATATTTAATCTGTTGATTCAATCAGCTATCCAGCACGTGCTGGTGAAGTCACTGATGTTTAGCCACAGGACATAATCCTCTTTTTTTTGGGGTCTGAAAACTGTAACGAGGCTATGATAGAAATGCTCTATTAGGCCCTATTCCCACTACGAGAGACGAAGGAGAGTCAGAGGAGCGGCGTGGCAAAAGCGATTTCTACTTTTCATTTCACATTACATCCATGTGTTTCCTTTCGCTGTGACTGGCAACAAGTCATTCTTGGTCAGCAAACTCAAATTGACCATATATCAGTCGCCGCTAGCCAGCAAGCACAAACTATTTAACAATTCAAGCTACTTTTTCTTCTAAAACATATTACAATATTGAATAATGCAACCAACCCATATTACACTCTTGAATAATGCAACAACCAGAAGCATGTGCAGACAATGAAAGAGTTTATTTTCTCGTCCGTACACATTGAATTGACTGACAATAGACAGCGAACACCTCAAAAGTCTCAATGTACAGACATTTTCCTTATTTAAAAAAAAAAATCTGTTTAAAAAAACATTGCTATGCTATTACAATTTTTACTGTAATAGTGTTGGCTCAACAAGACAATTATGTTTACACTGCTCTGCTGCTTAGAGGGGGGGGCAACTGTAGGGCGAGTGTCGGGCGCAACGTCTGGAGGTAGCTGTGGAGACGTGACAAGTACACCAGTTTACATTGTAGTATGTGTAGACGCTTAGATCCAACCTCTTCAGACATTTATGCTCAAATCATTACTAAGTAGACCTCTATTTCTTCATCTGATACATCTGATACATATTATGCTGGTTTGCATCTTGTTCTTTCAGCAGTTTCTTCCACCCCAGCGTGTTTTTATAGTTGGTTTGTATTCGTTAAATCATTCTCTCTTAGCCAGCGCTGTCTTTCTTGCAGCCTACACAGTCCGAGTCAGCAGCCTTACTGGGTAGAGCTGTCAGACAGTAGCTTTGTTAACATTATGCCTGGAACACTCCTGTGAACAGTTTAGATCTCCCTTGCCCAGAGCATCACTTGCCTGCCTACACTCTTCAAAATAAAAGTGCAAGTTGGAACCAAATAAGCTTCTTTAGAGCAAAGCCATAGCGGAACCCTTTTAGGGTCTCTGAAAAATGATAAATGGGGATGATTCTTTGAGGAACCATACAAAAATCCCAAACCATAAATGTTTCGGCCCGCCAGGACCGGAATTAAATAGCCCTGCTGTAGAGTTTTAAGCCTTATTTGCATATTTCCCAGGGTGGATTTTAAGTGAATTTTAGATTTACCAGTACCACCCACGACTGTGTTTGCTAGTGACAGAGGACATGGTTGTTGCATTCATTCATTTTCAGTCTTGTGGCCTTCTCCAAATGAGATCCTAAGAGAATATGTTGTCATTAAATTACATTCTTTAAGACAATACATATTTCATAAGGCCTATTTCTTAACACAAGCCTAGTTTTATCCTAATACAGTTAGTCTGAAACTCATATTTTACAGCCTGCTAGTCATATTATGCTGGTTTGCAAAGTGATGTCTAATTCCTGTTGGAATCTAGCCGGAGTGGGTATTATCCAATTTTTTTCAAATTTTTACTCACCTGCAACCTGCATTCAGAATGACTGCCAGGGTTGGGAAGACCAAGATATGAGACTGCCTTAAACATCTAAATTGGAATAACCATTTCAGTAACAGGTGCAATAAGTCCAAGTAACAGATTGGATTAGTTTAGGAAAATGTATTATTTATATTTGAGTAGCATAAGATGACTCAATCAATCAATGTACATGCAAGAAAATATATATTGAAACAAACAATTCTAAAAATCAACCTGCAATAGAGCATGCTGGGAAATATGATATTGGTGTGTGTGGTTTTGGTTCAACTCTGGTTATTAACACCAACGCTGGTGTTCTTACACACCACTAAGTGTTCATTTAACTATTTACAATGTAAAGGCAAGAGTTCTCCAAGGAACCTTACGAGCTGGGGAATAGGCATTTATGAACACTTTTTGTCAGTGTACTGAGAGACTTGGATGAAAGAGAACTGCTCTTTCTCTGTCTGTGTCTGTCTCTAAGCTTTTGTATGTCTCTATGGTAAACGTGTGGCACATCTGTCTCACTCTGGGGTCATGTAGATACATGAGTTGGTCGTAGTGTATGTGTCTGTGTTTGTTATATGCTTGAGGCTGGAATTTCAGATCACAGCATGCTGATTTAAGCCACCCAAGCCATAGACTGTTCACTCTACTACTGTCCAGCAAATAGTGCCTGAGCATCTGCTCAGACAGATTCTACCCCCAAGCCATAAGACTGATAAATAACCACAAGACTGCTAAATAGTTAGTTGCACTGACTCTATGCACATTCTCAAGACTATATATACACTCACACTCACTACACTGACACTCACTACACTGACACTCACAGAAATCCCAAACACATTCACATACACTACATACGCACACACACATCATATGCTGCTAATCTGTCCTTTATTTGACTATTTTTATTATCTATCCTGATGCCTAGTCACTTTACACTGCTTTTTATGTACATGTCTACCTCAAATTCCTCATACCCCTGCACAGTGATATGGTACTCTGTATATTGCTTTATTCATAGTTTTTTTAATTTTTAAAAACTTGGCATCATTGGAAAAGGCTCGTGAGCAAGTGTTCCACGGTAAAGTCTACACCTGATGCATTCGGCGCATGTGACCAACAACGTATTGTTTTGATTTTCCCTGATTTGCAATTCAAATGAGGAAGTATGAAGCATCCACTGGGTCTGAGGCACAGAGGCAGTGCTCCTCGCTCTGCTCAGTCTTTACCTGGAGACAACCAGCCCCTGTACCCCATGTTAACCTCATAGACTACTAGACTATCCTACTACTCATTACCACGTTACAACATGCTGCCGTCATCGTTAGAAAATAGAAGTGCATTATCTTGCTTGTATCATTATTCATTTATTACAGTGCCAAACCAGAGGACATATGTACACAGACATTAGCACGTGGGCTTTACAGTGCGGCGTGTGTTGAGGACAGAGTGTATGCTTTAGTCCGTGTCTCCACTGAGCTGTCATTGCTGCTGGCCCTGTGGAATGTTCCCTGGCTCCGTGTTGTAGCTGGGTGAATCTGGTCACGCCTCATGCAGCGGTGCAGGGACGAGTCGGAGGGAGTCACAGAGACGAGCCACAGGCTTGGTCAGAGACACTGTACTACTGAGAACACACATAGACAGAAGAGGAGACTTTGCTTCACGCTGCTCTCTGAGGTTAAGATGGTAAGGTCTGTTCTGGATAGTGCCATTCATGTCGTTGTTGTAAAGTGTGGCGTTTCAGAGGAGTGATCACGTGCTTTTGTCTTGTGGGAGTGGGTGACATAATGTTTTTAAATTGTGAGGGATGTGGAAGGATATTACACTGACTGATAGCTGATGTTTTGAGAGCTACCTGTAAAACACCCGTTTGAAATGAGCGAGACAGTGTACAGGATAAGACACACCTGCAACGAACGGTAAGCAAAGTATAAGTCGGAGCAAATAGAGACCTGAAAAGCAGATGAAAGGATTGTAATCTCATTAGTGAGGAAACAATGATGCCTTTAAAAAAAGGACAAGGAAAATGTTTCCATAATACCATGGCGTGGAACTGGCCAGGGGGAGTTGAATGTCTATTCATGCTCTGGGATTGAATTAGGCCTTACAAGAGGTGTAGTGGAAACATTGCAGTCTTTTCAAAGTCGAATTACACCGCAACAGAGTAACTCCCTTGATTTAACACATGGAGGGTTGCGTTCTCTCGTGGTCAGACTGTTGACAAACACAGTTGATGGCTGAATTTTGAATGCAATATTAGTGCAATGTTTTATTTGTGTACCACTCCTAGACTGCAGTAATTGAGATGATTTATCTTATTGAATCCGCAAAACCTTGTTGATTACTGAAGTGCTGCCATCACAGGTTTTAAGGAGAACCATAGGACTATTTGCTGTCTCTGACCGCTGGGGACAATGGGTATTGTCTTGCCATAGGAAGTCAATGGATGTCTCTTTTCAATGGGCTAGACAGCCCGTGTGTTGTTGACGTTTCTAATGACTGCTGGGCAATGAGCTGTCTCTCCTCTCTATGTGTTCTCTCTGGCATCATGTCTCTTTCTCTCATTCCCTCAGTGTTGTCCCTTCACCTCCTACTACTGTCTGCTCAGGAGATTTATTTGTATCATCATTTTTTTACGTACTGATTCACTGGCCCCTCTCTCGCATCAGTCTCTGTTCTGATGAGATGGGTGTTCTGCTACTGTAAATCCTAGGGAGCTGCTATTTAATTTCCTTAAGACGGTTTTAGTCCTGCCTTTTATTTCCAGCTTGCCATCATAGCTCGTGGCGTGTGATGGGAAGTGTCACTTTGTCCTTCTGAAGGGGAGGCAGAGCCAGCCCAGAGAGGGAGTGGAGCATCCAGTCTGTTCTCTAGAGCTGCAGAAGCTCTCTGTGCTCCTGCTGATTGCAGTGAGTCAGCAGGTTCTGAGACTGGGATGAATTTCTCTCTTTTTTTCTTACATACCTGCCTCCCCCCCACTCTCTCTAAAGAAATCTCCCCTCCTTTTTCAGGGATGAGTCATGTCTCTCTGATCAAGTGGGATGGTGATTACATGTGCATGCTTCATGCCTCATTGTCTTTCACCCCAGCTCAGACAGTGGGGGTGTGCTCTTCTCTTTGTGCTACTGTATCTTACAGCCATCCAGTATCTCAGGGATTCAGTGATGTTGATTGGTGGAGGATATAAGAAAATAAGAATTTGTTCTTAACTGACTTGCCTAGTTAAATCAAAAAAAAAAAAAAACGTCACTGAAGAATGTGTTTTTCCTATTGTCTGTCCATGACGTCAGCGACGCTTAAACTCTCCACTCTAACAAACATCAGAGATTGTAATTAGCCTGTCAGGAGATTAAATGAGAAAGTTTAATCAGTGCTCAGGTGAACTGGGATATTCGATTCGTGCCACGTTTGTTTTTATGTTTTGATGATGGCGAGTTCCCATGATCTATGCACAGTTAGTGCTGCATAAAGTACCACCATCAAACTGGATATTGCAGGGCAGACCGGCTGGACAGGGGCGACATCACATCAGGAAAAAAAAACATGTCTTTGTTTTCACTCACTTCCCAGTGCTAACTTCCCTGGTCAGGATGCTTGTTGATGTTTGTAGGCTAGTCGCGTAGCAGCAGAAGGTGTGTGGAATAGTTAGGGTCTGAGGAGCAGAGGAGAGGAGACTACTCCTAGTCCCGCTGGGCCTGTCTTGTGGCTCCCAAACTGGTCAGACAGGTTGGATAGGAGATCCCGGATGTGCCTCACCATACTGCACTAGGTGTATGCCTGCTGTGTGCTTAGAGATCTATAGACAATGTACAGGATTATTTACAAGCTAACCAATATCAATGTATGTGTGAATGACCTCTGGTCTCAGGTAATTGTTGGTTTGTATGTAGTGTGTGTGACTGTGACAGGGGTGAGGTGTCTGCCGCCTGTTATTATGTCACAGTGCTACTTTACCCCTGATGCCTGACACAAGGACACTCCCAGCTCCTCTATCATGACCATGAGCACAGCAAAACACAGTATCTCTCTGCAATCAGCTACCAACTCTGCTCTTTCTCCCTGCAGACAGAACCACACTGCCAACTTTGGTCCTGGAATACTCAAATCGGTTAGCCATATAATTGACTCCAATATGTCAATGGGTGTGAGTGTCTCGGACGTTTTAGAACGTATTAAAACCGTACATACTTCCTATGATTTAAGATTCAGACCAGAGACTCACGTCCAGGGTGAGTTTCATAGTCACATTTCACACATTCTGTTCCTCATAAACAGGGCGATTTTACTGGGGATATTAAAGGGCTGACATTAAGTGTCTTAGTCAGGAGGACGTTAGACCGTAACCATTATATGACCTACGTACAGGCCTGCTGTCGAACATCTAGACTACACCACAGCTCCATCCTAAAGGACTAAAAACTGAAACCGAGTGATATGATTTGATAACGGTGTGCGTGTGCGTGTGTGTGTGTGTGTGCGTGCGTGTGTGTGAGTGTGTGCGTGTGTGTGTGGCAATCCCGATCTATTGATCAGTAGACTAACAATGATGTTTAAATCACTTCTCTGCTTTTTATATCAACTCAGAACTGAAACGGGTGACACGACTTGATAAAATCACCGCCGTTCAATTGTGTTCAACTGTATGACAAATCCTGATGTGTTCAGCAGTCAACAATTAGGGGGCTTGTTTGTGTTGTTGTGCTCACTGATGCACTGTTATCAGCAGAAGGAGGAAACAGAGCTCTCGGTTCTCCTCAGCACCTGCATGCAGAGCTACCCTAAACCCCTCAGTCGTGAAGAGAGCCCACGCATTGTTGTGGCGCTCTATGAGCAGATCGACGTATTTCTCAACTACAGGCTGTATAACTGTAATAACTATTCATTGGTAGTTGAGTCCGTTAGTTAGTGTAGATACGTTAGCACTAGTAGTCATTAGATAAAGTGAATTTCCCCCATGCAATGTAAAGCCCTTTGATCGAGACAACAAAAAAAAGCAGTCTATTCGAATCCATTATTAGTATTCGTTGCATAGTTCCACAGTTTGAGATCCTAGCATTTGTTCTGCTCTCCACACAGATCTTTCTGTGGTACATTGATTCTCATCATGACAACAGCCAAAAAGGTCCTTGATAATTTGTATCATGATGTTGAAGTGTAGCCGCTATGGTACCGCTCTGCTGCTGCATTCCTTTTGGACATTGACACTAGCACACAGTGCAGCCAACTCCTCCACAGTGCACTGATGCTTTCAGCTAGCACTCAGTAGACCCTCTATTCTGATGCACACAATGGTCTTAAACAAGAGACTGGTTTACTGGACTGACAGTAGGTCTTAAACAGTTAGCTCTTCGGCTCAGTAGTAAAGGCATTGACTGGGTGACTCTTAGTTAGGCCTCTCTGTGTCTAGATGGCAGTAACATTGAGCTCCCCGTTCGACCCCTTTACTAGCTCCCTGTCACTGACACCAATAACACACAGAGTCCCTTTAGCTTCCTTTCAGCCATGCTCTGATCCTAATAAGGAGATGAATGGCTCTATACAAACAGGAGAGTGAGCTGAGCTGGGACTGGACCCATGCCCACTGCCAGCCTCTCCTTATAAAATGTCTGTCTCTCTCCCCCAGAGCCTCTCCTCGCAGACTCACCCAGCCTCTCTACCAGCCTCCCCCTGCTTCTCTCAGCTCTCAGCTCTTTGGGTAGAATGACCAGGTCCCATGTAGCTGGAATCAGGATGTAACAACGAGGGACATGAATGTGGTCAGACAAGAAAGGAGAGAGGGCAGTAGGAACAAGTATTGCCACAAACACTTCCACCCTTCAGGACTCTCTCCCTCCGACCGAGGCAGGCAGACCAAAGCATGCTAAATGGGCACCAGCTGACAGAAAAAGCAGAGATTCTTTTGTGCTAAAACACATCTTTAGTGGCTGTCAGCGAATGACAATCCCCATGTAAGAAGTCATTGTTTTCGTGTTTTTAAGAAAATGGGAGTTCACTGGGGCAGTATTTCCACTTGGCAACTGAGCATGTGCCAATCAGGGATAGGATTTCCCAAGGGAGGCCTTTTCAACTAGTCTTCCATTTAATATAGCTCTGCTTCCATGGTAACTCTGTCTCCCTCATACAGAAGGGTGCTGTTCTCTTTGTTGAATGTTTTATACTCTAGCGTTCTTTTGTAGGTCTTAGTTGACATCTTAATTTCTTTATAAATGTGTCAGAAAGGTGTCGACTGAAACGGTGTGCCTGCCACACACATTCATAGCAGAGGTGTTGAATATGAGTATAAATGGTAACAACCCAGAGAATGTACAGTACTGCACACAGAAGCAGTTCATATACTTTTGAGCTTTTCAGATTAGGTTGAAATACGGTATTTGTTGCCACTGAATCTCTGGTCTTCAGGCTTTTTAAAGGACAAAACTGTAAGCCTTCATACCCACGTCTATCGACTATTGTCGAAAATGAAAATGAAAATCTTTCATTCCCTCACATACTATGGTATGTCTTGATATGTTCTGGCTTCTCGTCTTTACACATTACTCTAACATGCCACAGGACCCACGCCCGCATGTCCTTCTCATTGGTTCTTTGCAACTCCTTCAATACAGTGGCATGCTGTCAGCTCAGGGACTGAATGTGCACATCAGGGTTACCCAACTGGCGGCCCGTGGGTGATTTTTATTTGGCCCCCTTATGTGTATTTTGATGTTGTTGTTGGGCATGACTGTAAAAATACCAGCAAATCAGCTCCAAGTGATTTTAATTTTGGAAATGTGTTCCAAAGTATTCCCACGCATAACAGAGAGATAGATGTATGTGATCGAGTACAAGGTGTGACATGATTATGTTTGAGTCAAATATTATATCTGTTTGGGCTTCCTGTTTGGGATGCCAGCAAGTTTCACAGTTAAAATGTATATAACGCACGATTGGCATATTTTGTAATGATTATAGGTTTGGCTAGCATTTATTGCAGTCTTTTTTTTTGGGGGGGGGGGGCTACAATTTGATTTTGAGAGTCACTGACTGGAAGGAAATTCTGTGTTCTCACCATCAATTAAATTGAATAAACTCCCATCTCTGCTTTGAGAGTGATGAAATATTTTTTTTTATAGGGTCACGAATCGTATCTGTTTCCACAGCAACCACAATGATTTGCAGGCAGCTTATGGTCAGTGGATTGCTATTTGCAGCACTGCCGTGTGCTGATGACAGACCTACCAATGGCCGTTCAGAGTTTCGTCTGTATAGCCTTTGGCTGCATTTATTTATACAGTATCTGCATTCTCATAATCATGGCTCAGCCAAAGTAAGACTATCATTACGATTCAGTAAAATCAAACAAACGAGAAAAAGAAAAAAAAACTATTTAGATGGCTTGAGTATATTTGTGAACGTCCGGTTCAATCAAGTCTTATGTACTGTAGCAAAATTTGAAATGGTGTTTTTTTTACATTGGATAAAAGTAGAGACTCAGAGCTACAAAATGGTATATCGTACACTACAGTCGAGGAACAATTGGAAAGTAATTCTGCTTTGAAAGTTGCTAAACTTGTAAACTCACTTTTGAGAAAATGGCCTTTTGAATGTTTTGGTGCTACTCCTGGAGAGCCCTTTGTCTAGACCCATTTAGCATCGTTAACAAACTCTTAAGCTTTAGCCTCACCCATCTCTTTAAGGGTTGATGACAGTGTTCTGTACTAACAACAGCAGTCAAGCACCCAACATAACTTGCTAGCTACTTCCAGACACAAATGAGAGAACCTCCCCCCACTCTGACCATTTTGCTCGTCCTAGCAGAGCTAGTTAGGCTGTTTTCAGCACAGTTAGTCACCAGAGCATTGGTGACTAACTGTGCTGCTGGTAACAATTTTTTATTACGCTTTTTTGCAAAAGTTTACTGACACCAGCCATATTCAATGGGTGTTGAGCGTTCGTAAATTCATCAGTTATTCTGCACTCTGGCACACTCAGATGAGAGTGCTCTAAAATCGGAGTAGATGGCCAGACTGAATTTACGAACACACCCGAAATGGTTACTTGCATAGTGGAGACTTTTTTGTTAAGGCATGTATTTAGCTAGCTAAGTAAACAATGAACCATAATCCCAACTCATGACATTACTACCCAACATGAATCTGCAGGTAGCTAACCACCCAGGTTCAATGGTAGCAAGCTAACATCAGGCTATAACTAGACAAGCAAAAGGCTCTGAGATACGAATTAGAAGATCATACACGTAACGTTAGCTAGCGAGCGAGCCAGTCAGCTAACGTTAGCTAACTAGTTAACAGTACACTTTATCATGAAATTAAAATACTTTATGTCAAAATTAGAAACGTGTAATATCTGAAAATATAGCTAGCTAGACTATCGAGTTTATACATCATGGATGGACGTGTCTCCTGCCGGATGCCATGGTTGCCCTTAGTTTGAAGATGTAATCCGGAGACAAGTGTTTTTTTCTCCTTAGCTATCATACTCGAATTCCACTGATTTTTAGAACTCGGTCCTCCAGAAAGTGGAGAGCAACACTTCTGCAGTTTTATTTTGTGATACATAAAAGCAGCATTAGACTGGATTACCTAAACATACTGACCAGCTCAAATAGAGAGACGCGTATTATATGGCATGTCTAGCACACTCATTATCGAAGCCAGACGTGGCTAGCTGGAAGATTGCTGTCTTTTTCTGTGGCTAAACCAACTAGGCTCGTAATTTAACCATTTTATTTGTATGTAAAGATGGCATATACATTTGTTATTAATGCACATAAAAGTTCACATGTTCGAGAAGGCATTGCTTGCAAAAAAAAAAAAACACATTTAGATTTTTTTTTTAAAGTTTGCGTTCAAACGGCTCTTCTGTGAAGCAGTGACCAAACAACTAGTTTCCTGAAACGAGTCACATTTTGTAATATCACTCGCTAGATCAATGCAGGAAAAACTATTACACAGTAACGTGATCTAGTGTGTCCAATGGACAGCCTGAAATGACCACAGGACCCGTTGATGTGTTAGACCCCTTCTCCCAATGCTTTTTCCCTTAGTTGTCACCAAGGCAGTCATCTTGAGTGACCCTCTATGAATATGGTTTTGACATGAGATGGACCCCGTGCCCAGACATAGAGAAGGAGACCGTTGACTATTCTAGTGACAGGCTATTCATTGTTGTTGTTGTTAGACCTGCACAACGCTGCTTGACTCAAGAACAAGACGTAGACACGAGATCAATTTAAGGAACACGGCGGGAACTATCATCTGCACAATCGTAAATGTCCACCACTAAACCATAGCTCACACTTGGCAGCCAATCGTCAGAAAGGGTGATAGACAAGACCGTAGGAGGTGAGAGAAGCACCCACCCTCTCACAATTTCCCTTTACTAACGACCCTTCTTCCAGTGCAGGGATGGCCAGCTTTGATGGGGGTGGGGGCCACAAAAAAAGCTAAACTCATCATGAGGGGCCGCAGTGGCTTGCGGGTCTGTGTACCCACATCCATATCCACACATGCAGTCTGAGCCGGCCCTTGCCTTTGGGGGCACTAAGTTCAATTATGGGGGCCCACCTTGTGAGCAAAACATTTCAGTGGCACACCTCAAGATTTTTTTTGTTTTGTTTTAAGGTTCATTTCCTGCAATTCTACACATTTTGCCATGGGCGGAGAGAAGATTTTGCAATTGTATAACTATACAGAACAAAAAATAAATGCAACAATTTCAACAATTTTACTGAGTTACAGTTCATATAAGGAAATCAGTCAAATGAAATAAATTCATTAGGCCCTAATCTACGGATTTCACATGACTTGGCAGGGACACAGTCATGGGTGGGCCTGGGAAAGAATTGGCCCACCCACTGGGGAGACAGGCCCAGCCAATCAGAATGAGATTTCCCCCACAAAAGGGCTTTATTACAGATATAAATACTCCTCAGTTGTATCAGCTGTCCGGGTGGCTGGTCTCAGACGATCCCTCAGTTGAAGAAGCCGGATGTGGAGCTCCTGGGCTACCATGGTTACATGTGGTATGCAGATGCACAACCAAAATTGTACCTTGTATATTCTACTATACTAACTCTCAACTGAGTCCCCCCCTTGAAAGAAAAAAAAATGATATCATTTTTCCAGCTTTTTGTGTAAATTGATCCGCAAGCCTACACAAGGGAGGCCACTAGTGACATGTTCTGTGGCCGGGGTTTCCATGGTAACACTGCTGTAACATTAGCGACCTTTTGGTGGCATGCTGGAGATGCTGACCTCACAGCAGGACCACGCTCACACATTACACAATGTGCGAGCTAGTAACCCCAGGATAGAGGTCTACCCGGCTGAGGAATGTATGAAGGAGTTAATATAACCTACTGAGGAATGAGGCTGACTGGCTTCATGCTCCTCATCTAATGGCACGACCTCTGTCTGTCTCCAAACTGCCACTGATGCAAATATTTTCTGCTGAAACGCTGACCTAACCCATAGGATTCTCTATTACAAGCAGCCTTTATGGATTTTTCATTCAGCTGATGGTGGAACACACACACGTACACACACCACCCTTCGTTTAGCCTCAGGCTGAGCGTGGGATGACTGTGTGAGCAACACAGTACTGCTCATGTCAATCTCTTCACCATTGGACGCTATGAGCTATGATCACTGCTGTGTCTCTCTCTTTCTCCCGAATGGATGCTGATCAAGCTTCTCCCTGAACACCAATCACTTTAATAATGTTTACATGTCTTGCATTACTCATCTCATATGTGTATACTGTATTCTATTCTAATCTACTGTATCTTAGTCTATGCTGCTCTGACATTGCTAGTCCATATATTTAGATATTCTTAATTCCTTTACTTAGATTTTTGTGTATTGGGTGTATGTTGTGAAATTGTTAGATATTACTTGTTAGACATTACTGCCCTGTCGGAGCTAGAAACCCAAGCATTTCCCTACACCCTCAATAACATCTGCTAAGCATGTGACCAATAAAATTTGATTTGGCCAAGCCTCTGGGCCTCTGCAGAAGGACCTGGGGGATTTTCTAGGTCGTTTTCAGCAGTGTGTGTCTGTGTGTGTGTGTTTGTCTAATGGCACTCTTCCCCTCCATGGACAAGGCCAACCGGACAAATAGTGCAGCGTCAGCACATTAAGCTCCTTTTATCTCAAGGGGCAGGCAGTGAGCCATTAGAAAACTAAATGAAAGGTGTGTTTGTTTTGGTTCATTGTTGCCGTCTCTGGTTCTGTGTTTCAGCGTGTCACAGGGAGGTACAATAGTCTTTTGTTTCCAGGTGTTCCCTGAGCTGCCTGCCACTGAGTGAGGAGTGCTGAGCTGCTGCAATAGAGGTCATGTTCAGAGCCAGGGTCTGTTTGCTGCAGTGTGTGTGTGTGTGTGTTGAGCTGCAATATAGGTCATGTTGTGAGCCACCATTGATAGTTACTTCCTTCTCATCTTGCCCAAAGCACACCTTTATCCTGGCCTTACTTGAGCCATGCATCGCACACAGCCTTCATAATTCTACATGTCCCTTAATGGAAAAAAGCTTGTCGTGTTAAGCAGGCCATGTTAAAAAAAAATGTCTGAGATGATTACAGAAGACAGAAACGCAGCCCTATAAGCAAAGATCTAGATAATTAATGATGATGCAGAACGGCGTAGAGAGAAGAAGCAAGTCACACCCACCACCACACAAACCCACAACTCATTTCAATATCCTCTGACATATCTCCGTGGGATGAAACAGTGACCGCCATCGCTCTGAATGTGGACCATCACTGCTCTACAAACATACACTTTGAGATATCAGAACATGGACAACCTTAGTGTGTATTGACTAGCAGTTTGTGCCCCTGAGTCAGGTCTTTGGATAATTTAGTAGAGCCTCGGTGAGGGACATTATGGGTAAGCATGTTGGCCATGACTTCATGCCTGCCCGCCCTTCCCTTCCTCCAACCCTCTGTCCTCCGGTCTGTGGCACATTCAGATCAGATTGATGGTTTTTATAACTGGCAGCATTTCTACTAAGGATTCCAATGAACTGGGATTAAGGGCCAGCATACTAAACAGAGAGGTATATATGAGAGGGTCGACTGCTATCGATTCCCTCTGCTTCGATCTGACAAGCAGCCCATGAAGGGAGGGAGTGTCCCGGTGGTGACTGATGTGCAGGATCAGGATCAGTCTGAGTTGTAAAGCTGTGTGTGGTGCAGTAGAGATGGTGTGGGTGTGTGTAGCTCTAAACTGAACTGGGTTTATTTTGGAGCTGGTTTGGTGTGTGTGTGTAGTCTGTCGCTCACTGCACAGTTGGGTAGGGAGGGGTTGGTCTGGATGACGGTCTGGAGACAGGGTCAGCCAGGCTATCAGTAAGGCCTCCTGGGGGTAGGTACTGTCCGGTGAGTAGCACTCTGTGGAACAGCTTGTTGGCTGTCAAGAAGTCAACTCCCTTTTCTGCCAGAAAGCTCACACACATGCATACACATAGACACGCACGCACATACACACACATGTAGTTACAGGCCCTGCGCCGCAGTGACGCATAACCTCAGTGGGAGGTACAGACCACGAGAAGAGCCTCCTCTCTCACTTATAAACACGCTACGACGTTGCGACAGTGTGTGTGTGTACTTCGTGTGTCTCTCTCTCTTTGTGTGTGTATGTGTAAATTACATGGTGCCTCTTTTAGACGGCTGTACTGTTTGTGTGTATTTGAGAGCTCCCACGTGAGAAGCTGCAGTACTGTAGCTGTGAGTCGTTTGAGAGGCTGTGAATCTGTTGGCTGGCCCATTGCGAAGTACTCTAACGAGTCAATCTCCGTGTGAAACCATGTTGTGCAACAGTGTAATCCTTCAGTATGGGCTGTATTTATCTGTCTTTGCAGATGGATTCTTGTAGCCTACATTGTTACAAAAAAAGGGTTCCAAAAGGATAGCCATTTTCAGTTCCAGGTAGAACCCTTTTGGGTTCTATATAGAGCCCTCTGTGGAAAGGGCTCTACATGGAACCGAAAAGGGTTCTTCAAAGGGTTCTCCTATGGGGACAGCCAACTAACCCTTTAAGGTTCTAGATGGCACCTTTTTTAGAGTATATCTGGACAGCTTTGGTGTGTGTTTGGGTGCAACAGAGGGATTTATGGTCTGCTGCTTAATAAACACATGATTAGCTGGCACTTGTGCAAAGTACAGGTAACTGTCAAAATAAAGGAAACCCCAATAAAGTGTCTTAATAGTGTGTTGGGACACCACGAGCCGCCAGAACAGCTTCAATGCGCTTTGGCATAGATTCTACAAGTGTCTGGAACTTTACTGGATGCGACACCATTCTTCCACAAGAAACTCCATCATTTTGTTGATGGTGATGGAAAACACTGTCTCAGGCACCACTCCAGAATCTCCCATAAGTGTTCAACTGGGTTGAGATCTGGTGACTGCGCACACACACACACACACCCTGTGCTCATTTGAGATCCCCTCTTTCACAGTAACTGAGATCTCTTCTTCTAGCTCTGGTAGCCAAAATAATGGGCAACTTGGCATTTTTACAAATGACCCTAAGCTTGATGGGATGTTAATTGCCTAATTAACTTGGGAACCACATCTGTATTCAAAGCGCCTGCTTTCAATATACTTTATATTTTATTTATTTTACCTTTATTTACAATGACGGCCTATCCCGGACGCCGCCCTATGGGACAATCACGAACGATTGTGATACAGCCTGGAATCAAACCAGGGTCGGTAGTGATGCCTCTAGCACTGAGATGCAGTGTCTTAGAGCGCTGCGCCACTCGGGAGCCCCCGAGTTTCCTTTATTTTGGCAGTTGCCTATATACTGTGAGTTCAATCAGTCTGTTGTGAAAATAGGTATGGTGACTTAAGGCGGACCAACAATCCCCTGTGGTGGGGTCTGAATCTGGGGAATAGAGCCTGTTTGTTTCACACCAGCGCACAGAGCCAGTAGACATACGCTAGCAGATGTACACATCTTTTACACTGCAGAGGATGAATGTCAGTAAAGGCACAATCACTTGTGTTAATATGTGTTCCACTGCTAGCTCAAGGACACCTGCCTCATTTCACCATGCTGCCGCTTTCTACGGATTTTTGTTTGTCTTCTGTGAGATACTCTGGACCGGCAGCAGTAGTGGATAAAAAAAAAAGATGGCGCAGTACTGCAGTTATTTGGCACATCAATAAAAACAAAACATTTTAAGTAAATGCTTTGTTATTCTGCTCAAACATGGTTTGCAGTTTGAGACATTTCAGAAGATTATACAGATTTAAATCATTGGTTAGAAGGCCTGTACAGTTTGGCTTTGCAGAAAACGATCTTGCAGTCCCAATTTTAATTTAAAACCTCTTAAAGGTTTGGGCATTGCATCTCAGTGCTAGAGGTGTCACTACAGACCCTGGTTTGATTCAAGGCTGTATCACAACTGGCTGTGATTGGGATTCCCATAGGGCAGCACACAATTGGCCCAGCGTCGTCCGGGTTTGGGGTAGGCCGTCATTGTAAATAATTATTATTTTCTTTACTGTCGTGTCTTGGGCTATGCCGGATTAAGTGATATGACATGCTATTCTATAAAATAATTTATCCGTAATTAATATCACCTGATTGAGCTAATCATGTAAATGTAATTAACTAGAGAGTCGGGCACCACAAAATAATATTTATAGAGCTGTTATCTTCCGAATAAACTCTTAAAGACCTAGTAATATTTTACATCCATAGCAGTCAACATTAATCTTCATCTTACTTCAGTCTCATCTGAAAGTTGTACATTCTTGTTTATCTGCAAGAACCCTGGCTAACAATTTCAATCAGCAATACAAAATTGGGTTTAATTATTTATTAACTAAATACCTAACTATTGACACAGAATTCACATACACACAATTAGTCATAACTTGATTACAAATTACGTCATAAAGGAAAATGTTCCTAGCGGGCGGAACAGATATGACGGCTGGTTACACAAAGGAAAAGGGGCTGGGTTGGAGTGAAAGAGCGAGAAGACTGAGGGACACAGGGAGAAGCTGTGCTATCGTAAATACAGTATCTTATGCATTCTAAATTACTGCCGATTTGGAAAAGGAAAATGCAATAAATATTTACTCTGAGCTGCGCTTCAGTAGGTTGGTGGTAGATGGAAGGCCGTGTTGCCAAACCGAGTTCTCTGTCCTTTGAAGAATGTCTCTGGTTGTCAATTGGATACGTTGTAGTAATGTCGTTGTGTAATAGACGGGATACTCTGTCTGTTCATTCCTAACCTGCTTTTGCAGCTGCGTTCGCTAACTCAACAGCTAGGAGGTATCCCTTCTGTAGTGAGTTCAAAGTTCATACCATTCGCAACCAAAGCTCATGCTGATGTTGGCTTCGTTCTGTTGTTATTATCTGAACCATTCTGACATAGGACCGTCGCCCTCATATCCTCGGAACAGGAAGTTATGTTGTCGTCAAGGCTTTAAATAGGAAGGGAGAAAAGGGGTGTGTGTCATAGTTTACAACCTCTGTCTCTTCATGTGGGCGGGCCACTGAGTGAGCAGCAATATCTTATGAAAACCCACATCTCACATTTTAGAAGCTAAAATCACATTCGCATATGTTCAATTGTTCGGATTACCAGAATATAGTTCATTTCCCCCCACATTCTGATGTTCCCAGAATCTCTATGTTAACCAAGTTTAAAAAAAAATGTAACCTCAGTAGGGTAGAGAGAGGAAAAAGGCGGGAAGAGGTGTTTATGACTGTCATAAACCTATCCCCCAGGCCAACGTCACGACATTACTGACTTGTCTAGTTAAATAAAGGTAAAAAATTCTCCGCCATTTCCTGGTTGCAAAAATTCTAATAGTTCACCTAGATGATTGTACCATCTAAACCAATGTGAAGTATATTTTCCATAACTAAAAATATTGTATTTCCAACTGTTTGAAGCTGAAGTCACAAAAATGACACTTAAGAACGGGAAGAATAGAAATGGTGCACATAGAACAGATCTACTGCTTCTTAGACTTGCTTTCAATGAGAATTACAGATCTATAACTCAATTTCTATGTGAATTTGGTCGGTCGCCCAAAAGTCACATATTGTAGCTTCAACAAAGACACAATCTTGTGGTTCAGTTACAGCTTAACGCCTTAGGAAAACAGTCAATAACGTTCTGTAGATATGTATATTTGCAAAAAACCCTTGACGTGTTAATAGGCAGTGAATGACTAACCAGACAAAACAATACTGTTACCTCTGTTTCTGCTACTCATATTAATTGAATGAGAATGCATGCAATAAGTAGTGCACTATATAGCGAATAGGCTGACTTTTGTAGTGACCTTTGTAATGCAATACAGTACTGACTTTTGTAGTGTACTATATAGGGTACAGTTAGCTTGCACTTTACACACCTTTCTGCAACATTACCATAGCTCTGAGACAGAGAGTAGTCAAGGGCTTCTGACCATGTTTTCACCTACTGTTTTCTGTGAGCTCCGAGCATGCCACAGTAATGAGAAGCCCAATGGCTGCGATTATTCATGTGAGCTTCAACCTGAGCTAAGGTCACAGGCAATGAACGTGCAAATGTATTTCCCGAGAGTCGTCCATCTCCTCATTTGAATTCCATGCTGTCACTGTCACTTGTCCACTCAAGCTTAACATTGTTGTCATCTATCGCCCACCAGGTGACCTTGGAGAGTTCCTCAATGACCTTGGCACCTTGATGAGCTCAATTTCCTGACGATGGCTCACTGCTCTTCATACTTGGTGACTTCAACCTCCCGACGTCTGCCTTCGATTTAATTTCTTTCCAACTCTTTCTTTCCCCTCCTTGTTTCTTTTGACCTCACACTTTCCCAGTCCCTCCAACTCACAAGGCAGGCAATACACATGACCTCATCTTTACTAGTCTGCTCGCCTAATAATCTCACTGCAACCCCCTCCAGGTCTCTGATTAATTTGTTTCCTTTTCTGTCTCCCTTTCCTCCAACCCTAACCACTCAGGCCCTACCCAGATGGTCATGCGCCATCACAATCTTTGCTCTCTCTCTCTCTCTCTCTCTCTCTCTCTCTCTCTCCCATACTCTCTTATCTCTCCATTCTGCTAAATCCTTCTCTCTTCTGTCTCCTGATTTTGCTTCTTCGACCCTACTCTACTCCCTTTCTGCATCCTATGACTCGCACTGTCCCCTTTCCTTCTGGGCGGCTCGTCCCTCCCCTCCTGCTCCGTAGCTGAGTGACTCATTGCAAGCTTACAGAATGGGGCTGCGGGCAGCTGAGCGAAAATGGAGAAAAACAAAACATCCGGAGGACCTATCATCCTTTCAGTTCCTCCTCTCTACCTTCTCTTCCTCTGTATCTGCTGCTAAAGCCACTTTCTACCACTCTAAGTTTCAAGCTTCTTCTTCTAACTCTAGGAAACTATTTTTTCCACTGGTCTCACTCACACAGAACTACCCTACGCCTTGACCTCTTTTTACCCTTTCTCTCCAGATGACATCCTGTGACTAGTGAGGTCTGGCCACCCGAAAACCTGCCCGCTCGACCCCATCCCCTCCTCCCTTCTCCAGACTATCTCTAGACACCTTATCCCATTCCTCACTTCCCTCATCAACTCATCTCTGACCACTGGCTGCGTCCCCTCTGACTTGCTTCCCTCCTCAAGAAACCAACACTCTTCTGACGTCAAGAACTATGCACCTGTATCCCTTCTTTCTTTTCTTTCCAAAACACTTGAGCGTGTTGTCTCTGATGAATTTTCTCCTTATCTCACTCAGAACGATCTTCTTAACCCTAACCAGTCAGGCTTCAAGACGGGTCACTCAGCTGAGGCTGACACTGCTCTTCTCTGTGTCACGGAGGCTCTCCGCACTGTAAAAACTGACTCCCTCTCCTCTGTTCTCATCCTCCTAGATCTATCTGCTGTCTTTGACACCATGACCCATCAGTTACTCCTCTCCACCCTCTCAGGGTTGGGCGTTTCAGGCTCTACACATTCTTGGATAGCATCCTACCTGGCAGGCTGCTCCTACAAGGTGAAGTGGAGAGGATCTGTGTCTTTACCACATACTCTCACTACTGGTGTCTCCCAGGGCTCGGTTCAGGGCTCGGTTCAAGGCCCTCTCCTCTTCTCTCTATACACCAGGTCACTTGGCTCTACCATATCCTCACATGGTCTTTCCTATCATTGCTATGCGGATGACACACAACAACTTTTCTCCTTCCCCCCTTCTGACAACCAGGTGGCAAAGCACATCTCTGAGTGTCTGGCAAATATCTCAACTTGGATGTCGGACCACTACCTCACCTCAACCTCGACAATATTGAACTGCTCTTCCTCCTGGGGAAGGCCTGCCCACTCAAAGACCTCTCCATCACGGTTGACAACTCCATAGTGTCCCCCTCCCAGAGTGCAAAGAACCTTGGCGTGACCCTGGACAACACCCTGTCTTTCTCTGCAAATATCAAAGCAGTGACTCGCTCCTGCAGTTTCATGCTCTACAACATCCTTGGAGTACAACCTCTCCTCACACAGGAAGTGGCGCAGGTCCTAATCCAAGCACTTGTCCTCTCCCGTATGGACTACTGCAACTCGCTGTTGGCTGGGCTCCCTGCTCGTGCCATCAAACCCCTGCAACTTATCCAAAACGCAGCATCGCGCCTGGTTTTCCACCTTCCCAAGTTCTCTCATGTCACCCTGCTCCTCTGCACACTACACCTGCTTCATGTTGAAGCTTGCATCCACTACAAGACCATGGTACTTACCTATGGAACAGCAAGAGGAACTGCCCCTCCTTACCTTCAGACTATGCTCAAACCCCACACCTCAACCCGAACACTCCATTCTGCCACCTCAGGTCTCTTGCCCTCCAACCCCAACGGGAGGTCAGCTCCCACTCAGCCCAGTCCAAGCTCTTCTCTGTCCTGGCACCCCAATGGTGGAACCAGCTTCACCCTAAAGCTAGGACACCAGAGTCTCCCTGCCCATCTTCCGAAAACATCTGAAACCCTACCTCTTCAGACAGTATCTTAAATAATCCTCCTCACTTCGACCCCCCCCCCCCCAAATAAATAAAAATAGATAAAAAGAACACAACCAGCACTTGCACTTGATAACCCCCCCATATGCCTGTGATATGTGGTTGTCCCACCTAGGTATCTTAAGATGAATGCACTAACTGTAAGTCACTCTGGATAAGAGTGTCTGGTAAATGACTAAAGTATAAATACCAGAGCATTTCTCTACCAGTCAGGAACTTAACATTTTTGCAGATGCTCTTATCCAGAGCGACTTACAGTAGTGCGTCCATGCATTTTCATTTGTAACAGTCCCCTGTGGGAATCAAACCCACAACCCTGGCATTGCAGGTGCCATGCTCAACCAGCTGCGCCATATAGGACCCTGTGGCAAGACATCAGATACAGAGACAGGCATTCACAGTGTCATAATAACAATGTAATGAGAGTATCCACCAGCCTTAATGCAATTAACTGCGTTGCGGAGACCCACTTACCTTCTCCCATATAGATTTCACTCAGCCATAGTGAATACCACCCCTCTGTGTCAGCTCAGCTGAAGGCTGTTCAGGGTGAAGCTGTACTTTGGTAGAAATCCCCATAAACTGAAGATGAGTGGCCATTTATAGTTTGGATGGAAATGATCCAACGATTATGTTCAATATAATAATAAACTACATTCGTCTACATCAATCTGACTCCAATATTATGTGAATCAATGGAACAGACACTTTGTCTCTGTAGGAGTCTAGTCAAACTAGCGAGCCTCACATCACCACTTAGTATGACTATAATGAACATGTCTAACTTGCACCATTATGCAATTATTAAGAGACTAGATACAAATAGCTAATCCTGGCGACCAATGTTCTAGCAGTAATTTATTGAGGCAAACAGATCATAGATGTCATGGTGGTACCCGAGCATGTGTAGTATATAGTGTAAATAAGAACTATCAATATACCTACTAAATACTCTGTAAAATGAGGAATGCATTTACTCAATTCAGCTAATATAATTTATTAGTCACAAAATAATTAACACTCAAACACTTAGTGTACATGATACATTACAGACTACTCAGAGTAAATGATGATCGACTAAATAAGATGTAACGTTCCAGCACGTGTCTTCAATTCAGAATAATCTCTAAGAGAAAAAACGATATGATATACGCAGGAGCTTGGTAACAAGTTCTCAAAGTATGAACAAATTCCCTCTCCTGTTAACCAGGGCTCCCGAGTGTCGCAGCGGTCTAGGGAACTGCATCTCAGGGCCAGAGGTGTCACTACAGACCCTGGTTCAATTCCAGGATGTATGCTTCAACCAGTTGTGATTGGGAGTCCGCACAATTGGGTAATAGGGTGGCGCACAATTGGCTCAGTGCTGTCCAGGGTAGGCTGCCATTGTAAATAATATTTTTTTCTTATTGACTTGCCTAGTTAAATAAAATAAAAAATTCGAGCAGGAACTTGCCCCCAACCTGAATTAACATTTCTTTGCACTGTGCTAGTAAAAAAAAACAAACATGAAAACACACCCAGATTCTAATCACCTCAATTTAAATGATAGGAGTGCACCCCTGTGTAGCTCCTCTTTGAACTGTCCTCCATCCAATGAATAAAATACGTTTCCATGTAACAATTATCAATAGCACTTACAGTACAATGAAACATATCAAAATTCATAACTCTTTATGAACTATTGAAACAATGCAAACATGATAATTTAATTCACATTGTAACATTAATTTAGTCTAGTTCATGTTTTAATACAGGCCTGGGACATTATTTTCCATGGAAGGCCACATTAGAGTATATTTTTGCCATCACGGGCCAGAATCATATTACAGGATTATACGTCATGTGTATGACTGTATTGGCAGATATATCTACTGTAAATCACATCCAGATATGCTACTCATTTTACTTTTTTAACATGCATAGAAATAAACCACATCCATGTTCTCCTTTTGGTAGGTATTTTCATTATTAAACATGCATTGAATTACACGGATGGAAAGGTACACTGCATTCAGCACCAAGGACAGAACTCTTGTTAACGGGTATGCACAAAAACACAGGAACGAGAGAGAGCTCAACATTACATTTAAACTACTCAATCAGTGTGAGGAGTAAAGTCTCTGATGGGCGTTGACTAGAGCAGTGCAGTCAGGTATAGTTTCTGACATTGCTATGCGCAGTATTGCTGAGAGGTGAGAGTCAGTAAGAGATAATCTGTGCCTTGACTTGTTATATTTCATCACTGAAAATGTCTGTTCACATACATAGGTTGACCCAAACAGTACAAACATCTTCTGAGCATGACTCCTAATCTTTGGAAAGTTTTGTTCATCGAGAGATGCATAGAACCTCGTCAGTGACATTGTTTTGAATAGTTCTCCAATCACTGCATCAGATCGAAGATCGATAAGCTCAAGTTGCAGGTCAGTGGGAGAGTTATCCACATTGAAGGTGAAAGGAGAGGAAACTAAGAGCATGTAATTTTCCACACTTTGAAATCCTCAAAACGACGGGAAAACTCACCGTTCAAAGCACGCAGCAGCGATGTATACTTCTCCCGCTGGTCATCTGATAGAGGACAGACTAGTAATGTCGGAAGGTGGGTGAGATTGTTGTCATCTGATAGGGGACAGACTAGTAGTGTTGGAAGGTGGGTGAGATTGATGTTATCTGATAGGGAACAGACAAGTAGTGTTGGAAGGTGAGTGAGATTGTTGTCATCTGATAGGGAACAGACTAGTAGTGTCGGAAGGTGGGTGAGATTGTTGTCATCTGATAGGGGACAGACTAGTAGTGTTGGAAGGTGAGTGAGATTGTTGTCATCTGATAGGGGACAGACTAGTAGTGTTGGAAGGTGAGTGAGATTGTTGTCATCTGATAGGGGACAGACTAGTAGTGTTGGAAGGTGAGTGAGATTGTTGTCATCTGATAGGGGACAGACTAGTAGTGTTGGAAGGTGGGTGAGATTGATGTTATCTGATAGGGAACAGACAAGTAGTGTTGGAAGGTGAGTGAGATTGTTGTCATCTGATAGGGAACAGACTAGTAGTGTCGGAAGGTGGGTGAGATTGTTGTCATCTGATAGGGGACAGACTAGTAGTGTTGGAAGGTGAGTGAGATTGTTGTCATCTGATAGGGGTCAGACTAGTAGTGTTGGAAGGTGGGTGAGATTGTTGTCATCTGATAGGGGACAGACTAGTAGTGTCGGAAGGTGGGTGAGATTGTTGTCATCTGATAGGGGACAGACTAGTTGTGTTGGAAGGTGGGTGAGATTGTTGTCATCTGATAGGGGACAGACTAGTTGTGTTGGAAGGTGGGTGAGATTGTTGTCATCTGATAGGGGACAGACTAGTAGTGTTGGAAGGTGAGTGAGATTGTTGGCTTCTACTTGACGGGTCAGGAGGAGTAATTTTCCCTTTAAGGCTTTGACAAGGCTGTATATCTGATGTGCAAAAAGGCCCTTCCCTTGTAGTTTTGAATTCAGTCCATTTATGAGGACCATTATGTCCACGGTGAAGGCAAAATCAGCCAACCATTCTTTATCTTGTAGTTGAGGGAAATCCACATATTTTCCTCATTTTCAAAAACTCAGCAATCTCCGACTTCAGGTCCCACACCGTTTTAAGCACCTTCCCCAAACTCAGCCATCTCACGTTTGTGTGGTGGGGAGATCTGCATCACCCAACTCGGTCTCTTCCAACAGTGAGACAAAGTGCCTGTGTTTCAATGATTTTGCTCATATGAAGTTTACCACTTTAGTGACTGTATCCACAATATGGCTCATTTTCAGAACACATTTAGAGAGCACCTCCTGATGAATAATGCAATGCAGGAAAATATATTTTTTTGATCTGGGTTCTGCTCAACTACTTGATCTTGTATCCTTTTCAAAAGGCCAACGCTTTTTCCTGTCAAGTTTGGGCACCCATCAGGGGTCACATTGGATAACTTTTCAAAACTCAGTCCCAGCTTTGCCACACACTTATTAACCTCCTCCAAAAAATATTTCCCTGTGGTTGTGCACGTCATTGACTGCACTGAAGCTCCTCTGTCATTTCAAAGTCTGGGGTTATGCCTCGTCAGAATATCAACAACTGTGCCGTTTAATGTGTGCTGTTTCATTTCATGCTCTCATCCAGGGCCCAGGAGAAATAGGTGAAATCCTTTACCTTGTCTTTCAACTATTGTTCCATATTCTCTGCGATGTCCTCAACATGCCGTGTCACTGTTCATCTTGATAGGGAAATATTTTCAAACAGCTCTTTCTTGTCGGGGCAAAGTATTGCTGCAGAGTCAATTATACATTCTTTAATGAATTAGCCCTCAGCGAATAGCTTGCTATAGCTAGCTCTCCCAATTCCGTCTTTTGCTGAATGCAGTTTTGTGAAAAGTCCTTGCTGCTTTTGCAACAGGGAAAGCAACTCTTTTGATGCACTTGTCCTCTGCTCAGAAGACATATTCCTATACTTCTCTGCATGTTTCGTCTGGAAGTGTCGGGACAAGTTGTAGTCTTTCAAGACAGTGATGCTCTCCTTTGCACACTGAGCACACAGCTTCCCTGACACCTCAATAAAGAAATATTTCGATGTCCACTCTTGTTGGAACACCCTACATTCACTGTCTACTTTCCTTTTCTTTTAAATCTTGGAAAAACGAAGTATTGCTCAATTTCTAGCTAGCTGCTATTTGTAACTGTGATGTGTCAGTCACTGCCTCTCCTTGTGCTGTGGTTATTTATAAGTGCCTTCAACATAGATAAATAATAAATGTCCCACAAGCGGTGGGCGTTAAATCATTACACAAAGGCAAGTATTCTTTGGGATTTTAATTTGAATAACAAATACATTTTTCAAAGCTTTACTATCGCAAATTCTTTGATCTGAGCTTGATTCCGCGAGCCGTATTGAATCAGGTCGCGGACTGCAAACGGCCCCCGGGCCGGCCTTTGCCCGGGCCTGTTTTTAATCTGTCTTCACAACTCCAACAGTGTCTGTGCTCCCAGAGTACTGTGGAAACCTCCCTCCCGGAGAAAGCCCCAGATAAGGTGTGTTTGACCTCTGTGATAGCCCACAAATCGTCAACCATCCAAACAATGTCATAAACCGTGATTGAGACATCCCGCTGTTCTCCCACGCCAGCTAGTCGCAAGTCGCGAGTATCACCTTCTTATTCTTCCACCACAAAGCTCACAAGGACTCATCAAACACAGAGCAGAGGTTATGCTGGGCCTGAGGCAAGATCTGGCGGTGGACAACATACAAACGCTTTGGAAATGCTTTACCACAGAAGTGTAGCCTTCAGTGTGGATACAATAGCAGGCAATGCCTGGCTGGTAACATATCTGTATGTGCTTTAGCCAACTGCTTTGACATGTGGTGTTATGACATGCTTGTAGGCACTATAATTCACATGATAGAGCAGAGGGGTAGGCTAACCGCAATCTAATACCAGAATGATTGCCAATGATGAACAGACAGAGACAGAGAGAAATACTAAGCGTTGTAAAGAGATTTGTGAAATTCTTCTGTCTCAGGGCCATTTCCCTCACTAGGCTAGCCTAGTGGAGTAGCTCCCTGGATGTAAGCATGCCTGTTTGCTGTGAAATACAAAGACTTGATCCAGCATGAGTCCTCAGAAACGTCCATGGCTTTCCATGCTACATCACTATACTAGAGGTGTGCTGACCCGACTATACTCATACTTCAAATCAAAGCAAAATGTATATGCAGCATGGGCCGAATACAACAGGTGAAATGATTACTTACAAGCCCTTAACCAACAATGCAGTTTTAAGAAAAATACACACAAAAAAATTAAGTAACAAATAATTAAAGAGCAGCAGTAAAATAACAATTGTGAGGCTATATATATAGGGGTACCTGTACAGAGTCAATGTGTGGTGGCACCGATTAGTCAAGGTAATTGAGGTAATATATTCATGTGGGTAGAGTTATTCATGTGATTTATGCATAGATAATAACAGTGTATGGAAGTAGTCTGAGTAGCCATTTGATTAGATGTTCAGTAGTCTCATGGCTTGGGGGTAGAAGCTGTTTAGAAGCCTCTTGGACCTAGACTTGGTGCTCCGGTACCGCTTGCCGTGTGGTAGCAGAGAGAACAGTCTATGACTAGGGTGGTTGGAGTCTTTGACAATTTTTAGGGCCTTCCTCTGACACCGCCTGATATAGAGTTCCTGGATGGCAGGAAGCTTGGCCCCAGTGATGTGCTGGGCCTTACGCACTACCCTCTGTAGTGCCTTGCGGTCGGAGGCCAAGCAGTTGCCATACCAGGCAGTGATGCAACAGGTGTTGTATGTCTCAGACAGGGGGAGTCAGGCCTAAGAAAGTTGAATAAATAAGCAACAACCAGTGGGTCTTTTGACGGGTATACAGAGATAACCTGCCTAAATAAACTGGTCATCTTGGGCACTTAGTGGTCTGCTTGAAACATGCTGGTATTACAGATTCTGACAGGGAGAGGTTGAAAATGTCAGTGATTACACTTGCCAGTTGGGTAGTGCATGCTCGGAGTACCTTGCCTTGTGAATGTTGACCTGTTTAAAGGTCTTACTCACATCAGCTGCGGCGAGTGTGAGCACACAGTCATCCAGAACAGCTGGTGCTCTCATGAATGTTTCAGTGTTACTTGCCTCAAAGCGAGCATAGAAGTAATTTAGCTCGTCTGATAGGCTCGTGTTACTGGGCAGCTCTCAGCTGTGCTTCCCTTTGTAGTCTGTAATAGTTTGCAAGTCCTGCCACAACCGACGAGCATCGGAGCCGGTGTAGTATGATTCGATCTTAATCCTGCTTTGCCTGTTTGATGGTTCGTCGGAGGGCATAGCGGGATTTCTTAAAAGTTACTGTGGGGACAACGTCATTGATGAAGCCAGTGACTGATGTGGTGTACTCCTCAATGCCATCGGAAATGTATCCATAATTGACAGTTGATAGTCGGATCGGATGATACTCGTGATCGGAAAACACAGAAGTGTTTTAATATGCCTAAATAGATTTTGCCTATAGACCAAATAAGATTCAGAGTAGGAGCAGCACGAAGGTGTGTGTGTGTGTGTGTGTGTGTGTGTGTGTGTGTGTGTGTGTGTGTGTGTGTGTGTGTGTGTGTGTGTGTGTCCTCAATTTGCAGCACGTAGTTTGCTGTCACTCAGTCAGAATGCGCATCAACGTTTCATCTTTTCTCCCTACCCTCTCCCTGCTTGTTAGATACTATGCACTTTGAGAGCTTGCACAAACCTCCAACCCATTTGATTGACAATAGTAGCAGGCTAACAAAAGGCATCATCAAGAAATTATCAGACCGAAACATGCAAGGAGAAGTGGTTGGGTGAAATTATGAAGCAAAGCGAGTGGACCAATCAGAGCAGCAGGATCAATGTATAGTCCACCCTTCTCTTTACAAAACTAGCCAGTTGAGCTATTTAGAACATGCAGATATTTGCATTTGATTGAACGATGCGCGCTGGCACCCAAAATAAAAACAATTCCGATCACAGATTATAATAAAAAATACTCTGATCAAAATCGTATCAGGACAATTGCCCATATCCGTTACGATACTAGTTTTGTCCAACTACTCAGCACACCCCCTAGTAAATACAGTATGACATGAGGGATGCATACAGTCAAGGTTGGGTAAGTTAATTTCTAAATGCAATCCATTACTAGTTACCTGTGCCAAATTGTAATCCTTCATTTACTTCTGTATTGCCCAAACTCAGTAATGTAATCTGATTACATTGAGTTACTTTTAGATTACTACCCCCTTAAGGCATTTGAAGAAGACAAAGATGTATGTTACCAATTGAACAACATCTGACAATACATGAAATCAACATGATTGTTTTAACCATGCTATGAGGCTATACAGCGTTTGTTTGCATTCACAATGTTTACAAACATTAGAGAATAACAAGCTTGTATTTTGAGTTCTCATGGAGTGTAACACGAACTAAGCTCATGAGGCATTTATAAGTTATATTCTTCAAGATCCATTGACTCTTGAAGAATATAACTTATAAATGCCTCATGAGCTTAGTTCAACTGTGAGAACCCCAAAAATATGCATGTTATAATCTATAAATACAGAAATGGATGTACCAACTACAGATTGCCCCTTTAAGTCTATCAAAAGTGTTTGAGTTTGAGCATCTGTCCATTAGGCCTGTGTTTTTTTTTTTTTATGTATCAGCGTGAATCAGACTGAGCAATAAAAGCCCCACTTTTATTCCATAGGCTGGAATCTGCACTGTGCAGCTGTTGCAAGAATGCATTTTTCACTGGCTGTCCACTGGTTTCAAATTTCAAAAACAATGTTTGATAGGCAGTTTAAACTTCTTGAATTCAACCATCATTGGGTTCAAATACACATTTAGATTTGTGAACAGCCATCCACAACAACCACAATCCATAAGGCGCAAATAGCTAAAGGAGAGAGCAGCAGTGTGATTCACATCCGCATCAATGCACTACAGTATGTAAATAATACGTGATATCCATATCACTGTAGACCACACCACTGCTGTCATCCTTACCTCCAAGCGTTTATTCAAGTTGGATAATCTTTGGATGCCGACAGCAGTCGCACCATTGGAAGACTTAGCTTGGACTGTAGCCTACAAAAGCCTATTCCTGATCTTTTCCCATGATCCATCAAACACATTTGGTGTGTCATTATAGTGGTCTCTGACTTCTAGTCAGACTCGCTCAGGTGGAACAAACTTAATCTTGCGCCTTTTTTCAATGCTGATTTAAATGTCATTGAAACAGAAGTGTCAAAGATTTTTTTTTTACCACAAACATCCTTTCTGAATTTAAAAGTAATGCACGAAGTAATCATCTAGTTTTTCAAAAGTATCTAATCTGATTACAATATTTTTTACTGGTAACATAACGGATTACAGTTACCGTTTACATGTATTCTGTTACTTACCAATGCTGCATACAGTACAATATGACTTCCATTTAACACATCCTTTAAAGCTGAATTAGTCAATTTATTTGAAATACAATTTTCAATGAACAATTTCACCTATGATCTGTGAGTCAAGGACAGGATGTATATGTATGTGTGTGGCTCCTTCCCTCAGACTTGTTTCTGTGGCAGAGTGACCTTGTGTCATAAACGCTTGATTCCACTAACAGATTGCACAGCAGATGTCGCATAGTGCCGGGGGCTTCAGAGATTGGTTAACCAGGTTCCTTCAGGAGTTAGAGAAGGGTGAGAGGAGTGGAAGACAGTTTGTGGAACTGAGAGATTGATGGAACAAACAGTGTGGTGTGGCAAATCTCATTGAGGAAAAAAACATAAATAACCAAACACTCCCTGCTCTTTCTAGTACAGTCAGTAAGCATTTATCTGGATGTGTTTCAATCAATGATCCCCAGGTCTGGGTTAATAAACTTTGTGTTTGCTTATTATGTCTCATTTGATTCAGCTGCTTCTCCCTGGGGTATCACTTCTACACCCTGTGGTGTACCAGTCAAAATTTTGGACACCTACTCAATTAAGGGTTTTTCTTTATTTTTACTATTTTCTACATTGAAGAATAATAGTGATGACATCAAAACTATGAAATAACACACAGAATCATGTAGTAACCAAAAAAAATAGTTAAACAAATCCAAATATATTTTAGATTCTTCAAAGTAGCCACCCTTTGCCTTGATGACAGCTTTGCACACTTGACGATGCTTTCCATCAGTCTTGAAGGAGTTCCCACATATACTGAGCACTTGTTGGCTGCTTTTTCTTCACACTGCGCTCCAACTCATTGTGGAGGCCAGGTCATCTGATGCAGCACCCCATCACTCTCCTTCTTGGTCAATCAGCCCTTAACACACCTCCGGGCTGTGTGAGTCATTGTTCTGTTGAAAAACAAATGATAGTGCCACTAAGCGCAAACCAGATGGGATGGTGTATCGCTGCAGAATGTGGTAGCCATGCTGGGTAAGCGTGTCTTGAATTCTAAATAAATCACCTACAGTGTCACGAGCAAAGCACCCCCACACCATCACACCTCCTCCTCCATGCTTCACGGTGGGAACCACACATGCGGAGATAATCCATTCACCTACTCTGCGTCTCACAAAGACACAGTGGTTGTAATCAAAAATCTCAAATTTGGACATCAGACCAAAGGACAGATTTCCACCGGTCTAATGTCCATTGCTTGTGTTTCTTGGCCAAAGCAAGTCTCTTCTTCTTATTGGTGCCCTTTAGTAGTGGTTTCTTTGCAGCAATTTGACCATGAAGGCCTGATTCACGCAGTCCCCTCTGAACAGTTGATGTTGATGTGTCTGTTACTTGAACTAAGTGAAGCATTTACTTGGGCTGCAATATCTGAGGCTGGTAACTCTAATGACCTTATCCTCTGCAGCAGAGGTAACTCTGGGTCTACCTTTCCTGTCGCGGTCGTCATGAGAGCGAGTTTCATCATAGCGCTTGATGGTTTTTGGGACTGCACTTGAAAAAACTTTCCAAGTTCTTGAAGTTTTCCGTATTGACTGACCTTCATGTCTTATAGTAATGATGGACTGTTATTTCTCTTTGCTTATTTGAGCTGTTCTTGCCATAATAGGGACTTGGTCTTTTACCAAATAGGGCCATCTTCTGTATACCACTCCTACCTTGTCACAACACAAATTATTGGCTTAAATGCATTAAGATGGAAAGAAATTGCACAAATTAACTTTTAACACACCTGTTAATTGAAATGCATTCCAGGTGACTACCTCATGAAGCTGGTTGAGAGAATGCCAAGAGTGTGCAAAGGGTGGCTACAAAGGGTGTCTACTAAATCAAATATCTTTTGATTTGTTCAACACTTTTTTGGTTACTACATGATTCCATATGTGTTATTTCATGTCTTCACTTCTTCTACAATTTAGAAAATAGCAAAAATAAAGAAAAAGCCTTGAATGAGTAGGTGTGTCAACTTTTG
Source organism: Oncorhynchus clarkii lewisi (assembly GCF_045791955.1). NCBI lineage: Eukaryota > Metazoa > Chordata > Actinopteri > Salmoniformes > Salmonidae > Oncorhynchus > Oncorhynchus clarkii. The sequence continues at coordinate 42,315,707 of NC_092153.1, forward strand.
ACTGGTAACATATGACTGATCTTGTTCGGTCATGTTTGTGAATGATCCCTTACAGTGATATAGGTCCTAGAGCTCAGCGATGATTCATCTTTAACCCTACTTTACTTTTAAAGAGATTTGAGCAGCACATGATCATTACAATGTCACCCCAAAGAGCTTCACTGTTATTATTTGCGGTGGGGCGATGTGGTGCAGCTGCAGAGATGTGCCTCTGCTTTATTGGCTGCTTGCTGTAACGGAGCCGTCAACAGATAGCTAACTGCTTATTATTCCAGATCAGAAAGGGCATCAAGCTTAAGCAGCAGCACCATACCTACCTCCACCCATGCCCAGTGTCTCTATCCTCACACCCACCACAGAGAAGCAGCATCTGCAAAACATGCAGAGTATTAGAACGACTCTCACAGCGTTGGAGTGGACTCTTCTAATAAATCAGTTGTGTACTCAGTGAATGTGGGTCTGAGATCTGAGGACACATCCATCCATCCAGTATCACAGAGTTTTTTTATTTGGTCCAGTGGACAGGTTGTTTCCTTCCTCAGCCCAGAGACCAGCTCCTTCCCGCTGTACTGCAGACTTTGTGCTGTCCATATGCAGCCCCCCCCCCCCCCCCCACAAAGATGCCCATATGGCATGGCCCTGTGCCACCCTCGGCCTGCCTGAGCAGTGAGCAGTAGGGCACATGCTCCAAAAGGGCTGTGTGTGTGTGTGTGTGTGTGTGTGCGCGCGCGCGTGTGTGTGGCTGATTACTGCTTCACGCTCTGTTGTCATAGCATTTGAGGGATAATTTCCTGGTCATAGCTTAATCTTGTGATTTGATGCAAGAATAGTTGAGCACTATCTCCCATGCCATAGGCTCCTGTCTCTTCTCGTCTCTTCTCTTTTCCTCCCCTCTTCATCCTGCTCTGGTTATGTCAGCCAGCGTGAAGTTCCTCACCCACAGTAACCTGCAGTATTTTGCATACTGGTGGAAGAATGGCTGTAGATGGGCATATCAGATACATTCTATAATTTTGGTAACTGGTATCAGGGAATGTCATGACGAACCTTTCCAAAATATACAGTGTATAATTATTGGGACAGTGAAGCATTTTTTCTTCTTTTGGCTATATACTCCAAGGGTTTAGATTTGAAGTCAAACAATGACTATCAGATTAAAGTGCAAACTGTCAACTTTAATTTGAGGGTATTTTCATATATATCGGCGAACCGTTTAGAAATTACAGCACACTTTGGAGATAAGCACCCCATTTTAGGTTAGCAATAGTATTGGGACAAATTCACTTGTGTATTAAAATAGTAAAAAGTTATGTATTTGGCACCATATTTATAGCACGCAATGACTACATCCAGCTTGTGACGCTACACACTTGTTGCATGCTTTTGTTGTTTGTTTTGGTTGTGTTTCAGATTCTTTTGTGCCCAATGGAAATGAAAGGTAAATAATGTATTGTGTCATTTCGGAGTCACTTTTATTGTCAATGAGCACTTCTACATTAATGTGGATGCTGTCATGATTACGGATAATCCTGAAGGCATCGTGAACAATGCTAAGTGAGAAAGTTACAGACAAATGTACAAAAAGTACTTTAATTTCTAAACAATTTAAACGATTTAAGCTGCCAGTCTGCACTTTAAGCTCATGGTCGTTGTTTGATTTCAAATCCAAACTTTTGGAGTATAAATGCTTCATTTCCCAATAATTACGGAGGGCACTGTATTTGGAGTGTGTTGCCTGCCCTTACTACACAAAAGCTATTTGTGCACTAGTGACTATGTAGGGATTGTGTAGTGAATGTGTAGTTTAGGCTCGACTCAACATTCACAAGTTGAGTTTTATATTGTTTAGTAGGAAAACAGTAGTGTTTCAAGTAGTAATCAGGTAGAGATATTTTCTACTTGATGTTGGTAGTAAATAAGTCATCAACACTACAGCTTTATTACATGGGCTTGTCAATAGTCATCAGGTAGAGTTTTTACTTCTTGATGTTGGTAGTAAATAAGTATCGCTACAGCCAGACTACACTGGGCTTTTCACAACAGCAGAAGAAGTCAAAACAGGAGGTAGAGGTTGTTAGCTAGCTACTGTTTTTGAGTCATTCAGGCCGTATTCCATCCGTCTGTGATTGGGAGTCCCATATGGCGGCGCACAATTGGCCTAGTGTCATCCAGGTTTTTGCCGGGGTTGGCCGTCATTGTAAATAAGTATTTGTTCTTAACTGACTTGCCTAGTTTAATATATATATATATATATATATATATATATATATATTTGACAATCACAAATGTAATTATCTTCCATCCTTTGTCATCCTGTATTTCTTAGCCCTTATGCTGGCACAATCTGTAAGTTTAACTTTACTTTAAGGTTTATGAATACTTTCATGTCGTTGTTTAACCATTTATATACGTTTTTACCACATCAAAAAGATTGCTAGCTAAAGCGGTGTTAGCCGTTAGCCGTTTTCATAGAGATGTATTGAGTTTAGCCTAGCTGTTTGCTAGCCCCATTGAAATGTAGCTATGTACCCTCTTTTCCTCATGCTAGCTAATAAGTATGGGTGTTTTTATGCAAATGTATGTTCATATTGGTATTCTTACCCATTCTACTTACCTACTTTGACCTGTTGCCAAGGAGGCCCTTGACATAAGAAGAATGGAGGCCATTGTTGGTAAGAGTAACAGTTGATTGATTGTCTCTTGTCCGTGGCTTTATTTTCTTAAAGGTCACGTGGTGGAGAAATGAGGCTGAAACAAAAAAGAGGATCTGAAGGTTAAGTCAAAGTTGAATGAAGACGAGGCCTTAAATGGATTTACAAAAGTGTATATATGTAATTTAATATGTCATCAATTTAATAAAAAATAAAAATGGCAATTAAGTTTGTATAAGCTTATTACTTGTTAGATGATATATCTAAAGTTTGAAACTTGAGGAAATAACATGTGCACTAGTCTAGTAGTGACATAGTAGTGAAACAAGATGTCAATAGTGATTCTGAAGAGACAAGCATTAGTAAATGTTTTCAATAGTAATTCAAAAGGGTTTTTGTAGGAAAAAATAAAGGACAACACTACACACAGAGATGGCAATAGTAATTCCATAGGGATTGAGTCGGAATACAGCAGTAATGTTGTCACGGCCGTCATTCAAGGAAGACCAATGTACGCGTGGTGAGCGTACATTTTCTTTTATTTAGTAAAATGTTGCCAACAAAACAAGAAATAACAAAAACGACCGTGAAGCTTACAAGGCCTATAGTGCCCCTAACAAGGACAACTTCCCACAATGACAAAAGGGGAAAAGACTGCCTAAGTATGATTCCAATTAAGAGACAACGATAGACAGCTGTCCCTGATTGAGAACCATACCTGACCAAAACATAGAAATACAAAAACATAGAAAACAGAACAGAATGCCCACCCAAATCACACCGTGACCAAACCAAATAGAGACATAAAAAGGCTCTCTAAGATCAGGGCGTGACAAATGTGTAGGCATTGTGTCATAATTCAATACTGAACCTGTAGGAATTGTGTAGGTTTTAAGTAGTTACATAGTAATCATTTAAGGGAGAATTATGTAATGATTAGAGTAGGAAATATGTGGTATTCACCAGTAGTGAAACATCCCAATTAATTACTACATAAATTACCACTGGTTTACCTCACATCTCAAAAGCAATAACATAGTAAAACCAGTAGGTTTTGTGTAAATCTTGTGTAGTAGTGATGAGTAGTAATCTAAAAGTATTTTTTCCTGAGGGTGCTCTCCGTGGGTGTTCAATGCAATGCTGGGGCTGTATTGAAAAACACACACACACACACACACACACTCAGCACCACTGTCCTGCTGTTGCTTTGTCTGCATTCTGGATTGACTCTTTGTGTTGCTGTGGCCAGCTAGAAAGAGCTCTAGGCCAGCAGCATCCACTGAACCAGCAACCCATTTATCCTGTCCTTCTGTGAGCTCTCTATTACTCCCCACACAGCATAGGAAATGCAGCTCGCCCACTCCAGGTTTCTGCTAGACAGTGTGGTGTGACAGCAGGCCGTGGTGTACTGGCAGGAGCCAGCTGCCTCTGGGCAGCAGCACGATGCCACTCAGTTTGTGCCTAGAAGGCACTCCTATACCAACCGTCCCAATGGACCCATGTGTCTGCACTGCCATTCTGAGGGGCACCAAATGGAAATGTGGACCCATTAACTGTGGCACAAAGTGATTGATTTGCGGTGTTGAAGGCTCTCTCCAGAAAGTTCTATTACTGTCATAGAAAATCATCAGATACTTTAATATCTTTATCAGAAACAACCATGATCAGTAGAATTGTTGTCTACATAAAAGTCATATTACTAAAACGAAGTCAGGTGAAAAACACTGTTCTCTCTCATTTCCTTTCGTTGTTGCTATGATGAATGATGCCAACACTACATTGATCAAATTCGCATGAGGGGAAACAGTGCCGCTGTCTGCCCCAGCACCATTGTTACTGTTTTGTTGATGAAAACGGAGGAGAAAAGCATTCAGAAGCATAGTAAAAAAAAATGTGCAGTGCATATTCTGCTGTCCTATTGCTTGTGCAATGATGTCCGACCGAAAAAAAACAAGAGTTCGTTGTTAGCAGTAACTTTTTTGTTGTAATATCCCAAATGACAATTTCCCTAATTAAGGATTCCAGCTTTAACTAAATTCCCCAGCCTTCTCTGATGTTTGAGCCGATATGCTCTAGGGTTCTCCAGCAATCCCAGAACGACTCCTGTGTATCGGCCCCTGATCCGTCTTGATCCCCTGAGATAAATACTTATCTCGGCCAGTGAGGCCTCTGACACCAACCATTTTCAGCTTGATTTAGGCTCCCACTACATCTTCTAGGGGTGAAAGGAAATTGGAAAAGCCATCTTGGAGGTGACCATGTGTTACCAGCAGCGGCAGCATCTCTGGTCTGAGAGAGAGCGTATCTAGTCTAAAGGGTGCTACGCCCTTCCCACTACTGGAATGTGTTAGCACTCACTCTCTTTTGACTATCATACAGTGTTATACCCAACATGAACAGCTCCTCCTAGGCACACATCATTAGCTTTCTCAAGGACATGGATTATGCAATATATTAGCATAGAAACAAATATATTGTAGGCAGTAGGATCGTCATTGACAGCAGGGTTGGGGTCAATTAAGGGAAATAAATCACAGTTAAAAGATTATTTCTGTGACCCCCTTCTGGGCCAATTGTGCTCCGTCCTACAGGACTCCCAATCACGGCCGGTTGTGATACAGCCTGGAATTGAACCAGGGTCTGTAGTGACACCTCTGGCACTGAGATGCAGTGCCTTAGACTGCTTTGCCACTCGGGAGCCAACATGGAAAGGGAACAAATGGTTCCTTTTGTTTGAGTGTTGCAATAGGTAATCTGATATTGTTGACTAAGATGGTATGTCAGCTTGATAGACAGGCAGCCTAACTGCCAAATGTCATTCCTGTTTGTCTTGTAGAGTGGTTGGTAAAGTGGCTTCAGCTCGTTTAATTACAATGTTATCTAGACATGTAAGTACTACACAAGAAGACTGGGAGGCACTTTAACTAACCATGTTGTCTAAACTGCCCCAACCTGCATGTTCTTTATCAACACTTATCGGACACAGGAAATTGCTTCATGGACAGTTGAAGTCGGAAGTTTACATACACCTTAGCCAAATACATTTAAACTCAGTTTTTCACAATTCCTGACATTTAATCCTGGTAAAAATGCCCTGTCTTAGGTAAATTAGGATCACCACTTTATTTTAAGAATGTGAAATGTCAGAATAATAGTAGAGAGAATGATTTATTTCAGCTTTTATTTCTTTCATCACATTCCCACTGGGTCAGAAGTTTACATACACTCAATTAGTATTTGGTAGCATTGCCTTTAAATTGTTTAACTTGGGTCAAACGTTTCAGGTAGCCTTGCACAAGCTTCCCACAATATGTTGGGTGAATTTTGTCCCATTCCTCCTGATATTGCTGGTGTAACTGAGTCAGGTTTGTAGGTTTCCTTGCTCGTACACGCATTTTCAGTTCTGCCCACAAATCTTCTATGGGATTGAGGTCAGGGCTTTTTGATGGCCACTCCAATACCTTGACTTGGTTGTCCTTATGCCATTTTACCACAACTTTGGAAGTATGCTTGGTGTCATTGTCCATTTGGAATAATTATTTGCAACCAAGCTTTAACTTCCTGACTGATGTCTTGAGATGTTGCTTCAATATGTCCACATCATTTTCCTGCTTCATGATGCCATCTATTTTGTGAAGTGCACCAGTCCCTCCTGCAGCAAAGCACCCCCACAACATGATGCTGTCACCCCCGTGCTTCACGGTTGGGGTGGTTTTCTTCGGCTTGCAAGCCTCCCCCTTTTTCCTCCAAACATAACGATGGTCATTATGGCCAAACAGTTATATTTTTGTTTCATCAGACCAGAGGACATTTCTCTAAAAAGTACGATCTTTGTCCCCATGTGCAGTTGCAAACCGTAGTCGGGCTTTTTTATGGCGGTTTTGGAACAGTGGCTTCTTCCTTGCTGAGCGGCCTTTCAGGTTATGTTGATATAGGACTCGTTTTACTGTGGATATAGATACTTTTGTACCTGTTTCCTCCAGCATCTTCACAAGGTCCTTTGCTGTTCTGTGATTGATTTTCACTTTTTCGCACCAAAGTACGTTCATCTCTAGGAGACAGAACGCGTCTCCTTCCTGAGCGGTATGACGGCTGCGTGGTCCCATGTTGTTTATACTTGCGTACAATTGTTTGTACAGATAAACGTGGAACCTTCAGGTGTTTGGAAATTGCTCCCAAGGATGAACCAGACTTGTGGAGGTCTACAGTGTTTTTTCTGATTTCTTTTGATTTTCCAATGATGTCAAGCAAAGAGGCACTGAGTTTGAAGGTATGCCTTGAAATACATCCACAGGTACATCTCCAATTGACTAAAATGATGTCAATTAGCCTATCAGAAAGCCATGACATAATTTTGGGGAATTTTCCAAGCTGTTTAAAGGCGCAGTCAAGTTAGTATATGTGAATGTCTGACCCACTGGAATTGTGATACAATGAATTATAAGTGAAATAATCTGTCTGTAAACTATTTTTGGAAAAATGACTTGTGTCATGCACAAAGTAGATGTCCTAATCGACTTGCCAAAACTATAGTTTGTTAACAAGAAATTTGTGGTTGAAAAACAAGTTTTATTGACTCCAACCTTAGTGTACTGTATGTAAACGTATGACTTAAACTGTAGATTATAGCTGTAGTGCAGAGAATGGACTGTAGGGTTTTTGGGAAGTGCACCTGTGCTGACAGTCTCAATAATGGTTCTCTGTAGCTCAGTTGGTAGACCTAGGTGCTGGCAAAGCCAAGATAGTGGGCTACATTCCCCGGACCACCACCATGCATAAAAGCATCTGCTAAATGGCATATGTTATTATATTATTATTAGCTGGGGCATTATAGAGGCAATGGGCCAGGCAGAATGTGACAATAATTTTGGTTATGAGTGCAACTCAGTTGTGTCCTGCTCAGTCAACCCAGTTTCTGGTTGAGTTGATGTCCTTTTAACCAGTTTCTGGTTGAGTTGATGTCATTTCAACCAGGTTTGTCCCTGGGCTGTTAAAAGGATATTGTGAGCTAGACAAAATATCTTTATTTTAATGAGGTGAGGAAAACTGATTCCTTGCCAAGAAATTGTTAAGACAGTGAAGTGGAAGAGAACAGAGAGGGGACTCATTTAATTAATGTATGACATTTTTTTTAAAGAAAAAGAAAACAAAAGAGCAAATGTCAGCACTTCTATTCATTTTTCTCAGGGCTAATTTAAAGTAGCACTTTTTTAAAAGCGGAACTTAAAAGAACAGTCTCTACAGATATCCATACGTGGACTAGATATGAGTTCATGATAATCATCTCTTAATAGCCTGGATTTGAATAAAGATAATACATTTTTGGGGAATAAAGATAACGTACTGTGTACTAAATTATTAAAGGTTCAATTAGACAAGCAGGGCAAGGAAGCAAGGAAGACAGAAAGCACGTGGGCCACAACATTAAAGATGCCAGCATATTGTGCTTGTTATTGCATGTCTTTACTAGGATTACACCTATACAGTATTTTAGTCTCTTACTGTTCCATACAGTGCTGTGTGTATAGATGCTAGCAAGCCCTCTCTTGTCATCATGTGTTTATGCTCTGTTTTCCTCCTGGCCCTCAGGCCTCATGGTGCCTGTTCATTGGTTCATGTGCTCCCACACCCACTGCCTTTCTTTTCACCTCAGGGGCCTAACACACCTGCTACAATATGCCAGTAAAGAGGAACTCATGTACGTAGCATGAACCTAGACACCTAACCCACCTGCCAACAGTTCAATACTGCATGCCAGTAAAATGAACTGTAATAAATACTTATAATGCTCTGACATACAGTACCCAATGAGAAACAAGGAGGGGAACCTATGGCAAAGGGAGACGAATAAAGCTCCAAACTGTTGATTTTCCATCACCCTTGCTGCTTAATGGAGACAGATACTCTACAACATAGTCCATGTATACTGAACAAAAATATAAACGCAACATGTAACCATTTCAAAGATTTGACAGAGTTACTGTTCATATAAGGAAATTGGTCGAAAAAATAAATTAATTAGGCCCTAATCTATGGACTGGGAATACAGAAATGCATATGTTGGTGACAGATGCTTTTGTATATATAGTGTATGTGGACACCCCTTCAAATGAGTGGATTTGGCTTTTTCAGCCGCACCTGTTGCTTACAGGTGCATAATCTCATGCAGAACGCCATGCATTCACCATAGATAAACATTGGCCTTAGAATGGCCTTACTGAAGAGGTCAGTGACTTTCTACGTGGCACTGTCATATGATGCCAGCTTTCCAAATTTTGTCAAATTTCTGCCCTGCTAGAGCTGCCCCAGTAAGTGCTATTATTGTGAAGTGGAAATGTCTACGAGCAACAACGTCTAAGCCGCAAATTGGTAGGCCAAATAAGCTCAAAGAACGGGGCCGCCAAGTGCTGAAGAGTGTAGAGCTTAAAAAAAACGTCTGTCCTCGGTTGCAAAACTTACTACCGAGTTCCAAACTTCCTCTGGAAGCAACGTCAGCGCAAGAACTGTTTGTCAGAAGCTTAATGAAATGGGTTTCCATGGTCAAGCAGCCACACACAAACCTAAGATCACCATGCGCAATGCCAAGCATCAGCTGGAGTGGTGTAAAGCTCTCTGCCATTGGACTCTGGAGCAGTGGAAACACGTATGCTGGAGTGATGAATCATGCTAACCTAAGATCCTCTGAGAGGACCTGACACCTGGCATGGGAGGTCTCTCTCTGTCCTGTACCATCACATCACATGCACACTGCAGGCACTATGTAGTACAGTAACTGGAGAATAGCGTGTCATCTGTTGAGATATACCTCCAGTCTCTCCTAAGCAGTGAGGCTTTGTCTTCTGCTCTGCCTCTGTGATACAATTACTCTGTGTTATGGCTCTCCATGTCTCTCTTCTCTCGCCTCTTTTCAACATGCCGATATAGGTTTTTAAAGATTGAAGTACCTCACTTGATTGCAATGACCCGACGTTCAAATGGCAGAGCAGGCAAGCTAACTACCAGCCAAAGTTCTTGCGTGTGCCAACGAGATAATTAAGGTGGCAGAAGTTCACGTGGGAGAGATTACCATTCATTCCAAAACCACACAGAACAGAGGAGGACATCACTCTGCATGCAGTCCTCCTCTACACCATGCAGTTACAGCATGTAGTTACAGCATGCAGTTACACCATGGAAGTGGACAACAGGGATTATTCACTAACTACCACTGAGCAGAATAGATTTGCAATGAGATTTGCGGGGAGGATTAGACTGCCACTGGTATTGTAGCAAGCCCTCCCACTGCAGATTAATGTGTTTTGGCAGGTTCTCACTTGGTCAAAACAGAGATGAAAGTGTGAAGCAGGTTATCAGTGCCAGTGTATGACTCCCACCGGTCGGTCCTCAGAGGAAGGGGTATACTGTGTGTTGCTGGGCCCAGATCCTGTTGTCAGCCTGGTGTCTAGACACAGCAGATTGTTGGTCCCCCTGGTTAGGGAGCTGTGTGGTCCTGACTGCAGCACAAAGCAGAATAACACTAATGCTTGGCATTCCTTTCTGTCCTAATCCCTCTTTCCCCTGCCTATCGTTTAAGTACATCTTCTCCCTTTTTCCTGATTTCTTATTTTCCTGCTCCCTGCCTCTTCCGCTGCCCCCCCCCCCCCCCCCCCCCGCCATTCTTTCTTCCTCCATCTCTTCTTTCTCTTCAACAGATAGCGTTGTCACATTTGCTGATTGGTAGGAGGAAAAAAAACAACATCTGAACTGTTACTATGGCAACTGAGTCTCTGAACTAAGCCAGTCCTCTTCTGCACACACATGCTCTCTCTCTCTCCGTTAGATTAAAGCTGAGAGAGAGAGAGAGAGAGAGAGAGAGAGAGAGAGAGAGAGAGAGTCTATGTAATGAATAATTACAAGATACTGTACCACAAGCAATTCAAGAGGTGCACGTTTTGGTTGTTACCCTAGCACTACACAGCTGATTCATATATTCAACTAACCATCAGGCTTTGTGGATTTGAATCAGCTGTGTAGTGTTAAGGCAAAAACCAACACAAACCCCATTTGGGTTCCAGAGGACCAAGTTTGGGAAACGCTGGCCTACAAACAGTATGGTATAGGAACACACGTCAGTCTGCTGCTTTTGGGGGACAATGAACAGGCGTTCTCCTCTGCAGAGGTCCTGGTGCTGCATTTGTCCAGGCCAGGGCTTTTATGACTAATGAGGTTGAACAGGAAATGAATGTGCACCAATGTGTTCCGAGGGATCCTCCACTTCCCTCTGTGACATCAATCTGCGTTAATTTGGTAATTAATCTGAATCCATAAAAGGATCTCCAGATAGGAGACCCAATTAGAACATGAGGAATAAGTTGGTTCTGGATGACAATGTGTTGGGTACAGTATATACCCCTGTTTGTTCTCTGAGCCCTCCTTATCTCTCCCACATACCCACCATCTCCACCCTGGCTTGGCCTGTCCTAACCTATTTACCTAATGTGAGTCAAAAACAGAACAAATAGTAAAACAAAAACAAGCAAACAAGACAAACGTTCAACAGGTACTGGTAGGGGCAAGTAGACAGGACAGGACCGGACAGGCATCAAATTGTATTGTCACATACACATGTTTTGCAGATGTAATTGCAGGTGTAGCGAAATGCTTGTGTTTCTAGATACAACAGTGCAGTAATATCAAACAATTTCACAACAATACACACATCTAAGTAAATGAATGTAATTGAGAATATATAAATATATGGACGAGCAATGTCAAAGCAGCATAGACTAAGATACAGTAGAATAGTATAGAATACAATATATACAAATGAGATGAGTAATGCAAAATATGTAAACATTATTAAAGTGACTAGACAGGACAGAACTGAACAGGTAGACTGGACACCATTTAATAACAAATTCGACATTTGTCTTTGCGAAGAGTAACCGTGTTGCAGTATATTTGGTAAAAGATTGTTGTAGGGGTTGAATCTTGTTTGGTCATGTCAACCTGATTAGATACAGATTTTAAAAATACAGTTGAAGTCAGAAGTTTACATTCAGTTTTTCACAATTCCTGCTATTTACGCATAGTAAATAGTTCCCTGTCTTAGGTCAGTTAGGATCACCACTTTATTTTAAGAATGTGAAATGTCAGAATAATAGTAGAGAGAATGATTTAACACAGCTTTTATTTATTTCATCACATTCCCGGTGGGTCAGAAGTACACTCAATTAGTATTTGGTAGCATTGCCCTAAAATTGTTTTACTTGGGTCAAATGTTTTGTGTAGCCTTCCACAAGCTTCCCACAATAAGTTGGGTGAATTTTGGCAGGTTTGTAGGCCTCCTTGCTCACACATGCTTTTTCAGTTCTGCCCACAAATGTTCTATATGATTGAGGTCAGGGCTTTGTGATGGCCTCTCCAATACCTTGACTTTGTTGTCCTTAATCCATTTTGCCACAACTTTGGAAGTATGCTTGGGGTCATTGTCCATTTGGAATACCCATTTGTGACCAAGCTTTAACTTCCTGACTGATGTCTTGAGATGTTGCTTCAATATATCCACACAATATTCCTGCCTCATGATGCCATCAATTTTGTGAAGTGCACCAGTCCCTCCTGCAGCAAAGCACCACCACAACATGATGCTACCTCCCCCGTGCTTCACGGTTGGGATGGTGTTCTTTCGGCTTGCAAGCCTCCCCCTTTTTCTTCCAACCAGAACGATGGTCATTATCAGACCAGAGGACATTTCTCTAAAAAGTACGATCTTGTCCCCATGTGCAGTTGCAAACCGTAGTCTGGCTTTTTTATGGCAGTTTTGGAGCAGTGGCTTCTTCCTTGCTGAGCGGCCTTTCAGGTTATGTTGATATAGGACTCGTTTTTACTGTGGATATAGATACGTTTGTACCTGGGATGGTGTTCTTCAGCTTGCAAGCCACCCCTTTTGCCTCCAACCATAACGATGGTCATTATGGCCAAACAGTTCTATTTTTGTTTTATCAGACCAGAGGACATTTCTCCAAAAAGTATGATTAGGTTATGTCAATATAGGACTCGTTTTTATCGTGGATATAGATACTTTTGTACCTGTTTCCTCCAGCATCTTCACAAAGTCCTTTGCTGTTGTTCTGGGATTGATTTGCACTTTTCGCACCAAAGTACATTCATCTCTAGGAGACAGAACGCTCCTCCTTCCTGAGCGGTATGATGGCAGCGTGGTCCCATAGTGTTTATACTTGCGTATTATTGTTTGTACAGATGAACTTGGTACCTTCAGGCATTTGGAAATTGCTCCCAAGGATGAATGAGACTTGTGGAGGTCTACACATTTTTTTCTGAGGTCTTGGATTTCTTTTGATTTTCCCATGATGCCAAGCAAAGGTAGGCCTTGAAATACATCCACAGGCACACCTCCAATTGACTCAAATTATGTCAATTAGCCTTTCAGACGCTTGACAAAGATACAGTTGGTTGAGTAATATTGTTGTTTTTGCGGTAGTTAAGGCATTTTCAAAATGGACTGATAATGTTTGGGTGGTAGATCTGATGAGACATTTCCAAGAAGGCAGAGGGATGGGAAGAGTGGAACTCTATGACAGAAAAGGGTGGATAGTTTGTGTTATTTCTTTCCAGAATTGTAGTGGACATTGGGTGGACGGGACCAGGTTTTGTGAAAGTAGTTGTCGGGAGTGTTGTGTGAACAGATGTCGGTGTTAATCAATCCCATTTTGTGTTGAGTGATACGGTATGTGCTCTGTGCATGATCGCACACTCTATAAGTTGTGTTTTGGGCTTGTTAGTCATGGTGAAGATGTTATTGGAGATTTGTTTCCAGAAATAGATATTCGTAGTGATTGCAAGGTCTTTTCCCCATTTTGTAGTCGGTAGGGAGAGATTAGTATCTGTTTTTGATATACTATACTGTACCTTTTACCCAATCAGAGTAAAGCGATGCCATATTGATTTGCGTACCTCTTTAAATCATGCAGGGCCAATACCAGCTAGGTATTGATCTGGCCAACAGGCTGGGAGTGGTTGGTCACATGTTGGTTGATGGAGTGTTTGGGTGCTTGTTATTGTGTGTAGAATGGAAATAACAGTGGCTGTTTGAGCATCCAGGAAGATATTCCTGGAGATGGGAGCTGGGATGGCTTAGTTGTGAGGTGCATGTGAACAACTCCAAAGCTAATGTACACACACTAACATCAATCAGTCAAATGTAATTTATGAAGCCCTTTTTCAACAGCAGTAGTTACAAAGTGCTTATGCAGATACACAGCCTAAAACCCCAAAGAGCAAGCAAAGCAAATGTAGAAGCACAGTGGCTAAGAAAAACTCTCTAGAAAGGCAGGAAAAAATCTAGAGGGGAACCAGGCTCCGAGAGGTGGCCAGACCTCTTCATGGTTCTCTCTACCTAACCCCAGCTGCAAATGAATCCCTCATGTCATTTACCACATAAGGATGTTCAAAGGAGATGTCAGCATGTGTCTGAGTTAGAGAAATTATTGAAATGTGTTTGCGACATGAAGGGAAGACGGAGACCCATGTTTGATTTGTGAGATTTCAAAGTAGCTCTGAGATGGTGAGACTTGACAGTGAGGTGTAAATAGATAGATGGTATTAAAGACACATACTGTATGTATGCCTGTTTACATTGGAATGGTATCCCCATAGGTTGCTACTGCTGTACAATGGTGTGTGTGTGCTGCTGAGAAATATAATTATCTTTCTGTGGCTGTTTGTATTAATAACCCTATGAGGCACTTTATTTAGGAGGGAGCTGTGTGTGTGAGTGAGAGAGCTTCTTTGCAGTAATTTCTGTGATTCAGCCATGGAGGGAAAGCGTATTTAGCAGTGTGGCACAGAGACTCAGCTGGATCAGACAGCCAGGGAGAATTAGTCCCTGGAGCAGAGCAAAGCAGAGAAGTCACACACACTGCCCCTTTGTCCCACAGGAGGGGATTTAATGCCTGTCGATTCCATGTGATTGTAAGTAATGAGACAGCGGAGGTTGAGATGGCATAGAGGAGGACGGACGGTCACAGGGGTCTCTTCATGCTGCATGGACAGTATGTCACTACCTTAAACCTTCAGCCTCTGTCTGTCCCTTTGATCCTGAGAGAAGTGGTCATGTTTCTGTCTCTGTCCCCTGGTGATAATGACGGCCGCCCACCAGCCCAATCTACCTTACGCACGGTGCATTATGGGGATGTGATTTGTGCCATGAGGGCAGCAGGGCAGCAGGGGTCAGATGGAGATTGGATTAGATACAATCTCCACTGAGGTAGTGTGACACTGAATACAACTGGCATCAGACTGGCTCACGGTAGCCCCAGCAGGGTTGGCTCCATTGGGGATACTGCCATCTCGGATGAGCCATGTTTTTCTTGATAGAGTGTCAGAGGAGAATGCGTCCCTGTGTCCGATACCTGTCTAAAAGTGTATACCTTGACAGAGTGGAATTAAGGAGGTATACTATTAGGTATAACGTGCTTTGGCATCCACCACCTCACTTTCCTGCATTCATTTAAATAACCCATCCCTCTGGTATCCTTAATAACAAATATATTACTGTATGACTATTGATATCAATTCTACATAAAGCGAAGCCAATTCAGAAATAATCCGGGTGCTCGCCTTAGCTGACACATCAGCTAAAATTGTTACTAGCAATCTAATTGGTGCAATCCCCCTACCTTATTTTGCGATCCATTTAAGCTAACCGGTTATGCTCACACATGTTGCTGCTACTGCTAGTATGCATTTGCTAATTTTTCTCCCATCACCACCCCAGCCTCCACCTGTTAGGTTCTGTTTTCCTGCTTGGAGATTGGTGTAGTTTACTGCACTCACTGCTTTTAGGAAATGTTATATATGCTTTGCTTGGGCAGTGAGCTACCCTGAAGGAGCAGAGCCTATATCGCTAAGACATTCTTAAATAAATGCTTAAGCATATTTCTAGTTGGTGTTTCCTTTCTGAAATGTAGTTTTATGTGACTTGTCTGTATCACACAAAGCAATTAGGATGCAATTTCTGTTGCAGGTGCAATTGATATAGCAACTGCGATATAGAAAGCAATTAAAACGCAATTGAAATTGCATGCAACATCCAACCCTGTCATACATCACATTATGGTTTCATTAATGATTTGTTTATCCAAACATTTGGTAATTGCAACAGCAGCAATATAGACAAAATGCTGGCTGTACAATTTAGCTAGCTAGCCAAAATGTTACATATTTGCCAACCATATTTTACCAAGCTAGCTAACTAGCTAGCAATGAGCTAAGCTAGCTAGCAAGTGCAGTTCATGTTGGAATGTTTTGGTTGAAACTGGACAGAGAAAGGTCTGGGTTCACTTTTAAAAGTAATTTTATTGATTGCCAGACCATGTACATAAACCATGACTAGCCATGGTGTCTAGAATGTTTTATGCATTTCCCATTTGGGGTGTCTTTTGTCATGGTTTGCAGCAGCACTGGCAGCTATGTTGACATGACAACTGGGTCGGAGTTCCAAACGGAACGATGTGATGAGTCATGTAAACTCTCTTCTGCTCACTGATTGGACATCACATACAGTCAGTTGTTATATCAGTTACTCACGTTATAGTTAGCATAGCTTACTCAATATGATTAGATAATGACTAGGGTTGTTGTGGTGACCGTATTACCGCCACACTGGCAGTCGAGTCATGACGAAGTCAAATTCCATGTGACCATTGTTTCACGGTAATCTCCTCGTATGCACTCTGCACATCTGTTGGTAGAATGTCTATGGCGCCGACAGACATGACAGCTCTGCGTCTAGCTCTTAAGCAACTTTGCAGTATTTTGTTTTTTTGTGTGTTATTTCTTACATTATTAGCCCAGAATGTTTTTTTTTGTGTTATTACATACAGCCGGAAATAACCTTTTGGATATCAGAGCAACAGTGACTATCCAGCATTAAGTCCAGAAATACGACTTTCCCAAATTGGAACCTTTGTTCGTACCCCCCAGGGCAATTGAACTTATCCCAGAGGCTGCTCCAAGATACCGCCGGTGGAGAAGAGCTATTCAGAGTGGACTTCTAGTCCGACTCAGTAGGCGTGCACACACTCCACCGCTTCCAAGTATTAACATTCTCTGTTTCCCTGAATCTTGGCTCTCTCTGGATATACTGTCCACGTCCATACAGCCAGCTGGGTTCTAAGTACATCGCACAGACAGGAATAAAGAACTCTCCGGGAAGAAGAAAGGCAGTGGTGTATGTTTCATGATTAACTACTCATGGTATGGTTGTGATAACGTACAGGAACTCAAGTCCTTTTTTTTTCCACTCGACCAAGAATGTCTCACAATCGACCGTCTTACCTCCCAAGATAATTATCTTTGGTTATAGTCACAGCCATGTATTTTCCACCTCAAGCCCATACCTCGACGGCACCCAAGGAACTACACTGGACTTTGTGCAAACTGAAAACCATGTATCCTGAGGGCGCATTTATTGTAGCTGGGGATTTTAACAAAGCAAATTTGAGGAAAACGCTACCGAAGTTCTATCAACACATTGCCTGTAGTACTTGCGCTACAAGAACACTCAACCATTGTTACTCTCCCTTCCGGTCGTGGCTACAAAGCCCTCTGGCCTTCTCTTCGGCAAATCAGATCACAACTCAATTCTGCACCTCCCTTCCAATAGGAAGAATCTCAAACAGGAAGTGCCTGTGCTAAGATCTATTCAATGCTGGTCTGTCCAATCAGAATCCATGCAAGATTGACTTTATCACACAGACATGGAAATGTTCCGGGTTGCCTCTGAGAATAACATTGAGATATACATGGACACGGTGACTGAGTTCATCAGGAAATGTTGTTCCCACTGTGATTATTAAAACCTACCCAAACCAAAAACCGTGGATAGATGGCAGCATTACCACAAAACAAAGCACAAACCACCGCATTTAACCAAGGTGACTGGGAATATGGTTGAATACAAACATTGTAATTATTCCCTCAGTAATGCTATCAAACAGGCAAAACATCAGTACAGAGACAAAGTGGGGTCAGACACGAGACATTTGTGGCAGGGTCTACAGACGGATTAGTAAGGGAAAACCAGCCACGTCGCGGACACTGACGTCTTGCTCCCTGAGGTGGCCCTCAGGTGGTGAAGGTAGGAAACAACACCTCCACTTCGCTGATCCTAAACACAAAGGCCCCACAATGGTGGGTGCTCAGCCCCCTCCTGTACTCCTTGTTCACCCATGACTGCGTGGCCATGCACGCATCCAACTCAATCATAAAGTTTGCAGACAACACAACAGTAGTAGGTCTGATTACCAACCAGGAAAAGACAACCTACAGGGAGGAGGTGAGGGCCCAAAGAAGCTGATCGTGGACTTCAGGAGACAACAGAGATTACGACCCTATTCACATCGACAGGACGGCAGTGGAGAAGGTGAAAAGCTTCAAGTTCCCCAGCGTACACATCACTGACAGTCTGAAAAGGCGCAACAGTGAACTCTTCAACCTCAGGAGGCTGAAGAAATGTGTCTTGGTCCCTAAGACCATCACACATTTTTACAGATGTACAATTGAGAGCATCCTATCGGGCTATATCGCTGCTATATCACTGCTTGGTACGGCAACTGCACTGCAGGACTCTCCAGAGGGTGGTGCGGTCTGCCCAACACATCACCGGGGGCACAATACCTGCCCTCCAGGACATATACAGCACCTGATGTCACAGGAAGGCCAAATAGATCATCAAGGACATGAACCACCCGAGCCACGGCCTGTTCACCCCGCTATCATCCAGAAGGCGAGGTCAGTACAGGTGCATCAAAGCTGGGACCGAGAGACTGAAACACAGCCATCAGACTGTTTAAATAGGCATCACTAGCCAGCTTCCGGTTACTCAACCCTCGACCTTAAAGGCTGCTCCCCTATGTAAATAAACATGGAATCACTGGTCACTTTTTAAATGGAACACTAGTCACTTTAATAATGTTTACTGTTTTACTCATTTTGTATGTACAGTTGAAGTCGGAAGTTTACATACACCTTAGCTAAATACATTAAAACTCAGTTTTTCACAATTCCTGACATTTAATCCTAGTAAAATTCTCTGTCTTAGGTCAGTTAGGATCACCACATTATTTTAAGAATGTGAAATGTCAAAATAATAGTAGAGAGAATTATTTATTTCAGCTTTTATTTCTTTCATCACATTCCCAGTGGGTCAGAAATTTACATAGACTCAATTAGTATTTGGTAGCATTGCCTTTAAATTGTTTAACTTGGGTCAAACGTTTCAGGTCGTCTTCCACAAGCTTCCCACAATAAATTGGATGAATTTTGGCCCATTTCTCCTGACAGAGCTGGTGTAACTGAGTCAGGTTTGTAGGCCTCCTTGCTCGCACACGCGTTTTCAGTTCTGCCCACAAATCTTCTATGGGATTGAGGTCAGGGCTTTGTGATGGCCACTCCAATACCTTGACTTGGTTGTCCTTATGCCATTTTGCCACAACTTTGGAAGTATGCTTGGTGTCATTGTCCATTTGGAAGAATTTTTTGCGACCAAGCTTTAACTGATGTCTTGAGATGATGCTTCAATATATCCACATAATTTTCCTGCTTCATGATGCCATCTATTTTGTGAAGTGCACCAGTCCCTCCTGCAGCAAAGCACCCCCACAACATGATGCTGCCACCCTCGTGCTTCCAAACATAATGATGGTCATTATGGCCAAACAGTTCCTATTTTTGTTTCATCAGACCAGAGGACATTTCTCTAAAAAGTACAATCTTTTCTCCATGTGCAGTTGCAAACCATAGTCTGGCTTTTTTTATGGCGGTTTTGGAGCAGTGGCTTCTTCATTGCTAAGCGGCCTTTCAGGTTATGTCGATATAGGACTCGTTTTACTGTGGATATAGATACTTTTGTACCTGTTTCCTCCAGCATCTTTACAAGGTCCTTTGCTGATCTGTGATTGATTTTCACTTTTCGCACCAAAGTACATACACCTCTAGGAGACAACGTGTCTCCTTCCTGAGCGGTATGACGGCTGCGTGGTCCCATGGTGTTTATACTTGCGTACTGTTGTTTGTACAGATTAACGTGCTACCTTCAGGCGTTTGGAATTTGCTCCCAAGGATGAACCAGACTTGTGGAGGTCTACAATTTTTTTTATGAGGTCTTGGCTGATTTCTTTTGATTTTCCCATGATGTCAAGCAAAGAGGCACTGAGTTAAGGTAAGCCTTTAAATACATCCACAGGTACACCTCCAATTGACTAAAATTTCAATTAGCCTATCAGAAACTTCTAAAGCCATGACATAATTTTCTGGAATTTTCCAAGCTGTTTAAAGGCACAGTCAACTTAGTGTATGTAAACTTTTGACCCACTGGAATTGTGATACAGTGAAATATTCTGTCTGTAAACAATTGTTGGAAAAATTACTTGCGTCATGCACAAAGTAGATGTCCTAACCGACTTTCCAAAACTATAGTTCGTTAACAAGAATTTTGTGGAGTGGTTGAAAAACAAGGTTTAATGACTCCAACGTATGTGTATGTAAACTTCCGACCTCAACTGTATATACTGTACTCTACTGTATTTTAGTCAATGCCACTCCGACATTGCTCATCCTAATATTTATATATTTCTTAATTCCATTCTTTTACTTTTAGATTTGTGTCTGTTGTGAATTGTTAGATACTACTGTACTGTTGGAGCTAGGAACGCAAGCATTTCACTTCACCCGCTTTAACATCTGCTAAATATGTGTATGTGACCAAAATAATGTGATTTGATTTAGTACCCAGCTCGTTAACAACCATTAGGTTGCTAATACCCTTGTACTCACCACTCTGACATCAATGCAAATACAATAGAATATCACATCAAACACTGATCATTAAAACAGTATCATCCTTTTAAAACTCACCTCACTGTGATGGTAATTTTGAAGAAAGAAGATCAACAACAGGTTGACAATTTGTTGAAAACATGGTCTGAATTAAAATGTTGATTTGTTTCTTTATACAAAAGCCTCATTTAAGTGATAATGCCATAGAAGCTGGTGTTTGGAGGATATATTGGCACGTGTTGTTAGGCCCGAGATGACTAAGTTGAGGCAAACCATGCCAATATATCCTCCAAACACCGGCTTTGAGGTCATTGTCACTTAATACAGGTCACCAACATATTCAAATAACGATTGACATTTGTTTTCATGAAACAGTTTTTTGATTAATTTATTTAAGCTATTTCATCCTTCCACAATATATAGATACAAATCTAGGGTTGCTAAGGCTGGTTGTTCATTCTATTGGTTCGGTTGCCAGAGACCTAACCCAGTAGTTCAGTCTTTTTGTTCTGTATCAATGGACACAACCCAGTCATTCTTTCTAAATGTTCCATTGCCATCCCTTGCTTGCTAGCTAGTTAACTACCGCTAACTTACTGTCACGTCAAAAAGCCATCAGAATAACAGCAAAGTAACTGCATTTGCGTTTGTTTGAGCTGCTTTCAAGTGACATTTATTTGCATACATCCATGACAATGAACTAAGGGTGCCCTGATTTTGCCTGCCATAGAAAATGTCCTCTCTCATCAGGACACTGTTGTTCAGAGGAGCTAGCCAACACAACTAAAACAATCCCTTGAAACTGAAGCTGGAAAGACAACAAACTAGCTGCACTTCATTTCATTTGACCTGTTTTCTATTAATAGTTATTTGTATATATCCATAAAAATGATGCTGATTTAAAAAAGTTGCCTGACTGTCTGTCTCATCCCGACATGTTCATTAATATGGGGCAGCTGGAGATTGAATTTGAATATTGAAGGAATGTTGCAAATGTTGGACAGACAGACAGCAATGTTCATACAAATCTCTGCTGTTGAAAACTAAATGTTAGTCTAAAAGAAATGTGAGATAATGTCTAGATGCTTTTTATAGTGGAAATCAAGTTTATAAATTGCCTGGCTGGGCTGATGAGACAGTGTATTGCGCAATCAGATGGAAGAGAGTAAATGGGCATTTTAATGTCATAGATTTAGCCGGTGGTAAGTTGTGGAATGCGCTTTTTAAAATAATTGTTTCTTTATGAAATTGAGGAGAAAAAGGGTTAGTTTCCAATTGGTAGTTACAGTCTTGTCCCATCGCTGTAACTCCCGTACGGACTCGGGAGAGCCAAAGGTCGAGAGCCTTGCGTCCTCTTAAACACAACCCAACCAATCCTCACGCCTTCTTGACACAATGCCTGCTTCACCCAGACCTTAGTTACTTTTCACAATGAGGCAATGTTTGGCCTTAACCTGGATGTGGCCTGAACCTGGCCTTACCCCAATGTGTCAGAGGAAACACCATACACCTGGCGACCTTATCAGCGTGCATGCACCCGGCCCGCCACAGGAGTTGCTAGAGCGCGATGGGACATGGACATCCCTGCCGGCCAAACCCTCCCCTAACGACTCTGGGCCAATTGTGCGCCGTCCCATAGGCCTCCCGATCGCGGCCAGCTGTGACAGAGCCTGGACTCGAACAAGAATCTCTAGTGGCACAGCTAGCACTGCGATGCAGTGCCTTAGACCATTGCGCCACTCAGGAGGCGGAATGTGCTTTTATCCAATCAGCATTAGACCCACCTGTTGTATAAAGTCTAAAAGCCTACCACATATTAAGCACGGCAGAAAAAACATTAAAACCATTAAACGATGCTGCAGGGCAGCTTACAGAATTAGCCTACAATTATATGAATTTGTATTTGATTTTGAATAGCTTAGTAATAGGGCATTTTTTGTATTTTCATAATTAATAAGCTGACACATGACCTTTTCAGCTACAGAATATCTCACCACTGTGCGTTTCCATCTCCTGTACTCTCTCCTTCATTCCTTTCTCCATTACGCAGAGAGAGGTGCTATCAACAGTTTAATGAAATGTGTTTAGTTGTGAAAACATGTTGCTATCGATGTTCCCGAACAGATTTCACTTGGTTTGGCTGCAGGAACAGGGTTGGATAACCCCATGGCATACAGTTTGGGTGGAATATCACCTGTTGCGCAGGGAGAGGCTGCACGCTCCTCAAACAGTGGTTGATGGATGGAGTGAAAAATAAGTGTATTATTAACCCAGACATTTCCATATGCAATCCCGTGTGAAGCAGAGTTTTGATGGTTGCCACTAATAAGAGAGGGATCCCAGCTGCTACGATATTTATTTCTCAGCTGCTAATGTTAATCACAGCTCAGCATGATTGAAATCAAACGGGAAAGCGACCTCCATTCGCTATTCGAGTGCATACGGATTACATTTCTTTTTTTTACCCTAACCCTGCTCCTGCCCATTTTGATTTTGGGCCATTCTAAATCAAAACTGATTTTAAATATTAGTAAAGACAAGATTAAATTGTGAATAGTCTGATGGGTGAAAATATGATCACTTGATGAGAGAACAGCGTGTGCAGCCTGAGACAAGGAACGTTTTTTTCTTCTTCAAATCATCAATAGCCTCATGCATCATGCAGCCCATATCCGTTTGGATTTCTTAGACATTCTAAGGTTTTGTATCATTCGCAACTAAAGTTGCCAAATACATCTACCCTATAGGACCTGTTTCAAATGATCCCTTTTACACTCAAAATATCCTTTCTATTTTATTAAATAATTGCGCAGGAGACAAGCATATCTTGTCTGCTAAATGAACTAGCATACAGCCCATGGCATTTCACATAGTCAGTTAACATATGTTCTGTTCATCTGAAATACATTTTCATCATATCATAGTGTTTCTTTAGACCTGCTTTAAATAAAGATTAATTGTGATGGTGTATGTGGAATTGATTGATTTGATTTTTTGAAATGTAGATGTTCCAAAGGCGTGCATCAGCTGCTGGTATGCGCGGAGGCCTGGAGATGCTAAACGTGTTTATGTTCATTAACACGTTTAGCGGCCATTTTGTATGACAAGCTGATAAAATGTCATGACGCCACAGCCCTAGTAATGACCACTACCATTACTCTTTAGCGAGGATATCTCACTGTTTAATTCTACATGCTCACAATTGTAACTCGATTGAAATTACCAGCGGCTCCCAGTGCGAACAATATTCAGTCCACAATCTTGCATGCAGCTAAATTAATTGCAGGACTTTCTCTGGTGATTGCAACATCTCAACTGCTGAAGCACTGCTGGCCTAAGTAGAAGATGATTACCTGAATGAGAGATGTCTTAAATGAAGTGAATGTCCTTGATGACAAGGTGGTTTTTAGCAGACAGTCACCACAGGAAGCAGAACGATGATGGCGTTCTGCAGCACTGTTTATCTGTTACAGCCTCTGTTTGTTGTATATGGCTCTGGAGGCCAGAGAATAACTGCTACCACCAAAGAGCTGAATCACATTAACCTATGGCATTTTGAAATGTAATTTTGCGATGTCATACCTTGCCATCGCGGCTGCCTGAGAAATACCCAGTTGGTACAGGCACCTACTTGCATACTGTTTGGAAAACTCTCTTTTTGTGTCATGCAGGTCACTTTGCTTTTGTTTTAAGAATGAAACTATAATGTATTTTTTGTGTGGTTTTTTTAGGTTAAGGAGAGGTTGCTATGCCAACAGAGCCTGGCCCTGAGGTGAAGAACGCAGCAGAAGTGTCCTCCCAGCAGAAGGGGGCAGCAGCAGGCATGCAAGACTCTGCTTCAGACGACAAGATGGCTAAACAGGTACGTAGGAGAGCACAGGAAGTTCAATCTACACTATAATTAGGGCCTTGTGTTTTTTCTGGTGAGATCACGTGTAATCTTCGTCCTACATCATCCATTGACAGACATTTACACACATTCAGTGATGTCCTAATTATAATGTAAACTATCAAAGTAAAGAAAGTCGCACACTCCATTATATAAACTCCCAGCAATTTAATGGGTATTTACCAACGTTTCGGCATCACTGTGCCTTCCTCAGGGTGATGCCGAAACGTTGATAAATACCCATTAAATTGCTGGGAGTTTATATAATGGAGTGTGCGACTTTCTTTACTTTGATAGTTTATAGTTTATAGTTAGTCAGCACGTCCACACAAACACATTTTTCTGGGTGTGTGCCAGCTCATGTTTATTAAAGTCGTAATTATAATGAACATCATTAATTTACTTAGAATTTCACCTGTGACTATGTAACGCCCCTATGTAGGACCAGGACTCCAAACTGATCGACGACCACAGGGAAACAGACGACGTGTCAGAGAAGACCACCCCATGCAAGACCCCCAAGTCCCCCCAGAAGACTTCCAAACGGCCAAAGACTGTTCCCTTCAAGGTCACCCTACTGGACACCTCTGACTATGAGGCGGGGATTGAGGTAAGGAACCTCCCTCCAGAGCAGTGCTATGTTTTACTATTGCAGGCCACATTTCCAAGTCCTGGAAGGAACCAGTCAAAATATGTTTGTGTGGTTTTACCAGCAGATGCGACTAGTTTCTTTACTTTCGGACGTTATGTCTTTGTTGTGATTAAGTTATGGAGCTGCAGAGTGCAGATAAGGCCGGCGTAAAGCAGATGACAGACAGGGTGTCGTGTTGGGAAGGAAAAGCAGGCTCTCTCGCTCTCTTACAGTGGCTGTCATTACAGCTTCATCACCAAACAAGACATGTCTTCATGCTGGTAGAGAATGGTCACTGTAGTCAGTATCCTCTCCCTGGCTAATCTGTACCAGCCTACCTTTTAGCAATGCGGATGTATTTACATACAGTACACTAGTGTTACTTTCAATTGTATTTGGTTGCACAAAAACAGTCCACCGAGAAGCCAGATGTTAAATGCAATTCCATTTCAACTTTCTGTGCCGGTGGGCAGAACGGTTGGTCATTATGACGAGGGGGGATTAGAGACAAAATCGTATTATTTAAAAATACTTTTCAAACGTGGGTCTGTTGTAGACCCACTTCCCCTCCCTCCCCAAGTTATAATACGACCGTTTAGATATGTTGTCTCAACCTCCCCCTGTATAGCCTGACATGAGGTAAGCAGAGATGAAGTGGGTCTACAACAGACCCATGTTTGAAAAGTCTATGTCATAATACGATTGTTTAGATGTTTTGTCTCAAATGACCCCCTTCATAAAGACCAACCGTCCTGCCCAAGTAAGTTGAAATGCAATTGTATTTAACTTCTGGCTTCCCGCGGACTGTTTTTTGTGCAACCAAATACAATTGAAAGCAATGCTAGTGCATGTAGGAAAAAAAGCAGCTAGTGTCAGCCAGGAAGGCAGGCTTTGCCACACCCCACTGCCCTCTCTCCCCTCTTCCAGGGCCCCTCCTAGACATAAATATACAACATGGCAGAGCAGAAATACTGTACACTTTGAGGGTCAGAGGATATCTCCCTTTCTGCCACATAAAATCCCTCAACAAAACCCAGTGACAGAACAATGGGAAATCTATACTCATTACATTGCGACCCAGGTGCAGTCAAGCAGAAAATAGAATATTGTGTTATCGTGAGCTGCCCTTATGATACTTAATTTCATGCAAAGGTGTGTGCGTGTGTCTGTGTCTCTGATGTAAGAATCTCAAGAACATTAGCCTCGCTTTCACCAACCTTTCTCAAAAGAAAAAATAGCAAAAATAGGTAAACAAATACTTTCAAGCCACTCTCAAACCTTTTGCTGCTCTCAACACTAGACATAAAACTCCAAATTATGATTACCAAAGCCTTTAAGCAATGTAGTGTTCTTTGCTTCCCTTTGTACTTCCATTATTACTACAGAATGATGCACAAATCGACCCCCCCCCCCCCATTTTACTCATCATATTGACGTAACAAGCTGCTGCAGTACAGTGTTTATCCAAAACCCTTACCTCACTCCCGGCTTGCCTCCGACCCCATTCCGGTGTTTAATTGGTGGGTTGCAATGTCAAGCCAGTCCTATCAAACCTCCTCCATGCTCCAGGAGTTGATAATAATAGTGTTAAGGAAAGGCAGGCACCACTTTGTGACAACTCTCACTGGAGGAGGTGCCCCATCCAAGGGTTAATTAGCCCGTCTCGTCATGACTGCTTGGCTCTGGCACCCCAGGGGCTGCAGGGGGAGAGGGGGCCGCACACTCCCATACTTCCCTCACCCCTTCTTTCAGCTTACTAGTGCATACTCTATCAGGCCATGCATGGATGAGCTGCACTGTGTTATTGTGCAGAATGTTGCTTTTTCTGGCGCCATATGTTTTATAGAATACCTTGTGACTCTGACAATGAGTTTGTTTGTACTCTTTGCCAATATTTTAAATGTGTTACTTTCTCCTGTGCTTCTTTTGAGGGAAAACAAGAAGAAAACAAGGAAGTTGCCAAGGTGGAGTTGAAGTAATTACACAGTGAAAGGGAGTGTCCACGGACAAACACCTCAGTGTCTTAGTCACCGGCATATTAAGATCCTTAACATGCCCGGAATGTATATTTTTAATAGATCATCTTTATGCCATACTGTCCACTCCGACAGACCCTACATCCACATCTACATCTTCTCTCTACAACCTTGCCATGGGGACTGTGTTGAATGAGACGGGGAGAGTTCATAAGTGCTTCCAGAGTATTATCCCACAATCTTTTCAATCCTAATGAGCCAAAATACACACTCCCAGGACTGGCAGCAGCTACTGGGGATGCAAATAAATACTGAATACTAAAACTCCTCCTAGCTCTGGCCTTGAGATAATAAGGAACCAAAAACTAGAGGGATGGTGCACACATCTGCATCTGTTTCCCTGGCAACGGCTTGCTCTGTCTCCCTGTCACCGCGGAAACCAGGCTCCAGGGAAAGCTCTGAGCCGCACAGACGCTTACGACCCGGAGAGCAGCATGCACAGCTCACACACACAGCTCACTAGCTACGTACTCCAGGGAAAAGTGTGTGTGTGTGTGTGCGCGTGAGTGCTTGTGTGCGTGTGTGCAGCAGCACCCTCCACCCATAGTCTGGACTCTGGGATTGAAATACCGGGGTACCATGTTACTCTGATGGAGTCAGAGTAATGTTTTGTTTTTTTATGTGTGAATGTCTTCTTGAATTTACACAATAGTTTTTCCCCCTCTATTTGTTAAAGTTACATCAAGGTACTGTATATCATCGCTAGAATGATTTGCTAAAGTGCCATCCAATCAGTTGTCTCTCTCCTTTTGACATCTGAGTAGCTTTGATAGCTAAATTTTCACACTTCTTCGGTCTGTCCTTCACAGGAATGTGACAAGAAGATGAACCATTTGGATAGGGTTGAGTGGCATTGGATATTGCACTGTTTGCTCAGACCGCTTATCATGCAGAAAGCAATCTTCCTACAATTCAGTGTTCATTTTCCCTGTCAAGTATTTGATCAATTCTGACTGTAACACAGCACTCAAGGGCAGAACTGTTCTAGCCTGTAGACAGCAACATATAGCAGCTGGTGTCAAGATGGCTTCCCTATCTGGTTGGGGAGAGAGACACATTATGTTGTGTTGATTGATACATTTGCAGTTACATGACACTCTCAATACACTTCCAAGAATACAAATGTACGCACGTCAACAAAACCATGCGGTGTCGTTATGCTTTAATCAGTGAGGCCAGGTCACATGGTCAGAAATCTCCTGACCCTTGATTGACCCTTGATTTGAATGACACGTGTGTCTGTGTTTCTGCAGAAGCACTGCAAAGGACAGGCCCTGCTGGACAAGGTGTGTGAGCACCTGAACCTCCTGGAGAAGGACTACTTTGGTCTGACATTCAGCGAGGCGGACAGCCAAAAGGTTAGTGCCTTGTCATGTAGCCTCTGACCATTCATGTACCCCCCCCCCCCCCCCTTCCCCCTTCTTCTCATGAAATACTGTCTTCGGCACAATCACCATTCCTCTCACCATAACAACAGAAGACACAGCAGGCTCTGGCAATAGTGAGCCACTCCCTTCGGAATTGGAAATGAAAATGTGCATGCTAGGTCAAATTCAGATCAACAAGCAATTTATACAATTTAAGATAAAATGGCACCCTAAACTCCTTAAACACATTTGAACACTTAATCATCATCAGCCTACATTAGATAGCCCGATTAGTGCTCCACTGACGTCTGTGCTTTTGACTCTCCAAATGGAACTAGGAAGGCTAATTGGAGTAGAACGGGTGTAATTATGGTTATTATGCAACTGGCTAAGATTTAGCTCTGAGACCAAATTGAATGGCTATGACAGTCAGCCTGTATTAACTGGTATTAGTGTTGTTTCGAGGATGTATGTGTTTTGGGTCTACCCTTCCTGTGTACACCTCACCTTCAGGGCAGGTATTGCAAATTGCAGTGATTGTGTAAAGATAGGATTTGGCATGTTGAAAGAGAACGGCCACTAAGGTGAGACAAACACACCTGTCTCCTGCCACTAATAACAGCTTGTATAGGTCTCAGTAGTTACAGAATGACATGTTGTGACCTGATTTGTCACAAGTGGTTGAGATTTTTGAGCCCGTTCTGTCTGGGGAAGAGAAAGTAGTGTGTGTGTGAGGCAAACACGATAAATGCTGGAGGATTTATCTCACAGCATACAGTTGAAGTCTGAAGTTTATATACACCTTAGCCAATCACCATATTCTTATCGGCAGACTCAGTAGCCTCGGTTTTTCTGATGACTGCCTTGCCTGGTTCACCAACTACTTTGCAGACAGAGTTCAGTGTGTCA
This sequence comes from Oncorhynchus clarkii lewisi, assembly GCF_045791955.1. NCBI lineage: Eukaryota > Metazoa > Chordata > Actinopteri > Salmoniformes > Salmonidae > Oncorhynchus > Oncorhynchus clarkii. Next base: position 42,345,031 of record NC_092153.1, read on the forward strand.
AATCGGAGGGCATGCTGTCCGGTCCTCTGGCAGTCTCTATAGGGGTGCCACAGGGTTCAATTCTCAGGCTGACTCTTTTCTCTGTATATATCAATGATGTTGCTCTTGCTGCGGGCGATTCCCTGATCCACCTCTACGCAGACGACACCATTCTGTATACTTCCGGCCCGTCCTTGGACACTGTGATATCTAACCTCCAAACGAGCTTCAATGCCATACAACACTCCTTCAGTGGCCTCCAACTGCTCTTAAACGCTAGTAAAACCAAATGCATGCTTTTCAACCGTTCGCTGCCTGCACCCGCACGCCCGACTAGCATCACCACCCTGGATGGTTCCGACCTAGAATATGTGGACATCTATAAGTACCTAGGTGTCTGGCTAGACTGTAAACTCTCCTTCCAGACTCATGTCAAACATCTCCAATCTAAAATCAAATCTAGAGTCGGCTTTCTATTCTGCAACAAAGCCTCCTTCACTCACGCAGCCAAACTTACCCTAGTAAAACTGACTATCCTACCGATCCTCGACTTCGGCGATGTCATCTACAAAATAGCTTCCAACACTCTACTCAGCAAACTACTCAGTTTATCACAGTGCCATCCGTTTTGTTACTAAAGCACCTTATACCACCCACCACTGCGACCTGTATGCTCTAGTCGGCTGGCCCTAGCTACATATTCATCGCCAGACCCACTGGCTCCAGGTCATCTACAAGTCCATGCTAGGTAAAGCTCCGCCTTATCTCAGTTCACTGGTCACGATGGCAACACCCACCCGTAGCACGCGCTCCAGCAGGTGTATCTCACTGATCATCCCTAAAGCCAACACCTCATTTGGCCGCCTTTCGTTCCAGTTCTCTGCTGCCTGTGACTGGAATGAATTGCAAAAATCGCTGAAGTTGGAGACTTTTATCTCCCTCACCAACTTCAAACATCTGCTATCTGAGCAGCTAACCGATCGCTGCAGCTGTACATAGTCTATCGGTAAATAGCCCACCCAATTTTACCTACCTCATCCCCATACTGTTTTTATTTATTTACTTTTCTGCTCTTTTGCACACCAATATCTCTACCTGTACATGACCATCTGATCATTTATCACTCCAGTGTTAATCTGCAAAATTGTAATTATTTGCCTACCTCCTCATGCCTTTTGCACACAATGTATATAGACTCTCTTTTTTTCTACTGTGTTATGGACTTGTTAATTGTTTACTCCATGTGTAACTCTGTGTTGTCTGTTCACACTGCTATGCTTTATCTTGGCCAGGTCGCAGTTGCAAATGAGAACTTGTTCTCAACTAGCCTACCTGGTTAAATAAATGTGAAAAAAATAATTATATATATATACATTTAAACTCAGTTTTTCACAATTCCTGACATTTAATCCCAGTAAAAAGTCTCTGTCTTAGGTCAGATAGGATCACCACTTTATTTTAAGAATGTGAAATGTCAGAATAATAGTAGAGTGATTTATTTCAGCTGTATTTCTTTCATCACATTCCCAGTGGGACAGAAGTTTACATACACTCAATTAGTATTTGGTAGTATTGCCTTTAAATGGTTTAACTTGGGTCAAGTGTATCGGATAGCCTTCCACAAGCTTCCCACAATAAATTGGGTGAATTTTGGCCCATTCCTCCTGACAGAGCTGGTGTAACTGAGTCAGGTTTATAAGCCTCCTAGCTCGCACACGCGTATTCAGATCTGCCCACAAATGTTCTATAGAATTGAGGTCAGGGCTTTGTGATGGCCACTCCAATACCTTGACTTTGTTGCCCTTAAGCCATTTTGCCACAACTTTGGAAGTATGCTTGGGGTCATTGTCCATTTGGAATACCCATTTGCGACCAAGCTTTAACTTCCTGCCTGATGTCTTCAGATGTTGCTTCAATATATCCACATAATATTCCTTCCAATTATCCACATAACCTAATATCCACATCATTTCCCTTGGCAAGTCGATTAGATGTCCTAACCGACTTGCCAAAACTACAGTTTGTTAACAAGAAATTTGTGGAGTGGTTTAAAAACTAGTTTTAATGACTCCAGCCTAAGTGTTTGTAAACTTCCGACTTCAACTGTAGGTACCTCTGATACCAGGGCAGCCTTTACTGTCTGGGGTCCTTGGTGACTCTAAGCCAAACAATACTTGATTGAAATGTCTTCCTCAAACTCCTCTCTGCCTCTCTGAGGATATTATGTCCACACCATTTGGGGAGAACATCTATTGTGTTATGATTGCTTTGTGAACTTTGACTGCAGTGCATCCTGGCAGCAGAACAGTGAGAACAGTTGTTATTCCTGCTGGACTGCTCTACAGAGAGGAGACAAATGAGACAGTGCCTTTTTAGTTATTGAGTGGTATTTGGCCCAGGCCGACATCCGAGAGATTCAGGAGGATAATAAATGACTGCTGTTGATTATGGTGCTTAGCACGCTGATTAAGCACCAAAGGACCTCACTCAGGTTGTGTGTGAGTGAGAGCTTGTTAGTGTCTGTGTGAGTGGATTTCAGTTCATTAAATGCAAACCTCACCGGCCAAGTTGTGTGCGTGAGCGCTGCAAAATAATTTCACCCGCACCAAGCGCTAAAATAGAATTTGGTCCTATTTGAGACATGCCACACGCTGCAAGTCCCCTCCTTATTGGATATCGGTAAGCTACAAACCCACGTTGATGCCTATAAGACAAACAAGGAGAGATGAATTCAATAACTAACTAAAAAACTAACTAGGCTTCTCTTTTTATGTGTGGATTAATCGTTGGAGTAGAGAAACATGATTTTATATGGCTCTGGGTCAAAATTCTACAAAGAACCACCTAAAAAGAGGAACATGTGCATAACAGGTAAAATAACAACCCAATGTTTATCTCTAAGGACAGACCAGGCCCACAGTGTCCAGTCTGGAGCGTGAAGCCCAGAGCTCTGCTGGTTGGCTACTGCGTAGCAAGCTAGATGTGCCAAAAGCGCTGGTATGCCCTAGAAAGCCTATGTAAATTACAATCACCAGAATGGCAAAACAATGTTTTTTTAAACAGCCGTTTTGGCCTGTAAAATTTGTTTATTATGATCAAGTTTGATCCTCACAGTGAATTATTTGAAAGTTCGCTACAAATCGAGATATTTAATTAAATAGTGATCCATTCTGACTACTACATTTGTCAAATCAAATCAAAATCAAATCTGTGACTCACAGACTCTGTGATTTGTGACTCACCACCTGGATTTGGTCTTCTGTAGCAAAATTTGAAAATGTGTTTTTTACATTGGATTAAAGTAGAGGCTCAGAGCTACAAAATAGTATATCATACACTGCATATTTGGGGAAGAATGGGAAAGTATTTCTGCTGAGAAAATGGCCTTTGAATGGTTTGGTATCTAGTGAAGAGCTCTTCTTTGTCTACACCCATTCAGCATCGTTCACACCCTCTTAAGCTTTAGCCCCACCCATCTCCTTTCGCTCTCGGTGAGTTCACAGCACACACTTGATGCTCTGGCCGATGATTTGTTTACCTCTGGATAACATGAAAACATGCTAACCAGCTCTGCTGGCAACAATTATATTACGCTTTTTTGCAGATGTTTACTGACACCGGCCATATTCAACGGATGTTGTACACTTTAGCTGAGTCATGTAGCTAGCTAGGTAAATAATAAACCTGGCTAGGTAAACAACGTGTAAGATCACACACGTCACGTAACGTTAGCAAACGAGCCAGCCAGCAAACGTTAGCTAGTTAAACAACAATGAACATAGTGCCAAATCATGCCGTTACTATCCTGCATGAATCTGGTGGGAGCTAACTAACCAGGTTCAATGTTAGCTAGCTAACATTAGGCTCTAACTAGCGAAGCAAACGGTTCTGGGATACTAATAATAACGTCATACACATAACATCAGCTAGGGAGCCAGCCAGCTAACATAAGCTAGCTAGCTAACAGTACACTTTAGCTTGAAATGAAACCACTTTCTGTCAAAATTAGAATCGTGTAATATCTGAATGTAGCTAGCCAGACTATCTTACCCGTATACATAATCATGCATGATGGACGCATCTCCCTGTCACGGATGCCATGCCATGGTTGCCCTTAGTTTGAAGATTTTTTCTCCATCTCTTTAGCTATCACACTCTAATTCCACTGATTTTCAAAACTCAACCTCCAGAAAGTGGAGAGCAACACTTTTGCAGCTCCACTACACTAACATTAAAAAAAAGCCGCGTTCAACAAGATTACAAACACAGACTGACCAGCTCAAATAGACAGAAGCTTTCTATATGGCAGACCAATCTGAACTCCTCTCTTGGCTTGTCCAGCCAACTCATTATCTCAGCCAATCATGGCTAGTAGGAAGGTTGCTGACTTTTTCTGTGGCTTAACCAACAAGGCTCGTAATTTAATAATTGTATTTGTATCACGGGCCAGCAGGCCACAAGGAGACTTGCGCCCTCATGCATGCTCTTTGCATGTGCACCCAGCAGCGTTGGGTTAACTCTCTCTGGCAGGATAAAAATGACTACATCAACCATGATCCTTTCTGATATTTGGTGCCATTCAGCAATATGGGGTGCTTCAAATTCAAATCAAAACAAATCAAATCAAATCAAATTTTATTTGTCACATACACATGGTTAGCAGATGTTAATGCGAGTGTAGCGAAATGCTTGTGCTTCTAGTTCCGACAATGCAGTAATAACAAGTAATCTAACTAACAATTCCAAAACTACTGTCTTGTACACAGTGTAAGGGGATAAAGAATATGTACATAAGGATATATGAATGAGTGATGGTACAGAGCAGCATAGGCAAGATACAGTAGATGGTATCGAGTACAGTATGTACAAATGAGATGAGTATGTAAACAAAGTGGCATAGTTTAAAGTGGCTAGTGATACATGTATTACATAAGGATACAGTCGATGATATAGAGTACAGTATATACGTATGCATATGAGATGAATAATGTAGGGTAAGTAACATTATATAAGGTAGCATTGTTTAAAGTGGCTAGTGATATATTTACATCATTTCCCATCAATTCCCATTATTAAAGTGGCTGGAGTTGAGTCAGTGTCAGTGTGTTGGCAGCAGCCACTCAGTGTTAGTGGTGCCTGTTTAACAGTCTGATGGCCTTGAGATAGAAGCTGTTTTTCAGTCTCTCGGTCCCAGCTTTGATGCACCTGTACTGACCTCGCCTTCTGGATGATAGCGGGGTGAACAGGCAGTGGCTCGGGTGGTTGATGTCCTTGATGATCTTTATGGCCTTCCTGTGACATCGGGTGGTGTAGGTGTCCTGGAGGGCAGGTAGTTTGCCCCCGGTGATGCGTTGTGCAGACCTCACTACCCTCTGGAGAGCCTTACGGTTGAGGGCGGTGCAGTTGCCATACCAGGCGGTGATACAGCCCGCCAGGATGCTCTCGATTGTGCATCTGTAGAAGTTTGTGAGTGCTTTTGGTGACAAGCCGAATTTCTTCAGCCTCCTGAGGTTGAAGAGGCGCTGCTGCGCCTTCTTCACGATGCTGTCTGTGTGAGTGGACCAATTCAGTTTGTCTGTGATGTGTATGCCGAGGAACTTAAAACTTGCTACCCTCTCCACCACTGTTCCATCGATGTGGATAGGGGGGTGTTCCCTCTGCTGTTTCCTGAAGTCCACAATCATCTCCTTAGTTTTGTTGACGTTGAGTGTGAGGTTATTTTCCTGACACCACACTCCGAGGGCCCTCACCTCCTCCCTGTAGGCCGTCTCGTCATTGTTGGTAATCAAGCCTACCACTGTTGTGTCGTCCGCAAACTTAATGATTGAGTTGGAGGCGTGCGTGGCCACGCAGTCGTGGGTGAACAGGGAGTACAGGAGAGGGCTCAGAACACACCCTTGTGGGGCCCCAGTGTTGAGGATCAGCGGGGAGGAGATGTTGTTGCCTACCCTCACCACCTGGGGGCGGCCCGTCAGGAAGTCCAGTACCCAGTTGCACAGGGCGGGGTCGAGACCCAGGGTCTCGAGCTTGATGACGAGCTTGGAGGGTACTATGGTGTTGAATGCCGAGCTGTAGTCGATGAACAGCATTCTCACATAGGTATTCCTCTTGTCCAGATGGGTTAGGGCAGTGTGCAGTGTGGTTGAGATTGCATCGTCTGTGGACCTATTTGGGCGGTAAGCAAATTGGAGTGGGTCTAGGGTGTCAGGTAGGGTGGAGGTGATATGGTCCTTGACTAGTCTCTCAAAGCACTTCATGATGACGGATGTGAGTGCTACGGGGCGGTAGTCGTTTAGCTCAGTTACCTTAGCTTTCTTGGGAACAGGAACAATGGTGGCCCTCTTGAAGCATGTGGGAACAGCAGACTGGTATAGGGATTGATTGAATATGTCCGTAAACACACCGGCCAGCTGGTCTGCGCATGCTCTGAGGGCGCGGCTGGGGATGCCGTCTGGGCCTGCAGCCTTGCGAGGGTTAACACGTTTAAATGTCTTACTCACCTCGGCTGCAGTGAAGGAGAGACCGCATGTTTTTCGTTGCAGGCCGTGTCAGTGGCACTGTATTGTCCTCAAAGCGGGCAAAAAAGTTATTTAGTCTGCCTGGGAGCAAGACATCCTGGTCTGTGACTGGGCTGGATTTCTTCCTGTAGTCCGTGATTGACTGTAGACCCTGCCACATGCCTCTTGTGTCTGCCGTTGAATTGAGATTCTACTTTGTCTCTGTACTGGCGCTTAGCTTGTTTGATAGCCTTGCGGAGGGAATAGCTGCACTGTTTGTATTCGGTCATGTTACCAGACACCTTGCCCTGATTAAAAGCAGTGGTTTGCGCTTTCAGTTTCACACGAATGCTGCCATCAATCCACGGTTTCTGGTTAGGGAATGTTTTAATCGTTGCTATGGGAACGACATCTTCAACGCACGTTCTAATGAAGTCGCACACCGAATCGGCGTATTCGTCAATGTTGTAATCTGACGCAATACGAAACATCTCCCAGTCCACGTGATGGAAGCAGTCTTGGAGTGTGGAGTCAGCTTGGTCGGACCAGCGTTGGACAGACCTCAGCGTGGGAGCCTCTTGTTTTAGTTTCTGTCTGTAGGCAGGGATCAACAAAATGGAGTCGTGGTCAGCTTTTCCGAAAGGGGGGCGGGGCAGGGCCTTATATGCGTCGCGGAAGTTAGAGTAACAATGATCCAAGGTCTTTCCACCCCTGGTTGCGCAATCGATATGCTGATAAAATTTAGGGAGTCTTGTTTTCAGATTAGCCTTGTTAAAATCCCCAGCTACAATGAATGCAGCCTCCGGATAAATCGTTTCCAGTTTGCAGAGAGTTAAATAAAGTTCGTTCAGAGCCATCGATGTGTCTGCTTGGGGGGGGATATATACGGCTGTGATTATAATCGAAGAGAATTCTCTTGGTAGATAATGCGGTCTACATTTGATTGTGAGGAATTCTAAATCAGGTGAACAGAAGGATTTGAGTTCCTGTATGTTTCTTTCATCACACCATGTCACGTTGGCCATGAGGCATACGCCCCCGCCCCTCTTCTTACCAGAAAGATGTTTGTTTCTGTCAGCGCGATGCGTGGAGAAACCCGTTGGCTGCACCGCTTCGGATAGAGTCTCTCCAGTGAGCCATGTTTCAGTGAAGCAAAGGACGTTACAGTCTCTGATGTCCCTCTGGAATGCTGCCCTTGCTCGGATTTCATCAACCTTGTTGTCAAGAGACTGGACATTGGCAAGAAGAATGCTAGGGAGTGGTGCACGGTGTGCCCGTCTCCGGAGTCTGACCAGAAGACCGCCTCGTTTCCCTCTCTTTCGGAGTCGTTTTTTTGGGTCGCTGCATAGGATCCGCTCCGTTGTCCTGTTTGTAAGGCAGAATACAGGATCCGCGTCGCGAAAAACATATTCTTGGTCGTACTGATGGTGAGTTGACGCTGATCTTATATTCAGTAGTTCTTCTCGACTGTATGTAATGAAACCTAAGATGACCTGGGGTACTAATGTAAGAAATAACACGGAAAAAAACAAAAAACTGCATAGTTTCCTAGGAACGCGAAGCGAGGCGGCCATCTCTGTCGGCGCCGGAAGTCACATTCAAATACTTCCGGCTTCATGTGCCATCGTCGCTATCACTATCTACCGGTTTCAATGTCTATGGGACAAACTAGCTAGCAGCAGCTAGCAACAGCTAGCTAGCTAAATGTCCTTGAATGTTTCATGTATGTTTCGACCTGTCCCTAAATGATTAAAGTTTGTTCACAGTTGGTTTGATATGTTAACCTGCGTGTCATGATCGTGTCTGGTGGGGATAGACAAAATCAACATGTGCGGGTTGCCGGTGTAGTCAGCGTGTTAGTGTGCAGGTGTGGGTGAATTTTTCAGGTTGTGTGTACTGAAATTGCCACTGTATCGCATTAGTGGAAACCAAGACTGTTCTCATGGCAGATCTGATCGTTTTGACTACTAGCAGGTTAGGATAATTAATGTGGCAGTTTAGGAGAATAATGTTAAGGTTCTGAAAAGGGTTAGGGTTAGCTAAAATTGTCCCTGATGCAACTAACATATCTAGCTACAACCAGGCCTGCCCTGAGAACAGACTTGGTTTCCACTAAAGCGATGCTACGAAATTGGCAGGAACACTCATGGTTTTCCAAAGATAGTATTGGAGACTGCGGTGCTGTTTCAACCTATTCCACTCCTGATTTTACAGTGATAGAGTGATACTGTAGTAGCTGCCAAAAAGACTTTCACCATTACTCAGCAGCTGGGATGTGCCACTCAGGCTCAGAAAGCTGGGAAGCTCACTGTCAGTGGTCAGGCACACGCCTGCCTGCACTATTATCCATGCAATAGGCATATTCACACTTCCTGTTCAACTAACAGCACATGAGCATGGTGTGATTGTCAAAGAGCAGGCCATAACCTGAGAGATTTCACACCCGGCAAGAGGGTGTGCATTGAATGAGAAAGCTTTATCAACACAAAGCAGGAGGGAGAGTAGCTGTACAAAACTGAGCCTCTTGTGGCGAACGATGTCAATGTACATGTCTGGCGTGATACGAGCTAGGATAACTGGCCAGTGGTAATTCACTGTCAAAATGGGCTAACAGATGCTGGGACTGACACTCTCATTTCCTCATGCTGAAAGTCTCAGTGGGGGAGGGTTCCTCCTGCTTCCTCCCTCTCCTCCTCGTTCCATTGAACCACATGTACAGTGAAGGCTTTCACTAGAAACACCATTTGTAATTAGAGCTGCGGAGTGAATCAGAGCATGGCAACAGGGTGTGCATTAGCCACGTCTCTCACAGATGCCTGTGAATGCTCTCTCTTCTGTCTGTCTTTCAGAATTGGTTGGACCCCTCCAAGGAGATCAAGAAGCAGATGCGCAGTGAGTATCCTTGGCCCACACGCAGTATACGTAGCACATAGCACAGACACACATCACATCCACACACAGTGACCGAAAACACAGTTATTATTCAAATACTGTTTGCTTCTAAATGGAATCTGCTAAGTACTTATGCAGTACAATGAGAAGCTGTAGGTCCATTTAAGACAATATAATGAGTTTATGTTTAATACAAGCTTGTTTCTATGCTAATGTTGTAGCCGTACTGTTGCCGTAATTAAATGTTCTCAGACACTTTTATTGGTGATTTGGCTATGTCATACATGTGTCACACACAGGTAGAATCAGGAATTCCCCAAGGCAGCTGTCTAGTCCCCTTACTTTTTCAATCTTTACTAACAACATGTCATTGGCTTTGAGTGAAGCCAGTGTGTCTATGTATGTGGATGACTCAACACTATACATGTCAGCTACTACAACAACTGAAATGACTGCAACACAGAATGTGTGGCAAGGAATAAATTGGTACTAAATACTTAAAAAACTAAAAGCATTGTATTTGGGACAAATCATTCACTAAACCCTAAACCTCAACCAAATCTTGTAATAAATAATGTGGAAATTGAGCAAGTTGAGGTGACTAAACTGCTTGAAGTAACCCTGGATTGTAAACTGTCATGGTCAAAACATATTAATACAACAGTAGCTAAGATGGGGGACATCTGTCCATAATAAAGTGTTACTCTGCCTTCTTAACAACACTATCAACAAGGTGAGTTCTACAGGCCCGAGTTTTGTCACACCTGTCAGTCGTGCAGGTGCCACGAAGAGGGACTTAGGAAAATTACAATTGGCTCAGAACAGGACGTACACAGAGAGCTAACATTAATAAGATGGATGTCAATCTCTCCTGGCTCAAAGTGGAGGAGAGATTGACTTCATCACTACTTGTTTTTGTAAGGTATTAACATGTTGAATGCCTGTCTGAACTATTGGCACACAGCTCGGACACCCATGCATACCCCACAAGACATGCCACAAGAAAGGAGTCTCTTCACAGAACAGACTATGGGAGGCACACAGTACTACATAGAGCCTTGACTACATGGAACTCTATTCCACATCATGGATTTTGTGTTGTAGATATGTGGTAGTAAAGTAGGGGCCTGAGGGCACACACTTAATGTGTTGTGCAATCTGTTGTGATGTTTTTAAAATGGTATAACTGCCTTAATTTTGCTGGACCCCAGGAATAGTAGATGGGCATCCATTATAAATACAAATACAAATACATCACATCAGTAATAGATGTCCAGTCAACATGGGCAGTAAACTCATCCCCTCTCCTCTGTCTGTCCTCAGCTGCTCCCTGGCACTTTGCCTTCTCTGTCAAGTTCTACCCTCCAGACCCCTCCCAGCTCACAGAGGACATCACCAGGTACTGTGTTCCAGCAGGGCAGCATGAACCCATATCATTTTCACACTGTATAAAAACTCTGTTTATTAGGTACACCACTCCATTCACCAAAATGGTTTGCTCCAACAAACAGTGATTCACGTGGCCATGGCTTGCTACAGTTGAAGTCGGAAGTTTACATACACCTTAGCCATATACATTTAAACTCAGTTTTCACAATTTCTAACATTTTATCAAAGTAAAAATTCCCTGTCTTAGGTCAGTTAGGACCACCACTTTAATTTAAGAATGTGAAATGTCAGAATAATTATTTATTTCAGCTTTTCTTTCTTTCATCACATTCCCACTGGGTCAGAAGATACATGCACTCAATTAGTATTTGGTAGCATTGCCTTTAAATTGTTTAACTTGGGTCAAGTGTTTCGGGTTTCCACAAGCTTCCCACAATAAGTTGGGTGAATTTTGGCCCATTCCTCCTGACAGAGCTGGTGTAACTGAGTCAGGTTTGTAGGCCTCCTTGCTAGCACACGCTTTTTCAGTTCTGCCCACACATTTTCTATAGCATTGAGGTCAGGGCTTTGTGATGGCCACGCCAATACCTTGACTTTGTTGCCCTTAAGCCATTTTGCCACAACTTTGGAAGTATGCTTGGGGTCGTTGTCCATTTGGAATACCCATTTGCCACCAAGCTTTAACTTCCTGGCTGATGTCTTGAGATGTTGCTTTAATATATCCACACAATTTTCCTGCCTCATAATGCAATCTATTTTGTGAAGTGCACAAGTCCCTCCTGCAGCAAAGTACCCCCACAACATGATGCTGCCACCCCAGTGCTTCACGGTTGTAATAGTTTTCTTCGGCTTGCAAGCCTCCCCCTTTTCCTCTAAACATAGCAACGGTCATTATTACCAAACAGTTCTATTTTTGTTTCATCAGACCGGAGGACATTTCTCCAAAAAGTACAATCTTTGTCCCCATGTGCAGTTGCAAACCGTAGTCTGGCTTTTTTATGCCGGTTTTGGAGCAGTGGCTTCTTCCTTGCTGAGCGGCCTTTCAGGTTATGGCAATATAGGACTCGTTTTACTGTGGATATAGATACCTTTGTACCCGTTTCCTCCAGCATCTTCACAAGGTCCTTTGCTGTTGTTCTGGGATTGATTTTCACTTTTCGCACCAAAGTATGTACACCTCTAGGAGACAGAAGGCGTCTCCTTCCTGAGCGGTATGATGGCTGCGTGGTCCCATGGTGTTTATACGTGATACCTTCAGGCGTTTGAAAATTGCTCCCAAGGATGAACCAGACTTGTGGAGGTCTACAATTTTTCTGAGGTCTTGGCTGATTTCTTTTGATTTTCCCATGATGTCAAGGAAAGAGGCACTGAGTTTGAAGGTAGGCCTTGAAATACATCCACAGGTACTTCTCCAATTGACTCAAACTATGTCAATTAGCCTATCAGAAGCTTCTAAAGCCATTACCTAATTTTCTGGAATTTTCCAAGCTGTTTAAAGGCACAGTCAAATTAGTGTATGTAACTTAATGTTCGATTGAATGTTCGAATAGGCAAAACGAGTGACCTAAAGGACTTTGAGCATGGTATGGTCTCCTGGGCTTTCTATGCACACCAGTGTCTAGGTTTGACAGAGAATGGGGCGACCAACAAAAAACATCCAGTGCGCGAAAACAGTTAGTTGAGTAGAGAGGTCAAATGAGAATGGCAAGAATCGTGCAAGCTAACATGCGGGCCACGAACAAGTAACGGCGCTGTACAACAGTGATGTGCAGAATGGCATCTCGGAACACACAACTTGTCCGTCCTTTCACGGATGGGCTATTGCAACAGCCGACCACACCGCGTTCCAATCCTATCAGCTTGTCGTGTAGCCTGAGTAACATTTTTTGTAATTTTTTTTATTTCATCTTTATTTAACTACGTAGGCCAGTAGAGGCCAAGATAAAGCAAAGCAGTGCCACAAAAACAATCTATGTACAGTGTGTGCAAATAGAGTAGAGTAAGGAGGTAAGGCAATAAATAGGCCATGGCGGCGAAATAATTACAATTTAGCATCAACACTGGAGTGATAGATGTGCAGATGATGATGTGCAAGTAGAGATACTGGGGTGCAAAAGAGCAAGAGGATAACATGAGGACACAATGGGTAAAATTAAGGATAAGTTTACTCAGCAAGCTTAGCACTCCATCACAGCATACATCATCAGCACATGCATACTCTTCTTCTCCCTATCTGAAATCCTGTTCTCATTGTACTTCCATCCTGTGTCAGAATAGGTAGGATAGAATACCTGTGTCTCTAGTGGTAAATGTGGGTAGTGCAGCAGAACACAACATATTTCCCTCTTGTGAAAGCTTTCTAAGAACAACCCAAATAAAACATTCCACAATTCTTTAATTGAACAGTTATTCTTATTGAAAGCACATAATAATGGCATAGTAACCAACAGCATAGTAACCAAAACAACAGTAACTGCAATTAAGTTTACTGATCCAGGCCTGTACAGAATGTCAAATGTGAAGCACAGTAAGGGAGCAGACCATCTTGCAATGCGCATTCCAGCACCTTTTGATGCCAATAGGCAGTGGTGGAAAAAGGAACAAATTGTCATACTTGAGTAAAAGTTAAGATACCTTAATAGATAATTACTCATGAGAAATTGAAAGTCACCCAGTAAAACACTACTTAAGTAAAACTCTAAAAGTATTTGGTTTAAAATATACTTAAGTATTAAGTAAACGTAACGGCTAAAACATGCTTAAAAATATAAATCATTTCATTTCAATTGCCTTGTATTAAGAAAACCAGATGCCACTATTCTTGTTTTATTTATTTATTTAAGGATAGCCAGGGGCACACTCCATCACTCAGATATAATTGACAAATTAAGCATTTGTGTTTAGTGAGTCCGCCAGATCAGAGGCAGTAGGGATGACCAGGGATGTTCTCTTGATAAGTGCGTGAATTGTAAAAAAATATTTAATTTAGGAATGTAGTGAAGTAAAAGTTGTCAAAAAGATAAATAGGAAAGTACAGATATCTACAAAACTAGTTTAGTACTTTAAAGTATTTTTTACTTAAGTACTTTACACCACTGCCAATACGGGTAGAAAAGGCTTGATGATCAGTTCGTAGTTCGTACCCCACAGGAACGTTCGCTACGGCTCAACTGACCACACACAAGTAAGCGTTTCCTTTTCTACCATAGTGTATTTCCACTCGACTGAGGAGAAGGAACGGGATGCATAACTTTCCGTTCTGTTCCGTCTGGATGTATTTGCACACCACCCAAGTCATAATCTGATGCATCTGTGGACACCAGAAGAGCAGGGTCGAGTATAGCCAGAATCACGGAATCCAGATAACACTATATTTGGATAGTCCATCTGTAGTTGCTCTACAGACTATCCGTAACATTTCAATTAACTTCTTCCAACCTTAAACCTTATCCTAACCCTAAACTTAACCCTTGTTCTTAGCATCAATCAAACTGTATTTGTCACTTGCACTGAATACAACAGGTGTAGGCTTTACTGTGAAATGCTTACATACAAGCCCTTTCCCAACAATACAGAGTTAAACAAGTAAGAACATTTTCAAATAATACAAATAAATTAGTAACACAATAAATAAATAACAATAATAAGGCTATATTCAAGGAGTACCGGTACCGAGTCAATGTGCAGGGGTACGAGGTAGTTGAGGTAATATGTACATGTAGGCAGGGGCAAAAGTGTCTAGGCAAACAGGATAGATAATAAACAGAGTAGCATCAGCGTCAATATGCATGTGTGTGTGTGTGTGTGTGTGTGTGTGTGTGTGTGTGTGTGTGTGTGTATGAGCGTGTGTGTTGGAGTGACATTGTAAAAAGGTGTGAGTGTGTGGGTGGAGTCCAGTGAATATGGATAGTCAGTGCAAGAGAGTCCATGCAAAAAAAGTAGTATGGGTAGCCATTTGATTAACTGTTCAGCAGTCTTATGGCTTAGGGATAGAAGCTGTTCAGGAGCCTAAACATTGCCCTAAATCTAGCTGTAACCTCAGCAAGCAGTTGCTTATCAACAGATGGTTTGTTGGTGTGACCATCTGTAGAGTATGTACAAAAATAAAGTGTGACCAAACAGAATTCAACAATTATTGTAGGTTTCCCTGGTCATTATAGCTTAATTAGCCTAAGTTCATCATTAGACATGAACAGAATGCATCAGTGATTCGTATTTCGTGCGACTTTCTGAAGAGTCATTGAGAATTCCCCGTCTGTGTATCTGTGGTGCGAGTGCCTACCACTTTGTGTAGCCGTTAGCGATGATGGTGGGGGCGGAAACATGGAAAAACAAAATGCAGAAAATGAAATTTGGGAAAATGGATTCAGGCTACTAATAATACAGATTTAATAGGACCCTATATAAAGTATACATACATACATACATACATACATACATACATACATACATACATACATACATACATGCTGAGTGTATGTCTGAGTGTATGTATGTGCATTCAGAAAGTATTCAGACCCCTTCACCTTTTCACATTTTGTTACGTTACAGCCTTATTCTAAAATGGATTCAATTGTTCTTAAATTCAGACCCTTTACTCAGTACTTTGTTGAAGCACCTTTGCCAGCGATTACAGCCTCGAGTCTTCTTGGGTATGACGCTACAAGCTTGCACACCTGTATTTGGGGAGTTTATCCCATTCTTCTCTGCAGATCCTCTCAAGCTCTGTCAGGTTGGATGGGGAGCGTCGCTGCACAGCTATTTTCAGGTCAAGACCGGACTCCGGCTGGTCCACTCAAGGACATTCAGAGACTTGTCCCGAAGCCACTCCTGCATTGTCTTGACTGTGTGCTTTGGGTCTTTGTCCTGTTGGAAGGTGAACCTTCGCCCCAGTCTGCGGTCCTGAGTGCTCTGGAGCAGGTTTTTATCAAGGATCTCTCTGCACTTTGCTCCGTTCATCTTTACCTTGATCCTGACTAGTCTCCCAGTCTCTGCCACTGAAAAAACATCCCCGCAGCATGATACTGCCACCACCATGCTTCACCGTAGGGATGGTATTGGCCAGGTGATGAGCGTTGCCTTGTTTCCTCCAGACGTGATACTTGGCATTCAGGCCAAAGAGTTCAATCTTGGTTTCATCAGACCAAAGAATCTTGTTTCTCATGATCTGAGAGTCCTTTTGGGGCCTTTTGGAAAATTCCAAGTGTGCTGTCATGTGCCTTTTATTGAGGAGTGGCTTCCGTCTGACCACTTTACCATAAAGGACTGATTGGTGGAATGCTGCAGAGATGGTTGTCCTTCTGGAAGATTCTCCACAGACGAACTCTGGAGCTCTGTCAGAGTGACCATCGGGTTCTTGGTCACCTCCCTGACCAAGGCCCTACTCCCCCGATTGCTCAGTTTGGCCGGGCGGCCAGCTCTAGGAAGAATCTTGGTGGTTCCAAATTTCTTCCATTTAAGAATGATGGTGGCCACTGTGTTCTTCAATGCTGCAGAAATGTTTTGGTACCCTTCCTCAGATCTGTGCCTCAACAAAATCCTGTTTCGGAGCTCAACGGACAATTCCTTCGGCCTCATGGCTTGGTTTTTCCTCTGACATGCACTGTCAACTGTGAGACCTTATATAGACGGGTGTGCCTTTCCAAATCATGTCCAATCAATTGAATTTACCACAGGTGGTCTCCAATCAAGTTGTAGAAACATCTCAAGGGTGATCAATGGAAACAGGATGCACCTGAGCTCGAGTCTCATAGCACAGGGTTTGAATACTTATGTAAGTAAGGTATTTCCGTTTTTTTCTAAAAACAGTTTTTGCTTTGTCATAATGGGGTATTGTGTTTAGATTGAGGAAAACATTTATTTAATCCATTTTTGAATAAGGCTGTAACGTAACAAAATGTGGAAAAAGTGAAGGGTTCTGAATACTTTCCGAATGCACTGTATAAGCTCACAGCATGCAGTCTCTCATACTTACAGTGTCGGTTCGCACGTTAAAATATTGCTGTCAATTAACAAAAGTTTGTGTTGAAAGACTTTGTACAGTTGTAATCATTTCAGTGCATATTTCACAGCTGTCAAATAGTTCAAAATCCCACTCTACTTAGAAGGATTAGCTACATTTGGAATTCCACTGACTGTTATGGATTAACTCCTTAGCATTCTTGTTGGAGCTATGGCCTTTTTTAACGTCTCCCTCTCCTTCACAGGTACTACCTGTGTCTGCAGCTGAGAGATGACATGTTGTCAGGTCGTCTGCCCTGTTCCTTCGTGACCCATGCCCTGCTGGGTTCCTACGCCGTGCAGGCCGAGCTGGGAGACTATGACACCGACGACCATGGCCCCGACTACGTCAGCGACTTCCGCTTCGCACCCAATCAGACACGAGAGCTGGAGGAGAGGGTCATGGAGCTCCATCATAACTACAGGTAGGACTTACAGTTATGTCCAAGAGTATAATCTCACCACCAGAAAATGATAGGGCCATGACTAGGGTCTTGTAGGTTTCCCTGGTCAGGTCACATGGTCAGAGAAATCTCTAGGCCCAGTTAGGTTTATTTCAGTTCAGTTCAGCATTTTTTATAGTAAATCCATTTGAGTTACATCTCCCATTCATATGGAACCATTGGAGCCTGCTGATGAACCTTTGCGCAGACAGTGTCCAACAACATACCATACATATGTTGACAGATGCCACCACATTGCCCTGGTCTGTCATGGCTGTCTACATGGAGGCCTTGCCAACACTGTCAATACTTCCCAAGTCTCAGGGTCTCCCCCATCCCTTTCCTGGCATGGTCCCTGCACTTGGCTCTTGCCCAAGGAGTTATGGTAGAAAGGTGGAGGGAGAGACATGAGATTGAAAATATCACTCTTACCATTTTGAGTATTCAATTGGTTCTCCCGTTCTCCCATTTTTGGTTTCAGGGGTATGACTCCAGCTGACGCAGAAATCAACTTCCTGGAAAATGCTAAGAAGCTATCCATGTATGGGGTGGACCTTCATCATGCCAAGGTATGCTGTTACATATGACATTTTGTTAGTCTAAATTTCTATGTGACTGTGCAGGATTATTTATTTTACCAACATATTACTTTATTACTTGAATGTTCCCTCTCCTTCCCTCTCTTTTTCTTCTCCTTTCATCTTCCTCTCCTCTGCCATGCTTGTCTTTGGCTGCTCCAGGATTCAGAAGGGATTGACATCATGCTGGGCGTGTGTGCCAACGGGCTCCTGATCTACCGCGACCGCCTGAGGATCAACCGCTTCGCCTGGCCAAAGATCCTTAAGATCTCCTACAAGAGGAGCAACTTCTACATCAAGATCCGGCCTGGAGAGGTAAGCTGAACCAAGTTAGTGGCTTCTCTGTACATTCTTAGAAAAAAAGCTTTGGCTGTTCCCATAGAGAATCCTTTTAGGTGCCAGTTAGAAAGGGTTCTACATGGAACATAACACGGTTCTATTTGAAACTAAAAGGGTTCTACCTGGAACCAAGAAGGGTTCTTCAAAGGGTTCTCCTCTGGGTGTAGATCAAGTCTTAGCCCCTTTCAAAATGAACATGAAACATGAACATTTATGCAGTATGCACCCCATAATTTCTGTTATAACTGGGAATACGTCCAGCTAAAGATTGTGAGGAAACGGATGTGTGGTCAGTTTGACTGACCAGAGGACTGGAAAATATTTAGTTCCCCCTAATTTAGCTGCTCCACAGGCTTAGATTCTATAGCCTGCCTTTCTCGCCCAGTCTCTATTCAGTTCTTTGCTGCACTGCAGCCTCAACCTCTGCAGACTACTGAGCTCAGACGCAGCTCAGAAGCTCTGCCCAGTGTGACAGGCTGTCTGGCCAGGGCTGCTAAAGTGACAAGAGACCCACAGTGAGCCTGTGGAAGAGCAGGATAAAGAGAGCCTTTAACACTGCCAGTGCAGCTGCAGCAGCACCCAGAATAGAGGGATGAAAAGTATAAATATAGTCATGAAAATTGAAACGCTACCCTCATGTTTGTCTCCACTGTTTGAAAATTGTCGTTTCTTAGCCGTTTGCTCGGCTCAGCGCAGGAATCTGTCTGGTGGTTACAGGGCTGGAATTTCAGGGAGAACAGATTACTAGTGTCCATACTTTAGAGTTTTAACCCTGCTTGTCAGCCGTTTGGCTTTGGAACAGGTGTCTGTGGGTTTACAGAAGTGAACAGTTTCACACTGTCTGTTTGCTTAGAGCTTGTTTCATCTCCTGAGTGACAAGCAGGCTGATCCAGCAAATCTATCTGAAAAGCATAGAACTTCAAATTGTGACAGTTTGGAATATGAAATAAAGTGACTATGCATTACAAAGTTGTTTTTTAAGAATGTATCATGTCATACAAAACTGCAGTCTCTTCCTCATACGGAATGGAACATGATGCATTCATGCAGTAAATGTAACCCCAAGAAACACCTGCTCCTCTCTCTTTTCCCTCCTTCCCTTCCTTTCGGTCTTCCCCTCTCCCTCTCCCTCTCCCTCTATCACTCTCTCACGAACCAGTACGAGCAGTTTGAGAGCACTATTGGCTTCAAGCTTCCCAACCACCGGGCGGCTAAGAGACTATGGAAGGTCTGCATCGAGCACCACACCTTCTTCAGGTAAGAGCAACTCCAGGTATCTAATCCCCTCACTTGTAGCCCTCTTGTACCTCTGTTACGTTACCCCATGCAAGCCATTTCTCCTTAGATCCTCTTGATCTTTAGGCAGCCAAATATAACCAAACACCACTCGCTTCAATCGTGTTCCCATCTCTCTATAGCTATTTCCCCAGCCTCTTCCAGCACCTGCTATCCCCCTGCCAGGGAAGCTCAGGAGTGATTAGAGCACAGCTTTGATCAGGGCTCTTTCTCCCTGTAGGCATCATCCAGAGCAGCGTTTTTGTTCCACAGCAGCCAGCACTACACTGAAGCTCGAGGTGTTTCCTTCTCTGTTTTGTGTCTTCGTCTTCATGTTATGACTTGTGTCTCTGGTGTTTCTCTGCCTGTGCTGCCTCGGGTTTTGAGAAATTCACTGCAAGGGTAGTAAGACATCAGGTATCCTAGTGGTTAGAGCGTTTGGCCAGTAACCGAAAGGTTGCTGGATCGAATCCCCGAGCTGACAAGGTAATCATTTGTTGTTCTGCCCCTGAACAAGGCAGTTGAATGACTGTTCCCCAGTAGGCTGTCATTGTAAATAAAAATGTGTTCTTAACTGACTTGCCTAGTTAAATAGCAAACAAAGGTAAGAGCAATTGGGGAACATCCTGGGCATGCTCATGCGCAATACCTTTTTCTACGGGCACAAGCACTGTTCATGATGCAAACTGTTCACAGCCATTTTGTTGGTGGGGACAATTTTGCAGGTTTAATTTCTTATTTCCTGCAATACAACACATTTTGTCATGGGTTGCATGGAAAATGTTGCCGTTTTTAAAGCAAATTTTCTTGCAATCTTATACATTTTGCCATGTCCGATATGTATTTGTGTAATATTTGAGGGACTGAAAGTCTGAAAATCTATGTGCAAAAAAAACCTAGCTGACATGGGTTAGTTGATCTGGACATTTCTGACAAGTTATAAATAGCTCTGACTAACGTGACAAGAGGACCTGATGATGCACTTCCCAATTTTGAAATTGGACCTTGTGCATTCTACTATTACATCTTTCAAGAGTACTTTTAAAACTGGACCGAGTTTAGGAACCACTGAATTGAGCAATGTGTTCAAACAGGTCCTGTTGCTCTAACACAAGTCCAAAGTTCTCAGCATTTTACAAAGCCGTCTACTACATCCAGTAATTACTCTCATACTTATGTCTGGCATTTCTCTTAATTGTATTGCTGTAAAGCAAGGATGGTGAATTTCTCTTTCACTAGTATTTTTAAGTTAACCCTTGTTTTTTTTTACCGTTACAACCAAAATTACAACCGCAATCAGACAATGAAGATGTTCTTGAATCCGGATTCTCCAGGTTAAAGTCTCCAGAATTAGGGCTGACGAATTCCTCTCTGTCTGTGGACTATAACACTTCCAGGTTAGTGTCTCCAGAGCCTCCTCCTAAGGGCTTCCTGGTGATGGGCTCAAAGTTCCGCTACAGTGGGCGAACACAGGCCCAGACCCGGCAGGCCAGTGCCCTTATAGACCGGCCCGCGCCACACTTTGAACGATCCACCAGCAAGAGGTACCTGCTGTCCCGCAGTCTGGATGGAGGTAGGTACCATGGTTGTGTTCCTCAAAGGCTACTCACACAAGTGACAATTATTCAAAGTGAATTATATTATGAATTATCAGTGGCTATGGGATATTTTTTAGAAGCGGCTATGTATGTATATCTAGTGCTGGATTGTTCCCCTGTAAAAAAATAAAACAGTCCCACTGTGCCTTTGTCTAACCAGCAGAGTTCTCCCGGCCAGTGTCGGCCATGTGCGAGAACCAGGATGGTCTGTCCCGGCGCTGTGTCAGTGAACACCCCAACCTCCACAGCCCCTCTGGGGACGAACAGGAGACTGAACTGGAACCACCCAGTCTGGAGCAGGACCAAGAGGACCATGAGGAGGATCAGGATGAGGAACGGGATCCTGAGGAAGACCAGGACCAAGAGGAGGCGGGTGTCACCACCCCCAGCAAGAAGAAGGAGATCAAGGTACTGTTTGGCGGATGGGAGGAAGGGTTGATAGGGTAGATGATTTATGATACCGCGGTTGTCATATCTGGTTCAGAGGGTAAATGGCCAACCTCGCATGGTTGACAGATCTATATGTTTTAGCCAACTCCTCTAACATTCCTTAGGCTACATGACATAGGAGTTGGATAAAGCACAAACAGATCTGTTGACCCAGGCTCAGCCTACTTGTCCCCACTTGCAATGCAGGAAAGTTCTCCTGTAACAGGGTGATCAAATTAGGATCCTGCATCTGTATGGACGCTTGGAGAGTCACACTGCTTGTGTGGAGATCATGTTTTTGTCAGGGTGGATCTGTATGTCTCAGTGCAGATGGTCGTGACTGCAAGGGTGCAGGAGTGTACCACTGGAACTTTTTGGGGTCGCTGTGACGTTCCCTGCTGGGGTTTAAAAAGTTAAAGATTTGTCAGAACTAACTCTGCTGCCACTCAGTGGCTTATAGGCTAACCGTTATGGCTTCACTATCCCCACCAACTGTCGTGTCGATCCTTCACTTCTCTCTCATAATGTCAAGCCGACTTAACCTCTCCTGCTGCTGTTCTTCCTTGCTCTCTCTCCCTGTCATTCACTAACATGCTCTCTCTCTTTAACCCTCGCTGGCAAAAGGAGGATGCTGGGTCCCCACTTGACAATATACAGGAGGTATTTGGTGTCTTGTGCCCCGTCTGTCTCTCTGTTAGTCTGTCTGTCGGTCAGTGAGATTGTTCTTTGCCTACCTGTCTTGTTGTTTAGTAATCCCACATATTCCTGTTAAACTAGCAGTGATTGACCGACAGTGAGTAATCTTCTGCACCATGTTATATTTGTTTGCACCCAAAGTATTACATTGAAGCTGCAAAGCCTTCATTTTATGCTGGTAATGCAATATTTTATTTCCTTCTAGAATGAACTACGGGTTTGGTACAGCTGTATTTTTAATTGTTAAATAGTGCTTTGGGGGTCGAATTTTTGTCAATTTTTTTTTGCATGAGGTGCTGTTCAAATCAAATAGACATGACAAAGTTCCCCAATGATCATTCAACTATCAGAGCAAGAGCCTAACTACAAGGATCTTACAGGCAATTCGATGTGAAAATCTTAAGTCAGCCTGCATGGTTGTGTATGTTCGTGTTCCTGGTTTGTGCTTCTGTGTGTTTGTGTCTACTGCTGCTGTCCTGTGTCCTGTCCGGGTTGCTCAGTCTCCCTGTCTGTCTGCCTGCCTGACCTCCTTGACTCACCATCTCTGCTCTTCCTCTCTGTCTCTGCATCCTCCCCCACTCCACATGCCCCCGTCCCTGTCCCTGCTCCTGCCCCAACTCTGCCCTCTCAGTTGGACCAGGAGACAACCCCTCGACACAAGGAGGTACAGCTCATTGTGCTGATGATCTATCCAGAGTTGGAGTCTGTTCCAGGTCTATTCCTGTCTATTCAATTGGACATTGCATTTCTTCAGCAGTTCTGACAAAAGCTCTGACGAAGGCCGCAAAGGCCGATACGTAAGCTTATTAAATATCAGTGATACTATCAAGAGCAGTGTGCTGTTTCCTTTTTCCTTCATTTCTTCAGCAGTTACAATCAGCTCTGTAATTGACTGGAATTCAGATGGAATTGATTTCAACCCTGGTTCTGTCCCAGTGCTTTGTGACCCCCTCAACTGAACATGTGGTATCTACCAATATCTCACGATACTATTTGCAGAGTATTGAACATCATGGAACGCTGCAATGTATGACTAGGACTAGGGGAGACATTGCACTGAAGCTCCATTTCCTCTCTAGGTGCCTGTAGCGTTAATGTGATGGCCCTATTGTTGCATGGAGATGGCAACCAGCCTTCATATGAATTAACAGCATTCACTTGAGTCAGCCTTCAATTGATAGGCAGATACAGTCAATGAAAATGAATATTGGGCAAAAGTAGACTAGCTAGCTAGCCACTGAGACGATTTATTAGGGCACTCAGTTGTTTTGATTTTGTGTTTCATCTTAATAAACAAATCCAAAAAGCCGGATAATAATTTCATTTCCGTGGGTCTTAATAGCATCCCAAAGGCCATGTTCGTTAATAGACAGCCTACTGAACAGAATAGCAATGCGATAACAGCCCACAAACAACGCACTCGATGCATGTGCTGAATCACCAAGTATTAAGACACATTGGTTTCAGTCATTGTGTCTTTTCTTGTGTGCTGCCTGCGATATTAATGTCACTTTGCTGTGTTATTTCAGATCACGTTCCTCTTGTCCATCCATATCGAGTCATAATGCAATTGAATTGAGTGTCAGTGTGATTACCCCAGTGGTAATTGATATAGATGTCAAACTAATGTATATTTCTCTCTCCTTCTCTCCCAATCCTCTCTAATTATCATTATCTTATCCCCTTTTATTCGATACAGTTTTTGGATAAGTCGGAGGATGTCTTATTGAAGCACCAGGCCAGTATCAATGAGCTGAAGAAAGCTCTGAGGGGACCCAACAGCAAGCTGACGAACCGTGAGAAGCGTCTGTCAGGAACGTCCCCAGGCGGCACGCCCGAGAGGAAGGCTGTGAGTGTGGGATAAGGGGTACGGGTGGAGGTTGAGAGATTCACAATCTTTAACCTATGTACAGATTCTCTACTGTATGCCATGAATATATCACTGATAATGCCTTAAAGCTGCAATATGTAACTTTTTGGGCGACCCCGACCAAATTCACATAGAAACGTTAGTTCTAGATCTTTCATTCTTAGTACAAGCAAGTACTTTCGGTTTTGTACACCAGTTTTATCAGCTACAATATTATATTTTTGGTTATGGAAAATATATTTCACAGCGGTTTAGATTGTACAATGGTTCTCTACACTATACTTGCTTGTTTTGTCACGTAAACTGAAACTATTATAATTTTAGCAACCAGGAAATGGTTTCTGCGTAATGCACCTTTTTAATACTTCTGTTGAAACTGCCCTAGCGTTTGACAAATAGGCTGTGAATGACCGACAGCGTTGATATTCCAGTCTTGAGGTTAGTTTTGTAGCACCTCTTACAGTTCACTCTCCTAGAACCCAGTATGCTTGGAGGTCAACACAGGAGAACATGTTTTTCTCCATTATTCATAGGGAAACAGACAGTGCTGGTGTTTTGTGTTTGTGTGCTTTTGGAATAATCTACAGTCTGATGTGAAACCAATAACTGTCTTTTTGACAATGACTTTTAAGGATAATAAAAATTATTCAAGGTATTGTAGGTGGTTATTTATTGTAGATACAGTTGAAGTCTGAAGTTTACGTACACCTTAGCCAAAACTCAGTTTTTCACAATTCCTGACATTTAATTCTAGAAAAAATCAGTTGGGATCACCACTTTATTTTAAGAATGTGAAATGTCAGGCTAATATTAGAGAATGATTTATTTCAGCTTTTATTTCTTTTTTTTTTGTTTTTAACTCTGTTTATTAAGTTTTGAACATACACACACACAGACAAGACAAAGCAATATAAATAATATACTCAACTAGAAAAAATAATAATAAAAATAAAATAAAAAATACAAAGAAAAATACAAAGAAAAAAAATAGCTTTAAAGATACCATACTTTAGACAAGTTAAACACACCGGGCAGAAGGCTACAGAGGTTAAAGGGGCAATCTATAGTACAGGGACAGGGCAAACATCTCACCATTGTTCAAGGGATAAGGGTGGAGAAATGCAACCACTCACAGAGAGTCATGGCCACAGACCGACCATCCACTGGACAAAAAAAAAGTTTACAATGCTTTAAAATAAAAAATGATTATTCATGTAGGCGTGAACAAAATGTAAAAATAACTGGGAAAAACAAGCTCACACTTCAGTCTCTGCCTGGGCAAGATGAACAAGGCATCTGCGGACCACAATCAATAAGCACATGGATCTTAATGCCCCCCCCCCCCCAGCAAAAAACACAGAGAGAAACTCCAACCCTTAAGTCACAGACTTATTTTAGTATTAATTGGAATGCCATCAGAGGATGGACTGTTTAAAGTAAGACCGGAATGGAGCCCAAGCCTCATCAAACAGTTTGGGGTTCCCACGTGAATTGAATTTAATTTTTTCTAGTTTCAGAGAGCACAACACATCCCTCACCCAATATTTATAAGATGGGGGAGCTGCCATCTTCCAGTTCTGTAGTATTAGCCGTCTAGCTAAAAGAGTTGTATAAGCAACAGTGTCCGACTGGATTCTTGATAGGGGGTACCCATGGGCAGTACTCCAAAAAGGGCTGTAAGGGGAGACGGCTCTATAACAGTGTCATATATATCAGAGAAACATTTAAATATTAATTCCCAGAAACCTGACAGTTTATGACAGCCCCAAAACATATGCAACAGTGTGGCTGGTTCCACCTTACATCTGACACAGGTAGGATCAAAATCAGAGAATATTCTTCCAAGTTTGGCCCCCGACCAGTGGATACGGTGAACCACCTTGAATTGAATGAGGCTGTGTCTAGTGCTAAAAGAGGACGAGTGCACCCTGTGCAGTACAGATTCCCAGACGTCTTCCCCAAGTTCCTCCCCCAAATCCTTTTCCCATCGAGTCTTTAAAGGCACCAAAGAAGGGTTCTTCTGTAAGTCATGAATGATTGCATATACATCTGAAATTGCGCCCCTAGGAAGCTTGTTCAGCTCCAAGATGCTCTCTATAGCTGTATTCGCAGGCCTATTGGGAAATCCAGGTGTGTTAGCCCTGACAAAGTTTCTAGTCTGGAGATAGCGGAAAAAGTGGGATTGGGGGAGATTGAACTTTTCCTGCAGCTGAGAAAAAGAGGCAAATGTACCATCAAAGAATAATTGGGCTAGCGAGGAAAGGCCTAGTGAGTGCCAAATGCCAAAAGCCCCATCATTCAAAGATGGAGGAAATAAAATGTTCTGATTGATTGGGCCTGATAGAGAAAAGCCTCGGAGGCTAAAGGCTAAACGGAACTGATTCCAAATTTTAAGAGAATGCTTTACAATTGGGTTGGCACACCTTTTGCCTAGGGACACTGGGAGAGACGAGCACAGCACAGAGGAAAGTGCTGCAGGTTTACACAATTCAGACTCCATCTGGACCCAGAGTGGTCTAGGGCCAGTAGGATCAGTCTGCAGCCAGTACAGAACGGCTCTAAAATTTGCAGCCCAATAGTATGTCTGAAAATTTGGTAGAGCTAAACCCCCCAATGACCTAGGCTTCTGTAGATGTTTTCTACCAATCCGTGGTACCTTGCCATCCCAAATAAAATGCATGAATGTTTGATCCAGTGAAATAAAAAAAGATTTTGGAATAAAAATGGGTAAACATTGAAAGAAATATAAAAATTTGGGCAACACATTCATTTTAATGACATTAATCCTTCCGATAAGAGAAAGGGGTAGCGAATTCCAAAAAGTAAAAGATTGAAACAATCTGTCTGCTAGAGCAACAAAGTTTTCCTGAAACAAATTTGAATATTTCCTTGTCACTTTTACTCCCAAGTAAGTGAATTGATCCTGGACAATCCTAAACTGAGAACTTGTGAAAGAGCACTTTAAAGCAGCCTTGTTTACCGGAAAAAGCTCACTCTTGCCTAGATTCAGCTTGTACCCTGAGATTGATCCAAACTTTTTAAGAACAGATAGGGCACGTGGCAATGAGGTATCGGGATTGGAGATAAACAAAAGGAGGTCGTCAGCATATAGCGAGACTTTCTGTTCCCAGCCCGCCCTGATTATGCCTTGAATGGCATCATCAGAGCGTAGTGCAATGGCGAGAGGCTCGATTGTCAAAGCAAACAACAAGGGGGAGAGTGGACAACCCTGTCTGGATCCGCGGTGCAAGGGAAAATAGTCAGAGGACAAGTTATTAGTCCGTACCGAAGCCATGGGGGAAAAATAAAGAATCTTTATCCACGCAATGAATTTGGGGCCAAAGCCAAATCTATAAAGGGCAGCTGTTAGGTAATCCCACTCAACGCGGTCAAACGCTTTTTTCGGCATCAAGTGAGACCACCACCTCCGGGTCCCCCGACGCTGGGGAGTACAGTATATTCATAAGACGCCTAATATTGAAAAATAAATGCCTATTTCTCACAAAGCCAGTCTGGTCAGAGTGTATTACTTGGTGTAGCGAGCCTTCCATACGGATGGCTAAAAGCTTAGCTAGGATTTTGTAATCACAGTTTAAAAGCGAGATTGGGCAATAGGATCCACAATCCAGGGGGTCTTTGTTTTTCTTTAGTAGTAATGAAATTGAAGCCTGATAAAGACTAGGCGGCAGCTTTGAAGTATTGAGGCACTCTGCAAATAGTCGGGACAAGAATGGGCAAAGCAGACCAGAAAACGTCCTGTAAAATTCGGTTGGAAAACCGTCCGGACCCGGTGATTTACCACTTTTCATTGCGGACACTGCTGTTGCAATCTCCTCAAGCGTAAATTCTTCTTCTAGACAGTCATGGGAGTCTGTATCAATTGAAGGCATATTCAAGCCATTAAAGAAGGAGTCAATCAGCAAAGGGTCTTGAGGGGATTCAGAGGTGTATAGTGCAGAGTAAAATTGTTTAAATTGATCATTGATCTCTTTATGTATAACTGTGGTGGCACCAGACGGGGTCCTTATTTGTGGGATTAGCCGTGAGGCCTCAGATTTACGGATCTGATGTGCAAGGAGTTTACTGGCCTTGTCGCCTTGTTCATAGACTTTGTATCGAGCTCGCAAGAGTAACTGTTCAGCTTGCCTGGTAGAAAGCTCATCAAATTCAGATTGGAGTAGCTGGCGCTCTTTATGCAGATCAGAGGAAGGATCCGTAGCATACTTCTCATCCAACGTGGCTATGGACTCGCTCAGGTCCCGAAGTCGCTGGGAGCGAACTCTGTTTTGGTTGGCTGTATAAGAAATAATTTGGCCACGTAGGTATGCTTTGAGAGACTCCCATATGGTAGAGCAGGACATACCTGGTGTTGAATTCGTTTCTAGGAATAAGGCAATTTCAGAAGAAATGAAATTGACAAACTCCTTATCTGAGAGTAAAATGGGGTTGAGACGCCATTGATAACACCTAGGAGGTCGCTGGGGAAACTCTAGTTCAAGCACTAATGGTGAATGGTCAGAGATAACAATACTCTCGTAAGTACACTGCCGAAGGTTAGGCAGAAGTTTTTTGTCCAAAAAGAAGTAATCAATCCGGGAGTATGTTTGATGAACATGAGAATAAAAGGAATACTGTCTATCTGTAGGATGTAGGAAACGCCAGGCCTCAAACATAGCATATTTCTGAAGAAAGGATTGAATAAGTAGGGCACATTTAGATGGGCCTGTATTTGTTTGTGAGGACTTGTCCAGAACTGGGGACATTTTACAGTTGAACCCCCCCCCCCCCCCCCCCTAAAATCAACAAATGAGAATCTAAATTGGGAATAGCAGACAGAAAGGAAGAAATGAAACTTGTGTCATCCCAATTGGGAGCATAAACACTAGCCAAAACAAGAGGGGTAGAAAACAGTTCACCAGTTACTATGACGTATCGTCCCTTAGGATCAGCAATAACCTCAGAAGCTACAAAGGGAGTAGCTTTATCAACCAGAATAGCAGCACCTCTTGATTTACTATGAAAGTTTGAGTGGAACACTTGACCAACCCAGTCCTTACGCATCCTAAAATGCTCACCAGTCCTCAAGTGAGTCTCTTGTAGAAATGCAATATTTGCATTCAAACCCTTTAAGTGTGTCAACACCCTCTTACGCTTCACCGGGTTGTTAACCCCTTTGGTATTCCAAGAAATGTACTTGATCGTATTATTTCGGCCCCTCTGGGCATTCCCGTTATTCAACCCTGTCATTAGAGCATAGAATGGAAAAGCAATGAGCGCCCAAAACCCCCAGAATAACTTGTCTCAGAGTAATAATGTACGGTGGTAAATGTTTGGAAAAAGTACAGAAAAAAAAACAGAAAAAAAAACTAAAAAGACAGAATGACAACATTAGAACTGAACAATTCAACCTGCCCCCCCCCCCCCCCCCCCCATCCCAGACAATACCTCCCCAAATGAGGTACAAGCCTAAATAGAACATGTTCTCTTCGCACAGTATGTCTGTGAGAGTGCGGTCTTAAACCTAAACCCACAGTCCCGCTCTTTAAAGTCGCGTTTTGTTAGTGGATCAAGCAGCAAAAAGAAAGATTTGTATGTATTTTTTTTTTTTTAAACACAAAAAAAACACAAAAAAAAAAAGGCGAATCCCTTGTGCAAACGGAATGACAAAAGCACCACTTGTAGATGTATATAATTGTATTCCCCGTCTTATAACAGGCATTGAGAGAGAAAATAAATAAAATGTATAAAGGCTCTCAGCCAAAAATCTAATTTGAAGTAAGGAAATCGTAGTTAGACAATCAAAAATAATAGTAATTATAATAGTAGTCTAGTTGAAGCTGAGACAGCTTACAACCAATACCAAAAAACTACGTGTGCGCAACGTTGAACGTTTGCTGGGCATAAATGACGCTCAAAACTTTTAAAATTAAAGTGAGGCCCCAGAAACCGTTTAGCCTCGGGAGACATTTACTGTTTACTGGGTCAATGCAAACGGATGCAGTAAACAAATAACCAAAACTATTTTGAGTCACTGAGACAATGTCTAAACAAACTAAATAGGTGAGCGAGATAAGGCACGCACACTAGATAATCAAAACATTAGATCACATCAAATAAGCCTGAATAGTTTCACCAACTATACAAGACTAGCCTGTTATATCTAAACATAATTGTACCACAAGTGGGGTACTTACAATCCACACTGTGAGCATATTCAAGACTTCTTGATGTGACGTTGAATGTGAGCCATAGCCTCATCCGGAGATTCAAATGTGTGGTCTTTACCCTCATGAGATATCCATAAACGGGCCGGGAATCGCAGTCCATACTTCACACTTGGATGGTCGCGAAGTAGTCGTTTGGCCTGTCCGAAAGCTGCGCGCTGCCTGGAAACAGTGGGGGAGTAGTCCTGGTAAATGGAAAATCTCTGTCCTTGAAAGCTCAGAGTGGTATTGCGGGCTCTTCGGAGGATCTCCATCTTCTCATGAAAAAAGTGCACTCGAAGAATTATGTCACGGGGCCTCTCCCCATCCCGGGGCTTTGGGCGCAGCGACCGGTGGGCTCGATCAATCAGGGGCTTTTCAGCTAAGGCAAGAACATCCTTCAGCAGCCCTGAAACGAAATCTGTGGCGCAATGCATTTCCGCGGACTCTGGGACTGATACAAGTCTCAGATTATTACAGCGAGAGAATCCCTCTAAACTCACACAGCTCTCCCTCACCTTTTTCAAATCCGCAGCTAGGCGTTTAACTTCAGTCTCCAGGGATGTAGTTAAATCGGAGACATTTGTAGCGGAGGCCTCCAGTGCTGTAATCGTTGTAGTGTGTGACGCAGTTGTTGTTTTGAGTAATGTAATTGCCGGAACAGTCTCGTTACGCAGGATGGTTAAATCTGCTTTTAAAGTATCAGAAACCTCCTGTATTCTGGCCTCAATCGTAGCAACCACCTGTGTTTTCATTTCAACTATCTCAGAGCGTAGTAGTTTGATGGCCTCAAGAATGTTCATTTCAGCGCAGCCAGGCCAAGCCGCGCCCCCGGGTAAAGTGTGCGTCCCCGGGCCCTCAGACTCAGGAGAGGGCGGTGATGAGAGCGGGTCTTGTAGGCCGGGTTTTCTCAAAGTCATGCTCTTGGCCTTATGTTTGGTCGACATGCTGACATTCGGAAGCAAAGTAATCTTGGTTTTTACGGAAAAACCAAATTAATATTTGAAAATAAATACGGTTCTGCTGCAGAATTCACATAAACTTTAAGAATACCACGGGAGCAAACGGAGAACACGTCAGTCACACATGGCGTCCCCTACCATCCCCCAGCTTTTATTTCTTTCATCACATTCCCAGTGGGTCAGAAGTTTACATACACTCAATTAGTATTTAGTAGCATTGCCGTTAAATTGTTGAACTTGAGTCAAATGTTTCGGGTAGTCTTCCACAAGCTTCCCACAATAAGTTGGGTGAATTTTGGCCCATTCCTCCTGGCACAGCTGGTGTAACTGAGTCAGGTTTGTAGGCCTCCTTGCTCGCAAACGCTTTTTCAGTTCTGCCCACACATTTTCTATAGCATTGAGGTCAGGGCTTTGTGATGGCCATTCCAATACCTTGACTTTGTTGTCCTTAAGCCATTTGGCCACATCTTTAGAAGTATGCTTGGTGTCATTGTCCATTTGGAATACCCATTTGCGACCAAGCTTTAATTTCCTGACTGATGTCTTGAGATGTTGCTTCAATATATCCACATAGTTTTCCTACCTCATGATGCCATCTATTTTGTGAAGTGCACCTTTCCCTCCTGCAGCAAAGCACCCCCACAACATGATGCTGCCACCCCCGTGCTTCACGGTTGGGATGGTGTTCTTCGGCTTGCAAGCCTCCCCATTTTTCCTCCAAACATAACGATGGACATTATGGCCAAACAGTTCTATTTTTGTTTCATCAGACCAGAGGACATTTCTCCAAAAAGTACGATCTTTGTCACCATGTGCAGTTGCAAACCATAGTCAGGCTTTTTTATGGCGGTTTTGGAGCAGTGGCTTCTTCCTTGCTGAGCGGCCTTTCAGGTTATGTCGATATATAGGACTCATTTTTCATTTTTCTGTGGTCTTGGCTGATTTCTTTAGATTTTCCCATGATGTCAAGCAAATAGGTACTGAGTTTGAAGGAAGGCCTTGAAATACATCCACAGGTACACCTCCAATGGACTCAAATGATGTCAATTAGCCTATCAGAAGCTTCTAAAGCCATGACATCATTTTCTGGAATTTTCCAAGCTGTTTAAAGGTACAGTCAACTTAGTGCATATAAACTTCTCACCCACTGGAATTGTGATACAGTAAATTATAAGTAAAATAATCTGTCTGTAAACAATTGTTGGAAAAATGACTTATGTCATGCACAAATTAGATGTCCTAACCGACTTCTCAAAACTATATTTTGTTAACAAGAAATTTGTGGAGTGGTTGAAAAACGAGTTTTAATGACTCCAACCTAAGTGTATGTTAACTTCTGACTTCAACTGTAGATACTGCTGCAGACTCAGACCCAATATATTGGATAGTGTGATGGTACTGCTAAAATATACGGAACAAAAATATAAACGCAACATGCAACTATTTCAACAATTTTACTAAGTTACAGTTCATATAAGGAAATCAGTCAATTTAAATAAATTAATTAGGCCCAAATCTATGCATTTCACATGACTGGGCAGAGGCTCAGCCATGGGTGGGCCTGGGAGAGCATACAGTAGGCCCACCCAGTTGGGAGCCAGGTTCACCGATTGGGGAGCCAGGCCCAGTCAACCAGAATTTGTTTTTCCCCACAAAAGAAGCCGGAAGTGGAGGTCCTGGGCTGGCGTGGTTACACTTGGTCCGCGGTTGTCAGGCCGGTTACTGCCAAGTTCTCTAAAACAACATTGTAGTAGAGAAACAAACATTCAATTCTCTGGCAGCAGCTCTGGTGGACATTCCTGCAGTCAGCATGCCAATTGCACACTCCCTCAAAACTTGCGGAATCTGTGGCATGGTGTTGTGTTCAGAGTGGTCTTTTATTGTCCCCAGCACACTTTTCTTGATATGCCACACCTGTCAGGTGGAATGATTATCTTGGCATAGGAGAAATGCTCACTAACAGGGATGTAAACAAATTTGTGCACAACATTTTAGAGAAATTATCTTTTTGTGCATATGGAACATTTCTGGGATCTTTTTATTTAAGCTCATGAAACATGGGACCAACACTTTACATGTTGTGTTTATATTTCTGTTCAGTCTAGATCATAAGAACATATTGAATTTGAAAAAACTGAAATCATGTCCATTAAAGGTGGGTGTTTGTGGTCGTACGCACATCCTTAAAAACATAGGTGCTGGGCTTACAAAGAACACCTAGTAAAGAACACGAAGGCCCGCACATTGTCGAAGCTCCCAATTCACCGCTTTATTGATGACGGATCTTCACTTGTAGCAAAATCCCAGTTTATTTAGAGATGGTAGAAAAGTGACTCTGCATTAACTTGAAGAGAAGATGTGCAAAATCTGGACATATTCAGATTATGAGGCCCTAGAGGAACAACCATTTTGATCGTCTACCCACCTTGATTGCCCGACAGTTAAAAACCTTCCCTTTGTGTCAGAACGCAAAAGCCCCTGCCGCTTTGATCACTTTCACATTGTGATTATACTGTTAAGAGACAATAATATGATAGTCCTCTCTAGTGTAGCTCTGTCAATGCAGTCTGTTTCCAGGTGTTTATGTAGTCTACCGACACGTTCACATCTGCTCTTTAAGAACAATCAGATTATAGCCATAGAGATTATCATCAGAACTCCCCGAGGGCATGAAAACGCCATCTGTCATGTACCTATTGTCCCAATTGAACAACGACAACGTGTGGCCTGAGAAATCTCTCTATCCTGGAGGAGTCCAACTCGGAGCGATTCAGAGGAAATCATATAGCCTTTGATGTAGTTGCAAATGTTATTTTTGCATTGCAAATACCTCCTCAGTTGGTTATGTGGATGTGGGAGCTGCAATGTGCAGGTGGACGCTAACTAGGCCCATGTCTCGTTATTTGATTCAAGATTAATCTGGATTGGCTCTTAGATTTCAGCTAGGACAGCTAGGACTGATTCAGGAGAGTC
This sequence comes from Oncorhynchus clarkii lewisi, assembly GCF_045791955.1. Taxonomy (NCBI): domain Eukaryota; kingdom Metazoa; phylum Chordata; class Actinopteri; order Salmoniformes; family Salmonidae; genus Oncorhynchus; species Oncorhynchus clarkii. The sequence continues at coordinate 42,379,154 of NC_092153.1, forward strand.
GTACAGTATTCTTTTTAAATCCCTGGTCTCCCTAGCCCATTGAATCAATATTTCTTCCCCCTTTCTATCCTTCACTTTCCTTTCCCCCTTTTGCATGAAATTACCAAACGTTGGATAGTATGCTGTGACAAAGAACCATACAGTTTGGGCTCATCTAATAGCTGTTCTCCTCCCTCTCTCTTCCCCCTCCACACCTCCCCGACGGGTAACGCTCGTCCCCCCCATAAGGTGGGGGGCAAGGACCCAGTAAACAGCTTCTCTGTAGAGGGCTTCTTCTTCCAGAAGACTTTGGTGACTTCCCCAGAGGTTGCTCTTCACTTCCTCTTCCTCTCTCTTATAACTTTTACCTCACAACATACTGACTGTACTGTAGTTGGCCATTTATCTGTAATGAATCTGTGGCCTGGTACCATTTCATATACGTACTGCTCACTCAGCTGTAGCTGATATTCCTTGCATCCTGTTTTAATCTGACCAGCTGCAGTCATTGTGTCTGAGAAAATATTTTAAGAAAAGCAATGACCAACATTTGTGATGTGAAATGTAACATTTCGATGTATGATTGCAGCAATTGAAGCATAAATTATTAGCAGATTACAGTCTATGAGCATGCACCTACCATCTACATGGAGGATTGTAGAGGATCTATTTGTACAATAAAAAAACATTTCTGTACTGTAGCTGTTAACCTATGTTACAGTTCAGTTGGCACCTCTAACTGTGTTTAATCTATATCAACATGTAGGGCTCTGAGGAGTGGGTATTGATTGAGAAACAAGACACTTATCAACATAACCATGACTGGAAGGCCGAGGAACAGAACAAAGCTTCCACCTCGCCTCCCCCATTAGTCCCTGATTCCTCTTGGGAAAGAAAGAAAGAACTGGAAAAAGAGAGAGAAGGAGCCAAGATGATTCATGTCAAGGCTACAGGAGAGGATGGACCAGAAATGATAACAGATATTGATAACTTTCCTTTGCCCAAAGCCACAAGGGAAGCCCATGATGAATGTTCTGAACCGCGGCTGACTAGCAACAGCCGGTTCATGGTGGAATTAGCTGAAACGACTGAATCTTCTGATGATGATACACAGTGGAAAGTACCTCCAGCAGATGACTCTGGTGCAAAGAATGACATAGTCTCAGACCCAGACCCAGTATCAACCCCAGCCCTAGTCCCATTCCGAGACTCTAAGAAGGATCATCAACTCAACAGACACAGAAAAAAGAAGAGGCCTAATAGTTTAAACCTGGGAATGTCAACAGAATTCGTCTATGAGAAAGAGGGCGACGGCTCAAATGGCGAAGAAGACCATGAGGGATCAGACTGGGAGGATAGTCCTACAGAGAAGACAAAGTCGGGACTAATAGACCACCCTGAAGACAGTACAACGAGAGAGGAGCCAGACGACCAGTGTTGGGGGACGAGTGGACGGAGAAAGTGGACGGAGAAAGTGGAGTCTGCCACTGTGTATAAAGATAACCAGAAGGGCCACATTACATCAATAGGAGAAGACAAGGAGACTCCGGGAAGTGCTGTGGATGATCCGGCAGGGTGTGAGGAAAACGACCAGGCTAAAAGCTTCATCACCGATGAAGTCCAGCCAGCAGATGAAGTGCTGGGCTCTGTCAACGGTCCTGATAAGAAAGAATGGGATAGTTTAGCAGAACTGGTTAAAGAGTTTGATCGTAGAGAGAGGAGCATGACTGACAATAAAGAACACATAGCAGAGGTCAAACTGAGGGTGGTCAAGACCCATGAGAGAAAAGCCAGTAACTCTGGGGGGGAGGACATGGAAGGTCTCATGTCAGAGGTCAGGGGTCAGAGAAGGTCTTTTCAAAGAATATCAGGCAGCAGTCAGTCAGAAATAACAAGGATCGTTCCTCTCAAACCTGAAAGGTCAAAGAGCTTGGCCTGTAAAGATGAGCACGACAAAGGGAGCCAGGAGACTGAGTCTGAGCTGATTGGAGTTTTTAGAAGAGAGTACAGATGGTCAGGGGGTTCCTCAGAGGGACCCTCAGACATCAACCGGAACGACGCACCCACCTTTCATCCAACATTCACCCTGCCTACATCATTCGTAACAACCAACACTAGTCCAGCAAGACAGACTCACTCCCCAACCACGTCACACAGAGAAGCTACACAGGTACAGGGCAGCTTCTGGGGTCTGGAAGGCTTGACGAGAGTCGAGGCTAAAACTGAAGAGCTGGTCCAGGAACAGAGCAGCACTGCCTGTGACGATCCCTTTCAGGTGGCTCGAGAAGCCATAGAGAGTCATCACCTTCTCAGCTTTAAGGCCTCAGTTCCAGCTTCAGCGATTCCCAGAACAGCTCCTCCTGCCCCTCCAGTGAAAACACGGAAAGCCAGAGAGTCTGGACTCATACTCCGGAACATCAACCGTAATGCTAGCAGGGAGCCTGGTCTGGATGCTGCCAAGAAGAGACACTCGGTAACTTGGCTTTTCAGTCATTTGGAAGCAAAAAGCATCGCATGAGCTTCAGACTGACCCGTACACTCCCATTTTCTTATTTTCCTGTTTTCAGTGACTTGAATATTCATATATATATATATGTGCCTGTATATGAAGAAGGGGTTGGCGTGTAACTTATGAGACACTTGTTTTTGGCTGCGTCTCATTGGCTGATGCCGCCATCAATGCATTTTGTCTGCCATGAGTTTGGATCCTCCCCGTTTAGCCCCCCCTACTCCTCCCTGCCTCCCTTCACCCTTATGCTTCACAGCAAACCTGAAACACAACTGCTTGCAAGTCTGTAAAACTCACAACAGGGCTATGGTAGAGATTGTCAAAAAGACGAACACAACTTTTCATGCTTTTGCTCTTGGCTTCTATTCCCCCTCTATTCACATTTGAACCGTGACGCTCCTTCCAACTAACCCTCCAAGCAAGTCTCTTTCGCAGAGGGTTGCAAGGGAAAAAAGCCTCTTGCATATTGCCATGGCGCTGAGTTTTCTTTTGCACTTCTCCTCCATGCTGTTTCCAAGCTGACATGTGGAGGAAGGCATGGACTTCAGACATGGTTTCATACATGTTTTACAGCTCAATTGACTGTGACAGGAACTGTATGAGAAAATGAGAGAAACATGTCATTATCACCCATAAAGGCACTCTGTTACATATACTGTACAGTATGCTCATCAGTCAAATGTCGGCCATTAATCTCCTGACCTCAAAGATACTTTTTAAAGAAAAAAGTAGTTTGCTTAATGTAAATGTAAATAGTTTGTGATTTGACATGTTTTTTTTTCTTCCCCCCTTCAAAATATCAACTTCATTAGCATGAAAATGAATAACGGTACCGTATTGGTTAGTGATTATTTAGAAACCAGATCAAAATGCTTTACAAGGATCATACATTGGATGCTATATGCATTATTGTAAAGCAAAGGACCCACCCAGACTGTGAAAAAAAGAGGCAGGCCACAAGCCCTCAAGCAGCAATCCCCAGGCTGCTGTACTGTAGCTACACAGACCGACTAGCTTTCAGAAAAAGAGTCACCACTTTCATTTCACAGTTAGTGTCATTAGGTGCTTGCATGTATCTGCCAGTGGAATTATAATAATTCGAAATTATGACTGGGATCAAACAGTTTAAATCATTCCCTGCGTTTAGTCTGAGTGTAGGCCCAGGACACATTGGCACGATCAGGCATGGAACGAGGTGTGAGATCACTTTGTAAGCTGCCTCACCCAAAAACTGACAAACAGCAGAGTGAGAGCAACCGCCATTCTGTATACTGGGTGTGAAAAAAGTTGAATGGGCTCACAAGCATGTTATAAAATCATAACGAGCCTCCTTATTTTGACTTCCCAAACTGCCTTTGATGTCATTGAAAACCAAACACTATTCTTTGGCCATTTGAGCCCCTTGAAATTCAGTCTGCGTGGTTTGCGGCATTCTATGATTCTGTCCTTGGCCAATGATTGACTGTTGCCTTGCTGCTACGGCTGTTCGACACGATCAAATCGTACAACCTGTCCATAGAACATTCTGTACGACACTCTAGTTTAAACTAATTCCAAGTATGACAACTGGCTTTACATGTTGGATTAATTTCTCTTGTCCAAGCTGGTAGTAAGCTTACTTGTTTTTTTTGTACTCACAAATAGGTGGAAGGGGGAACTGCCCTTCTATGCTAGAAACGTGCGGTTTTGTTGTTCTAACGGCCTTTTATCAGAGACCCAGTCTCTCTACTGATGTCTAGTAGTCTGTCTCTCCAGCTTGGAATAACCTCTGGCTGCTCTCCTTCTTCCCTTGCTTTCCCTCCGCAGGAGCCTCTCTCCACTCTTGCCATTTATGAAGATACAGTAGATGATGCCAAGGTCACTTTTTACATTTTGAATTCAACCACATGCCTCACCATTTTCCCATTTCTCCCCTGTGGTAAATTAGTCCCTCACTCCCCATTGTCTCCCTCACCGTCACACATGGGTAACTCTGTCATATGAGCAGCATACATAGAGGCTGAACCCTGACTATGCCACAGGCGTTTATCCTCCGTTATGTTAAAAGTAATTTCCTCTGTGTAAGACTTCCCCATTTATCTCCTTTCTTCTCTATATACGATGTGGCAAATTGCATGCCTGGAGAAGATTTTTATGATCGATTTTTATGATAATATATACATGTATAATAGGTATCAGGGCCTTGGAAAGATCCTACATGAATACTTATGCACACCTCCAGGCCAGGACATATTCCCTTCTAGAGGATCATTCATCCACTGTCATCATCATCATCATCCCCTCTCTCATGGTCACTCCCTGCCCTGAGCTGCGGCCAGACTGCCCGTGTGTTGTGATTTTTGTTGTGGCGGCCATCTTTCTGTAACCCCCTCTCTCACCCAGAGGGAACACTGGGAGAGGAGGCCTCGGCCGGGCTCCACCTCGGAGGAAGACCACGAGCGTGACACGGTGGTCTTCATGAAAGAAACCCAGTTGGGCATTGAGAGGAAGTGCTCCAGCATGACGGTCAGCTCCACGTCCAGCCTGGAGGCCGAGGTGGACTTCACCGTCATCATGGACCTCCACACGGGCGTGGAGGATTTCTCCAAGGGCCTGTCTGAGCTTGGGGAGAGGGAGTGGTTGCCCGAGCGGCTGCCCGAGGTGGGCCGGGACGACTTTGAGGAGACCTCCAGGTTCTATTCGGCCCGTCTCATGGGCTCCCATGACATGTCCGCTGTAGAGGAGATGCCCCCTGTGCACCGTGAGGAACGTGTGCGCCATGAGGTAGACACAATGTACCCCATCCCTGATCCTTGCCACTCCCTGTCTCCTCCCTCCTGCTTCTGAGAGTGAATCCTGCCCTTAAAGGGAAACTTCATTATTTTTTTCAATTAAGCCCTTTATCTACTTCCCCAGAGTCAGATGGACTCGTGGATGCCATTGTTATGTCTCTGCATGCAGTTTGAAGGACGTTGCTAAATAGCGTTAGTGCAATTGCTAACTAGGGTTAGTGAAATGACTGGAAGACCATGGTAACTGCTAGCACGCTAGTACATACCATCGACTTCCAGTCATTGCGCTTACGCTAGTTAGCGTTAGCTCTCGAAACTACCCCTAGCTTCCTTCATACTAGATGCAGAGACGTAAAAATGGTATCCATGAGGTCATCGGACTCTGGGGAAGTAGATAACGTCATTCCTTTAATGAAATCACCAGTCACCTTTTCTGTTGGAGCATTTTCAGTTGCCATTTTTTGTTGTTGATGTTTTAATTTTATGTTTACATGTTATACAATTATTTGTTATATTTTTGCTTAGTCTTTTGATTTTTGTTTATTTATTTTCCTATTGTTTGTCCATTTGCTGTTTTCGTTGTTTCAGATTATTGTGAAATGTGTATGTTCTCTGGTATTTTCCCTTCCATTGTCTGTCATGCTTGCGTTACTAAATGTTTGGTCTGAAATGAAGTGATGTACAATCACCAATTGATACTGCAGTGTATGACTATGCTTGTATTGCTTCATTGTCTGTTTGAACAGTATTGTAGTTTTTGATTAAGAAATGTATTGTAGTTGAACTAAGGATAAGCACGGTCAGTAACACGTCAAGGCCACAGCACGTACATTACAGAATATACAGTATTCAGTAAGTAAGATTCAAATTTGATGGATTTTCATGTGTCTTTCAAGTGATTCACCCACAATTATTTCCAACATAGAAACGACATACAGTATTTTGATTTGTTTAACACTTTTTTGGTTACTACGTGATTCTATATGTGTTATTTCGTAGTTTTTTTTACAATGTAGAAAATATTAAAAATAAAGAAAAACCCTTGAATGAGTAGGTGCGTCCACACTTTTGACTGCTACTGTACTTCGGGGCTCAATTTTAGGACATTTGTTAAAGATTTGTTAAATATTGACGACGTTGGAGAAGAATAGACTGTCTATGGTCTATGAAATCTTAGTGTACCTGTCTGTGTCCTCCTGCTGCAGCCCCCAGTAGCCAGGAAAGACCCCAGTGCTGTTAGCGCTGCCCAGATGCTGAGGAAGGCCGACACTAAGATGGAGACACATACCAATGGGTCAGAGGTCACCAGCACCAACATCATGGACATGTCCGAGCAGGTACACTAGATCAGTCTATGCATATGGACTCACTCATGTCCCTCTGTGTTTTGATGTTTGATGATTTAGCCTGGTACAGTAGTCAAATCTGTTTGTGCTCTAGCCAAGTCCTTTGCCAATAAACATGACAGATGAGTTGTCTAAAGCACAAACCAGATAAGTGCTATCAGTTTTGTGTTGTAATATTGATCATATATGCCTCACATGCGATCCGGGACTATACAATTAGCCTATTTAAAAAGTTTTCTGACTCCATAAAAATATGTTTGCAATATACAAGAGACTACAGTTGCGATACAGTAATAGGCAATCAAGAAAGGTCTGAGAATGGAATTCTTAATTGAATTAACAGTGTAAAATAACTGAAATCACATACAAGGCATAAACTTAAGTTACAAAGCTTTGACACGCATTACACAGCATTATTATCGGATTGATCAGAGCGGGAGAGAGTGGGAGAAGTCGTAGCCTGAAAGGGCATGCCCCAAGAGTCCACGAGGTGGAGAGAGAAAGAAAGAACGAGAGAGCGCATGAATCTCACCAGCGCAGGCCAGGAACAAAAGAGAAAGAGACAATTAATCCGAGGCCCCTTTTTTTACAAGGTCTCAGTTTGGATTCAACATTTTGAGTTGTTGAACAATACCATTACAAAGTGATATCAGACTTAAAGGATGTTATCGCAACAGAACCTCTGCTACCCAGAGGTGTGACAAGGGGGTTGGTGAGATAATGCAGCATTCCTACGACAACACAAAGGAAATCCTTGCATCCAGTTGATAAGAGTCACTTTGGTACCAGTGCAGATTAGTGTTACCAGTGCTAGTGCATACTAATGATCAAATGACAAATGTAGCAGAGTGGCCCTACAGTTTGACCAGAAGGCATCTGAAATGATCTTCAGCAGGAAATGGAAACACTGGGTGAATAAGACCATTTATAGGTTCATTTTTACCCCATCAATATAGTTTGATATTTTTGTTGATAGAGGGAAATGTAATTAGTAATTTAAAGAGGAAGCATATAATCCTAATATAGATGAGACATTTTCTCTCCATAGCTCTGCTGTACTGCAGCTCTTGATTCGTTTGAGTGACATATTCTCACGACCACAGGGAGTTAAAGGTCCAATGGAGCCATTTAAAAAAAATCTCAATATCAAATCATTTCTGGGTAACAACTAAGCACCTTAATGAATGTTTTAAGTAAACAAAAATAGCTTCTTAGCAAAGGGCAATTTCTCAAGCAAGGATTTTGCTAGGACTGTCTGGGAGTGGTCTGAGTAGGAAGGGAAAAACTGAAAATGAGCTGTTATTTACAGAGAGGTTTGGAACTCTCTTTGTTATTGGTCAATTAACACATTTACCGCATGGTGATGTCACCATGGAAGGCCAAAATCAAATCATGTTTTTTAATCCATTGGGACTTTAATAATGTTGTTATACAGGGATTAAAATATTGACAGGACATTAATGAGAATTATGAAACCATGTGGGAGTTCCATTCATCTCTAAAGGCAGAGCATGGAGCTGTGTCGGTCCCACAGGTGCCTGATTAAAATGTAATTGGTGCCTCTGGTGTGTCATTCATATAATGATGAGGATGAGCTGTGTTGGAGCGGGTTTCTTTGAAGTGAAAACTCAAGTCAGTGTGTGTTGAGCAGAGAAATTGATTGACCTTGAATACACTGAGTGTACAAAACATTAGGAAGACCTGCTCTTTCCATGACATAGACTGAACAGGTGAAAGATATGCTCCCTTATTGATGTCACTTGTTAAATCCACTTCAGTCGTGTAGTTGAAGGGGAGGAGACGGGTTAAAGAGCATGTTTAAGGCTTGAGACAATTGAGACATGGATTGTATGCCTGTGTCATTCAGAGGGTGAATGGGCAAGACAAAATATTTAAGCGCCTTTGAACGGGGTATTGTATGTAGTAGGTTCCAAGTGCACCGGGTTGTGTCCAGAACTGCAACGCTTCAGCGCGCAACACAATATCAGGAAGGTGTTCTTCATGTTTTGTACACTACGTGTAGGTACGTAGTCTTCTAGAGGACAAATAGCCATGTCTCGTGTGTTGAGCCTCTTTGGCAGATGTGCTCTTGATTTGGAGTAAGCAAAAATACAGTAGCGTTTTGTGTGTGTGTGTGTCTGCAGCAAATGGAGGCTGACATCAACTGTAACGAGACAAAGGTCTCCAGCAGCACTGACGTGGCTAAGCCACCAGAGGGCGACCTGGTATGTATCATACACTCTATTGACAATAGCGGAAAGGCTTGAAGGCTATGCTATGCAAGCTCTGTCTGCAGTCTGATTCACTACCCTTCTCCCTGAACTGCACACTAATTCAATCCCCCTGGTGGATTTGAAAGGAACTGGACTGGTGTAAATATGGTGCTCATGGGGGATAAGGGTATAGAGAATCACTAAAATCTGCCATGACAGGTTTTGCATGTGCAAATAATGGGCTGCACATTTATCTAAATATATTTTGCCAGATTGTTTAGTTTTCTGCCTTAATATGATATTGCCTCACAATTTTTGCATGTGCATCCTTTTAAAATAGGCTTGCTATAAAGACTTCTCCCCCTTCTAAATTGTGCATAGTCACATGTTTACAATATGTCATACTGCTACCACATAATTGGCTTTGGTTATCTATGGCACTTAATATTTAAATAAGCTCCAGTTTGTATCACAGTGCCAACAAACATGCTGTAATGATAATGACAGGAGGATCTGTTGGGTTGAACTTCAGTTGTTGGTACGCTCCTGCTTGGCTGCCTATTGGCTTATAAGTTTCTTTATACATTAATCCTAATACCTTGCTTCTGATTCACTACGGTCATGGTAGCTGCATGCAATATGGTGATCAGGTTTTGTGGACTGCTCATCATGAACATGATGACTTCATCCCTTCATCCAAGTGACATTTTCTTTCCTCCCTCCCTCTCCTCATCCTTCCCGTTATCCCAGAACCAGAACCAAGAAGTTGGCAGTAGGAAGGAAGTTCCTCTCCCCAGTATAGAAAATGGCTCCCATGTAAGTACATAATTCACCTTACCATCCTCCACCCCCCTCATTTCAGTCAATAGACTATGTTACTGCACTCTGACTCCAGACATTTAGTCCTATACTGTAGCGCTTGATTAATTGTAGCTGACGCAGTGATAAAGGTTCCCATGAAACAATGCTCTTGTTTGTTGTTGAATTGAAGCGGTGTCTGTGATTCACTGTATGTTGTCATGTAGAGAGAAGTGGGTAAAGATGCAGTTGTATTTTGGCTGGCCTATACCTTGAACCAGCAGCATTGTGTGTGTGTGTGTGTGTGTGTGCAGGGTTTACATTGGGACATTGGAGGTGGCAGAGACAAGGTTAGGGTATTGCTAGGGTTAGGGTTGAACCAGGGTGTGGACATGAAGATAAGGTTAGGGCTAGGGTTAGGAAAGTGTCTAGGGTTATGCTAACTGCTGTATAATGTATTACCATTCTATGGTGAGGGTTAGTACTTTATATCCTACTCCTATATGTAGCCTTAGAAATAAGGTTAATGAAATCAATAACTTGCTAGCATCAGATAATTCATTTGATGATACAGCAGTAGCTATACATGGATATAACATGTATAGAAGAGACAGGGATGCAAATAGGGAGGTGTTGCTGTATGTGCGTAGCAAAGATCTTATGTCAAGTGTTGTGGTTGCAGGTTCATTTGGCATATCTAAAGCCTTTTCTTTTTGGGGTGTTGCTATAGGCCACTAAGTACTAACAGTCAGTATCTACATAATATGTGTAAAATGCTTGATAGTGAATGTGATGTCAACCGAGAGGTCTACTTACTTGGGGACCTGAATATTAACAGGTTTTCATCAAGTTGTTCACGTAAGAAGAAGCTTCTTACTGTAACCAGTTCCTGTAATCTGATTCAGGTTATTAATCAACCTGCCAGGGTGTTTACAAACACTACAGGAACAAGGTCATCCACACGTGTAGAACTTTGTTCTAAAATTGCACCCTTAGGATGCATTGATCACAATATAGTGGCTATATCCAGGAAAGCCAAACTTCTAAAAACCTGGGCCTAAAATAGTGCATAAGAGATCATACAAAAGATTTTGCTGCGACTCTTATGTGGATGATGATCTGCATCCAGACGGTGCAGTTGATGCATTTATGAAATTGCTTCTTCCAATTATTGATAAACATCCACCTGTTGAGAAACTGACTGTTAGATCTGTTACGGCTCCATATGGATTGATGAGGAATTTAAAAAAAAAAATGTCTGGTTGAAAGAGATGGGGCAAAAGGAGTGGCTAATAAGTCTGCCTGCACATCTTACTTGCTGACTTACTGCAAATTGGGAAATGATGTGACTAAACACAACGACAAAAAATAAGAAACTGTATTATGAAGCCAAGATCAATGATATAAAAAAGACTTTGGAGTACTTTCTATTAAATTTATGGGCAGAAATACAATTTCAACTCCGTTTTTCATCGAATCAGATGGCTTATTCATCACAAAACGATTTGATGTTGCCAGTTATTTTAATGATTACTCAATTGACAAAGTGAGCAAACTTAGGCAGGAAATGCCAACAACGAACAGTGAGCCATCGCACTCATGCATAAAAAAACTAAATAATGAAAGAAAAGCATTGCAAGTTTGAATTTGATATTTTTGTGAAGTTAGTGTGTGCGAGGTGGAAACATTACTGTCATTGATCAATAATGACAAACGTCCTGGCATTAACAACTTAGATGGAGAGCTACTGAGGATGGTAGCTGACTCCAAAGCCACTCCTATATGTCATATCTGTCGTGTTTGTGGCATCAATAAATTGAAGACTGTTATTTTATCAAATAAATTCTCTGTAATTATTATTACGTGATAAAACTAATCGTGTAAATGTAAACAAACAAACAGTAGATATAGTTACAAGGAAATGATAAGGGAGGTTCCCTAGTGGGCTGAGCCGATATGATGGCTTGCTAGACAAAGGGAAGTGGGTGTGGACTGAGAAGGGCGGGAAAGACAAGAGTTACTACACAGTTGATAATTATATTAACTGAAATGCTAATCCTTTGCACATGAACGCTCACTCATTCGGGAATAACTGTAATCAATATATATTTACGCTCAGTGTGTCGTTGTGATCTGTTGGAATCGTCCGTCTTTCTGTTGGAAAGTTCATCTGATCGTCTCTCTGTTCCATGAAGTCTTTTGTGGTTAGACTGGATACTTCAGAGTAACATTCAGAAACGTTCTTGTAGAATAGCTGTTGCGGCAGTTGTTGCTCTTCGCATTTCAGGTCGACATAATTTCTCGCTTTAGACTAGTAATTAGTATCGGAAATTTGCTCTTATTCTGTTGGAATCGATAGTCTCAGAGTTTCAACAATCATTACAACCTTAGCTTACACTGAGGTTTTTGTGGTCTCTACTCAACCTTCGCTCCCTCAGCTGACCGAGGTATGCATGGTCTGAAGGGGTTTCTTCAGGTGGGGGTTTTATTCGTAACAGTAGAAAAGGGTTGTCCCATGACGCCTGTTACGAATCTCTTTTGGCCCGACAGTCTAGGGGGGAATGGTAGTGAGACCCGTAACATAACTCATGTAAATTATAATAGTGACAAAGTAAAAGTAAACGAAATAACCACGACAACCGAAATAATACCGTCAAACTCAGGGTTTATTATAAACACACGGTAATGGGGGGGGGAGCAGGAAAAAGGGCTGAGCTGGACCCAAGGAAAGAAACAAATATGCAAAAACACCCCTAAGCTAGGCTAGCCTATTTCAACAACAGCTAACTAACTAACCAAAAATACAGTGGGTGGTCCGCCCAGTTCTAACTAGTGTGTTTTAACAAAGTTTACCTACGGGTAGTGTATGCCCATGGGCGACTTGTCTTGGGTTCCCCTTTTTCCCACCAGCAAACACCATAAACAAAAACAATACTCACAGGAGATGACAAAGTGATTTGGAGGTGCTCAAACAAAAGAAGAGGTTAATTATTACACAAAGAGCGAAATCTACATACATGGCATTTACAAAGAGATTGTGCTACTGAAATCTATCAAGAGCAGAGATCTACCAACATGTCATTTACAAAGATTGAGCTCTCCTGAAATCTATAAAGAACAGCTATCTACCAACATGGCATTACAAAGATTGAGCTCCTGAACAAACAAATGATGGGGTTTTTAAACCATGGGGAAGGAACTGTGATAGGGTAGGAAACAGGAGGAGGTGTGTCTTCTGATTGATGGGTTGATTGTTGACTGATTGGGGAGTGATGATTTTCACCTGTGAGGGGAGAAGGAGAGAAAAGAAACACACAGGATACACACAGACACAGGATACACACAGACACAGGATACCTGTATCCGTAACACTCCCACCCTTAAAAGAGCAACCCTAGGGGGATTGCGACTACAGTATTTAAATGAACACTCACAACAAATCAACAACCTTGCAAAACATACTGAAATCATCTTCACACACGAGACAAAGCATCTGCCAACACATTATCTGAACCCTTTTTGTGGCGGATCTCCAAATTATAATTTTGTACAATCAGCGCCCAACGCATAAGGCGCTGGTTCTGGTTGTACATTCGGTGGAGAAAAACTAAGGGGTTATGGTCAGTATACACAATCACTGGTAGGGCACTGGAACCAATGTATACTTCGAAGTATTGCAGAGCCAACAACAAAGCAAGAGCTTCTTGTTCTATTGTCGCATAGTTTGTTTGACATTTATTACATTTACGTGAAAAATAACAAACGGGATGATCTACTCCACTCTTGTCCTGCTGCAGTAGAACAGCACCAGCACCTCTGGCACTAGCATCTACCTCAAGCTTGAACGGTTGTTCAAAATCCGGAGCAGCAAGTACAGGGGTACTACATAAGAGTGCTTTCGCTGATTCAAAAGCTCTCTTACAATCAGGGGACAACACAAATGGTCTTGCCGGACTGAGCAAATCAGTCAATGGAGCAACTACCGCAGAGAAATTTTTACAGAAGCTACGGTAATAGCCAACCATCCCTAAAAAGCGGCGTAGCTCTCGTCTAGTGGTAGGTGCAGGGAATGCAGTTATAGCCAAGACCTTGGCATCAACAGGGCGCACCTGTCCATGGCCAACCTCTTTACCGAGATAGGTAACAGTAGCCTTCCCAAACTCGCACTTTGCCAAGTTCAGGGTTAGAGAAGCAGCTGCCAACCGTTCACATACTACCCTTAGCAAGTCAACATGATCTGACCACGTAGACGAATAAATCACTAGGTCATCAAGGTATGCACTACAATTAGGAACGCCAGCTAATACAGAGTTAACCAGTCGTTGGAAAGTGGCTGGTGCATTTCGCATCCCAAAAGCCATGACTGAGTACTGAAGGAAGTTGTCTGGGGTCACAAAGGCAGAAATCTCAGAAGCACGTGAAGTTAACGGAACCTGCCAGTAACCTTTTAAGAGGTCCAACTTGGTCACATACTTAGCAGCACCAATAGTGTCGATACAGTCGTCCAGTCTGGGTAACGGGAACGAATCTGGCATTGTGACAGAATTTACCTTTCGATAATCCGTACATAACCTGGACGTACCATCAGGTTTAGGAACCAAAATGCAAGGAGAACTCCAAGGGCTTGAACTTGGCTTAGCCAGGTCATTCTCCAACAAATATCTCACCTCATCCCTCATTATCTTCCTCTTGGAAGCGTTGATACGATATGGGTGTTGCTTGATAGGTGTAGCATTTCCAACATTAATGTCATGTTCCAACACATTTGTGCGAGTAGGAACGTCATTAAAGAGACATGGAAAACTGTGTAGTAGCCTCACAATATCATTAGCCTGTCCATCCGTTAAATGAACCAGACCTGACTGGATAGACAGCAGCATTTCTGAGTTGGGCAATCTAACACACTGCTGTTGAGTATTGCGCAACTCCAAGCCATCAACATCATCAATATGACAGTCCGCTATCATCGCAGTAGTAGCAGAGGAGACAGCAGTACCTTCCTCTGTTTTTGAACTATCTAACTGTGTGATGGGTCGGGTGTGGTATGCTTTCAACATGTTAATGTGACACACACGAGATTGGCGTTTTCTATCAGGAGTTTGAAGCACATAGTCAGTTTCACTTATTTTCTTTTCAATTAAATAAGGACCAGAGAAACGAGCTGACAGTGAAGATCCTGGAAAAGGTAATAACACCAGTACTTGGTCACCTGGCTGTAGTGGACGAGAAACAGCCTCTTTATCATAGTGTCTTTTCATGCTCCTCTGTGAGGAAGACAGAGCTTCCTTTGCAAGAGCACAAGCTTGGTGTAGGCGCTCACGAAAGCGACTAACATAGTCCAACACATTCTCATCTCTGGTACACAACTCTTGGGACAAGAACTGTTCTTTAAGGACTTTCATTGGTCCTCTTACTGTGTGACCAAACACTAGTTCAGCCGGGCTGAAACCTAGGGACTCCTGCACAGTTTCACGAGCCGCAAACAAAACTAGAGGAACTCCCTCATCCCAATCTTTCTCAGATTCCAAACAATATTTACGTAGCATAGACTTCAGTGTCTGATGCCATCTTTCAAGCGCACCCTGAGACTCTGGGTGATAGGCGCTTGATACACGGTGCGTAATTGATAAGGATTTCAACACCTGCTTGAAGAGCTTGGATAGGAAATTGGTACCTTGATCGCTTTGTACCACCTTAGGTAACCCGAATGTCGTGAAGAATTTTATTAAGGCTTTACTCACTATCGGAGCTGTAATCCTTCTCAGAGGAATAGCCTCGGGGTATCTTGTAGCCATACACATTATCGTTAACAAAAACTGGTTACCCGATTTTGTCTTCGGTAACGGTCCGACACAATCAACCACCACATGCTCAAATGGTTCACCTATGACAGGTATAGGACAAAGAGGAGCAGGAGGAATAACCTGATTTGGTTTTCCTGTTATCTGACAGGTGTGGCATGTCCGACAGAACTGAGCCACATCTTGTTTTAAACCTGGCCAAAAGAAATGTCGAAGGATCCGATCATACGTCTTTGTAATTCCTAAATGACCAGACCACTGGTGATCATGAGCAAGGGATAACACATTTTGTCGAAAGGCTGTAGGAATCACTATTTGGTAAACAGCATTCCAATCTCCACCCGCGTCAACATGGGATTTCCATTTACGCATGAGGAGATTACCATCAATGAAGTAAGCCACATTCTTCTTCTTCACCTCTTCTAACGAGACAACACTAGAAAAACATTTAGCAAGCTTGTTGTCAACCTTTTGGTTAGCAATCAGCTGCTCACGAGTGACTGGTAATTGTATTGCATCAGCAATAACTTCAACGTACTTTGATTCTTTCCTGGGCTGTTTGTCAGAGGTGATCAGCTTCTCAGAGGTTTCACACAATCCATCCTCTTGATCATCCTCTTTGAACAGAACAGTGTTCGACAAATCTATCACGTCACCCTCTTGTAGTGCCTGAGCACGAGTGACAGCACAAGCGGGGAACACATGTGGATAACTCTGTGCCAACTCATTCGAGAGAGAGTGGTCACTTTTATCCAATACTTCCAATACGGGTACCACCTTTCCTCCGGCAATATCGTTACCCATTATAAAGGTCACACCTTTCACTGGCAACTTAGGACGTACCCCCACTCTGAATATTCCACTGATTAACTCAGAGTGTACTTTCACAAAGTGCAACGGCACTGGGACAAAACCCATTTCAATACCCTGCACTAACACACTGGAACCACAGTATGTATCGTCAGATAAGGGCAACACATCAGACAATATAAACGACTGCGCCGCACCAGTATCTCTAAGGATTTTAACCGGACGCTGAGACGCTTCGTCATTCTCTAGGGACACAAACCCCTCGAAAATGAATGGTTCATAACTGCGGTCGGGGACTGGGTCTTTCAAACTACAGTTACCCTGAGGCACCTGTTTTGTTGCAGACCTCACAACCGTACGAATTAGACCAACACCTGTTGGCGGCTTGGCACGAAGAGGCATCCCTTGTTTGCGTTTAAGCAGGAAGCAATCATTAATCATATGTCCCACTTTATGACAATAGAAACAGGAACGCTCATTCTTCTGGCGTGCTTGATATACTACTGCGGGCCGACTAGGGCTAAAGGTAGGAAACTCAGTGGTTCTACTCTCAGTTTGAGCCGAAAACACACTCTTGTGCGTCAACACAAACTCGTCTGCCAACACAGACGCTTCTGCCAGGGAGGATACTTTCTGTTCGTTTAGGTAAACTACAATGCGTTCGGGTAAGCAATTTTTAAACTCTTCCAACAAGATTAACTCCCGGAGAGAGTTGAAATCAGTTACCTTACTAGCAGCATGCCATTTATCAAACAGATTTCCCTTGTCTCTAGCAAATTCCACATAAGTCTTACTAGAAGACTTTCTATGAGACCTAAATCTCTGTCGGTATGCCTCAGGCACAAGCTCATAGGCACGAAGAACAGTAGCTTTGACCACTTCATAATTCAAACTGTCCTCCAGAGGTAGCGCTGACAAAACCTCTTGGGCTTTACCAGTTAATTTACACTGAAGTAATAGGCACCATACCTCTTCAGGCCACTTCAATGCTACGGCTATACGCTCAAATACACAAAAATAGGAGTCAACCTCCGACTCTCTGAACAAAGGTACTAAGGCAATCTGCCTACTAATGTCAAACGTGTTTGAGGACACAGCAGGTGAGGACGGCTCACAAACAGGCACAGTAGGAACGAAGGCTAGCCTCGCTGTCTCTGCCTCCAGTTCCATCTGGCGCATTTTAAACGTCATCTGCCGCTGTTCTCTTTCTGCCTCAATTTTACACATCATCTGCCGTTGTTCTCGTTCTTTTTCTGCCTCAATTTTACCCATCTCCAAATCTAAATGCCGCTGTTCTTTTTCTGCCTCAATTTTACCCATCTCCAAATCTAAATGCCGCTGTTCTCTTTCTTTTTCTGCCTCAATTTTACACATCTCCAACTGGAGAGTCTCTCGCCTAATTTGGGCTCTCTTCCACCTCTAGTTGGAACTGTGCTAAACGGACATCCCTTCTGGCATCACCGTTTGATAGTGGGGAGAGTGGATCAAAATGGGACAATGTGGCTGGTGTTTTAGCCTCACCCTCATTATCAGATACCAATGGGCTTATAGGAGCAGTTACATCCCCTACAGGGTTAGTAGACTCAGGCAGCGGTAACACAAGCACCTGCTCTTCCAACAATACATTTAACACTAGCTGTTTAACCTCCGCCTTAACTACACTCTGCGGAATCGATATTGAGTAATGGTCAGCCAAGGTCATTAAATCAACTCTACGACATTTATCAAAAACCTCCCACGAAGGATTATCCAAAAAGGACTTCAAATCAAAAGTAGCCATCTTACACTACTTCACAAGAGCCAACGAAAATAGCAAACACTAATGCTACTTCAGCTATGACGCTCAACACTGAACTATACCACTACAACAATCTACATGAGCGGCATGGGTGTCAGTAAAGACAGATCCCGGATGAGCCCCCACTTATGTTACGAATCTCTTTTGGCCCGACAGTCTAGGGGGGAATGGTAGTGAGACCCGTAACATAACTCATGTAAATTATAATAGTGACAAAGTAAAAGTAAACGAAATAACCACGACAACCGAAATAATACCGTCAAACTCAGGGTTTATTATAAACACACGGTAATGGGGGGGGGGAGCAGGAAAAAGGGCTGAGCTGGACCCAAGGAAAGAAACAAAATATGCAAAAACACCCCTAAGCTAGGCTAGCCTATTTCAACAACAGCTAACTAACTAACCAAAAATACAGTGGGTGGTCCGCCCAGTTCTAACTAGTGTGTTTTAACAAAGTTTACCTACGGGTAGTGTATGCCCATGGGCGACTTGTCTTGGGTTCCCCTTTTTCCCACCAGCAAACACCATAAACAAAAACAATACTCACAGGAGATGACAAAGTGATTTGGAGGTGCTCAAACAAAAGAAGAGGTTAATTATTACACAAAGAGCGAAATCTACATACATGGCATTTACAAAGAGATTGTGCTACTGAAATCTATCAAGAGCAGAGATCTACCAACATGTCATTTACAAAGATTGAGCTCTCCTGAAATCTATAAAGAACAGCTATCTACCAACATGGCATTACAAAGATTGAGCTCCTGAACAAACAAATGATGGGGTTTTTAAACCATGGGGAAGGAACTGTGATAGGGTAGGAAACAGGAGGAGGTGTGTCTTCTGATTGATGGGTTGATTGTTGACTGATTGGGGAGTGATGATTTTCACCTGTGAGGGGAGAAGGAGAGAAAAGAAACACACACAGGATACACACAGACACAGGATACACACAGACACAGGATACCTGTATCCGTAACAACGCCAGATCATGTCTGTGCTCACGGGGGTGGGCCAATGACTTAGTTAAACTTTGAAGGGAATACAATTCTCTCACATTAACGGTTCAACATCACCTTACATCATTTCACAAACAGTTTCATCTTTACTCATTCATTTTATACAATAATTAGACGCAACCCTCATAATGGAGGCTCCTGTATAAACAGAGTTAGGGTAATGGGGCTGTATTGTCTTTCATGAGGTCACAAACATGAAACAAAACGGACCGGGTTGTAGCTGGCTACTCCACCGACTGTTTACACATTCTCCAAAACATGGATATTGTTCAGTTCAGTTGATGTAGAAGTTCCTTTGTTCTACTGTGAAACTCTCTCTATATATATACTGCCTGGCCATGAGGAGAGAGTCTCCTCCAGGAATTTACGACCTGAGATAACAGAACCTGGGTGTAGGAGGGAGAGAGACAGAGCGATAGAGAAGGGTATGGTACTCGCTATACCCAAAGAGGGCCACGTCATGACATATATTTAATCGGAGAATAGAGGAAAATCGTTGTCCTCAGGGCTAAAGTCATTCCGCTATCCAAGAGTGGTAAAGCAGCCTATCAGCTTGCTGCTTGCTCTATGCAAACTTTTTGTTGGACTAAGTACAAATAAAGCAACACCTCACGGCAAAACGTCCATGTGACCTATAGTACTTGTTGTGTGTATGTACTAACTGATAGATGCGCGCACACACACACACTTCATGTTAATGTTTATTAAATGTATTTAAATTGTAAAGTATTTTGTCTGTAATGTATTTTTCGTTATGTGTCGGTTAATGGGGGTTCTAATAAATTAAATCAAAAATCCTTGTTGGACCCATAAGGTGCTGGAGCTAGGCTCCATCTGGCTCTCTTTGACCCTTGCTCCGGGTAGCTCCGGTTCAATTTAACCACTGGATGTGTGTGTTTGTAGCAGCTGTGCTGATAATGTAAGTGACCCTTCTTTCTCCCAATGACCGTGCTGCAGGTGAAGGCGGGCACCCTGGGGAGAGAGGCCGTAGTGTCCCCGCTGACTGTCACCGCCGACAATGTCACCTCAGCAACCACAACTCAAGTTACCAAGGTAACCCCTCGTGTCTCCTCTGCGACCTTTAAAAAAAAAGTTATTGACACTTCCTCTTCACTTAATATACACGATAGAGCTATGAAAGGTCACAATTATTATCTGATCTGATCTGATTGATGTTGACTGTGTGTGTGTTGTGTTTCAGACAGTGAAAGGTGGCTACTCCGAGACCCGGATTGAGAAAAGGATCATCATCACAGGAGATGATGACGTGGACCAGCATCAGGTGAGGAACAACAGTCACAGCCTTTACTAAGTTAGAAGCACTGTAGAAATGCATGTCATTTGTATGGCATCTTTCATGGACACTCAAAGACACTAATATTGTAGATTGAGTGCAAATGAATAGTGTCCATTTAATGGGAACAGTGACCTTTATCACACAGGCCCTTGCCATGGCGATACAGGAGGCCAAGCAGCAACACCCCGACATGCTGGTGACAAAAGCAGTGGTTGTCAGGGAAACAGAGTCTCCCACTGAGGAGCAACATAGAAAATCGGAGGTATGTGGAGCTGCAATGTAAACATCACTGTCAAGACACCATAGTATTGCCTCAATAAGTAGGGAGATAGTGATAGACAGTGTGTTTGTGTGTGTGCGCGTATGCATTTATTTGTGAATGTATGCTATACAGGCTATAGGTGGCTTTAAATATGCCATAGCTCACGCGTACAGTATGTTGGACATGGAAGTCAATCATGTTGTTTAAAATGCAGGTTGCAATCTATTGTCATGATTCTTGCACTGCAAGCACTGCAAGCAACTCTGCAGAGTGGTCACTAACTGGCAAAGCCACAAAGTCATAAAATCAGATTTAAACCTAACCATAACCTTAACCACACTGCTAACCCTAATGCCGTACCCTAACCTTAAATTTAGACCAACATTTTTACGAAATGGGCAATTTTTACTTTGCAGCTGGCCCATCTAGTGGAAATCGTTCAGTTCTGACTCCAGGGAAAGATTAATGACGACAAACCTCAACTTGCGTTTAAACCACCTTGTTTATCCCAGTGTCAGTTTCACAGAGCTGTGTGTGTGTTCTCTCTCTGTTTCAGTCCTGATAACCCATGGTGGTTCCTGGGAGTGGGGACAGGAGCCTATCAACTCCCTGACTCCCACTCCACCGTTGCAAGAGGACTACAGTAACCTACCCACAGTGTATACTACAATACAATAGACAGCTCTCCTTGAAATAATTTCCGTCTCCTCTCCTGTCCCTTTAGCCAGAACCGACTGTGACGCCGCCTCTGACCCATCCTCACCCAGCAACCACTCTTCCTCTGGAAAATGCCCTAGAAAATGCCCGGTGTTTGTACAGTAGACCCCCATGAGGACTGACTCATGGATTGTAAAGAATAGGGCTACAGGTGTAGGATCTTAATTGTGTGTGTCTGTGCGCGCATAATGGAGTTCCTGCACCTGTATTTGGTCGCGGATAGGGCTGTTTAGCTCTGGGATCTGTGAGAGATTAGTATAATGGTTCTGGTATTTTACATCCCCAGACAGACTCTGTATGTACAGTACAAACATAATGGCATGTTAATGGTTCATCACCCCTGATCAGCATAGTTCAATTAAATTATTAGCGATCACGATGTAATCCACAAAAAAAATTGATCGACTTTTCCCCAGAACACATTGACTTACCTGTAAGTACTGGTCATTTATTCTTAAGGAACTCAATAGCCCACCCCCACAAATTGCTGTCATATATGGTCACCATGGAGATGCCTGCTCTGTGCTGACATCATGCATGAAGCATGGGGACTGGGTGAGTGGAGTGTGAGGAAGGGGTTTGGGGGGAGGGGTGCTCTGCAGGGGCCAGTAGTGAGGGTCAGCCTTTAATGCTTGTTGTCACCAGCGTGACACATATATAGTCAACAGCTGTCTTACTAGCTTTTTAAACATTTTTAACAATAGAACAATCTAATTTAAAGTCCAGTGTTTGCTTGTCTTCTGAAAAAAAAAATGTGTCGATTTAGCGTCTCATACTCACATGCATGATTCTAAGTAGTCGAGGGAATGAACGATACGTTACAGAGCTGTCGTGGAACTGACGTCTACAGGAAGTGCTCAAGGAGGATTCTGTGGAATATACTTCTGCGGCGTGTAGACACTGCATGTCAAACAAAGCTGACGGGCCTATACTGATAGGGGAGTCAAAGGAAGAAATACGTGGACAGACACTTCTACAACATCAAGAGACTATGAGTTGGGACTCCGCTTGACATTCAGGGTGCGTTACTACTCCAGGCTCTGACGCTCGTTCTCTGGATTATAACAAACAGAATCCTTCCACACCCCCTTCTGTGCTCCTCTGCTCATCCTGTTCTCCTTCACTCATCATACTGTTATACTTTTAGTCACAAATGCTGGTCGCGTAGGTGCAAAAGTCAAATCATACCCATTTCCCCACGTAGTGCACTACTTTGGTCAAAACTAGTACACTCTACAGGGAAAAGGGTGTCATTTGAGACAAAGCTATAGTCTGGTCAAATGAGCAGTTTTAATATAATGTTTTACAGTATCTAATTTTATGAAGTGTGAGGATATGTTTGATTTTTTCTTTTTTTAAACTTTTGTTTTTAAGTTATGGTGTGTGAGTTCAACATTTGTATTTATAAGAGTGGTGGTGAATGTGAGCCGGCGGGTTTCTTGCCTTCCCTAAAAATTATTATTAAGTGTGGGATTCCTTTTTCTGTACCTTCACAGACAAAGCCTGGATTCATAGTGTGACACGTTTTAAGGCCAAACTCCCATCACCTTCGACAGATAGACAGGCGGTGAACCTGTTCCAGAACACCTAGCAAAGGCCTAATAACTCTAAAGCTATATTCATTCATCAGTCAGTCAGTCTGAAAAATCAACAAAAACGATTTGCTGGAACAAACTGTTGAATAAATACTATGCATTGTTTCCTGTGCGGACCAACTTTGAAAATATTACCGAGGAGAACCCGATTCATTTTATGGTGTGCCGCTCTGCTCTCATCTCCTACCGTATATGATATTGTTTATTACAGCGGTCAATCTTAACTGCTTGTGAGACTTGCAATAACCGTCTCTTTTTGTAGCCACCTCGCTATTGTAATCCATTATCAATCTATTTCAAAGAGAACTGTGAGCTCTTATGCATATAAAAAGCACTACCAAAACCGTTCCAAGATGGAGTTGGATCTAAAGTTGAGTTCTGCCACCGTGTTCCCATGGCTTTGTTACCGTGCTTGGCATAGTTACTCCACTCTCACTTCACCCTGAAGTAACGGAGAAGATCCTTCGGACCTTGTCTTATCTGCTGTAGAGTTCAGTCGCTGTGAACAGAGTCCCTAACACTTATTTTGTATATTTTATTTCATTTTATCTGGTCAACTGACACTGGATTCATGTTAAGGCCCTTGCTTGCAGTGATAGGCAGCAACGATATTGTTAGGAATGTGTGTTTTCTCTATACTGGACATGCACCTCTGAAAATGATTACTTGCTGTACAGTATGGACATTGAGAAAGAAGTTGCTCTGTATATCTTGATGTGCTGTTTTGAAGGGTGGGAGGCATATTGTATGTATGAACATAAGTACTTCTATGTGTGCATTTAGTTACAAATATACTGGAAGAGTGGTATGAGGTTGTGCGCATTTTGTAATAGAGGATTCACAAATGTGCAATGTTAAGACTACAGACTAAGTGTACGTGCTAATACAATGCATTTGTTATACTGAAACCATGGAAGTAATTATTTAGCCTACCTGTGTGATCTACTGACATTTCAGCCATCCACTCTCCATGTGGTGCTGAGGTCATTATACAACACATTTTCCAAAAAGTAGTAGCATTAGTCACGTAAACACAGAAATAAACAAATGGCACATTGGATTCCTAATTTTAAAAATAAGTGGTGCTTTTCTTCTTAAGGTCCCGTAGAAGAACTGGGTAATACTATAGATTAGCTATGATACACTGTTTCAGTGGTAGGGATAATACGAATTGGAACAAAAATATATTGAAGAGCAGAAAGATGACAAACAATCACAGGCCCCAACATGACAGACCTAACTGTCTGATTCCATAGGCTCACCTGAGGCACTGTCCATCCCACTCTTCTTCTTCCACCGTTCAATTCACCTCAACCTGTTTGTTCTACATTCCCCCTAGTGCTTGGTGGTGTGTGTTTGCTGTATTTGCGTTCAGTCTAAATGGAAAACATACATACGTAAATAAATAAATGTCTCAATGCTATTCACATTGTCTCTGCGACTTTCCTGAGGAAGACAAATGCTGCAAGACCATGTTCTGGAATCCGGTAAAGGGCTTGAGACGTTAGGCGGTTACATTTAGTTTGTTTGGAATCCTGCATTGCCATCTTGTGGCCCTTAAGAGAATTGCAATTGGGAATAAGATTACAGAAGGACAATACTCAGTCAAGCATAATCATCATTCTCCTCAAATTGATTCAAATATCGCTTAATGGTTATAGTTCTACTATTACTGCCAAGTGCCAGTTGTTCTATTGTTGCTTCGTATTTTGAACATTTTGACTGTCATTGGACATCTCTAACTCTTTATATATACAATCTAGGCTCTAAGGGGGGAATTCTGAACCGAGTTAATTAAGCCCTTCATAAATGTTACGTAATTCCCTTTATATGGACTTTTCCCTTTCTTTACACTTTTCTATCGAAGAGTATTCTGACCTTGAACTTAAGCTTGAGGAGAGCATGCTATTTGCCCGCTATTCGTTTGAGGTGGAGATCAACGAAATGAAGGTGTGGCAGAGGTGTGTCTACAGATTCTGATCTTGACAGACACATTTATCAACACAGAGGTCTCCGATCACTACTCTGAACTGACAAAGGGGGACCAGAACATCTCATTTCAGAGAGCTCTGTAAGTTGTTCCACACAAAGAGCGCAACAAAAACTAAAATCAGCTTTACCCAACTCTGTGGAGACCGAAGGGGCCTCTAGTGTTTTCCAATTCTGAGTCCGGGATTGTTAATTTGTCAGTCTAAATTGAATTAATGATAGGTAAATCGTATGTTTCTGCCTGAGTGCTTTGGAGATACACAAGAAAATGTTGCTCTCTCTATACATACAAAGAGGCCCAACCTCTTTTTTTTTAAAATACAAAACACAATGGTGAGTTCTATAACCATCACCAGTAATAAACCTAAGGGCACAATGGAAAACAGCATCTAGTGGTTGAAGTGTAGATGCTGCTTCATATAGATAATATCCCCATAATCTAAGATAGACATGCATTGCTTGCTGTTTGTGGTTTTAGGCTGGGTTTCTGTATAAGCACTTTGTGACATCTGCTGATGTAAAAATGGCTTTATAAATACATTTGATTGATTGATTGACATAAAAGTGGCCTGGACAATTTCCTTCCTATTACCAAAAGTCAAACATGCTTTGTTTCTGTAAAATAAACCGAACCTTGAACTTCATCTTCTTCACCAGCTCAGTGAAATGTTTTTGTTAAATGACAGTTTGTCATCAAGCCAGATACCAAGATATTTGTAGGAAGGAACTATTCCTTACAAATTCATTTAAATCTGGGTCATGGGACCTATAAAAAAAACATGTGTTTTGTTTGCATTTAACTTAAGATCCACTAGTGACCTCTGCAGTGACAATTGTTTTAGATCTATTTGATCTGATGATCGCTGGAGTCAAAGGTGAAACCAATCATATGGCAGCAAACTGATGCATATCAACATATCACCTTTCCCACAGTGAAGTTTATAAAATGCTGGCCTTATACCTTGCAGGGATGAAATTTGGAGACCCGAGCTATATACTGTACTTCTGTAGCCATGATAGTATAGCGACAAAACCTACCGAGTTGATTTCTGATTTTCTGCCTGGACTTTTCACTGTGTCATGTTGAATATTAGCCACTATCAGTAGCTACTGTCTCTTATACCCACATACATTTATAACTGTCACTTTAGTGTTGGTTTCCCTACCTTTTGCCTCATTCCATTCCATCATTAGTTTACATTTCTTTCCTCGGTCACGTTGGTTTGGTTGTTCCTGAGTGGATGAAATCAGGCTAAAATATGACAATAATTAGCCTATTAGTCTATTTGAATCATTATGGAATGCAGAACATATGTGAAGTGTCTTCAGAATGTATTCATACCCCTTGCCTTATTCCACATGTTGTTGTGTTACAGTCTGAATTCATAATGGCTTAAAACACATTTTGATCTCACTCATCTACACACACACACACACACATAATGGCAAAGTGAAAATATGTTTTTAGAAATGTTAGCAAATTTATTGAAAATAGAATACAGAAATGTCTTATTTACATGAGTATTTACACCCCTGAATGAATAGATGTTAGAATCAACATTGGCAGAAGTGACAGCTGTGAGTCTTTCTGGATAAGTCTTTAAGAGCTCTGCACACCAGGATTGTACAATATTTGCCCATCATTCTTTTAAACCTTCATCAAGCTCTGTCAAATTGGTGGTTGATTTTGTATTTATTCATTATTTTTTGTTGTTGAGGGGGGTAAATTTGCTTTAATATTGCAGATAGATAGTGGCTTCCATCAATGTAATTGTCTGCATCATTTACAATCCCCCATATAAATATATATATTTTTTAATATATACAGTACCAGTCAAAAGTTTGGACACACGAACTCATCCAAGGTTTAAAAAAAAAAATATTTTCTACATTGTAAAGTAATAGTGAAGACATGAAAACTACGAAATAACACATATGGAATCATGTAGTAACCAAAAAGGTGTTAAACAAATCTAAACATATTTGATATTTGAGATTCTTCTAAGTAGCCACCCTTTGCCTTGATGACAGCTTTGCACACTTTTGGCATTCTCTCAACCAGCTTCATGACGTAGTCACCTGGAATGCAGGTGTGCCTTGTTAAAAGTACATTTGTGCAATTTCTTACCTTCTTAATGCATTTGAGCCAATTAGTTGTCTTGTGACAAGGTAAGTGTGGTACACAGAAGATCGCCTTATTCGGTAAAAAAACAAGTCCATATAATGGCAAGAACAGCTAAAATAAGCAAAGAGAAACAACAGTCCATCATTTCTTTAAGACATGAAGGTCAGTCAATACAGAGAATTTCAAGAACTTTTAAAGTTTCTTCAGGTGCAGTCGCAAAAACCATCAAGCGCTATGATGAAACCTGCTCTCATGAAGACCGCCATAGGAAAGGAAGACCCAGAGTTACCTCTGCTGCAGAGGATAAGTTCATTAGAGTTACCAGCCTCAGATATTGCAGCCCAAATAAATGCTTCACGGAGTTCAAGTAACAGACACATCTCAACATCAACTGTTCAGAGGAGACTATGTGAATCAGGCCTTCATGGTCGAATATTTATTTAACCTTTATTTAACCAGGAAGGGCTCATTGATAATTACAGAATACACAATTACAGACAGACAGCATGAAAAACTACAGGTAATCTAGTAAAAAAACATAGAATTCACAAGAGTATAACAAAATCATAAAACAGCAAATTAAAAACATTGACAGGTCAGGGAATCAGCCTCAAAATCCTTCATCAATGATTTAAAAACACCAATCGGGACAAGTTCTTCCAGTTTAAAAGTATTTTGTAAGGTGTTCCGAGCCGATGGTGCGGAGTACAGTACATAAAAGCCCTTTTTCCAAATTTCGTTTGGACACTTGGAACCATTAGCAGGATAAAGTCCTGTGAATGAAGACAGTACCAAACACATTTTTGAACAATAAAAATGCCCAAATAAAAGGGTAGTAAATCCAAAATGGCTTTGTAAACAAAACCATACCAGTGACGGAGCCTACGGTTGACTAGAGAAGGCCAGTCAACCCTGCTATATTAGTGCAGTGGTGCGTAAGGATATTGCAGTTTAAAATACATCTCAATGCTCCATGGTAAATGGTGTCAATTGATCTCAAACACTGAGCAGAAGCATTCATATATAAAATATTCCCATAGTCTAGTATAGGCATAAATGTAGCTGATACTAGCCTCCTTCTGGCTTCAAAATAAAAACAGGCCTTATTCCTAAAATAAAATCCCAATTTAAGCTTCCATGTTTTTGTAAGTTGTTGAAAATGCAATTTAAAAGAGAGGCAGTCAGTTAGCTGTTCACTAACAAGGATTTCAAGTATTTTCGCCAAGGGTGACAGCTTTGATATTGGCCTATAATTATTTAAATGAGTTGGATCTCCCCCTTTTACAAGTGGTAGAAACCACTACTTAAGGACACCAATAATAAGAAGAGACTTGCTTGGGCAAAGTTAACAGGAGCAATGGACATTAGACCGGTGAAATTTGAGATTTTTGACACAGAGTAGACACAGAGTAGGTGAATGGAAGATCTCGCATGTGTGGTTCCCACCGTGAAGCATGGAGGATGAGGTGTGATGGTGTGGGGGTGCTTTGCTGGTGAAACTGTCAGCGATTTATTTAGAATTCAAGGCACATTAACCAGCATGTCTACCACAAAATTCTGCAGCAATACGCCATCCCATCTGGTTTGAGCTTAGTGGGACTATCGTTTGTTTTTCAACAGGACAATGACCCAAAACACACCTCGAGGCTGTGTAAGGGCTAATTGACCAAGGAGAGTGATGGAGTGCTGTATCAGATGACCTAGCCTCCACAATCACCCGACCTCAACCCAATTGACATGGTTTGGGATGAGTTGGACCGCAGAGTGTCGAAAAAGCAGCCAACAAGTTTTCAGCATATGTGAGTTCTCCTTCAAGACTGTTGGAAAAGCATTCCAGGTGAAGCGGGTTGAGAGAATGCCAAAAGTGTGCAAAACTGTCAAGACAAAAGGTGGCTACTTTGAAGAATCTCAAGTATAAAATATATTTTGATTTGTTTAACACTTTTTGGATTCCTACATGATTCCATATGTGTTATTTCATAGTTTTGATGTCTTCACTATTATTCTACAATGTAGAAAATAGTAAAAATGAAGAAAAACCCTTGAATGAGTAGGTGTGTCCAATCTTTGACTGGTACTGTATGTTGCGTTATTTTATGTCTGGTTATGACACCTACATAAGATTGTCAAACCCCGCATTTATTCAAATGTGTTTTTTGCTTGTAATTCATTCTTAACTTCTTGAGAATACTTGACACGCAGACGTCCCAAGTATGCCCCTGGAAATGCAAATGCGCTACGCTAAATGCTAAATGTACTCGTTACAACTCAATCTTTGATCAAAATTCACAAGCAGGGTATTGAATTAAAGCTACACTCGTTGTGAACCTAGCCAGCAAGTCAGATTTTTAAAATGCTTTTCGGCGAAAGCATCAGAAGCTATTATCTGATAGCATGCACCCCCCAAAATGCCAGCTCGACACGTAAACAACAGATTTTGCGATAGCCGGCGCTACCCAAAACGCAGAAATAAAATATAAAACATTCATTACCTTAGACCTTACCTTACCTTCTTGGCACTCCTATATGCCCCATAAACATCACTATTGGGTCTTTTTTCGTTTAAATCGGTCCATATATACCCAAAATAGCTTTGTATGGAGGTTGTGTCATTCAGAAAAAATCATCGTTTTTAAACGCTGCGTAATTTTTTAAAATTAAAAAAGTCGACGATAAACTTTCACAAAACACTTCGAAATCCTTTTGTAATCCAACTTTAGGTATTAGTAAACGTTTATAATCTATCAAAATGATTACAGGGCGATGTCTCTTCAATAGGTCCTCACTTCAAAAACAATGCCATCTGATCTCTCCTTAAACTGCATCCGGGTGAAGACTGGGAAACTGGAGGTCAGACAGATGTATTTTCCAACAATTAATTCAATTGAAAATTAGTACAATGGCGCCATCGTGCGGAATTTGTATGAGGTGCAGGCAGATTCCCATTAAATTCTGTTCTCTTTTAACAACTGGTGGAAGTGACTTATGGAAATTATTTTTTGCTTTCAGAGAGCAGTTTTTCTTGCGTTTTTCAATGAAACACACGATCTGTTATAGTCACAGCCGTGATTTAACCAGTTTTATAAACTTCAGAGTGTTTTCTATCCACACATACTAATCATATGCATATACTATATTCCTGGCATGAGTAGCAGGACGCTGAAAAGTTGCGCGATTTTTAACAGAATTTTCAAAAAAGGTGGGGGTAGAAGTAAGAGGTTCAGTCATATTTGTTTCATCATATTTTAAATAACTTAATAACCAGACATAAAATAACGCAATATGTCACAACAGGGCTAAATATATGGTTCATGACAGTGTTATGACCATATTACAGCAGGTTATGACAAGTTATGTCAGCTGTTATTACATATTCTGACATGGTTATGACCGTGTCCTAACGTGTTATGACGCTTGGTGTGCAGTAAAGTGTTACCAAAAAAGGTAATATACAGCTCTAACAAATTGCCACTGTAGCTCACTGAGCTGAGAAGGACCAACACGAGTCCAAGGGCTAAGATTCAGAATGACCCTGTCTGTAGCTTGTTCTTGATGGAACTTAGGGCAGCTACTGAGCCAGGTAGTGCACACATAGTCAAAGTGAGGCTGCACTAAAGCTGCTGCAAGTGTTTTTCAAGGTTCTTCATCTAGAAATGTGGCTTTTCTGGCCAGAGATGTCACTTTCTGGTAAACCTTGACAATGACATTATGCCCCGTGCACTCCCCTGTCAGGAACCTGTCTAGTTCACAGCCTAAGTATTTAACACAGTTCTTGGCAGTAACCGCTGTGTCACCAACTGTGACTCTAAAGCCTGGTGATCTAACTAGCCTAGAGCCAAATATCACTGTCTATTTTTCCCAAATGAAGAGACAGCTTGTTTTCTGACAGCCAGTTATTGATACTCATCAGTTCTGCACTAAGTTGGCTGTCAACCATACTCTTTTCTTCATGAGAGACCAAAAGTGCTAAAATATCTGCATATGAAAACAGCTGACAGGAACAAGCTGATTTGATATCATTGACATA
This sequence comes from Oncorhynchus clarkii lewisi, assembly GCF_045791955.1. Lineage (NCBI taxonomy): Eukaryota > Metazoa > Chordata > Actinopteri > Salmoniformes > Salmonidae > Oncorhynchus > Oncorhynchus clarkii. The sequence goes on from NC_092153.1 coordinate 42,410,210, forward strand.
TAACATGAAAAGTAGTGGCCCTAAAACACTTTCTTGTGGCACTCCACAGCTGATTAACCTTGCACCTGATGAGGTGCCATTGACATCTAATACCTTCCTGACAGTTACGACTTGAACCACTCTACTGCTATGCTGATAAAATCTAGGGCCCTTGGCTTGTAGAGTAATATCTGTTGCTCTACTATATCAAAGCCTTTCTGATGGTCCAGTAACACCATCCCAGAAAATGTTACATCATCAATATCTTTCCTAATGCGGTCGGTTAAATACAGGCAACATGAATCAGCTGAATGTGACTTTCTAAAACCGGACTGCAAATTATACATCAGCACATTATTGGATATGTACAGTGCTTTCGGAAAGTATTCAGACCCCTTGACTTTTTCCACATTTTGTTAACTTCTTGGGGCTAGGGGGCAGAATTTTCACTTTTGGATAAATATCATACCCGAGAATATAAGATATGCATATTATTCATATATTTGGATAGAAAACGATCTGAAGTTTCTAAAACTGTTTGAATCATGTCTGTGAGCATAACAGAACTTATGTAGCAGGCAAAACCCAGAGGACTAACTGTTCAGATTATTATTTTTTGCCTCTCTCTGTTCCCTGACCTGTTATTGCCAAGGGATATTTCTTAGGGACCTGTTTTCAGTTCCTAACGCTTTCACTGGATGTCACCAGTCTTTGGAATTTGGTTGAGGTTATTCCTTTGTGCAATGAAGAAGTAGGCCAACTCGGAACTGGGTACACTTTTGTGAGTTGCGCTGACGTGAAAAGTGGCGCTGGTTTGTTTTCTTTCCTGTATTGAACACAGATGGCCCCGTCTACAATTTGATCGATTATTAACGTTTAAAAATACCTAAAGTTGTATTACAAAAGTAGTTTGAAATATTTTGGCAAAGTTTATGAAATATTTGAAATATTTTGTAGTGACGTTGCGTTTTTTGTAAGCTGTTTTTTTCTGGATCAAACGCGCTTTATAAATGGACATTTTGGATATATATGGATGGAATTAATTGAACAAAGGGACCAATTGTGATGTTTATGGGACATATTGGAGTGCCAACAAAAGAAGCTCGTCAAAGGTAATGCATGTTTTATATTTTATTTCAGCGTTTTGTGTAGCGCCTGCAAGGTTGAGATATGCTAACTCCTTTGTTTACTGCTGGTGCAGATGGTGCAGGCTATCAGATAATAGCTTCTTATGCTTTCGCCAAAAATCTGACATGTTGGCTGGATTCACAATGAGTGTAGCTTTAATTGAGTATCTTACATGTGTGATTTAATAAAAGTTTGAATTTTATAGTATTTTATATGAATCTGGCGCTCTGCATTTTCCCTGGCAATTGGCCAGTTGAGACATTTGCATCCCGCCTATCCCTAACTAGTTTTAAGCTACACCCTTATTCTAAAATGTATTAAATTATTTTCTTCCCTCATCAATCTACTGTCATGACGTTGTTCTGGGGGTAGGTTTATGACCGCCCCCCATAAATACCTTTCTCCCTTCCCTCTCTCTCCTGACTCTACAGAAGGACTCTTGAAGAACCTTTGTTAAACATAGAGAGTCTGGGAACATCAAAAGGTGGGGGGAAAGGAACCATATTTCGGTAATCCAACCAGTTGAAAATATGCTTTGGTACTCAATGAATATGATGTCAGCTCGGTTGTCATCTGAGACATTCTTATTAATGATAGGATGACATAAACTGTATCTTGGAAAGTGTACACATTATAGTTATCAGATTCACATGGAATTGTTGTGCAATTTAAATGTTTAAATATGAAACTATTTGTGAAAAGATTAAATGTAATTTTAGCTTCCAAATGAGAGGATTGGATTCTCAGTACTTTGTTGAGGCACCTTTGGCAGAGATTAAGGTCTCAAGTCTTCTTGGGTATGACGCTGCAAGCTTGGCACACCTGTATTTGGGGAGTTTCTCCCATTCTCCTCTGCAGATCCTTTCGAGCTCTGTCAGGTTGGATGGGGAGCGTCGCTGTAAAGCTATTTTCAGGTCTCTGCAGAGATGTTCAAACGGGTTCAAGCCTGGGCTCTGGCTGGGCCACTCAAGAACATTCAGGGACTTGTCCTGAAGCCACTCCTGCATTGTCTTGGCTGTGTCCTTAGGGTCGTTGTGTTGTTGGAATGTGAACCTTCGCTCCAGTCTGAGGTCCTGAACACTCTGGAGCAGGTTTTCAGCAAAGAGAGCAGCATGATGGTGAGATTGAGAATTTAGCCAGGACACCAGGGTTAACACCCCTACTCTTACAGTAAGTGCCATGGGATCTTTAGCAACCACAGAGAGTCAGGACACCCGTCTAACATCCCATCCGAAAGACAGAACCCTACACAGGGCAATGTCCCCAATCACTGCCCTGGGGAATTGGGATTTTTTTAGACCGGCCTCCTACTGGCCCTCCAACACCACTTCCGCAGCATGTGGTGTCCCATCCAGGGACCAACCAGGAGCAACCTGGCTTAGCTTCAGAAGCAAGCCAGCAGTGGGATGCAGGGTGGTATTCTGTGAGAGTTTTGCAAATTTCTAAACAACACTTGACAAGCACTCTTCCAAAGTAGACTACCTCGAAAACCAATGGAGGTGCAATAACATTTTAATCGATGGAATTGAGGACGTAAAGACTGAAACTTGGCATGACAGAAATCAAGGCCAAGAAACTCCTGGCAGATCATCACAAACTGGACCCTAAACACATTGAGGTGGAGAGGGTGTGTAGGAATGGCACTTTCTTCCCTGATGGACAGCCCAGATCTACATTATAGTGGCGAAACTGCTCAGGTTCAAAGACTAGGAACCAAAATCTTCCTCAATGAAGACTTCTCAGAAAAGGTACGCCTCTAAAGAAAGGAGCTACTTTCATGACTAATTGAATAATTTAAAAAAGGCAACATTGTATACCTAAAGTATGATCAGCTGGTCTTTCACCCCCCCTTCTCCTCGTAGGTCTAGTCCACTAATTTAACACACGCACACACACACACACACACACATACACATATATGTTTGCTCTACTTTGTTCATGTGTTTCCCCTAACCTCATGACCAAAAAACACGCATTGCTCTAAATGTCATAACCCTCTGAAGTCTTCAGTGGCGTTATGTGCACTGTCTCAATGTGCACCCCTATTGATAAAACTAACACAAATGTATGGTTGTATTGGACATGTGAGGCATGCACTTCTATGTTTCTGTTCCACTCTCTGGATGATTTCAACTGTGTATCTCTCTTAGTTGGGCAGGATATCAACCCTGATTACATGGTCTTTAACCCAATAGATATTAATAAACGGCATGATAAATATAATGATTGTGTTGATCCAGATTGAAATTTCCTGAAATGTACCAGAAATTAGTCTACAACTTGTGATTACCATAATGTTATGCAATTTAGCAACCTGTAAAGCAGTTGATCTAATTCCAAGACACGCTTATTTTCTGCCTTTCGATTGAATGTTCAGTCTTCCTAAAAATCATGACCACCTTGTTCATTGTCTGTCTTCTCTCAGTCGTGAATTTCCCATTGTTGCCCGTTCAGAAACATGGTTGACTGAAGAGACAACCTCGCTCTATGACATGTCCCCTTATCACGCTGTTCACCACTGTAGGACTTTGTGAGTGGGAGGAGGAGTGTCCGTTTTTGTTCATAAACGTTTTCAATTCTTTGTAAGAGAGGACCTCACACTCACATCTGATAACATTGATGTTGAATCTCTTTTCATTAGATATTCCCTCCTGTTCATTTTCTGCTGGTAAAAAAGGGGTAATTGGATGCATCTATCAGCCACCCGATTCTGACATTGTTAGTTTAATTGATATCCTTGCACCAACCTTGGATTTGATTATTAATGAAGATAACATGTGTTTTCTACTGGGTGATTACAACATATATTTATAGAACCACTCACTGACATCAGATTTTTTTTTAAATGATTCATATTCCAGCAATCTGTATCCCATCATCTATAAGCCCACAAGAGAGACCATTTCATCTGCCACCCTTATTGATCTTATTTTAACAAATTCTTTGAATAATGTGGCTAATACTTACTTTATACTGACATTTCTAACCGCTTTCCAATATTCCACTTCTCTTTGGCAGCTGGAAATGAACAGATGGGAATGATTAGTCGCGTTCATTTTAGAATATTTAACAAAAGGAATTGTGAGTGCTTTAAGATGTCAATTGATGGTATTTTATGGGGAAATGTTTGTAATCAGGCCGATGTGGAGTCTGCTTATCAGACTTTTCTCACATCTTTTCATTCTTTATTTCATCACTGCTTTCCCTTAGTTAAACAACGTAAGAGAGCAGCAGAAGGATGTTGGAAGTTGTATAAAAAGTTTTTCACAGATCTCTCCCCTGAATTCTGCAAATTACAAAAAGTATATGAACAAATTTACTCACCTACTTTGCATATCCCCAAAAATAAATTTGACTAACAAATTCCAAGAATCCTTAAATAATATGAAGTCAACTTGGAAAATCATCAATCAACTGTTGAATAAGAAAAAGGCATCTACAACTATTTCATCTCAATGTATTGTTGGAAATAAGAACGACAGTGATCCTGATGTTATTTCATGTGAAGTTAATAACTTTTTTGTGAATGTGGGTTCCTCTCTGTCAAAGAACATTTTGAAAACTGATGGAAATCCCTAGGATTACATTAACTGACAATTCCTTTTCCCTACTTCCTCCTGATGTGTCCTTAGGGGTGGAGGTAATTGGTAATGTAAAGATCTCAGCAGCAGGTCATGATGAGATTGGTGTCTCCTTGGTGAAATCAGTGTCTTCCTCGCTTACTGAGCCACTAACGTATATTTGTCACGCCCTGTGTTCTCTGTCTGTTTGTTGCCCGTTTGTCTTGTTCGTTCGAGCTTACCAGCATTTTTTCTGTCAGCTCCTTTTGTTTCCCAGCCTCTGTTTCCTCGTCCTCCTGGTTTTTGACCTTTGCCTGTCCTGAAACTGTACCTGCCCGCCTGACCTCTCTGCCGGGCCCTGAGTCCGCCTGCCGTCCTGTACCTTTGCCTTACCCTGCATTTCTGACCCCTGCCTGCCTTGACCTGTCTTTGCCTGCCCCTGGTGCTACAATAAACATTGCTACTTCGACAGTCTGCACCTGGGTCTTACCTTGATCCCTGATAATATATTTACCAAATGTTGTTCCTAAAGATTTGAAAATTGCCAAAGATATCCCATTCTATAAAACTGGAGATCCAAGATATTTTACAAATGATTTGTCCAAACATTTAATGTCGAAACATTTAAATCAACTCTATTCTATATGAGCACAAATATGTTTTTCATAAAAACTACTCCACAGATATGGCACTTTTGCAAGTGTTTTTACACTTGTCTTTACAGCCCGAAACAACAATGAATATGCCCTTGGCATCTTTTTGGATGTAACTTCTTTTTTGTACTTATATTTGTGGTGTGGTATTCATATAAGCACATTTGGGCTTCCAACCTCACATGTACACCATTCTTGCTAGTTTGTTTTTATCTCTACTGTTTTGTATTTCAGTTATTTTCTTTGGTGAAAATAAATAAAAGCTAAAACCTAATCTAGCAACCAAAAGATGAGAAATTACACTGTACAGTGCCTTCAGAATGTATTCAGACACCTTGACGTTTTCCACATTTTGTTATGTTACTGCCCTATTATATAATTTATCAAATTGTCCAAATGTGGACACCATCAGACCAAAGGACAGATTTCCACTAGTCTAATGTCACATGTTTCTTGGCCCAAGCAAGTCACTTCTTATTGGTGTCCTTTAGTAATGGTTTCTTTGCAGAAATTCAACCATGAAGGCCTGATTTACACAGTCTCCTCTGAACAGTTGATGTTGAGATGTGTCTGTTACTTGAACTCTGTGAAGGATTTATTTGGGCTGCAATCTGAGGTGCAGTTAATTGCCCATTTCTGAGGCTGGTAACTCTAATGAACTTATCCTGTGCAGCAGAGGTAACTCTGGGTCTTCCTTTCCTGTGGCGGTCCTCATGAGAGCTAGTTTCATCACAGCGCTAGTTTTTTGCGACTGCACTTGAAGAAACTTTCAAAGTTCTCAAAATTTTCTGGATTGACCGACCTTCATGTCTTAAAGTCATGATGGACTGTCGTTTCTCTTTGCTTATTTGAGCTGTTCTTGCAATAATATGGACTTGGTCTTTTACCAAATAGGGCTATGTTCTGTATACCACCTCTACCTTGTCAAGGGAATAAATTCTACAAATGGACTTTTAACAAGGTACATGCATTACAGGTTGAGAGAATGCCAAGAGTGTGCAAAACTATCAAGGCAAAGGGTTCTTTGAATAATCACTTTTTTACATATGTGTTATTTAATTGTTTTGAGGTCTTCACTAATATTCTACAATGTAGAAAATAGTAAATAAATAAAGAAAAAGCCTTGAATGAGTAGGTGTGTCCAAACTTTTGACTGGTACTCTATAGAAGACAGACCTGTTGCTGACAGGTGTATATATCAAGCACACAGATGTTCGATCGGTGTCAAGCCCGGGCTCTGGCTGGTCCACTCAGAGACTTGTCCCGAAGCCACTCCTGCATTGTCTTGGCTGTTTACTTTGGGTCTTTGTCCTGTTGGAAGGTGAACCTTTCGCCCCAGTCTGAGGTCCTGAGTGCTCTGGAGCAGGTTTTCATCAAGGATCTCGCTGTACTTTGCTCCGTTCATCTTTACCTCGATCCTGACTAGACTCCCAGTCCCTACCGCTGAAAAACATCCCCACAGCATTCAGGCCAAAGAGTTCAATCTTGGTTTCATCAGACCAGAGAATCTTGTTTCTCATGGTCTGAGAGTCTTTACGTGCCTTTTGGCAAACTCCAAGCGGGCTGTCATGTGCATTTTTTGAGGAGTGGCTTCCGTCTGGCTACTCTACCACAAAGGCCTGATTTGGTGGAGTGCTGCAGAGATGGTTGTCCACCTGGAAGTTTCTTCCATCTCCACAGAGGAACACTGGAGCTCTGTCAGAGTGACCCTCGATTGCTCAGTTTGGCCGGGTGGCCTGCTTTTGGAAGAGGCTTCCAAACTTTTTCCATTTAAGAAGGATGGAGGCCACTGTGTTCTTAGGGACCTTCAATGCTGCAGAAATATTTTGGTTCCCTTCCCCAGTTTTTTTTTGACATGCACTGTCAACTGTCAGACCTTATATAGACATGTGTGTGCCTTTCCAAATCATGTCCAATCAATTGAATTTACCACAGGTGGGCTCCAATCGAGTTGTAGAAACATCTCAAGGATGATAAATGGAAACAGGGTTGCACCTGAGCTCAATTTTGAGTCTCATAGCAAAGGGTATTTCTGCTTTAATTTTTAACAACATTTTGACCTGTTTTCGTTTTGTCTTTATGGGGTACTGTTTGTACATTGAGGATTTTTTAAATCCATTTTAAAATAAAGCTGTAACGTCAATCCTAGCTTGCTCATTAATGTCTTAATCAAAATTACGGATTGCCTCTTATCCGCTTGTCGTCCCCTTACAAATCAAATCAAATCTAATTGTATTGGTAACATACACATGTTTAGCAGATGTTATTGCGAGTGTAGCGAAATGCTTGTGCTTCTAGTTCCGACAGTGCTGCAATATCTAACAAGTAATCTAACAATTCCACAACAACTACCTAATACACACAAATCTAAGTAAAGGAATGGAATACGAATATATAAATATAAATACATGGATGAGCAATGACAGAGTGGCATAGGCAAGAGGCAATAGATGGTATAAAATACAGTATATGAGTATATGAGATGAGTAATGCAAGATATGTAAACATTGTTAAAGTGGCATTATTAAAGTGACTAGTGATGCATTTATTAAAGTGACCAATGATTTCAAGTCTGTATGTAGGCAGCAGCCTCTCTGTGTTGGTGATGGCTGTTTAACAGTCTGATGGCCTTGAGATAGAAGCTGTTTTTCAGTCTCTCGGTCCCAGCTTTGATGCACCTGTACTGACCTTGCCTTCTGGATAGTTTGTAGATCTAAATTGTCAGTAGAGACCACATTTGTTTAAGCAAGTCAGGCTTATCAGCTATGTTTTTAAAAAGGCAGTAAATGAGGCTGAATGAACTGTTTTGCTGCCAGACAAGGCTCCGCTGATAGCCAGGTGTATTGGTGGTAAGGATTCACTCCATGGTGCTGAAAAGAAAGCTCTGTTGTTGGGACAGCTTTATGTAGGTCCTAACAGTTTGTGGGCACAGTCTGTCAAACTGACTTGTTGGAAAGCTGGCATCCTATGACAGTGTCATGTCTCAGTAAAGCCATTCTGCTGCCAATGTTAGTCTATGGCATGCATCTAAAACTTTTTTGGGGGAGTTTGCCCCACCAAGATTTACATGCTAAAATCGCCACGATGTGATTTCATAATTTGCATTGATGTCAGAGTGGTTAGAGGGACAATAGAGTAATGAGTACCAGGGTATTAGCAACCCAATGGTTATTAGCAAGTTGGGTACTACCAAAGCATGTCCAGAGTGCATAAAAGGAGATTACCATGACTCAACGGTCACATGGAATTTTACTGGGTCATGACTCATGACTGCCATTGTGGTGGTAATAGTGTCACTGCAACAGCCCTAATCTTGTATTTACATACAGAATAATACAAAATGATGAGACCAGGTTGAAGAGAGAAGAGAGGAGTGATGGAGAGGAGTGAGACAGAGGACGTCCACTCCAATACATGCATGAAGACATTCCACTAAGTCTCTTTCATCACAGTGTGGGTGTTAAAATGTTATTTTATGTGACGTATGTCACAGCGCATGTGTTTGTGTGCATTGCCCATGTCTATGTAAAACCCTTACGGCAAGCCGTACAGCAGTTAAAGCATCTTCAAAGGCCTGATTTAATCTATGTAGTGACTCACTCTGTTTGAGGCTGCATTGTGCAGGGGGATGTGGCCTCCTTTGACCTGAGCGCTGTCGTCAGCCCCGTGCTCCAGGAGGGCAGCGTTTCCTTCCAACAGGTCCTGGATGTCCGTGTCTCCCTCCTTCACCATGTCCGAAGACATGTTACCATCACAGTTCTTCTTGGTGTGGGATACATTCAGACAGATCGATGTGTCCTTAAAATGTATGAGAAGCATTTCAAGTAAAAAGTTATCGTTAGCTTAAGTTGCAAAGAAAAAGCCATATCTCAGACTGGCCAATAAAAATAAAAGATTAAAATGGGCAAAAGAACACAGACGCTGGACAGAGGAACTCTGCCTAGAAGGCCAGCATCCCGGGAGTCGCCTCTTCACTGTTGACCTTGAGACTGGTGTTTTGCGGGTACTTTTTAATGAAGCTGCCAGTTGAGGACTTGTGAGGCGTCTGTTTCTCAAACTAGACACTCTAATGTACTTGTCCTCTTGCTTAGTTGTGCACCGGGGCCTCCCACTCCTCTTTCTATTCTGGTAAGAGCCAGTTTGCGCTGTTCTGTGAAGGGAGTAGTACACAGAGTTGTACGAGATCTTCAGTTTCTTGGCAATTTCTCGCATGGAATAGCCATAATTTCTCAGAACAAGAATAGACTGACAAGTTTCAGAAGAAATACCTTTTTTTCTGGCCATTTTAATCCTGTAATCGAACCCACAAATGGTGGTGCTCCAGATACTCAACTAGCCTAAAGAAGGCCAGTTTTATTGCTTCTTTAATCATCAGAACAGTGTTAAGCTGTGCTAACATAATTGCAAAAGGGTTTTCTAATGAGCAATTAGCCTTTTAAAATGATAAACTTTGATAAGCTAACACAACGTGCCATTGGAATACAGGAGTGATGTTTGCTGATAATGGCCCTCCTCATGCCTATGTAGATATTCCATTAACAATCTGTCATTTCCAGTTACAATAGTAATTTACAACATTAACAATGTCTGCACATTATTTCTGATCAATTTGATGTTATTTTAATGGACAAAATTGTTTACTTTCTTTCAAAAACAAGGACTAAGTGACCCCAAACTTTTGAACGGTAGTGTAGATACAAAAGTATGAAGTGGAAATGTCTAGGAGCAACAATGGATCAACTGCGAAGTGGTAGGCCACATAAGCTCAAAGAATGGGACCGCTGAGTACTGAAACATGTATCGCATGAAATCATCTGCCCTTGGTTGCAACATTCACTATCTAGATCCAAACTGCCTCTGGAAGCAACGTCAGCACAATAACTGTTCATCGGGAGCTTCAAGAAATGGGTTTCCTTGACCGAGCAGCCGCACACAAGCTTAAGATCACCATGTGCAATGCCAAGCATTGGCTGGAGTGGTGTAAAACTTTCAGCCGTTGGACTCTGGAGCAGTGGAAACGCATGCTCTGGAGTGATGAATCACTCTTCACCATCTGGCAGTCTGATGAAATAATCTGGGTTTGGCGGATGCCAGGAGAACACCACCTGCCCCAATGCCTAATGCCAAGTGTAAAGTCTGGTGGGAGAGGAAAAATGGTCTGTTTTCATGGTTCGGGAAATCATAACGCTACGGCATACAATGACATTCTTGACGATTCTGTGCTTCCAACTTTGTGGCAACAGTTTGGGGAAGACCCTTTCCTGTTTCAGTGTGACATTGTCCCTGTGCACAAAGCGAGGTCCATACAGAAATGGTTTGTTGAGATCGTTGGGGCAGAACTTGACTGGCCTGCACAGAGCCCTGACCTCAACCCTGTTGAACACCTTTGGGATGAATTGTAACGCCAAATGTAAGCCAGGCCTAATCACCCAACATCAGTGCCCGTCCTCACTAATGGTATTGTGGCTGAATGGACGCAAATTCCCGCAGCAATGTTCCATCATCTAGTGGAAAGCCATCCCAGAAGAGTTGGAGGCTGTTATAGCAGCAAAGCGGGGGACCAACTCCATATTAATGCCCATGATTTGGGCATATACTGTCCATATACTTTTGGTCATTGAGTGTATATCATGACAGTAATAGGCAGATAGCTATGATAAGAATGTTATAAACAACTTGACATCCATAGCCAAAATGTTTGTAACTTATATGGTCAAGTCGAAAAACAAGGCACATTTTCTTCATTACCCTCTACTTTAAACTGTCGTGTAGAAATAATCATTGATGATTGAAACAAAGTTGTTACCATTGAAAAAGCCTAGCACAGCTGTCCTGCCTGCTGCCATCTTGACATCCAAGTAGGGCTGTCATGACATTTTTGTCAGCCGGTGATTGTCAAGCAAACAACTGCCAGTCTCACTGTAAGTGACTGTTAATTAACATAAACACATGTAGCATTTCCTGGCTAACACGCATAGCCTACAAGCCACTGATGCAGACCTCTGGAACATCTACATTTAAAAAAGTCTAACAAATCCATTTAATTAAGGCTACACCATCACAATAATCCATGATTTATTTTAGACAGGTTTAAAGAAGTTAACAAGAAGTTAAGCTTTATTTTGATGAATTACACATGTATGTTTTGTGAATTTTTATTTTTCTGTTTTTGAATTTGGCACGCTGCAATTTCACTGGATGTTGTCAAATCAAACCTGTTACCGGGATTCGAGCGGGAAGGGATCACTAAGAAGTTTTTAACCAACAATGCAGTTCAAGAAATATAGTTAGTAAATATTTTCTTAAGTAAACTAAAGTTTTAAAAAATTTAATCAAATTAAAAAGTAACAGAAGAAAATGGCATAACAATAATGAGGCTACATTGAGGTAATTTGCAAAGTGACTGTGCATAAATAATAAACAGCAAGTAGCATCAGTGTAAAAACATAGGGGGTCAAATAGTCCAGGTGGCCATTTGATTAATTGTTCAGTAGTCTTATGGCTTGGGGTAGAAGCTGTTAAAGAGCCTTTTTGTCCTAGACCTGGTGATCCGGTACCGCTTGCCGTGCGGTAGCAGAGAGAACAGTCTATGACTTGGGTGATTGGAGTCTTTGACAATTTTTTGGGCCTTCCTCTGACACCGCCGAGTATATACTGTCACGTCCTGATCTGTTTCACCTGTTCCTGTGAGTGTCTCCACCCCCTCCAGGTGTCGCTTATTTTCTCCAGTGTATTTATCCCTGTGTTTCCTGTCTCTCTGTGCTAGTTCGACTTGTATGTTTAGTCAAGTCAACCAGCGTGTTTTTCCCGTACTCCTTTTTGCTATTCTCCTTTTTCCTAGTCCTTTTGACCCTTGCCTGTTTCTGGACTCTGTACCCGCCTGCCTGACCATTCTGCCTTCCTTGACCACGAGCCTGTCTGCCACTCTGTGCCTCCTGGACTCTGATCTGGTTTTGACCTTTTTGCCTGTCCACGACCATTCTCTCGCCTACCCATTTGGATAATTAAACATTGTACGACTCCAACCATCTGCCTCCTGTGTCTGCTTCTGGGTCTGCCTTGTGCCTTGATAATATACTGTAGGTTCTGGATGGCAGGAAGCTCGACCCCAGGGATGTACTGGGCCGTACGCACTACCCTCTGTAGCGCCTTACGGTCAGATGCCGAGCAGTTGCCATACCAGGCGATGATGCAACCGGTCAGGATGCTCTCGATCGTGCAGCTGCATTACTTTTTGAGGATCTGGTGATCCATGCACAATCTTTTCAGTCTCCTGAGGGGGAAAAGGTGTTGTCATGTCCTCTTTACAACTGTCTTGGTGTGTTGAGGATCAGCTTGACAGATGTGTTGTTGCCTACTCTTACAACCTGGTGGCGGCCCGTCAGGAAGTCCAGGATCCAGTTGCAGAGGGAAGTGTTTAGTCCCAGGGTCCCTAGCCTAGAAATGAGCTTGGTGGGTACTATGGTGTCGAAAGCTGAGCTGTAGACAGTTAACACATACAGTGGGGAGAACAAGTACAGTGCCTTGCGAAAGTATTCGGCCCCCTTGAACTTTGCGACCTTTTGCCACATTTCAGGCTTCAAACATAAAGATATAAAACTGTATTTTTTTGTGAAGAATCAACAACAAGTGGGACACAATCATGAAGTGGAAGGACATTTATTGGATATTTCAAACTTTTTTAACAAATCAAAAACTGAAAAATTGGACGTGCAAAATTATTCAGCCCCCTTAAGTTAATACTTTGTAGCGCCACCTTTTGCTGCGATTACAGCTGTAAGTCGCTTGGGGTATGTCTCTATCAGTTTTGCACATCGAGAGACTGAAATTTTTTCCCATTCCTCCTTGCAAAACAGCTCGAGCTCAGTGAGGTTGGATGGAGAGCATTTGTGAATAGCAGTTTTCAGTTCTTTCCACAGATTCTCGATTGGATTCAGGTCTGGACTTTGACTTGGCCATTCTAACACCTGGATATGTTTATTTTTGAACCATTCCATTGTAGATTTTGCTTTATGTTTTGGATCATTGTCTTGTTGGAAGACAAATCTCCATCCCAGTCTCAGGTCTTTTGCAGACTCCATCAGGTTTTCTTCCAGAATGGTCCTGTATTTGGCTCCATCCATCTTCCCATCAATTTTAACCATCTTCCCTGTCCCTGCTGAAGAAAAGCAGGCCCAAACCATGATGCTGCCACCACCATGTTTGACAGTGGGGGTGGTGTGTTCAGGGTGATGAGCTGTGTTGCTTTTACGCCAAACATAACGTCTTCCATTGTTGCCAAAAAGTTCAATTTTGGTTTCATCTGACCAGAGCACCTTCTTCCACATGTTTGGTGTGTCTCCCAGGTGGCTTGTGGCAAACTTTAAACGACACTTTTTATGGATATCTTTAAGAAATGGCTTTCTTCTTGCCACTCTTCCATAAAGGCCAGATTTGTGCAATATACGACTGATTGTTGTCCTATGGACAGAGTCTCCCACCTCAGCTGTAGATCTCTGCAGTTCATCCAGAGTGATCATGGGCCTCTTGGCTGCATCTCTGATCAGTCTTATCCTTGTATGAGCTGAAAGTTTAGAGGGACGGCCAGGTCTTGGTAGATTTGCAGTGGTCTGATACTCCTTCCATTTCAATATTATCGCTTGCACAATGCTCCTTGGGATGTTTAAAGCTTGGGAAATATTTTTGTATCCAAATCCGGCTTTAAACTTCTTCACAACAGTATCTCGGACCTGCCTGGTGTGTTCCTTGTTCTTCATGATTCTCTCTGCGCTTTTAACGGACCTCTGAGACTATCACAGTGCAGGTGCATTTATACGGAGACTTGATTACACACAGGTGGATTGTATTTATCATCATTAGTCATTTAGGTCAACATTGGATCATTCAGAGATCCTCACTGAACTTCTGGAGAGAGTTTGCTGCACTGAAAGTAAAGGGGCTGAATAATTTTGCACGCCCAATTTTTCAGTTTTTGATTTGTTAAAGAAGTTTGAAATATCCAATAAATGTCGTTTCACTTCATGATTGTGTCCCACTTGTTGTTGATTCTTCACAAAAAAATACAGTTTTATATCTTTATGTTGGAAGCCTGAAATGTGGCAAAAGGTCGCAAAGTTCAAGGGGGCCGAATACTTTCGCAAGGCACTGTATTTGATACACTGACGATTTTGCAGGTTTTCCTACTTACAAGCATGTAGAGGTCTGTAATTTTTATCATACGTACACTTCAACTGTGAGAGACGGAATCTAAAACAAAAATCCAGAAAATCACATTGTATGATTTTTAAGTAATTAATTTGCATTTTATTGCATGACATAAGTATTTGATACATCAGAAAAGCAGAACTTAATATTTGGTACAGAAAACTTTGTTTGCAATTACAGAGATCATATGTTTCCTGTAGTTCTTGACCAGGTTTGCACACACTTGCCAGTTAGTCCACACATGCTTTGAGGACACGTCCTGCTAATCCATCAGGCCCCGCGGGTTTGTGAATGTTGACCTGTTTAAAGGTCTTGCTCACATTGGCTATGGAGAGCGTGATCACACAGTCATCCGGAACAGCTGGTGCTCTCATGCATGCTTCAGTGTTGCTTCTCTCGAAGCGAGAATAGAAGGCATTTAGCTTGTCTGGTAGGCTCGCGTCACGGGCAGCTCATGGCTGAGTTTCCCTTTGTAGTCCGTAATAGTTTCCAAGCCCTGCCATATCCATTGAGCATCAGAGCCTGTGTGGTAGGATTCAACCTTTGTACTGTATTGACGCTTTGGCTGTTTGATGGTTCGTCTGAGGGCAAAGCGGGATTTCTTATTAGCGTCCGGATTAGTGTCCCGCTCCTTGAAAGCAGAAGCTATAGCCTTTAGCTCGGTGCGGATGTTGCCTGTAATCCATGGCTTCTGGTTGTGATACGTATGTACAGTCACTGTTTGATGAAGACGGTGACTTATTGATGAAGCAGGTGACTGAGGTGGTATGCTCCTCAATGCCATTGGATGAATCCCGGCACATATTCCAGTCTGTGTTAGCAAAACAGTCCTTTAGCATAGCATCCGCGTCATCTGACCACTTCTGAATTGAGCGAATCACTGGTACTTCCTGCTTTAGTTTTTGCTCATAAGCAGGAATCAGGAGAATAGAATTATGGTCAGATTTGCCAAATGGTGGGCGAGGGAGAGCTTTGTATACGTCTGTTTGTGTGGAGTAAAGGTGGTCTAGAGTGTTTTTTTCCTCTGATTGCACATGCGACTTGCTGCTAGAAATGAGGTAAAATGGATTTAAATTTGCCAGCATTAAAGTCCCCGGCCACTAGGAGCGCCACTTCTTGATGAGTCTTTTCTTGTTTGCTTGTTGAGTGCAGTCTTAGTGCCAGCATCGGTTTGTGGTGGTAAATAGACGGCTACGAAAAATATAGATGAGAACTCTCCTGGTGTGGTCTATAGCTTATCATGCGGTATTCTACCTCAGGTAAGAATACCTCAAGAATTCTTTAATATCAGACATCGCACACCAGCAGTTATTGACAAATAGACAACCCCCCCGCCCCTCGTCTTCCCAGACATAGATTCCAGCCAACTCTATATTTTCCGTGTCGTAGTTTAGCCACGTCTTGGTGAAACATAAGATATTACAGTTTAATGTCCTGTTGGTAGGATAGACTTAATCGTAGATCGTCCAGTTGTTTTCGAAAGATTGCTTGTTGGCCAATAATATGGATTGTAATGGTGGTTTACCTACTCGTCGGCGAGGTAAGTCATCGCTGTTCTGATGTCCAGAAGCTCTTTTTGGTCATAAGAGACAGTAGCACCAACATGAAGAAACATGAAGACAAGAAAAATAAAAAATAAATAAAAATAGCTATTTCTTCACATTATAAGCGCACATGGCAGTAGGCTATAAGGGCGAACGTTCCAAAATGCAATAAATTAAAGGAAAACGCCATTCTCAAAAGTGACTGCAAATGCGATTATGCATGTGATGCTTTATTATAAAGGTGCATTTTTATGGTGAACATTAACCTCCCCAAACATGAAACTCACGCGCCACCTATGTATGCCAGTTAGGCTCTACCCCAGTTGTAATGCGGATTAATGTGCTTAATTTTCAGTTATTTTGACACTTTAGTTGTTATACAAACCTTATAAAAACATATAAGCCTGTGGGCTAGGCTACATGAGTTGTGGGACTATGATTTGAAAAAGTGTTTTTAAAAAGGCAGGCGCTGTTTCTTGCCTTACTCCACACAAGCTGGGCATAATTCACAAGTGATAATATATAATTCACAAGTGATAGGCTAACATTGTCACCCATCAGACTATTCTTGATTTAATCTTGTCTTTACATATACTAAACAATATGGGTAAAATTCGTTTTGATTTAGAATGGACCATTATCATGCACCTGTCTCGAAACAGGACAGGGGAAAAAAGACATGTCATTTATGCTTTTCCCGCGGTTCATTTTTTATGTCAGCCAGGTAGGCTATACTCCTGTTGTAAAGAGAAGCAATGTGCCTAATATTAGGAAAGTTGAGAAATAAATATAGTAGGCCTAGCCTATAGAAAGCTGATGGGATCCTCCTCTTTTTAATAGAGGCCATCAAAACTCTGTTTTCTCATGCAGTTGCCTAGCCTATAGAAATGTTGTGCAACATGAGCTCATGGGCTCTCATGATGTGTTTGATTAGATTTTTGATTACATTTGCATTTATGTCAGAGTGATTAGAGGGACAATAGAGTGCTGAGTACCAGGCAGTTAACAAGTTTGGTAGGATACTAATGACCATCAGTAATATCAGAGCTTGGAGAAGCGTAGTTACCATGACTAAATGGTCACGTGGAATTGAATATTACAACTTTTTAAGGATGTATCAAACCATTGTATTTTTGATTCACCATAAAGGCTCTCTAAACCATTTTGTTTGTAATTATTATTCATAAACTCTAAATAATACACAAGATCAGAGTATTTTAAAATATACTAATTGGTACTAAAAAGGAGACAAATATGCATAGCTTTCTTTCATTTCATATTTACATGGCTTTCTTTCATTGATCCCAAATATTCTGAACTGTTCCGTCCATATATTCTAGTGAGTTTGTCAAGAAAAGTATAATTATTGTACCGTACTGTACCAGTATCACATGGTAAATTTAAAGGGATTGCTTTAGAAAAATGTACTGAAAATTGTATTGAGTGAAAACTCCACACGAAAATCTGTTGGCCAGCAAGTGGGAGGGTTTTCAGTGGTTGAATTATATTTATTCAGCGTGAGCAAGGGAACCATGCCTGTAAAGCCTGTTATGCCCCTGCATAAGGTAAGCCTGAATCCAACTACTGAGAAGGAAAGGTGTGTGTAGGAAAGGCATACATTTCTTAAGTCTGAATTGGGTCCGATACACACTTGCTCCCTGAACATGAATTTTAACTTGCAGCACCGCCCACTGGATGTAATATGAATTTCAAGATAATTAATTCTGATCACAAGTAATAAGCATTAAGAAATAAGTCCATTGAATTTCACTCACTTAATATAAATCAATCAACTTTATTCATTAACACAGTATAAACAACCAACAACAGCAAAAAACAGAACTTCACATGGAGTAAATGGATGGTAGTACCGGTAAATCCCAAAGTGTGTAGGCCTACAGGAGAACACCTGTTTGAGACAGAAGCACAGACATAAAAGTGGTTTGACTTGTATGGCTACAGATACACAAACCTGCTATCTCTTTGTATGGTCTCAAGCCATTCAGTCAGTTAGCAAATGGACAGAAAAGAAGGGCAAATACAGTCATGCTGAACGACATTTAGCTACTGTATGAAACATTTGTGTTATTACATAAAAACCAGGTTAATCAGCTCTTTAGAAAGGTTTTTATTTGATATAAATGATCTGAAGTGTACAAAAAAGTATATTAGACATTTCTCGATGCATGATTCTGAGTCAGACCCATTAGTCTGCCTAAACTTCCCCTCGAAAGTACTACAAACTACCTGCACTTTTTACTTTTTCACTGGATTACAAGCTACATATGTATGGGACTGTATTGTACTGTACTGTACCAGTATCACATGGCATCAGAAGACTATGGGAAAGGAAAACTTGTCAGCAGCATTTATCTTTTAGTAGGGGAGCAGTCAGTGGACCTACTAAAATGTCCCAGGCTTTCCACCTTACCTTTAAGCCATGCTGAACAGCACGACACTGTTGAAACACACTTCTCCTTCATAAAGAGCTTTTCCAGGTCAGGTCACATGGTCAGAAAACCCCCTGGCCCTAACTATAATATACGACAAGGACATTTTCCCGACCACATAACCTGACCAGGAAAAAAACTCCTGGCCCTAAGAATGACTGTAGGATTATACACGGGATGGTAATAACCTGTCTATTAATGCAGAGTGTAGCTACACATCATACAGCAGCTGCATAACAACATACATCTATGTTTATAATAGTTGTTGATAGATAAGTTAAGGCTCTTTAAGGACCTGAGGATTTCGAAGATATGATGAGGCACACACAAGGCAAAGAATAGAATAGCTTTAGAGTTGACACACGGCTAATGTAACTGAGAGGATGATGAGCGGATGAGACAGACAGCCAGCGCAATTAAATGGCCAAGGCCAGAGCAACCTATGGAAGATGGGACTCCAAACCAGCAAGGGACAATAAAGTCCCTCTCATCCTTTAACATAGTTTGTCACATTTCTATCAAGTCTCATTTTTCATCAGGCGTCAGTGCAATGTTTTATGGAGTAATAAAAAAATAGTTTTAAAGCAATATACTCAACATATCAGTCTAGATGGTGGTAAAAATGCATACATTTCTAAGAAGACTCAACTATGGTTTTTGTTGACATGAAACCACAGTAGCAGGTAGTTTTCTTTGACCAAAAAATGCAATTCACCTCAGACGACAAAAGCGCTCTTTCCAACAAACTGAAAACTTATCAAATTCTAAAACTGTCAGATCTGTATGTAGGTACGCACCATGCACTGAACTCACCTCAACCTTGCCTTTTATAAAAAGCCCAGACCAATTATGAATTGGTTTCAAAAGAAATCTATAAAAGCTAGACATGTCATACAAAAGATGCATATAAGACATTTTTCTTTTTTTTAATGAAAGCTGCTTTGGTAACAACAGAGTCAAGACATCGGTCGATTTCCTGTTCTCGCCGGTGGACGGGGTGCTGAAGCGAGGCCCTTTCTCTCCCACTCATCTCAGTGACTTTGTTTTCCAACGTTGCTCATCCTCCTGCCTCTAAAATCTAAATGAACGGATCTAGTTACACCAGACTGGGTGGTTGGTGTTCCTGTTCCGTTGTCAAGTTGCCTCCACATCAGATGTTCGCTGATAGCGGTTTGTCATAACGATGTCCGCGCTGTGAAAGACAGTGCTATTGTACTGAGGGCTGATAAAGTAGAGACCTTGGTCGCCGAGCCAATTGCATTGGGACCTGAAAAACATGAAAAGGAATGGGCTTTGATAGTCTGTCTGTTTATACGGAAAATGACAAGCAGCCTGGTTGGCAATTCATTGTTGAAGGCTTTTGTGCTATTAAATGCTTTGATGATCAAACCTTGGGCATATTTACACGCAATTCTGAATACATAAAGTAATTTAGTCCGGGATTAAATCCTGGCACTATTCATTTTTATAGATAATCCTTACTCTATCTGTTCCTTTTGAAGACATAACTAGGGCAAGAAAAGCTCCAGTCTGTAGTCAAGACAATAAAGCAGTACTGGCAATAGCTATAGCAACGCCATTGAGATCAATGAAGTATGAGGAAGCAGTCCACTAGAGACTGACCTGGTATTCTGGGGATTGTGATCTGTCTGCTACTGCTCCCCTCTCCTCCCTCCCCAAATGGTTTGATCTGGATGAAGTACTCCTCATCCATAGGCAGGGAAAGCTCCACCGACGTTGTGTTGGTTTCCATGACACTCGGACGGCTATGTCGGTTACGCTTGTAGAGCACCTAGGGATGGACCACACAGTTAGAAGGTCACCCGGGAGAAACCATGACGACAATGGCCACTATTTCTAACTAAATCCATGCAGTCAGTGCTTCCTTACTTTGTAGCCTGTGACCTCTGACTCGTTCTCCAGGGCTTTGACCTGCTCCCAGTTCAGGATTATCTTGGAATTCAATGTGTTCCACATGACCTTCGCCGGCGGCTGGCTGGGCGCTGAGGGACACAAATACGTGAGGATGAGGATCACATGATCTCCAATAAGTCAATGGAAACAACCGCTTGAACCAAAAGCAGGGGTAGACGCTTACGTGGTTTCTTGGTGGTGACATTGACAGTAACACTAGGAAGCCCTGCCCCGGCCGTGTTGTATGCTCTCACTGTGACGTAGTACGTGTTGCTTCCTCTCACCCCTCGGATAATGGCTGATGTCTGGTTGCCTACCGTTCTCTGCACACTGGCTGCCTCCTCCTTCTCTCTCTTCTCCCAGTACCTCAACTGAGACCAGATAGAAAGAGGATAACCAGGGACATTAATGCAGACACTAATTTGTGAGAACATTGTAAAAAACTGTTTTTTGGTAGACACTGTCCACGAACTGTAAACTAGAACTGCAGTGAATTGGTATAAAAACAGCATTTCATTGTATGGTGTCACCTCATATATTCTCGTCTTTCCATGGGTAAGGTGCCTTGGTTCTGGTTACTTAGCTCTTGAAGTGAGGGAGTGTTTAAATGGCGTGGTCAAAGAGAAATCACAATGTGTAAAATGTCCCAGCTGTCAAGTTGAATGATAACAGATTTTCTTTGTCGCCTGAGTGTCTAGGCTGAAATAGCTGGCACGGTTGACAGCACAAATATAATTTGTCTTCCCTCACAGGAACCGTTTGCTCAGGCCCCACTTCCCTGTTTACTTTAAATGGTCAACAATTCATAATTCCAGTACTTTATGGATCCCATGGATGAAAATATAATTTTTTTCCAATATTGAATGTCAATAGTGAGCTGACTAAGGATTGGAATCAACTAACTGAGCTCAAAGCCACAGTCTTTTAGCCTACAGTACAGTGTGGATTATAGGCTAAACATTCTGTCCCCTGGTACATTGCATTACTAGACTGTTAGACTAATCAGTGTAGTTAGTAACAGCACTTAGCACAGCAACAAGAGAAACACAACTCAACAGACAGGGGACCTGGCTGGACCATTACACATAACAACCTATTACATCTGAGATGCCCAATGTGCATGAGCTAGAAACACTCATCAATAATAGAACGGAACAAGATCGTACAGCATTAGTTGCTACACACATGCACACACACATGCACATGCTCACAACTACACACACAGACACACGCATGCCTTTACTCATGCAAGAACACTTTGACAAATAGGTAGAGGGAAACTGGAAAAAAACTTGACTAACCTCATAGCCTAGGACTCTTCTCTTGCTGGTGTTCCAAGGCAGGGCTTTCCATGAAACCTCAATCTCAGACGCAGACAGACTCTTGGCTCGGATCCTGGTGGGCGCTCTGCCAGGCTCTGGGTGAAATGTAAAAATAATTTGAATGAGTTTAAAAGTAGTGGCAGGCTTTGATGACTCTTAAAGTGGGTCCATCTCTTTCATCAGAAGTACAGAGAGAACCAAAACCAGCAGCTGTGGGAAGCAACCATCTGCAGATAGGAGAGCATGGGCAACAAGATCACTGTATTGACCGGGAATAAACTATCCAGAGACGCCTCTCCATTGGCTTTTAAACGCTATGTGTGAACTGAGGCCCGGGAAGCACTGCCGCTCCTCTGGTATGACTTAATTCTTTACCAACCTTCCTCTGCAGAGTAGATGGTGATGACGGGTCCGAAAGGGCCTTCCCCCTCGTTGTTGTACACTCCAACCTTCACTTGGAAGGGGGAGAAGGGTTGGATGCTATCGTTCTTGAAGACATATTTGGAGGCTTCCGATGAGGGCACTGCGGCCTGCATCCAGCCTGTGGCGCCGTACGGTCTGAAGGCTACCACATAGCCAAACCCTCCCCCGTTCTGCAGCTCCTCGGGAACAGGCTAGAAGAAAACATACACATACACGCACACACATACACACACACATTGAAACTGGTGCACAAGTAGTGAATACCCACGTCCATCAATAATAAAGCGCCCTCAGCATGATACCACCACCTAGCTATTGTTAAGACTGAAAGCACATCATATTTCATATATTTATGGGGACTGACTTTTATTGTTTTAAGTCAACACTCCCCAAAGATGCATGGTTATATAAAGGGCATTCTATTTTATAATAGTTGGGAACAGTGGAGGCTCCTCAGAGGAGGAAGGGGAGGACCATCCTCCTCAGTGAATTTCATAAAAATGTAAATAGTGAAACATTAAAAAAGTTAACCTCTTTAAATAAAACTATACTAAATATATTCATGTCACCAAATAAATGATTAATACACACTGTTTGGCAATGAAGGTCTACAGTACCCTCAGCAGCACTCTGTAGGTTAGCACCATGGTGTTTCCGGAGAACAGCTCGTTTCCGTCCTCCTCTGGGTACATTGACTTCAATACAATACCTAAGAGGCTTGTGGTTCTCACCCCCTTCCATAGACTTACACAGTAATTATGACAACTTCCAGACGACATCCACCAACCTATCAGAGCTCTTTCAGCATGAACTGACATGCTGTCCACCCAATCAAAGGATCAGAGTAATGAATCTAGTACTGAAAGCTACAGCTAGCTAGCACTGCATAAAATGCGGTGAGTAGTTGACTCAAAGAGAGGGAAAGACAGTAATTGAACAGTTTTGAACAAATTAATTTCTTCAAAAATAAAGGAGAAGCAAGCAAGAGAGAGAGATATATTTTGTTGTATTCTTTTTTCACTTTCACTTACTTAGCTAGAGAATGCAGCTAGCTAGTTTAGCCTACTCAAACACCCGGCTTAAACAGAGAGGGATGCTGTGTTAGCTGAAACTCTTCCAAGTCAAGGTAAGCTTTTGGTTGTATTAATTTATTGCCACTGGGGCCCACCGGTGTAACTGCTAAACTTCTTGCTGCTGACTGTACACTGTACTGCATGTTCTAGTTAGTTCTAGTAGCTATGCTGACTATGATGTTTATATGGTGACAATGATGTAGGCATGTATAGCAATTAGCTATTTTTCGCCTGGTCACAGAATGCTGATGTGTTGTACACTGAAGTCCACAAGCGAAGGGAAAAGGAGAGGAGGAGAGGAGAGTGCGTAGATACGAGAAGGAATACTATGATCAAAGGGATCATTCATGCTGTTTGTATGTGGCTGCTATGAAAGTGAACTGTGTTTGAGTGTGATTAGGGGTGTATTCATTCCACCGATTTTGTTGAAAACCATTTCTTAAACAGAAGCAATTGGAATGAATCAGTGATAAACAGACCTGAATTTGTTCACATGAAACTCTCGTTTGGAACTGTTGGACTAATAATTAAACCCTATATCAGATAGATGCAGGCAATAGATTTGATTGCTCAAAGTTTCTCTTGACCTACATTGCAGACTTTAATTCATAGGCTAGGTTGTAGCTAGTAACCTCATGATGGGGTATAGGGAAAGTGTTGGTATCATGTAGTAGCCTAAACCTATCGATGTTATATTGAGTTGGGTGAATGGAATATGAATGACAGTCATCCAATATGCTGTAATAGAAATAAGAAAATGAATCGTCCTCCCTCATCTTCAATGGCACCGACCGCCACTGCTTTGGAAAAGTAGTATGTAGTCAGATACTGTAGCTTACATTTTCACATCATTGTGTAGCTAGCTACACATTGAAATAATTTAGTCCATTGTACTTCTCGTCTGAAGTAACTTCAATCAAGGCTGTCTTGAAACTTTGTTAAGGCAAAGTTAGACTGTAATTGAACTCATTAACATTCAATAGTCAATCAGCAAAACTTTCACAGCAGTGGATGATTTTCAAGCAGGGCTAATCACATGTTTTCTCAATCGCGTACAATACATTTTTGAATCTGTGTTGAAACGTATCTATAGCAGAACCGCAATGACCAAATGCTCAAATACATTTACAGAATTTCCGATCATTTTCTTGCCTTAGTACCTGACTTGCATGTCTTAGCCCACCTTTTGTAAAACATTAAACATAATTGTAATCAGTGAATACACAATCAGTAAATACTTCTGCACAACATTCTAAATCACCCCATCAGTGTCATACCATGTACATTACAATATAGAGTAAGATCTAGGCCAGGGAAGGCAATTTTGATGGGGGTGGGGGCCACCAGAAAATGGAACTCGTCATGATGGGCCACAGTGGCACATGGGTCTGCCTCCCTCGTTACATCTGAGAAATTGTTTTTTATTTAAAAGTTACAATCACCTGTAATTCTGCACATTTGGCCATGGAGAGTAGAGAAAATGTTGCAGTTTTAAAGCAAGTTCGCTGCAATTCTATACGGTTTGCCATGGGGTGGAGAGAAGATTTAGCCATTTTAGAACTAATTTTGTGCAATTCTGCACAGTTTGCCATGGGGTACAGAGAAAAATGTGCAGTTTTACAGCTAATTTACTGCAATTCTAAACATTTTGCCATAGGGTGGAGACAAATGTTTGCAGTTTTTAATATGATGACTGATGATCAATGGGCCCCACCCTGGTCGGTAATTCGAACATGCTTACTACAAGTTTAGATAGCTGGCCGCTAGACTAATCTACCAATCTAACACGGGCTAGTTTGTTGACTGTTGATGCACACCAAATGTTTTCATTGCACCTTGTGTAGTATTCTATTATTCTAACTCTCAACAATAAGTTGAGTCCCTGACTGAGATCTTATATTTTTTACAATATTGCGGACATGCAGAGATCCAGAGAATGAAGTTGTGTTACTTCTAAGTAACTTCGGGTTCCTCTTAAGTCATCTCCACCATTGTATTCCATTGTATTCCCCTTTACGTGTTTCTATTGTGGATTGTGTTTCTGTGCACCGATGGAAAGTTTACAAAACTATGAACAAACCAGTCTATGTATTGAATACATGGAATTGTATTGTGTTGATTCCGATGAACGCAACCGGCACTCAATGTACTTTTAAATTTTTTTTATTTTTTACCAGGAATAACATTTGATTTGATGTCTATGAAATTGTTTGATGAAATATGCATACATGGAGAGTAATTGCCCATAATTCTACACTTTTGGATAGTTGTACTTCCAATTTTGATCATCATTATCTAGTGACTGCAAAGAAAATGTATTGATCTCCTGGGGTTTTTAAAAGACCAACTAACTTTCTGTTTTGTCTGCTTGACTTCAAGACATAAGTAAGGCGACATCAATCCTTTTGCAGGCATTCATGTCCTTTTGATGAACGTATTTACAATTTTGACCGTATCATTTAGTTGTGATGAATGTATTTATATTTTGAGAAGGCATTCACATTAGTGAAAAAGCATTTACTGTTTTGCAAAAGGCCACAGAGTTCTGTGGCTTTTGAACTTTGTTTTGAAAATCGGCAACATTGTTTAAAAAGAAAAAAAAAAAAAGCTTGTACGGGATTGAGAAGAACTGTAAGACTGAAAAAGATAGGGAAGCACAATCTTTGAAAAAGTTGCTTGTGACTGTGTGAAGAATCATTCGGTTTAATTAGCTTATTAAAACCTCAAAGGCATTTTTCTCTACCCCGGGGAGACAGCAGCAGTTATTGCCTCTCTGTTCTTAAAAATGAAATGCCATACAATAAGCCTGGCTGCTGTTATTAATGAAACAACGGCCCGACTCCTTAGAGAATAATGACTTCTGGCTTTCCCTCCATGGGTGAGGGAGTATTGGAGTGAGCGGCTTGCTTACCTCCCAAGTGATCACTAATTCTGAGCGACTGCCTCCACCTCCGCTTACATTAGCTGGTGTGACCTTCGGAGCTGGGGGAACAGAGGGTAATCGTAATCCTGCTCAACTCAGTCGACCCCAGCCATCAAAGATAACACGATAACAACACATTCGGATTAGATTCTTTGACATTGAAATAGCTTTTTCCCACCATACCAGACAAACTAATGGCAAGAAGATGCACATAAGAAAAACTGAAAACATGCAGAATTGAAGGGATTCAATGAATACCGTACATACATGTTTCCTTAGTCCTTGCTTGTTTGGATGGTTTGCTGGGCTCCCCGGTCCCAATGGCATTGCTTGCCAGGACTCTGAACTCATATTCCACCCAGGGGCTCAGGTCTATTACTGTAGCTGTCAGGCGGCGGCCCCCCACCATCTCAGGAACTGGCACAAAACAAAACAGCCCCCTCCCCTCAGAATGAAGCAGGTAGCAGGAGAGTGTCCTCTAGGCTGACAGGCCCACTGAGCACACTCCACAGGTGCAGGGGGCTAATTACACAGAAGGACACATGGTGTACTCACTCACACACACACGCACAAGACAAAACACACACCTTAAGGGTGGACCTCACTCAGTGTCCCTGTTTGGTCAGGTTTTTCCTGGCCGTAAAAAGGAATGGCCAGGAAAAACTCTGGGCACTAGTGATGTTGCCTTGTACAGTGACACACACTTAAAGATGCAGTATCAATATATATATTAAATATGTATTTTTTCCCCAAACTAACAGGCTCCTCCCCAAAATAATTGGAACAGCACCAAACATGCAGAACTACAGCCTGCTCTAGAACCGCCATCCAAACTTCCGTATGGGGCTCATTTCTATGCTATCAAACAGCACCATTCACTGTAAGTCAGACCTCTGGAAATTGATCTACATTTCAACAACACCTGCTGTCAAGTAAATCTGCAGTGAACCCTGTCACTGAACAATCGAGTGCCATTTGGAATTGAAGTAAAATCACTCATAGGCCCATACTCTTACACGGAAAATAGAAAATGGAGATCAGACCCCTATATAACGCTTTGATGAGGCAATAGCTGGTTGAAGAGCCTACCTGTGGTGACAGCCTGCCAGCCCAGGGAGAATGGTGTCCTGGCCTGGATGGTGTATGTTGTAACTGGACTGTGATTATCAGGCCCGGGCCTCCAGGAGAGAGAGGCTGTGGTGTCACTGATTTCTTCTACATGGATGCTGGTGGGCGGGCCTGGGGGACCTGCAGATACGATGCACAGCCAGGCAGGAAGGGAGATAGAGGGAGGGAGACAGAGAGAGGAAGAGACAGTGAGAGAGAGAGAGAAAGAGAGAGAGAAAGAAGTATAAAAAAGGCAGAGCAGAGCAGTGGTGTCCTTATCACTATCTGCCTTCAGCACTAGGAGTACAGCTGGTGAAATCAGTTTGGTGTGAAACCTCAGGGAGCTTTTCTGTCTAATTAGATTAAAAGAGAGAGAGATACGTCTCTATCTGACCATCTTTTCAACTGATCTCACAGAGTACAATGCCTTCACATCTTAATTAGAGGCATGTCCAGGATGATGGAGAATAAACACAGACAACTAACTAGCATTCATCTCATTCAGTCTTAAAGACACAGATGGGACCCCTTCAAATCTGCACAGCTAACTTAAATAATGCTTTGTTGTTGCCATGGATAACTGACCCAATCAAGTGAGTGGGTGGGATTGTTCCCTATCAAATAACATGTTCTATTACCATTATTTTTCAATGACCTTTCAAGGACATGAGAATGACTTTCCAACATAGGATCAGTTCTGTGGGGTGTACAAGGTTTTCAAGATCGACAAATGCCTACTACAAAGGTAACCCATGTTGAATTTGTGAAAGTGTTAACATCGCATGATACTTTATCATGCTAAATGAGCATGTATTACATTATTATTAAATAACAACAAATGGTAGTCAAAATCAAGGTATCTTTCATGAAATATTGCTTGTAGACAGAGAGAACTACCTCTGACCACCAGGTCTGCTGCGATGGAGATGCTGTCCACCTTGGTCTGCACTGCACAGGTGTACTTCCCTGCGTGTCTCAGCTGGATGTTCCGAATCATGATGTCCCCAGCGGAATGCTGCTAACATGCAACACACACACATGAACATGCACACACACACACACACACACACACACACACACACACACGGACGGATGGACACGCGCAGACACACACACACACGCGCACGCACACACACACACATACACAAGCACAACGATTAATATACTGTAGTAACATTTTACCAACATGTAATTAAAATAAATTAAATATGATGATTTGAGCAGAAATAATAATATGTGAGCAGAAATGGTATATTTAAAAAAAAAACTATTCAGGGTCTTTGTATGCCTATTATTGTATTATAATTCTAGGATTTTAACTGTGATCTGTTTCCATGTTTTAAAAGGGTCATCGGCATACCTGTACATATGAGACGGGCAGAGCACTTACGTTTAATTATAATTATTACACAAATGTATTCATACACATGCTGATTTTAGCTGTGGAAGAGTGGCCTCATTATTTCAATGATCAAGCAAAGCTTAAAGGTAAAGTTCTCCAGTTCTTTCCATTCCATTTCCAATTGCAGTTCCCACTTTCACGCCATCATTTAATCAGCCCAGTACTGAGTGGAATCAGGACCAGTCATAAATTGGATGTGGCAAAAGCTCAATTGAATGTGGCAAAAACAGCATATGTAACTCCAGGTGGTGTCATTTATCATGTAAAAGGAAAACTATTACGATTCAAATAATGAAAAACATGACAACCTGACCAGAGAGTGTAATGTACATGCCCCTACTCATCACTTCTGGAACAATTGATTATCATCACTCTTGCTTCAGACAGGGGAGATGAAAAAGTAGCTTTTAAGTGTTTTGTAGTTAACATAAAGTGTAAATGAAAGAGGAAACCGATGCAAAACAGGGCATATGATCTGAGCTTTGAGCTTGGTAGGTTTTAAGGAAGGATGGGGAATATGTAAATGTGATTTTTTAAATAAACTATGTGCAGCACATTTTCACCACACATAAATACACATGCTCCAAACATTCTCTGCACTGCGGATACCCTACTTAATATGACCTCACTTATATTAAAGGAAGGGAACCACGGTGTCGATGTTGCAATGTATCACCAGCTCCACCCCTTGACCTCTCTCAATGTAATTTCTGAAGGGGTTGAAAAATCAATGTCTCTTTAATGACATATCTTCGTGAGAGAGCAGTGGCATAAATAAAATATAAGCAATCTGCAACACGGCGTAGTAAAGACGTGTGTTTCTTCCTATTCATTATGCATTGCAGTGCCCCTGACAAGCATGGTGTAAAAGCGTGGTAATACGGCACCATTTCTCAGACATGACACTTTGATTATAAATGGGAGGCTTGATGGCCCCGGGAGGGAATCGGGAGGGAATATTTGGAGGCTTATGCACTTACACCTCCCACTTTTTCAAAGTATCCGCCGTGGTTGCCAAAGTGGATCAGCTGCTCGTTGAAGAACCAGGTGAACTTGAGCTCTAGAGACGGGTCATGAGTCACCTGACACGGCAGCACGATGCTCTCTCCTACAGTCACGTCCAGGGTGGACGGTGGCGTGGTTATAATGGTCGGCTCTGGAAAACAGCACACATGCACTACTGTTAGTGTGAAGGAAGTCGCTACAAAACGCATACTAAAAGCAACCATTATGTTATGCAGTGATCCCAAGCTTGAAATACTGTAAAAGGTTATTCCAATTGTTGTGCAAAATTCTAATATCTTCCATGCTTTTCAAATGCAGAATTCAACGAATAAATGGACACGTGGAAGTAAAAACACACGAACCCAGAACAAAAACTAGTGTGATTACCAGAATTAATGAGATTCAGCCAGCCAGAGGGTACAGTGTGGGAACTGCGAAGGCTTGTCTACCTGTACCTAGAGAATGTGCTCCAACTGTCACTGTCAGCTCAGCCTTCAGTCGGTAGGTACTGTAATTCCCACATCTGCAGTCTGCAGACCCCCTGACTTCTGCAGCCACTCAAAGAAAATAAACACGTGCAGGGCTCCCCTCACTACACATTCGCTATTCAAGTCTCTGCATGTATGTGGTGTGTTGCTGTTGTTTCACTGAGGAATTAGACAGACAGTGTTCCTTGTCTCCAGTGTGAGTGTGAGCAGAGACAAGAAAGATAGCTACAGGAGCACGAGAGCGGAATGATGAGAGGAATAAGGAGCCCCTTTGTTCTGATGCTGTACGGTGCTTGTCTCCCTCTTGGGGGTGCTGTGAGTACTCGGTTGAAATATCCACTCTGAGCGCCAACTAAATTAACCATGGCAAATGATCCCTGGACAGGCAGCCATAGATTCCTGTAAAAAGTGCCGGCAGTGCAGTCTTCATCCAGAGCGAATTCGATACCTGCATTGCAGTGTTGGGGTCAATTCTGAATTGAGTTGCGACTTGGTCTTTAATTCCAATTAGTTAATTCCAATTCATTCCAAAGCTGTCATCAATGCAAAGGGTGGCTACTTGAAGAACGTCAAATATAAAATACATTTAGATTGGTTTAACACTTTTTTGGTTACTAAATGATTCCATATGTGTTGATGTCTTCACTATTATTCTACAATGTAGAAAATATTAAAAATAAAGAAAAATCCAAACTTTTGACTGGTACTGCACATCACTATGAATGTTTATTCAATATAGTTTTAAGATTATAAGATTATAAGATTATTTTGTATGTTAATAACTCATAATTCACTTATATGTCATTAAACATAAAAAATACATTTCCCAGAATGCATTAGATCAAACACTCCAGAATGGAAGGATGAAGCAGAATGGAAAAACCTAACATCTCATGACAAAAATACAAACAAAATAATGTTTGACATCTTCGAGTTATAATCAAACTGATATTTAAAATGGAATCTGTATTCAGTAAGAGGTGGCATATGCTTTTGGCTAAATAATTTTCACAGGAATGTGATACATACTGTATCTTTCATGTCTCAGTGGAATTGATTTAAATTGGTTTGAATTGAATTCTACTTCCTTTAATTCAAATTCAATTCAATTTCTGCATTCTGTTCTTGAGGCCAAATAAAATTACAATTTCAATTAATAGGTTGAGTTGAATTAAATTCAGGAATTCCGAATTTACCCCAACCTTACTACATGTTATGCCCCCTACTCAGAATGTAATTTATCTTGTCTCTTTTTGATTTTAGAGTAGACCGCAATCAGCTGATGGGTTTTGTTCAGTAGCGATAAAATCACTAGGGAAGCCAAGCCAGGAAAAAAAGCCATATTACAACCTATGTGTTGTGATAATTGCGTTGTTTGCTTTATAACCCTTTGGTTCATATGCCTTGCCACCGTTATATATATAGGTCCATGACTGAGACAATAAGAAGACACAGTGGCCGAATAAATCCATCCACACCTTTGTGTTTCATCACAATACCGGAGAGCAACATCTGTCTGGTGGAGTCCACAAAGCATATTGCATGTAACAATAAGTCACATGACCTACAGCATGGTCAATCAAGTTAAGGTTTCTGACATTTTTGGACTACTAAACAACTATTGATTTAGAACACCAAAGAGTTACCGCAAGTCGCAAAGAAAACAGGAGCTGCCTCCACTATTCCAGCAACATTTCAGCTTCAATATTTCAACATTATCTAATCACCTCTGCTTAGTCTAATAAAGTGACAACTCCAATATTCTAAAAATGATTCAGTCCAATCAAGGTAAGCTAAATATCATGTGGCTGTCCATGATACTGATGTCTGTGTGTGTTTTGGTTTTACTATCCTTGTGGGGGCCAGATGTCCTCACAAGGATAGTAAAAAGAGGAAAATTAAGAGAAGAGCAGACATTTTGCAGGTCCCCACAAGGAAAACGTCTATTTTAAGCTTAGGGGTTAGGATTAGGGTTAGGAGTTAGGGTTTGGGGTTAAGGTTAGGGTTAGGTTAACGGTTTGGGAAAATAGGATTTTGAATGGGAATGAATTGTTTGGTCCCCACAAGGATAGTAAAACAAACGTGTGTGTGTGCATAAGTAGAAAAAGTAGAGAAATGCCAATGCCATCCTCTTCTCTTTCATGTTGCCTAAATAACCTATGACTCTGTCATACTATACACACTTTTAGTTTTTGTTGTCCTAGGCTAGCTACCTGGCTAAAATGCATGCTCGCTAGCCTAACGTTTTTTCATGGGCAACTATTAGCCAGCTAACATTAGCCTACAACATCTAGCTACATATTGAACTTCCATCCTCTCAGGCCAGAGGCCCAATGTATGAACTTAGGGTTGGATCAGGTCGCCATTATAATCATTGGCCAGTACGGAGAATTAAGTAAAACCACAATTCCAAATCTCTATTTCCATCCATGGCTAATTTAGACAACGGAAGACAACAACACATTGAGATGCAACAATTCAAGTTTTTTTCTGTCAATGACGTTTGGCTTTTGATATGATTGGTGTGAAGCCAAATCCAAACTCATTGCTTATTGTTCTATGATATTTTTATCAAGGGAGAATGCTCACTGGCTTCCATTGTATTCAATGATATGTGCAGCAACACTCTTGTCGACCAGACAGCGTCAGATAGATGGGCTACACATACAGAGACAGAGGGGCAATGTTTCACTCGCTCGGACGCTTTCACCAGTGAGATACAGTCAGCCTCTTGCAAATTGAATGGAAATTATGAAACAGAGAGACGAAAGATACATTATTTTATGTTTTTTACTTGGTAAATTTTTTGGGGGGAAGCCTGGCTTCCCTTGGCATCCATGAAAACACGACACTGATTTTGTTAAACATACAATGAGAGGGTGTCATATAGGCTCAGCCCTATTCCAGGGAAGATAAAATGGGGAGCTATATAGTGACACAGTCAGACACAATGGGTCACATGAGCGCAACTATTCAAGTGTCTGGGTCTGGGTTTCTATTTGCAGAGAGAACACGTTTATTAAATGTCCATCAATGCCAATAGGGTTGAAAGGGAGAAAAAGCTACACCTCCTCTTTCCCCTGACAGATCGCTTGTGAGAACATAGCCATAGGAGCTTTGGGTTTGACTGCCTAATTCTTGACAAAATGCCAATTGTAACAGTTTGCTGATCAGATTTTTTTTGTTTTACTCCTCTCAATGTGGTATATTTTATAACATAATTGTCACACATTTACACACCTAATGACATGTGAATGTCAAGACAGAGTGCTGACAAAATTCAGGTGAAATATCCAATGCTAACTGACATGGCAAACTAAATGCTAATGTGACAGTCATTTAAAAAACCTGGTGGCCAGATATATGGCCATGCATAGTCAGCTCTAAGCTCTGAGGCTGACCCGAGCCAATCATTCACTGTAAAGACGATACTGGGAAAATGTCTCTTATTACTCCACTCCATCATCATTTGCGACAGATTGTATGGATAACCCTGCTTGGTTACACAACCTCAGCAGAGCTCTCCAGCGTCATTTGATTGATATCTATCTTGTATAATGCCTTGTTACCTACTGTCGCTATAAGAGCGAGGAGCGCACCCCTCTCACTAAGCAAAGTCAATCAGAGACAAGATGGTAAAGCTTGCAACCACCCCGACAGGTAGATCCAACTACACTCCAGGGACTGCTGGGAGGGTGAACAGCAGAAAAACTGGAGAGACATGAAATTGCATAGTAATATCATTAAAGTGGGAAGTCAACGACGGGAAAGAGAGAGAGATAGAAGGAGCTGGGCTGGGCTGACTGTTTAAGGTGTGAATTAATGTGAGCTCCATCCTCTCCCGTCCCTGTGTCTCACGGCTGACACTCCTCACTCAGCCACAGCCTCTGCTCAGCCTCTGCTCATCCCACAAACAGCCGGTCATACGTGAATAATGCTCTCACAGGCTATGTAGCTAGTGCTACTGAGGCAGAGATGCCCCATCGACCACTGTGGAGACTTCCCTCCAAGTTTATTGGCCTTGGGAGGGGGAAGGTGGGGGTGTAAATGTGTACTCCTCTCTGGTGTACATATTCTTAAGGCCCTCTACTCAAGGGTGGCTATGTGCAGTTGACTAATGTATTAGGTGTATTCCAGAGTCACATGGTTTTGACAGAGTTTTCACAGATTGTTGCCACTGCTGCAAAAAAGCTGCTCTTTTTAAAATTATATATTTTTGCCCAGATGCGTTTTTAAATTAATAACCGTTGACTCAATGACTGGAAGTCTATGGGAACAGCTAGCATTTCATTGCGCTAACGCTAATAGCAATGCACCCTGTAACTAACTTCTTATAGGGTATCTGCGAGAAATAAATAGTTCAAACCCAATCTTAATTTCCCAGCCTTTTAGATCAAGGAAACACCAAGAAAGCCCTTTACCAATGCAGAGCAAACAAATGATTCTATAGCCATTCAACATGAATACTTAACGTTTTCCTCAAGAGACAAAAAGGATTCTCTCAAGGACAAACCTCAATGGAGCATTGGTGGTTGGTGAGAAAACGTTGTGCAAATAAAGAGACATATCCTAGTGAGCTGCTCTCAACACTCTATTCATCCTGTCTATAACAGTACATCAGTAGCTACTGTATCTGCGGATAAGTTATGCGGCTGTATTTCTCTCCTCTCTTTTTTCACACTTTTAAAAAGTAGTCTCAGAGCATCAAAATGGTATATCATACACTGTAGCCGGAGGAAACACGGGAAAGTTATGCTGCTTTGAAAGTTAATATACATGTTATGCCACTAAAGGCCAATTCACACCCTACGGAGATGGAAAATTCGGAGCGTAGCGCAGTATAGCAACGTGTGAGGACAGACGCCGGAAGACGAGAAGCAAGTACAGGGAGTGAACATTTAATAAATAACCGGCATGAAACAAACAAGAACAGCGTCTGAACAGGGGAAACATAACGACAATAATGCTGACACGGGGATCAAACCGAGGAACAGACAGATATAGGACAGGCAATCAACAAAGTAATGGAGTCCAGGTGAGTCCAAAGAAGCGCTGGTGCGTGTAACGATGGTGACAGGTGTGCGTATTGATTGGCCGCCTGGCGCCCCATTCCTGCACCCCATGACATTTTGAACGCAAAATATAATTCATTGCGTAGCCATGGGGCAGTGTTATGTAGGCTATGAAGCTGTATTTTACCACCAACTCGCTCGGTTCCTTGTTCTGATCTATATATACTGTATAGGCCATGAATCAGGTAGCCTATTTTGCATTGATAACCAAATGTAATGTCAGTAACTGTTCACACAGTAAACCAAACAACATTGTATCCTTATTAGAATCCCCCCAAAATAAAGTAGTGATAATAACGTGATTCTAGGCTATTTTGAAATTGTAAAAACAGTTGCTAGCTGGGAGAATACATTCAAGCAGCATATCAAACTGGGATAATATTGTAGATTAAAATGGCAAGTATAAGAATATTTGCCAGGGCATATTTTTTTTATTATCAACCCGATTATTTCACAATGAAATGTGCAAAGCTAAAAGGATAGCTAGCTTGCAGGCTATGCTTAGCCAACTAACGTAAACTCACCCCATTCTGTACAAATGTGCTCAACCGCAACATTCAAACGAGGATACAAAGAAAACTAATGGGACTGTAGCGACTGTGCTGACTTCAAAATCGGGGGTGTGAACTAGGTTTCTATTCAAGCGTTGATCGACATGGTAATAGCTCTATAGTATTGGAGGAAAGTTGAAAAAACGGACCCTCCGTTACATCTAGACGTGTCATGTCGTAACGTACAGCACGCATAAAGCAACCATTTCTGTCTTACAGTCTCTCTCCACCAGGTGTAGCACTTATTTCATCCTTTAGAAACAAGAAATGGACAGTGACGGAGTAAGGGGGGATACCTATTCATTTTTTTGCGGCATCATTGCATGCGATCATCATTCACCGCCCTTAAAACCCAATTCAAATTCGACACAAACCTTCAAATAAGTATGTAATGACACATTATATAAACTCTTTATAGTGTTTTATTTACATTTTAGAGGCAATAAGGTGATAAGTTGGACAGATCGCGTGAAAAAAAGCAAATTTCCCACACGCCATCTCTCCTTCTCACTATCACACATTAGTTTCGCTTCCCCACCCGCCATTTTTTAAAACATCCGACGGGGCTCATTGCCTGCTTGAATCATGCTGAAACGGGCAGCGTTTAGGTCATGCCATTTATTTTGTTGGAAAGGGGAGAAATTGTGCTTTACAATGGTATTGACATTACAGTTGATCTGGAAGTATTACGTTTTTGGGGCGCTAAAGTACGGGCAATTGTACGGACCAAGGCGACGTACGAGTTTACGTGAGTTTACTATAGCTAGCAAGGGGATAACTCTTGAAGACAACAAGAGAACTTTACTCTTCTTTTGCTTTCAACACAAATTAGAAGACAACAAGAAAACCTCTGTCGCCCCCTTGGGAATGTTATTTGTGAGTCTGGATCAGCCAAAAGGTGTGCGTTGCTCCAAAAATCCAACTCCACCCAAGTGCACGTGGGTGTGAGTAGATCTAAACATGTGAAGCATGTAGACAGCTTGGAGACAAGTACTGTATGAGAAAAATGCTCTTGAACGATTTTGCTGAGATTCACACTCGCTTTTTGGGGGGTAGATCAGCTTTAATACTGCAGATAGATTGTGACTTCTATCAACGTAATTGTCTGCATCATTTCCAATCCACCATATATAAAAAAAAATGTTACATGTATGACATTATTATTCATATCCAGAACCGTTTACCTTACTAGTTAGAGCCTAATGTTAGCTAGCTAACATTGAACCTGGTTGGTTTGCTCCCAGAAGATTCATGCATGGTAGTAATGACATGATTTGGCACTATGTTCATTGATGTTCAACTAGCTAACATTAGCTGGCGGACTCGTTAGCTAATGTTACGTGACGTGTGTGATCTTTACCTAGCTAGCTACATGTCTTAAGCTAAAGTGTACTGTTAGCTGGCTAAAGTTAGCTGGTTGGCTCCCTAGGTGATGTTATTATTCGTATCCCAGAGCAATTTGCTTTGCTAGTTAGAGCCTAATGTTAGCTAGCTAACATTGTATATGGTTGGTTAGCTCCCAGCAGATTCATGCAGGGCAGTAACAACATGATTTGGCACTACGTTCATTGTTGTTTAACTAGCTAACGTTAGCTGGCTGGATCGCTTGCTAACGTTATGTGACGTGTGTGATCTTACACGTTGTTTATCTAGTTGGTTCCTTGTTCACCTAGCTAGTTACATGTCTTAGCAAAAGTGTGCAACACCCGTTGAATATGGTCAGTGTCAGTAAACATCAGCAAAAAAAGCGTAATGAAATTGTTGCCAGCAGAGGTGGTTAGGCAGTTTTCCTGATATTCAGAGGTAAACAAATCATTGGCCAGAACATCAGGTGTGCGCTGTGAACTCTGAATGCTGAATGGGTGTAGACAAAGAAGAGCTCTTCACTAGATACCAAAACATTGAAAGGACATTTTCTCAAAAGTGAGTTTACAAATGTGTCAACTTTCAAAGCAGAATTACTTTCCCATTGTTCCTCAAAAATGCAGCGTATGATATACCATTTTGTAGCTCTGAGCCTCTACTTTTATCCAATGTAAAAAACACCATTAACATTTTTGCGGCATAAGATCGAATCCAGGTGGTGGGTCACATTTGTGGAATTTATTTCCTTCTTAATGTGTTTGAGCCAATCAGTTGTGTTGTGACAAGGTACAGTAGGGGTGGTATACAGAAGATAGCCCTATTTGGTAAAAGACCGCCCATATTATGGCAGGAACAGCTCAAATAAGCAAAGAGAAACGGCAGTCCATTATTACTTTAAGACATGAAGGTCAGTCAATACAGAAAATGTCAAGTACTTTTAAAGTTTCTTCAAGTACAGTTGCAAAAACCATCAAGCGCTATAATGAAACAGGCTCTCATGAGGACCGCCACAGGAAAGGAAGACCCAGAGTTACTTCTGCAGAAGATAAGTTCAGTAGAGTTACCAGCCTCCAACCAAATAAATGCTTCACAGAGTTCAAGTAACAGACACATCTCAACATCAACTGTTCAGAGGCGACTGCGTGAATCAGGCCTTCATGGTCAAATTTCTGCAAAGAAACCTCTACTAAAGGACACCAATAATAAGAAGAGACTTGCTTGGGCCAAGAAACACGAGCAATGGACATTATAATGCAGCACATGGCATTCATTTTTCACGTGTAAATAGCACTTTTCAAAAGTGCTCAAAGCATGTCATTCCATGAGCCAGCATTTATTTTTCAAATCAATGAGCCCAATCAGTCCTCCAAAAAACAAAATCCTAAACAGCTAAAAAGTCCTTAGTTTTGGGGTTATGCTCAGGTAAAACAATTAGGCTAATCTACAGTATACTTCCATATTTCCAAGTCTTATTCTTAAAGATCAAGAGGTATAACATTTATTGCAATAACTGGAATTCTGATAGACTTTGGTTTTTAATGTAAAGATATAATTAAATCATATTATTATATGTAGTAGAAAGCGATGGGTTAGAAGAAGCCTACATAACTAACCCATAAAGTAAAATGTAACATCCATACATGGCCAGCTATGTAAACTTTAACATTGATTTATCCTGCAATAGGTGTCGTTCAATTGGTAACATATATTTTTGTCTTCTTCTAATGCCTTAAGGGGAAAGTAATTTAAAAGTAACGAAATCTAATCAGATTACATTACTGAGTTTGGATAATCCAAAAGTTACATTACTGATTACAATTTTGGTTACAAAGTAACTGTAACAGATTACATTTATAAAGTAACCTACCCAACCCTGCATATGGGCAGTACCGAAGCAAGTGATCTAATGATTCTGTAACTTTGTAGCAAAATCTGCAGAGCTGGGATGGTTGTATCTCCCATACATATAACATTCTATTTATTGCAAGAATTTTGTATATAATTTAAATTGAAAAACAACGATTTGTGTATCAGTTCATAAACCATGTGCCGTTGAAAATCTCCCAACTATTTTGCAACCTGTATGGTGCAGCTGTCAATTTTTTATCCTTAAATTAAACTGGTATACTTTTTTATTTATCACAATTATCTTCAGACAATTTTGATCTTTAATTCAGGACCGACAGACAAGTTCCTTACATTCTCCCCTTTCCACTTTTGCCTCCTCCATTTTTGCATTAATGCTGCAATCAGTTGGTTGTAATTTTGCATAGAGCAGACATTTCAATATATTTTTGTTAACTAGATGTGTGACAACTCCACTAGAGCTATTTATTATATAATTTTAAAAGATTATACTGTTTTATAAAAAATGAAAATATTGGTATTTTATCAATTAGTATATTTGAGTTTAAACAATATTTTTTTCTAATATTTGTTCAGTCTTTTCTGTTGGATTAAACTATAATTGCAATCAGCTTTCTATTGCTTGTTTTAAAAATGGTGATATTTTGGAGATTATTTCCTTTTCAAATAACCCGAAAATGAGAGGTTGTATTCTGAATGAAGGGAAAAAGGCCATTCTTGAACACGGGGTGAGCCATTCTTACTTATCTGCTAGAGAACCAGTTCGTATTTAACTGAATCCTTTAGTGAGAGGTCCAATGCTTTAATATTTTATCATTTCTGCCCCGAGAATTCATATTCATTATATAAATAGGCCCGTTTAATTTTGTCTGGCTGCCGTTCCAAATAAAGTGGAATATTGAGAACTATTCTTTCTTTACGCCTATTCAACATTGTTCACACCCTCTTAAGCCTTATCCTCACCCCACCCAAACATATAAATGCATGTGAGTCGACATGGCATTGTACTCCAGAATTTAGTCTGTCTACTTAAACTTTTTCCGAGCGAGCTCTGTCAGTAGCGCCAGCTAAATTCAGGGCAGCAATGTTTCTGAGAGCTCTAGAAACGCTTTTGCAGTTGTCTATAGCTATACAGTGCCATCGGAAAGTATTCAGACCCCTTGACTTTTTCCACATTCTATTACGTTACAGCCTTATTATAAAATGGATTAAATAAAATAAAAATCCTCATCAATCTACACACAAAAACCAATAATGAACAAGCAAAAACCGTTTTTATGAAATTTTTGCAAATGTATTAAAAATAAAAAACAGATACCTTCAGACCCTTGGCTATATGACTTGAACTTGAGCTCAGGTGCATCCTGTTTCCATTGATCATCCTTATGATGTTTCTACAACTTGATTGGAGCTGTGGTAAATTCAATTGATTGGACATGATTTGGAGAGTCACACACCAGTCTATATTAGGTCCCACAGTTGACAGTGCATGTCAGAGCAAAAACCAAACCATGAGGTCGAAGGAATTGTCCGCAGAAGGTCCCCAAGAACACAGTGGCCTCCATCATTCTTAAATGGAAGAAGTTTGGCACCACCAAGACTCTTCCTAGAGCTGGCCGCCCGGCCAAACTGAGCAATCGGGGGAGAAAGGCCTTGGTCAGCCTTGACCAAGAACTCGATGGTCACTCTGACAGAGCTCTAGAATTTCTCTGTGGAGATGGGATAACCTTCCAGAAGGACAACCATCTCTGCAGCACTCCACCAATCAGGCCTTTATGGTAGGGTGGCAGACGGAAGCAACTTCTCAGTAAAAGGTAAATGACAGCCCGCTTGGAGTTTGCCAAAAGACACCAAAAGACTCTCAGATCCTGAGAAACAAGATTCTCTGCTCTGATAAAATCAAGATTGAACTCTTTGGCCTGAATGCCAAGCGTCACATCTGGAGGAAACCTGACACCATTCCTACGGTGATGCATGGTGGAAGCAGCATCATGCTGTGGGGATGTTTTTTAGAGGCAGGGACAGGGAGACTAGTCAGGATTGAGGCAAAGATGAATGGAGAGATACTTGATGAAAACCTGCTCCAAAGCACTCCGGACCTCAGACTGGGGCAAAAGTTCACCTTCCAACAGGGCAACAACCCTAAGCACACAGCCAAGACAACGCAGGAGTGGCTTCGGGACAAGTCTTTGAATGTCCTTGAGTTGCCCAGCCAGAGCCCAGAATTTAACCTGATCGAACATCTCTGGGGAGACCTGAAAATAGCTCACCCCATCCAACCTGACATGGCTTGAGAGGATCTGCAGAGAAGAATGGGAGAAACTCCCCAAATACAGGTATGCCAGGCTTGTAGCGTCATACCCAAGACGACTCGAGGCTGTAATCGCTGCCAAAGGTACTTCAACAAAGTACTGAGTAAAGGGTCTAAATACTTATGTAAATGTAATATTTCAGGGTTTAAAAAAGGTGCACAATTTCTAAAAACCTGTTTTTGCTTTGTCATTATGTGTAGATTGATGTGTAGATTTAAAAAAATATATAGAATAAGGCTGAAACCTAACAAAATGTGGAAAAAGCCAAGGGTCTGAATACTTTTCGAAGGCACTGTATCTTTCCAGAAATTGGCAGTAGCAAAGATTCTCTCTATAGACAGAAGCCTGTGACATGACAGACCAATCAGGACTCATCATTTGACATGTCCAACCACTCTATTATCTATGCCAGTCATGACTAACTAGGATGGGCCCAGTCTTCTACCTATAATGGCTCAGTGCTTTCTTTTTGGCTAAACTGGGCGATAATTTAACATACAGGTAGCTGGCCCCGCCACAGACGGCTATATCATTCTGCTAATACAGGACTAGAAAAGCCCAGTGCACTATTTCTGTGAAAAAATAATGTAAATTTTTTGGCGGAAGGGATATTCTGCAGCACCCTCAGCATCCCTAATTCCCATGGCTATGATTCAACCTGTTCAGGAGTAAAAATGTGCTTAAGAAGTCACATAATAGGTTGCATGGACTCACTCCATGTGCAATAATAGTGTTTAACATGATTTTTGAATGACTACCTCATCTCTGTAGCCCACACATAAAATTATCTGTAAGGTCCCTCAGTTGAGCAGTGCATTTCAAACACAGATTCAACCACAAAGACCAGGGAGGTTTTCCAATGCCTCGCAAAGAAGGGCACCTGTTGGTAGATGGCAAAACAAATATATAGAATATCCCTTTGAGCATGGTGAAGTTATTAATTACACTTTGGATGATGTATCAATACACCCAGTCACTACAAAGATACAGGCGTCCTTCCTAACTCAGTTGCCGGAGAGAAAGGAAACCGCTCAGGGATTTCACCGCGAGGCCAATGGTGACTTCAAAACAGTTAGATAATGACTGTGAAAGGAGAAACTGAGGATGGACCAAAAACAACCCAATTGACAGTACAGAACAAAAATATTCCAAAACATGCATCCTGTTTGCAACAAGGCACTATAGTAATACTGCAAAAAGTTTTTGTCCTGAATACAAAGCGCAAATCCAATTTAAACACATTACTGAGTACCACCATATTTTCAAGCATAGTGGTGGCTGCATCATTTTATGGGTATGCTTTTAATCGTTAAGAACTGGGGAGTATTTCAGGATAAAAAAAAACAAATAGAATGGAACTAAGCACATGCAAAATCTCAGAGAAAAACCTGGTTCAGTCTGCTTTCCACCAGACAATGGGAGATTAATTCACCTTTCAGCTGGACAATAACATAAAACACAAAGCCAAATATGCACTGGAGTTGTTTACCAAGAAGACAGTGAATATTCCTGAGTGGCCGAGTTACAGTTTTGACTTAAATCTACTAGAAAATCTATGGCAAGACCTGAAAATGGTTGTCTAGCAATGATCAATAACCAATTTGACAGAGCTTGAAGAATTTTGAAAAGAATAATGGGGAAATGTTGCACAATCCAGGTGTGGAAAGCTTTTAGGCACTTACCCAGAAAGACTCACAGCTGTAATCGCTGCCAAAGGTTTATACAAAGTATTGACTCAGGGGTGTGAATACTTATATAAATGAGATATTTCTGTATTTCATTTTCAATATATTAGCAAACATTTCTAAAAACATTTTTTCACTTTGTCATTATGGGATATTGTGTGTCGATGGGTGAGAAAAAAAAAATATTTAATCCATTTTGAATTCAGGCTGAATTCTGGATGAATTCTGGATGAATTCAGGCTGCAACAAAATGTGGAATAAGTCAAGGAATACTTTCTGAAGGCACTGTAAGCTTTTTGTAACATTTGCCATTCATTTTCCTTTGGCTTCAATAAATCAGCAATCATCTCTGTATGAGTCTACTGACTCATTGCAGATTGTGCATTAGAAACAACTCTGCTCACAACTCCTGAAAGCAGAGTGTGAATTATACCGTGACATTCGTGGGGTTCTATATTTTGTTTATGTGTAAC
This sequence comes from Oncorhynchus clarkii lewisi, assembly GCF_045791955.1. NCBI lineage: Eukaryota > Metazoa > Chordata > Actinopteri > Salmoniformes > Salmonidae > Oncorhynchus > Oncorhynchus clarkii. The sequence continues at coordinate 42,453,709 of NC_092153.1, forward strand.
AGTGCAATTTAACGGTAAAAATGTGTACACTTTTAATGTGGCGTGAACAAAACCAGTCATGATGTTTTCATCTGATTGTCAAACAAATCACTTAAAAAAAGGATGTGTATATTTGTCCACTGCAAAATAATTCCAGCATCCAAACAATGAACTGTGCACACGCCATTTGATGAATGGAAAGAGACATCTGTTACAAAACACCAGAAAGTCATGTTTGGCGATTGTCCTTAGGCCTGCACTCTTGTAGCCTGAATTATTTGAGTGTCCCGGGAGGTCATCACCAGTTACCACAGCCACAATTATTAATCATAATTATTTTATTTTTTCAGTTAAAAACAAATTCTTATTTTCAATGACAGCCTAGGAACAGTGGGTTTAACTTCCTGTTCAGGGGCAGAACGACAGCTCTGGGATTTGAACTTGCAACCTTTCGGTTACTAGTCCAACACTCTAGCCACTAGGCTACCCTGCCGCCTCAGCAGGCTAAAACCAGGCAGTATCTACAATGTATCTTCTTAAAATCAGATTTTATACCTACACCTTAACCCTAACATTAACCACACTGCTAACCTTATGCCTAACCTTAAATTAAGAATAAAAAAGCACATTTTTGTTTTCATACATTTTTATGATATAGCCAATGACTTTGTCTTTGTGGCTATGGTAACTAATGACATGGGATAACATAAAAAAATTAAAAAACATGTTAGAAGTGGTGTTCGTTTAATTTGGAATAAGCTTTTCTTTTCATATTTACAACTGTATAGTAGCAGTACACAATTGCATTTTAAACAAATAGGAGAATGGTTAAATTAGCATTATTTAGAAACCCCCCAAAGATTGACTTTTGTTGCATTTAGTGGGGCTCATCTTTCATTCAGGGGGGTGTAGCCCCCCGCTGGCCGCCCTGTAATTCGCATCTGCCTGAAAGAGCACAGAATAAATTGTTCAGACAATGTATCTTTCGTCCTGCACCTATGAAAAATCACACCACTGGTAGTGACAAAGGCAATGGCCACTGCCACCTCTCTGAATTTAGTTTGACACTTTTGTGATAACCTGCTGATCCAAGGAATCCTTTTTAAAGCATGTATGTCAAAACCAAGGACCCTCAAATGTAATTGGAAAGGTGACACGATGACAACTCGCAATAGAAAATCACATTATTGAAAAAGAAAATGAATTGCCATCTCAGACATCAACAAAGGAGTGAACTCAACATTGAGTTAAAGAGTTTTGAGGCCATTGACCAGCTGTAATTACTAATTGCAATATTCAGTTTCCACCGCAATCAACATTCCGAGAGTCCATTTCCTAATCAAGACTGATTACACTAGTTAATATCCCCTCAGTGTTGAACTAATGGGGACATTAACAGGGTTCATCTGTTGTGACTGCTCCTCTGCTGTTGTCTAGGTGGTTTATTCACATCCACAGTAAATAAATGCATTGTGACAGGTATTTTTCAGTATTCATATAGCCACAGTCAATTTGAATAAACTGCTGTCATCTTCCATAAGGGCTGCTCTCATTGCGGAAATATCCTCCAACTAAACAGGTTTCCAATTCTCAAAGAAATAGTGCATGTAAATTTCCCTGTCCCATTTTCCCTACAGTATTGATTGTGACAGAGAGGCACAAGATCATATATGAGAACATTTGTACATCAGCCCAAGAATGCAGCCATCACATAATGATGGAAAGTAAACCGTTAAGGGAGAATGTCAAATAAAGCTCATATATTGCCTTTCACGTGAATAATGAGAGAATAACAGCCGGGCATATTTACACAGTATATAGACACACAAGCATATTTCTTTAGAGCCAGATTGGGAAATCATAGATGGGCCATCAACCTGAACCCAGAGTGACGTTTACAAGCTTTCAGAACAGTGAGCTGTTGGTGGGGGTGGGGGGGGGTGGGGGGGGGGGGATTAAAATGGCTATATTTTGTGTAAAAAATAACATTCAATTCATTATGTCAAATAGTGTAATGCTGTAAATTTAACAGCAATTTACTGTACATAGCCATATATCTAGGTGACAATACTGATACATGTTTCAATTTCTTCACTCAATTATAGCGGGGTCATTGCAGTTTTCTGTGGTAGCAGATGACTCTGGAGATAAAATGAGAGGGGCAGGCAGTGGATGAGGGTTTGTTGTAAGGCATCAGCAGAAAGCTGTCTGTGGCAAGGTGCACTCTAAGCTCTCGCTCCACATCCTTGACTGCTGACTTTCTAGCATTTATAATATATGAAATGTATGTTTTATTATTAATCGGGATAAGGAAACATGGCCTGACAGTGATTTACAGAAGACACAGCTGGTGTGGAAGAAATGACTTTAGGCTGGATCTGAGCATTCATTACCTTATGTACCCCGATGTTAGTGAACAGGCTGTAACATGCATAATCTGCAGGTACTATCAGGACACCTCATGCAGTTACAATCAATCATTAAATAATTGCAGATTTGAGATTCGTTAGGGGCCACAATAAGCTATCCACCAGTGTTTCTATGGCAACCGCTTTGCAACGCTAAAACGCAAGGGAATTCCAAAAGGTATTTCAACAGAGGACCTTACTGTTTACTCTGCATTTCAAAGGGCTTTGGAGATCTCTAAGTTGTAGAGGGAAGAAAATTAAATGGATTGAACCCTTGAACAAACATGACAGAGTACTCCACAGCAGCGGCTTTGTCTTCAATGCTCTGTGAAACCCAGCATTAAACTTTAAAGGGAGAAAAAACATATAGCATTTCTCATCGCACTGCTTCTCTGTATTGCTTTATCAATTGAGACATGATCAAATCGCATCCCTTAGTGTCTTCAATAGTGCAATTCACCATCAGAAATATACCGGGCTGAGGTCAAGGGGTGGGAAAGTGTTATAAGGTTAGTTTTCACTGAATACTGACTCAAGGGTTGTCACATTCGATTTTCACTCAGACCGTCTGATTTCTGCCATTGCGTCACGGTCAAATGTTTAAATAACACCCAATGTTCAATCTCGCTAAAAGAAGAAACATTATGCATTTGAAAAGAGAAGGGGTGCTGGCAAATTGTCCAGTTTTTGCCAGTTTAAATGGTGCCAACTCTACTTTCCAATTCCAACTTAAAATATAGCCGCAAGCAGCCATCCAACAGCGCCACCATGTGGCCAAACAGAACCATACCCTACAGGTTAGCTAGACTCACATCCCTGGGCATGTGGGCCACATTTCATCACTCTGACTCAAACAGATCAAGAGATATAAATATGTGCCCATTTTGTGGTTGCATTTGTTGAGTCTTGACAGTGTTTTGAACATGTGTATCAAGTGTGTTACAATACTAATATCCATGCCAGATATTTCTGTATTTATGTGCCAGACCACACCCATGTGAGAGTTTATTGGTCAGTATTGGGCATGTTGTTTGAGCTACTAGCCTGGAAAATAATGAGTTGCGAGACTTTGGTCCATAGATGCCACATATACCGTTTTGTGTGGACTGGTCATTCGGTGCCAGAGGAGTAGCGTTTTAAGTATTTTTAGAACAATTCTAAATGGCGGAATATCCATCATGGTAGACCTTATGGGTCCTCCTGGCAAATGTTTTCCTTGAAAGGAGATTGACCTCTGTACCAAATTTCAGGATTCTAGGTCTGAAGGGGTGAGGGGCATGACTTTTCATCTTTTTAAGTTTTCATCTTCAATTGCTTGTTATAGTGTCCCCATGTGGCCAATTGACATGTCATTACTTGAGAGGCTGTGGCCCTTGGCCCTTTATCTTTTTTGTTTAAGTCTCAACCTTGTAAGTTTTATAATTTCACAGGAATTTGCATGTGAAGATTCCCTTTTGGAATAATAATAAGAACACCAACAAATACAAAAGGGTTTCACCCAGCTTCGCTGCTTGAACCCCTAATAAATACAATGACACAGAAAAACTGATCTACAGTATAATAATGAGACAATCATTAACACTCATCTCATTCCAATAATCAATTGTAATATTCATGTACAATAAGATCAATATCAGACACTTTGGAATGTGAATCAAAGACCTAACTGACAACTTTTTATCCCTGGGGACAGACATATGGGATGAGGGATCAATAGCTCTTAAATTGTAGACAGGCAAAACACACCACCTACAAAGAAAGTAATTATAGGGGAAAAAAATCATATCACAACACAACTGGACCAGACCTGACCTCTGAAAACAGAGGTCATGTTAGGGTTAAAGTTCATGCAAAAAAGGGGGGGGGGGTCACCAACACTCCAAGCGATGAAAAACCTGGTGAGAATATCACCCCGCCTCACAGAAGCAGGACAGAAAAAACAGCAGCATGCACAAAACAAAGCCACCCAATACACCGCACCTTACACCCGCCTCCCATTCATATTTAATGAAGTATAATAAGTCACAGCAACAGAGCAGAAACACGACCCTCAGTCCCACGGGTTGACTCCTCCAGATTATCTAACAAACACTACTCCCCTTCTCATCTCTTCTACGCTTATACTGTGCCAATAATCGGGTTGATCTGGAGGTCTAGAGACAGTGCTGAACATTCACTACAGCACATAGTGAGGGCAACAGTGCAGTGAGGGCAACAGTGCAGTGAGGGCAACAGTGCAACCTCCAACTCTGTTTCTTAATGAGCGCTAAGTGCAAGAACCCATTGATACCGTCACTTATGTGTAGAGGAGAAAGGCTTAGGGACTGTAGTAATCTCAAAACCCAGAACCAAATCTCCTGTGAACAGTCTGTCACAAGATAAATGCACTAGTTGTATCCTATGAGAAATCACAACCCAATTTAAAGACTTAATAATCCCATACAGTATAAGACAATGACAAATAGGCTTACCTTTGACCATGAGAGTACCGGAGCTGCTTGCCACTCCAAACTGGTTTCGTGCCACACATGTGTAAAGACCTGCGTCTGGTTTGGTTGCATTCTGTATCCGGAGGTTTCCGTTGTCCAGAATGGAAACTCTGCAGGCAGAAAAAGTAGAAAGATTGTGTTACAGACACTAACATTGCATGACCACATTACTTTCCCACTTTTATTCCAGTCGGTGAATTTCAATTGTCAATTTAAAGGTTAACTTTTTGCAATGTTCATCATCATTAAGCATGGGCGTTCCCCAGAGAGAAAGGCAATCAGTCTAGCAGTTGCAATGTCTTCAGAAAATGGAAAACATAAATGTCTATATCATGCATTGATTGGAATTAACATAATTTAATTACATAATTTAATTGAGATTAAATGTAATATTTGATTACATACTGTATTTGATCATATAAACTTCCTCTCTACTTTTGTCCTTGTATGTATACGTGCCACTCAAAGAAATTGAATATGACACTTAAAATGTAACTATTGTGACTGGGAATGTTTAGAAACATTTCTAATAGTGCTGTGTTCTTTTATATGTGATAAAATGTGACAAAGTGGTCAAATGGCTAATTCATGACTTCATATGACCACAAGAAATCCGGGACCAAGACAACAGTCACTTCATCTCTGCATGGCCTTTACACAATGGCCACTGGTACTACAAAAGGTCAATGATCCTTAACCAAACTCGACATGTTCCTAAATAACAAGCAACAAATTGAAATAGTTGACCTTAAAAGCAGGGCAGTGTGGGAAAATGGGGAGGCCAATTCATTAAACCGTGGTGGATTCTAATTATCTGAAACTCCGTGCAAACTGTAAATATGAAGAAAAAAAAGCCCCCGGCCCTATTGTAAAGCAGACAAGAAAAATAGAGCTCTGTCTTAGCACTGCACTTTCCCCAGTGATCTGCTGTGTAATGTAAGGGACAGTGTAAAGAAAACTGTAATCTACAGCTCTGTGTGTTAGCAGGGCGTTTATTGCAACTCTGGAAATTTCTCGGTTAGTGAAGCCACTTATCTAAGATGTTCTGATTGGATGAGGTGAAATATGCTTTTAATTTGTGTTGATAAAAACAGAGATGGTAAACACTACACTCAAATGAAGGTTGCACCAGTTGAACGTAAAAAGATTAGGGCAAGAAACATGAAAAAACCCTGTTTTGAAATTACATATACTTATCTTAATGACTGAATGTGTTTGTGATGTACTCTGGCGACCTTACCTGACAAAACACTTGAAATGACCAATTTCCTGTCAATTTACTACAATCAAGCGAGAGAATCACTACCTGGTCTTTATCGGACTATTGGATAGGAGGAGAAAGAAACAGACGAGAGCTAAACAAGTACTGCAGCGGTCACAGAACTACCATACTGCACATGGTATTAGATGCAAACTTATTTGCTGGTGTTGGGAGATGCCCTGATCTTTGGATAGTTGTGTCAAGAAAAATACATATTATAGAAATGCACATTGACATTGGTATAGTTCTGGGAAACAAGGAGCAGTTTTGTAAATCCAGCCAGGGCTCTATTTTCAGCTGGTGTTAAGGTGGTGCCCAGACATTCCTGTTTTTTAAACATTATATTTGTCCATGCAGCTTCTGTGAAAAGTTAGGACTCATTAGGCCTATGTGCGATGCCCATTGAATGAGGCGGCAGGTAGCATAGTGGTTAGAGCGTTGAGGCAGTATCCGAAAAGTTGGTGGATCGAATCTCTGAGCTGACAAGGTAAAAATCTGTTGTTCTTCCCTCGAACAAGGCAGTTAACCCACTGTTCCTAGGCTGTCATTGTAAATAATAATTAGTTCTTAACCTCTTGAAGCTAGGGGGCACTATTTTTATGTTTGGAAAAATTACGTTCCCAAAGTAAACGGCCTATTTCTCAGGACCAGATGCTAGAATATGCATATAATTGACAGATTAGGATAGAAAACACTCTAAAGTTTCCAAAACTGTCAAAATATTGTCTGTGAGTATAACAGAACTGATATTGCAGGCAAAACCTGAGGAAAATCAAACCAGGAAGTGGCTTCTATTTTGAAAGCTCCATTTTCCATAGCCTGCCTTCGCTCCATTTAATGGGATATCAACCAGATTCCTTTTCCTATCGCTTCCTCAAGGTGTCAACAGTTTTTAGACATAGTTTCAGGCTTTTACTTTGGAAAATGAGCGAGAAAGATAACATCGCGTCAGGTGTTCGCATGAGTTTTGCTTGCGCAACAGAGTTTGGGCAGCCATTGCCTCTCCCTCTCCTACTGATGAAGACAGTTGCGGTTGATATATTATCGATTATATATTTTAAAAACAACCTGAGGATTGATTATAAAAAACGTTTGACATGTTTCTGTGGACATTATGGATATTATTTGGAATTTGTCTGCGTTGTCGTGACCGCTCTTTCCTGTGCATTTCTGAACATAACGCGCCAAACAAACAGAGGTATTTTGGATATAAAAATAGTCTTTATGGAACAAAAGGAACATTTATTGTGTAACTGGGAGTCTCGTGAGTGAAAACATCCGAAGATTATCAAAGGTAAACGATTCATTTCATTGATTTTCTGATTTTCCTGACCAAGCTACTTGATGCTAAGTGTACATAATGTTTTGTTGAGTGATCGATAAACTTACACAAACGCTTGGATGGCTTTGGCTGTAAAAGCACATTTTCAAAATCTAAGACGATAGGTGGATTAACAAAAGGCTAAGCTGTGTTTTGCAATATTGCACTTGTGATTTCATGATTATAAATATTTTGAGTAATATTATTTGAATTTGGCGCTATGCAATTCAGCGGTTGTATGCACTTTGCATAATGTATGCATAATGCACTTTGCATTATGCTCATGGAATGAGAGATGCGATTTATGATGTCATGCTTCTGACTGTATTTAGAAATAGTGTTGTTGGTTTAAAAAACCGTTTAATTGTTTTCCGTTTAATTTGATTTAAAAATAAACTTATAAGGAAGATTCACCGTCCATGGGTTAATGGTGAGAATGTACATGGCTCGAATGCAATTCAATTTCGTCTGATCGTTCTGGAGAAGTCCGAATATGATCTGTAAGATGTTTCCATTATGTTTATAAAACATTACATTTGCGAGCAGTATAACGGTGAGTGGATATTCCCCCTTTGTCTTTATATTGGATCTTTGACTTTCTGAGGTCATTAAAGATCCCATGGCACTTATCGTAAGAGTAGGGGTGTTAACCCTGGTGTCCTGGCTAAATTCCCAATCTGGCCCACAAACCATCACGGTCACCTAATAATCCCCAGTTTACAATTGGCTCATTCATCCCCCATCCTCTCCCCTGTAACTATTCCCCAGGTCGTTGCTGCAAATGAGAACAGGTTCTCAGTCAACTTACCTGGTAAAATAACGGATAAATAAAATACATTTTTCCAGCTCCTGTGAAAGGTTTGCATGTGCGTAAAACTCTCCATAGTCTAAATGGCCTAGTCTGTATTATATGTCCACGAGGAGCAATTATTGTGCCTGTAACTGTATTTCGCCATAGCCTATTTAAAGCAAGTTGTTGTTTCGTTTTTATTACAATTTGATTCGAATTATACACTGTCTTTTTAGGCCTTATCAATAGCCTAGTGAATTTAATCTTGCTTATTGACTACGTTTGACATGTCTATGTCCAGACTGCAATTTACAGTATGTCTAGCCCCTATATCAGTGTGAAAGCTGTAGCTTACGTTTAACAGCTTATTTCCATATTGAAGCAATGCAATTAGAACAATGTGGATTGCAAACATGTTCATTTAGCAAATATGGGGCAGGCTATCTAACGAAATAGGCTATAATGGACTAACATTCAAATTGGAGTTGATGACAATGCAACACATAAAAGACCATAAATACACAACTTGAAGTAACCACATATTTAGCCATGGAGCACAATCTGATTGGCCAGTGAGGAGCCAAGCCTTGACACACCCACAACTTGTTTATTCATCAAAACCCAGCCCTTTCATGCCACCGCCAGCTACTAAGCCCTTAATTCCGGTTGTGAAAATAGCTCAAATATTTCTGACACACCCCTGAAACTATAACGCTATCGCTAAGATTTACCATTGCGTTAGGTTTGTTAAAGTATAACCCCCAGACTGTGAACAAATAGGGCAACAACACATTGTTTTAACTAGATCAAGCACTGACCTGATTTAAGACTACCTCTCCGAGCACATGCCTCATATAACTCAATACCTGCATGTGTGTGCTTGACTCTGTATATTTCCACAATTCCCTTATACCCTGGGACAAAAGGACAATCATGTGACTGGTGCATCCTCTGAGAAAAGCTCCACAGAAAGAATACAAATGGGGAGAGTGAACAAACATAATGCATCCTACTATGCCTTTCTTGCTGTAATTACAGAACTGGGAAAGGCTTTATTAGTAGACTTAGACGTTAGCTTTGAATCTGGTGTTAGAGGAGCTGAGGTAAACTACAAGTCAACTAAGTGAAGTAAATGTCTTCCAGTTCTACTCCTCCTCTCCCTACTTAAGAAACCTTTGGACAACATGTCTGTCTGATCTTCCCACTGTCTCAGGAGAGCTTCCTTTCCTGCTGCTGTGGAGGACGTATCAATAATTCACAGGTGAGATGAACACAAGTGCCACTCTTTTCATCTCAGCCTCACACAAAGTTAACGGCTGCCGCTGTAAACCCCTCCGAAGAGGATACGTTTATTTCTAACAAGAGGCGAAAAGCCCAAACACACTACTCATGTAATCATAAAAAATACAAACAAAAAAAACGTATTGGAGAAGATCAAGTAACAGGCAAAGAGACTGGACAGTGTTAATCTTTTATGCCCTCCAAGATGAAAGGGATTAAAAAATAACATTAGTCTCAGAGAATCCATTGCTCGTACTGTGAAGTGCAAATTGGAAACTGTAATTATGGTCCAAAGTAAAAACCTTTCCTCTCAATATATTTTCTGACATTATTTTTGAGACATCACCACTATATATAAGACCATATTACGGTACATGAGACCCAAGCATTCAGTTTACAGTACATGCAAAACAAGCTGTCAGTTTTGGTTGTCTTTACTACCTCATAATTGAAGGACACTACATTGGCCTTTGATTTACACAAACAACACAGTGATGTGGACAATTGTATTGTATGTAGAGTTAATTAAATGGCACAGATGTATTGTGAAAGGAAGTGCTAGAATGTGAGAGTGTGTTGGATGAGTTCATGACAAAACCAGGGACCAGAAATGATTTGAAATGATAGTGGCAGCACTACACTGAAATGTCGAGAGTACTGCATTTCATGTTGGATTTGATGCATGCAAACAGCTATAATTGCTGATGCTATCTATACTGAACAGAAATATATACGTAACATGTAAAGTGTTGGTCCCATGTTTCATGAACTGAAATAAAAGATCCCAGAAATGTTCCATTCACACAAAAAGCATATTTCTATCAAATGTTGTGCACAAATTTGTCCCGGTTAGTGAGCATTTCTCAACTGACAGGGGCAGTATATCAAGAAACTGATTAAACAGCATGATCATTACACAAGTGCATCTTGTGCTGTGGACAATAAAAGGCCACTCTAAAATGTGTAGTTTTGCCACAGAGTTCTCAATCTTTGAAGGAGCGTGCAATTCATATGCTGACTGCAAGCATGTTCACCAGAGATGTGGTGTTCATTTCTCTACCATTAACTGCCTCCAATGTTGTTTTAGAAAATTTGGCAGTAGGTCCAACCGGCCTCACAATCGCAGTCCACGTGTAACCACGCCAGCCCAGGAACTCCACATCCGGCTTCTGCACCTGCGGGATCATCTGAGGCCAGCCACCCGGACAGCTGATCAAACTGTGGGCTTGCAAAACCTAATAATTTCTGCACAAACTGTCAGAAACCGTCTCAGGGAAGTTAATCTGCGTGCTCGTCATCCTCACCAGGGTCTTGACCTGACTGCAGTTTGGCGTCATAACTTACTTCACTGGGCAAATGCTCACTTTCGACGGCCACTGGTACGCTGGAGAAGTTTGCTCTTCACGGATGAATCCCGGTTTCAACTGTACCGGGCAGATGGCGTCATATGGGCAAGCGGTTTGCTGATGTTCTGAACAGAGTGCTCCATGGTTGCGGTGGGGTTATGGTATGGTCTGGCAGAAGCTACGGACAATGAAAACAATTGCAATTTATCTATGGCAATTTAAATTAACAGGGATACCGTGACGAGATCCTGATGCCCATTGTTGTGCCATTCATCCGCCACCATCACCTCATGTTTCAGCATGATAATGCACGCAAGGATCTGTCGCAAGAATCTGTACACAATTCCTGGAATCTGAAAATATCCCAGTTCTTCCATGGCCTGCATACTCACCAGACATGTCACCCATTGAGCATGTTTGGGATGCTCTGGATCGACTTGTACGACAGCGTGTTCCAGTTCCCGCCAATATCTATCAACTTCGCACAGCCATTGAAGAGGAGCGGGACAACATACCACAGGCCACACTCAATGGCCTGATCAACTCTATGCAAAGGAGATGTGTCGCGCTGCATGACGCAAATGGTGGTCACACCAGATACTGACTGTTCAGTGTATATTGGCATAACATAAATCAAACTATTTACACCAATATCCTAGTACGTGCATATGTGAAGGTAGCATTGGTAGACACCACCATACACAAATAAACCCTCTCATCTCAGAGCCCGGTTGGACGGGTGAATGCAGGGTCTTTGTGTGCTCTTCATTAGCCCGGTAAATAAAACAGGACTGTGAAAATAGGGGTTAAGATTCTATCAGTAGAATTACTCAGCCACGAGGCCGTGTGAAAAAAGGCCATCTTACGCTTTCGTAAGTTTTATTTTTTTACAAAATAATTAACCTTGGCTAAGGTGCGTTACAGGAACACTCATTTCGCCCCATCTGGTCCAAACACCACTGGAGCCATGCAATCTCCAAATGCATGCAGCATTCATCCAGCACATGAACAAGTATTTCAGGGTTTCACTCTGTGTGCTACTGTACTGTAGCTGTGTGTGCCCTTTTGTATTAACTTTACACATAAGGATAGGTATGCATTAAAGTATGTTGCTTGTCCTGGTCGACACTGACCTACCTGCAGGTGGTGTTTGTAATCATGATTGTATCAAATCGGCGGTGGTAGTAACACTGCTCCAGGGTTGAATAGGAAAAGCTCAGATCAGGTGTCTACAGGGGAAAGGCTAGGTCACCCTATCCTCTGAACAGTGCAAGAGGTTGGACCCAACTTTTGATCTACACTCCTGACTGCTTTAAAGTCCTGAAGTGTAGGGTGTGAAATTCTGACATCACAAGATAAACGGAAAGTCTGTCTCTCCCCAGATTCCCCACAGAGCTCCGTGTTTGAGAGGAACGGCCTTGTCAGACACGTAAATCAAGTCAAACTGCACAGATTTGACCCAGCAAAACCAAAGTCGGAGTATATGACGCAGAATGCAGTGTGTGGTTCAACTCAATGGGAAAAGTACAGAGAAGTCTATTTTCACAGTACCATCGAGATAAATCCAGAGTGCATACCACTGTTTTTAAAGTTGTCAGCCCCAAGGTTAACAGGCAATTACAGTCTACGATAATATGTGTGGCAATGAGGTGGTTTTTTTTCACTTAGACAACAAACCGATTGCCTGACATTGGTAAAATAGGGACACCTGAGCATTTACCTCTGACAATTCTCCAATAGCACTGTAATTGATATTGATTTTTGCCCTACGTAGGCTTGTGCCAATACCTCTTAGCTTGTCACATGCACTGTTAGTTCTACCAAATTATTCAGGAATTGATGTCGTTATGATAGAAAATGATTTACAGTTATCGGCTGTAAAATGAGGTGCAACAACATACAAATGGCACCTCATCTAACGGTCGGGCTGACACCCCCACAACAGGAGAGAACTCAAATGTCACTCAAACTGCATATTTATGATGACACTGCCATAAGCATTGAATATATCAGAGTTTAGTGTGACTAGCGTGTCTAGACTGTAGTGTGTGACAAATCTACCTAAATGTAACGTTCGTCGTCTTCCTCTGATGAGGAGTAAGAGAGGTCGGACCAATCTGCAGCGTGGTAAGTGTCCATTTTAATAAGACAAACTGAACACTACACAAATAAAAAATAAAAAAGTGAAACAAACGAAACGGTCCCGTGTGGTAACAAACACTAACACGGAAAATAATCACCCACAACTCAAAAGTGAAACCAGGCTACGTAAATATGGTTCTCAATCAGGGACAACGATAAACACCTGCCTCTGATTGAGAACCATACCAGGCCAAACACAGAAATCCCAAAACATAGAAAAAGGAACATAGACAACCCACCCAACTCACACCCTGACCATACTAAAACAAAGACATAATAAAAGAGCTAAGGTCAGAACGTGACACTAAAGGTGGATGGATACAGGTACAGTAAGTGTTGTATGACTCAGTGCTGCCAATTTACGCATTGGGCGAGAGACACACATTTGACCCTCTTCACACACTCACACGCCACGTCTCTTATTTCTCACGCATGGAAGAAAGTGCTGGTTTTATTTCCTGATTAACACAGCGCTTGAACTTTTCAACTGTGCCTCCAAATCATTTTCAAATCGGGAGCATATACCCTGCAATTCTACATCACGAGCATTGTGACTGTGGCAGCTTCACCCGGGAGATCCATCATTTTCCTACCACCGCTCTGTGAACCACGGCAGATTGAAGCTTGTGATTGGGTTAGTACCAAGGCGATTGGATGTGTGTTTGTAAAGAAATGGCCCTCACGATTAGAGTGGAGCAGCCACGGCAGACTGGACAGGCAGGTTTGTTCTCATCTGATCAAAGTTTGTGAGCTAAATTGTCAAAAGAGCAGCAGTGCAACTTGTCAACAGAATGCTTCTTTTTGACAGCATGTGATAATATAACCTAGCCTACTAACTTGATAATCCACCACTTGCATGAGCCCAGATCCATAGCCTACATTATTCACCTTGTTTGGTCATTGGCAATTTAGCACTTACGTTCATTCGGCTGTAACAACAAAAAGGCGACATTCAGAGGGAATTTAGCCTGAATTTCTATCTGTATTATTAACATTATTTGCCCAAACAAATTGTGAACCGAATGAATCTGATTCTAGTGGGGGGACAACAATACATTGAAAGATCATTTGGGTTGGGTGTAGGGTTAGATTTAGGTCTTTCACAAGACATTAGAACAATTCCCATACCCTACAAAGGGCTAAAATATATACTAATTAGTGTGCTTATCTCAGAACAAACACTCAGAACAAATACTTTTATTATTTCACTTCTTACCAATTTAGGCTATTTGAAATCTGATACGCCAACTTGTCATTATTCACTTGATTTTTCTTGAATGCAAGGTAATGTGTAGAAATCAAATGTCACATGACCATATTCAAACCCCCAGTATTAGGGAAACATAGATCAGGGGTGGCCAACCCCCTTTGGAGAGCTACCTCTAGGCAAGATTTTCTACGGTCTTATTTTAAACAGAGAGTTCACCCAAATGAATTACATATTAACATGTTTGTTTGTTATGGACAACGAGAGGCTGCAATCCATCCTATGGCTGGCTACTGCCACCAACCATTAATATTAGCATTTCAGAACCCAACATCAATGTTTCCCCAGCTAGCATACTCTAAATTCCATCTCCAAATAATCTCAAATAAACTTCAAACCAAGTTGTTGAGTTTTCAGTGTTTATTCAATTTTAAAATGATCCCGAATACACCTGACCTATGGTTTTTATGGTCATGGGACTAAGCCACGTGAAAACATGTATAATAGCAGGAAATTAGCTTTTTATTAGCTTTTTATTTCCTGGGGAGGGGATCCCCATACCCCTCCAGCTAGGGCTGTAGCTGATAGGAGCTCATTCACGATAGGAGATCTCACGCCAAGCTATCTTCAAAAGTTGGAAGCCCTGATGACTAAATGTACTTAATAACACAAAGCTCACACATTGCTTAAATAGCAGAAAGTTGGAACTGTCGACCACTGAATGCACTAATTATCAACAACAATGATGTGATGAACAGAACAGTACATCATGGAGAGTAATGCTGAGAATAACAGCAATGAACACAACACAATGCTTGGAAGTTCCTCAAGCTACTGTTAGAAGGCCTACCCTATAGAGATAATTTGCATGCGTCAATCAAAGCACAACAGGAGTATGAGGAGTGCATCTGGAGCCAGTGTTGCACAGAGCTCTAGTTGAGTGTACATGTCTGACAGAAAGAAGAAGAATGATTGACAGTAAGTAAGGACTCATTCCCCTTGTCACAGTACATATGATTTACCCTGCTCTACCCTGCAACTAGCAGAATGCACTGAGTGGGTTCTTTTTCTTTTTTCAGTTACATTAAGATGGAGGAAGAAAAAAGACTGAATTGCAGGCTATACGTGAAATGACATTTCCTTTCAGTTCTGTCTCGGTTGACCGTTGTCTCCAGGGCACTCTGTAGCATTAATATGGTTTCCATGGCAATATGCAGCTTAATCAAAACACAGCCAGGGGACAGGGGTGTTAGCCTGCAAAGGAAGTATTAATCTCTACTTTGTGAAACAAATACACAGAGGTGCCAAACATTCCCTCTTACACCACCTTCACATAAAGAGAGAAATGACAAGTGATTCCCCATGGATCTAACAGACACATTTTTCGTGGCTAATGCAACCTAGGCCGGCTACAATAACATTCCATAATACATAAGCTTTTCTAACTGAATTATGCTTTTATACACTGAGTGTACAAAACATGCGCTTTCCATGGCATCCAGGTGAAAGCTGTGATCCCTTATTGATGTCAGTTGTTAATAAATCCACTTCAATCAATGTAGATCAGGGATGGGCAGCTTTGATGTAGGTGGAGGCTCCGAAAAAAACTCATCATGAAGGGCCGCATATCCACACCCTTGTAAGCAAAACATTTTAGTGGCCACCCGTGACAGTGAAGAACAACATTTTTTGTTTTAAAGTTAATTTCCTGAATTCTTCACATTTTCCCATGGGGCGGAGAGGAGATTTGGCAATAATATAACTCATTTCACTCAGTTATACAATTCTATAGTAAATAGTAATTCGATCATGCTTACTACAAGTTTAGGTAGCTGGCCGCTAGACTAATTTACCAATGAAAAAAAATGTAGCTGACATTGGCTAATTGAGTGGCTGCTGATGCACAACTAAATTTATAAATTGCACCTTGTGTATTCTATTATTATAAATCTCAACAGTAACTTGTGACCCTGACTGACTTCCCCCAAAAAACACACAGACAACAATGAAAAATTGTTTTTAAAATGTATTTAAAAAATTGGACCGCGGGCCTACAAAAATTGTTCATCCCTGGTGTAGTAGATTAAGGGGAGGAGACAGGTTAAAGAATGATTTTCATGCCTTGAGACAATTGAGACATGGATTGTGCATGTGTGCCATTCAGAGTGTGAATGGACAAGACAAAATATTTAAGTGTCTTTGAATGGAGTATGGTAGTAGGCGCCAGGTGCATCGGTTTGGGTGTGTCAAGAACTGCATTGCTGCTGGGTTTTTCACAATCAAAAGTTTCCTTTATGTATCTTTCCTGTATGTATCCAGCCAACTTGACACAACCGTGGGAAGCATTGGAGTCAGCATGGGCCAGCATAATCATGTAGAATGCTTTCGACACCTTGTAGAGTGCATGCTCTGGCCAATTGAGGCTGTTCTGAGGGCAAAAGGGGGTGTAACTCAATATTAGGAAGGTGTTCCTAATGTTTTGTACACTCAGCGTATGTGTATGAATTAAACGCTGTGCAGAGCTACTACTTATTACAGGTAGCTGTCTTAATCAAAGCTCCCGATTTACATTGTCTTCATTTCCGACTGTGAAACAGGAGAACAGGATGGGATTGTGTTGGTAATTGCATTGGAAGGAGTGGAGTGTTTATCTGCCTGGTCCACAGAGGGCTGTGTGGATGTACTGCTACAGGATCCTTCCTCTAATCACAAATTGCTCTCAAAATATATTCCCTTCCACTGATATTAATCTCCTCCTCATGCGCTGGCTGAGGTATCCTTCAGGAATAAGGAGCACACACACACACACACACCGGTTCCAAAGAAATTGTCGGGAACCAAGATGGATTACTTGTGCTGTGCTGGCACATTCTCCCTTTGAAAAACGATATCAGCAGCAGTCTCTCCCAGATAAAGAATAATCCCGTTGAGAAGAACATGGCACGTGGACAGGTAAAGATGGTTCTGACCTAATCTCAGCAAAGGGTTCTGACCTAATCTCAGCAAAAATCTCCAGGTTTAGATTTATTTGGGTTAAGTCGATCAACTTAACTTCCTTGAGCTTGTTTTACAACCTTTACAAGATAGGGAACAAGGGTTCAGCTGACTTGATATGACCAGAAAAAGCTTGATCATTAAGGGGCATGTTGTTTTTTGCGTTAATCGGTTACACCTATCTCAAACTATCTGTTGATAAGTAACTGCTTATGTTTAGAATAAGGGTTAGGGGAAGGGTTACGTTTAGGGTTACGATAAGTGTTAGGGCTAAGGTTAGTAGATAGTTAGTTGAAATGTTACTGATAGTCTGTAGAGCATCTACAGATGGACCATCCACATAAAGTGTTAGCGATAAATCTACCACTGGTCTCAATACATGATTTACGTGTCTAAAAATACTTTATAAAATATCTGTCAAAATATAAAATATATACTGTATGAAATATAACATCAACAGTTTTGTCCTATGGTTTTCTTTTTAATCCAAGGCCCTGTCCCCGAGCCCTTTTGCCTTTTGGTAGGCCGTCATTGTAAATAAGAATTTGTTCTTAACTGACTTGCCTAGTAAAATAAAGGTTAAAAAAAAAAAATATGTGATGTGTTTCTTATTAATTGACTTTTTTTTGGAGAGGGAAATATTCAATAAACATGAATCCTCTATGCACTAGCACTGCACATCTTGATAGATCAAGTTAAGGTCAGCTATTAAAACTATGTAAGTGATAAAAGCCACAACATACTTTAGCTGAAATCAAGACTGCACGGAGGAGTGTGTGTGTGTGTGTGTGTGTGTGTGTGTGTGTGTGTGTGTGTGTGTGTGTGTGTGTGTGTGTGTGTGTGTGTGTATGTACTGTACACATATGTGTGTGTGCACATGTGTGTGTGTTTGTGTGGGGCTGTCAGTGTACCCCAGCAGAGCTCCAGCCTGCTCTCGTCCTCAGGTGGGAGGGCCATTCCCCTTCATGTGACATTCCCGGCCCAGCCAACACCAGACTCTGAAGACAGAGTCTATTGCTAAATGACCATGAGCACCATAAGCTGCACAAACAACTTATCAGGTGGTGTGCCTCCCTTCAAGGTGAGGAAATGAGATACGTTTATTAGGCTGCAGAACCTCTCAATATTCCACTCGGAACGCGACGTTGTCACAAGCACCTCCGCAGAGATCCAGATCTCCACTTTTCCAAGCAGATGTTCAATTAGAATCAAATGAGGAAATTAGAGACGTGATGAGAAAAAATGCGAAGTGACATTCAAACATGATAACCAATGTTTTTTAATAAGCACAACAGCATGGCACCACTGAAATGAATGAAAACTAAAACAGTGCTCTGGGCTAATCCCTCTCTTTAATAACAACGCATCTGTTTCATGTTAAGATTTCATAATGTAACTTTGAGCAACGTTTGATGAAAATCACATTATTACATTTTAAAAAGTGCAAGTGTGACACTTAATCATGTCTGAGTAATGACTGAGTGCAAAATCGTTTATACTAAGTCAATGTAAGTAAATGCATCACAAGCTTCCTCTGTGGACACTTATAAAAATGTGCTGATACTCATTCCACATTTGGTTTCCTTCCTGACATTGATTCATTCTGGAGTGTGTCTGGCATAGCAGATGGGGTCTGTAAATGGAGTTCACTCTGGCAGAGATCACTTCATTTATGTGAGAGCCATCTCTTTTCCTCTTGCTTTGCAGGAAGGGTTAGAGATGGGCCAAAAGCATGGCTAGATCTGGAGCAATCTCACTCCCGTCCCTGTCACCCTCAATATGGTGGAGCAGTCAACAGTCAACACCCTGACGCAGAAACCCCTGCTATGCCTCATTTCCACCACTCAATCCATTATCCACTCTACAGGGATGTAGGGAGAATATTCTACAAGCGTTGTATGTTAAACACCCCCGGCCAGGCATCAAGGCCTGACAAGCCACCAATTATGAGTTCAAGAGAGAGTGGTAGAAACAGCTGTAAAGTCAAAACACAGTGCACTTCTTTAAAGTGCACAAAGCAATCAAGGTAACTTATTCTATGCAGTAAGAAGGTAGAATAATTCCATCTGGCCACATATAATAAAGGTGAAAGTTACAAGAATAGATTTAAAGTGAGGTTAATGTTTAAAAGAAGATGGTCTCTGCATGACATCTTCTGGAAGTTAACTTAATCTACTGTATCGCTCATGATACAGCCATTTTTGCAGAAGCCTACGCGTTACAATACAATACAATCACCACTGACTGGGACTTCTTGTAGTATGTAATACTTCATTTGTACAACTTCAGTAACAATTCTACACAGCAATTAGATAAAGGTTAGCGCTACATTACGTTGAGCCTTAATGAGAACATACCATGGCTTTGACTGAATAAACTTGCCATATGTAATTCTTAACTGACACTAACCAATCTACTTTTCTTTCCTCCTTCCATATACTACAGCAAAACGAATATAGAGCCACTAAACAGATCTCACCAAGGCAATAAAACCCCTGTGCTTCACAGACAATGGGATACAGCATCACAGCACACCGAAACACACTGCAGTTGATCTGTACCACTTGCACATCAGTTTAAGACTTCCATCCGAAGCCAAGCAACTATATCAAAGGACCAACAAATATTTTGAAATATTTGTAGGTCAGGATGAGGTAATATTTAGGAAGAGGTCATCATTTCATGGAGTCCGTGAAGGAAGAAACCACATGGGAAAAGTGATAAGCAAGCTAGGTAAAAAAAAAAAAGAAGAAGAATTTTACAAAATAACATTGATTTATTGTGTTATAGGTTTCATGATGCTTCTGTCTACACCAAAGTAGACTGATTAAAGACTGTTTTATGCATACTTTGGGGTCTCTATAAGCTACAATACGAGGTCCTAAACCTAGCATGAAAGTGCATCCTTGTAGATAATATAGTCAAAATGGTTGCTTTGGGGTAAATTGTGCCACTTAGCAAGGGGCAAGTTGAGTCAATAGATAATCAATATACCCCATACAAATAATGATTAGATTTGTCCATTTTATGCATAATATGCATAGTATTTTGAAGACACCTCCTCGCATTTTGTGTGATTCAAATGATGAAAAATGCATTCCTCAGTGGGGTTCGCTCCCCCTCTAGGCCACAGTTGAAGTGTTTTCTTCCCAGGCATTGTCGCTGGGATAAGAGGTTACACCAGGGCTTAAGTCTATGTTAAATGTTTTCAAAACTGTTATGTTTACATACCTCTGGTTATTTCCAGGGATATACAATGTTTCAAAATACATGTAGATATCTTTGATAGAACGATATCTATATTTCCCTTGACGTATCTATATTTCCCTTGACATAGTTATGCTGAATGAAAAAAATGGCTCTCCCCTACGAGTGCTGCTGTGGTGTAAGATAACTCTACACAGCCCTTTGAAAGACTGCCTTTAATTTAGGGAGAAGAGATGAGGGGAAAACAGAATGTCGGCACGTCCGGCGGGCGGGCGGTGGCCACTCATACAGAGACAGTTGAGTGTGTGGGTCTGGTGTGTGGGTCTGGTGTGTGGGGCCAACACATTTTTTTTTTCTCTCTCTCTTCCAATTCAGTGGTGACATATTGAAATGGCATGTTTTTAGGCAACGGTCCATTGCCTGACACGGCCCACTTATACACTCATCAGCAAGACCCTGCTCTGCGTTCTCAGCTGCTTTGTTCCAGCTGATGTCATCTAAACCGGGTCCCTGCAGGGTTGTCTGGGAGAGATAAGACAACCCCCCCCCCCCCTCACCCCACTCTCTGCTGGTCTCTTGCAGAAAAAAAGAGCTGCTGCTATGAAGATGGATTACCCAGCTGGTGACACTGGCTCCCCTCCCTCTAAAGCCACAGTGGAGCGCTAACGCAATTAGGCCAATTAATCTTGAGCAAAAGGGGTTCACAACACACACCCCCCTCCCGCCTTTGATTATGCACGCTCCTGAGCAGGTGTACCGCCACATCCTGCTCACACCTTATTTTCAAAACAATAAATGTGATTTATTGATTACTCTCAAGTGCAGTAATTGTGTTACTGGTTTAATCGATCTGGGATGGACAAAGCAAAGCAGTGGTGGTCCTCTCATTTGCATGGTGAACTAGTTTCACTTTACATGATGTTAAGGTTTTTTAACTACCGCTAAATCACAATGGTTATCCAAGCATTCATCCTCCAGTAACACAGTCCTTTCGAAGTGAGACAATATGTTAAATGACGACGAGAACAGGTGATGATTACTTCCATAGCATGAGATGTAGGCGGTCCAGAAAGGGCAGGACAACTTGGGCTCAAAGTAGGTTTGTATGTCTGAGCAATGCGTGTCCGTGTGTGTGTGTGTGTGAGAGAGAGAATGAGACTGGGGTGAGAGAGGAAGAGATAGCGAGAGAGAGAAACTGATAGAGAGAGAGAGAGAGAGAGAGAGAGAGAGAGAGAGAGAGAAAGAAAAAGAGAGAGAGAGAGAGAGAGTGATATAGGGCGAAGGAGAAAGAAAGAAAGAAAGAAAGAAAGAAAGAAAGAAAGAAAGAAAGAAAGAAAGAGTAGAGACAACACATTCAATGCCTCACACATTTTTTCAGTTCTGCAAAAAAGTAATTTGGCAGGGTTCCACCTATTGACAATGCAATCCAGCATCCTGACAAGATTTCATCCAGCACAATACAACCTGGGACAGATGCGAGCAAACGTGTTATCTGCACATTTTTCTTTTTAATTACCTCTGTGTCAAAGAGGTGGTCTGCGCTGAATAGCATTTACAAAGTAAAAAGCATGACAATTTACTTTTCAAGTTCAATTCAGGACTCCACAAGAACACAGACCTAGAGGTATTGTAATATAATTCCCTTTGTGAATAGCATATTATTATGATAGATTGTGTTTATGGGGCACTTGTCCAGATGTAATAATCCACTTTTACCTTTGCTACCAACAAGTCCCGATCAGAACATTAAAATACCATACAGTATATGAGTTCTGGTAGGCCTCTCCGCTACAGCAAACATATACAGTATATCTCAACTATCTATCTACTTCTAACAAGCTCATAGTGAAACAACAAGGAACCACAAAACAGCAGGGAAGAACAGGGTTACAAGGAAACATCCATCCATTCAACCGTAATATAGCCACTACTGTTGAATGAATCATCCCATTGGAACATATAACAGTGTCACATCAGTGCAAAACACCAAATCAATCAACAAAACTCTCCATTCCAAACATATCCATAGGCTACGAGCAGGATGTTAAATCAAAATGATCAGTTACTGTAGCTCAGTGGATATCTGTGTTGGAAACCATGGAAAGGGAAAAGCATACACACTAAAAACAAATGATTCTATTGGCTTGTAACCATCGCGGAACCCTTTTTTGGTGCTATATGCTATATATTTTTTTGAAGGTTCTATAGAGAACCGTGTTCATAAGGTTCTAAAAGGAACATCTACAGTGCTATGAAGAACCATTAAAAAGGTTTATATTTATTTAGCACAAAAAAAGGGTTCCTCTATGGTTACAATGGTTACAATGCTTCTTGGGGCTATATAGAACTCCTTTTTATGGTTCTCTATAGAACCTTTCTCAATCATCAAAGTTTCTTTGTATTTATTTATTCTGGCTTGATAGTGTACTGTTAAAATGCCATACCGTAGGATGAATCTGGGGTGCTAGCTCTGGAACAGCTGGGAGAGAATTGAGAACTACTGACTTAGTCACTCATTCTCACTTGACACAAGGCTATAGGTAAGTCTTTCACAAGACACCTACACTGGAATTGCCATACATAACATGTACTGGCATAACACAACAGATTAGATGTTGAAATGACACTCTCACTCACGGTTGCACAAAAAAGAGCTGTGAGCAAATCAGCGCCTTAAAAATATTCGAATAAACCGCCACCCCCACATTTGAATTATCACTAAAAGAGGAAAGAACCCTTTCTTGAACTGCAAAGAGACATTGAATGGCTCAAATGGTTCTTTGGATCAGTTCTTTTTAGTCAGTAGAACCATCACTCTTCCCAAAGAAACTTTGAGGAACCCTCGTTTTCTTTTGTGTGTGTAATCCGTTGCTACCTCACAGTTCAACCAAGATTCTAGCTGTCAGTTCAAGAGGGATGACGAAAGAGAAAAATACATATTTTATTAATAAAACCTGATGTGCTTCAGAATTCCAGCCTTGATCAGTCTGCTAGGGAGACAGCATCACATACATAAGTATACAGGGCAACTGAAGGGCACAAGCAGCGCAACCACTATGCAAATGCAGGGCCACTTTGTTTAGCGACAACACTTCTTTGTGTATATGTAAACTCTGACAAGACGTGCCAGACACTGTGCACACAGTCCTGCTGTCAGAGTTGTGCCACAAAAAGGGGTGCAGCTGCTGTCTGGATCAGGACAGCCTGACTGACCAGACCCCTGATGCGACACACACACACACGCACACACACACACACACACACACACACACACACACACACACACACACACACACACCCTACTCTCCTGTCACTGTTAGCAGTTAACACTTTAGCCCAGAAAAGCACGTCCTGTCAGCAGACAGTGACTGGTATAGTCACCCACACACCCCCACAGAGGGCGAAAAGTGCTTGATTAGCACCCGGACTCTGCACAGCGAGGGGCATATCGGGACACCCATAAGTACTGGCCAAACCAATTATACCTTCAGTACTGACACTGGTTTGTTTGTGGTGTACATCTACACTGTGAATTACACCAGGCATTATATACTGAGTGTACAAAACATTAGGAGCACCTGCTCTTTCCACGATAAAGACTGACCAGGTGAATCCAGGTAAAAGATATGATCCCTTATTGATGTTAGGAAACATATACACTATCTCAACAGGGTTACAAGGAAACATCCATCCATTCAACCGTAATATAGCCACTGCTGTTGAATTAATCATCCCATTGGAACATATAACAATGTCACAGCAGTGCAAAACCCCAAATCAATCAACAATACTCTCCATTCCAAACATATCCATTATTGATGTCACTTGTTATATTCACTTAAATCAGTGTAGATGAAGGGGAGGAGGCAGGTTATAGAAGGATTTTTAAGCCTTGAGACAACTGAGACATGGATTGTGATGTGTGCCATTCAGAGGGTGAATGGGCAAAACAAAATATTTAAGTGCCTTTGAACGGGATATGGTAGTAGGTGCCAGGCACACCGGTTTGTGTCAAGAACTACGACGCTGCTGAGTTTTTAACGCGCAACAATTTCCTGTGTATATCAAGAATGGTCCACACCCCCCAAAGGACATTCAGCCAACTTGACACAACTGTGGGAAGCATTGGAGTAAACATGGGCCAGCATCCCTGTGGCACGTTTTCGATGCTCTGACGAATTGAGGCTGTTCTGAGGACAAAAGCGGGTGCAATTAGGAAGGTGTTCCTAATGTTTTGTACACTAAGTGACTTGAAAACCTTACTGAATGTAGGTCTACGGCAGTGTTGAATTGTGTCAGATATTTTAGATTTCATTTTAGTCATTTCAGCCTTCATAGTTTTAGTTATTATCAGCCAACTAAAACTCTGGACAATTTTAGTCTTGTTTTAGTCACTGTTAGTCACATTTTCCTCTGTGCATTTTTTTTACCTCCAACTTCTATGTGCACATTAAGATAGCCTTGACCAACTAGGCCTTCTATCCAGTGGTGGCAGGTAGCCTAGTGGTTAGAGAGTTGGGTCAGTAACTGAAAGGTTTCTGTCTCGAATCACAGAGCTAACAAGGTAAAAATCTGTTGTTCTGCCCCTGAGCTAGACAGTTAACCCACTGTTCCCCAGGAGCCATGGATGTTGATTAAGGCAGCCCCCTGCACCTCTCTGATTCAGAGGGGTTGGTTTAAATACAGATGACACATTTCAGTTGTACAACTGACTAGGTATTCCCCTTTCCCTTGCTATTGGCTACAGGTTTAACCATTTAGGCCTACAGTTTTTCTCCACCTTGTGATGAGGTAAATGACAGTGATTCCCTTAAAAGGGGAGAATCTGAGCATTTCCAACTATGTTTGAGTTATTACTGTATATTAGCTAATATTCAGCAAATAGATTTAGTATTTCCACACAGGAAAAAGCTAATTGGAAAAAAAGCTAAAACAGGCAATACGAAAGTAAGAAACAGTAAACATTACTGTTACGATTGAAATGTCTGTGGATACTGTATATCAGCTCAATCAGCCTTTTTAACTAAAAGACCGACGAGAGGTTTGCATTATATTCTGCAAAGGTATGCTTGCTTATGATTGGACAAAACAGATGAAAAGGAGCTTCCTGTCAAATTCCTGTCCATTAGTCTCGCATGGAATTCTCCTTGTGTCATCTCAAATGAAAAGTCACTTAGAATAGTTGTCTTTTTTCCCCATGGCATCTTGTCTCATTATCGTCATTCGTTTTCGTCAGGAAATATAGGTCATTGACTAATATTTTTCGTCTTAGTTATTGTTGGCAAAATTAACACTGGCCTACGGGAGTCTACGTCTGAAGACAGAGACGTTACTTCCAATATTTATTTTAACCCAAAGCTGAATATAAAATGCTTACAGTCAAGGAGGGACTCTGTAACATTGAGGAATACAATCACTAATATGACCAGATATATAATATCAAGCTACAGAGCCGGGAAAGGTAACCATACAGTAAACATAGCCTCTGGGGTACCATACCAGAACAAATCCCACAGTAACCCCAGTGTTTAGGAAATCAACCCCATTATGAGAGAGGGATTACCTAATAACGAGAGAGAGAGAGAGATTGTTCGCTTACCTGTTGCTCTCTTGTAGAGTCTCACTGCCCTTCCTCCAGGAGATCCCACCCCAGGGGGACATTTTGGGCCTGCACTCCATCAGCACATCTCCTCCCTCCTTCACCATTGTGTGGCTCCTCAGCTGGCTCTGGGAGAAGTCTGGGGCAACAGCTAAGACAACACATGCATGTTAAAAACTCAACACTTCCCTTTCCCTTTACTCTTAATGTTTAACTTTCAACATGTATGACATGAGTTTATCCTGAACACATGACCCGAACTAGGAGAACCTCAGGGCCTTAGTATACTGGGTCCAGAGTCTTTACCTGGTGGTGTCACAGTAAATAACAACATATACATCAAGGGAATAGTCATTGTCATTGGCCAGACCTAGAGATAGTCATTGTCATTGGCCAGACCTAGAGATAGTCAGACCTAGAGATAGTCATTGTCATTGGCCAGACCTAGAGATAGGCATTGTCATTGGCCAGACCTAGAGATAGTCATTGTCATTGGCCAGACCTAGAGATAGTCATTGTCATTGGCCAGAGCTAGAAATAGTAATTGTCATTGGCCAGAGATAGAGCAGGTCTTAGCCAGTGTAAACAAGGCTCAAGGAGATTACTAAACTCCACACTCAGCTTGTATGGACTAGACAGAGAGTGAGTCAAAGGCAGACATGTTGAAAAAAAGCACAAAACAAACAAATAATTATGCAATGGTACGTTATCTGTATAACCCCTAAAGGTTTTAATACACCCTTGCATGGCTGCTGTCTACTTCAAAGTGAGGCGTGTAATGTGTTGAGTAGAAATGGCAGGGAAGGAAGGAGAGTGCAACACACTGCACTCCTTAAAAAACAGGGAATCATTTTCTCGGCTAAGAAAAACAAAGGGAAAATGTCATGTCTGTTTTGCAGCTCAAATGAGTTCTATGATGATCATCTCCTTTTCTCTCCAGGATCCTCCCTTCCTTTGCTTTTATAAAGCACTTCAATTAGTGCCAGGGGCTGTCAATGACGTTTTTACCTCCTCCACGTTGAATTCAACCTGGGAACTTTGGCTGTGTTGGATCTAATTCCAATCAATGGCAAAACAATGATGAAGAGTGGTGGGAGATGGGCTTCGAGAGGGAGAGCTGAAGGCCAGCCCTGTGCCAGGGAACAGGGTCCAGAGGAACAGGACTGACAGGGCAGATGGGTGGGACTTGGGAGCACAGTGGCATGGCCATACATCAACAGCACCCCAGTGCATTCATCTTTTAATGAATGCCTTTTAATTAGGAGGCAATCACAGAGAAGCTAGAGGTCACACTGCGATGGTAGAGAGCGGAAAAACAAACTACCTATGACACTAAAACATGCACACAACAAATGTGCATACTGTACAACATACAATACATGCACCGGCGTGTACGCTGTCAGGCACGTACACCCACACACCTTGCATTGCCTTACCTATGACTTTGAGCTCTGCATTGGAGTAGACCTCCCCATGCTTGTTTCCAGCCACACATTGATACATTCCAATATCGGACAGCGTCAGTCGGCTGATTGACAACAGCCCATTGGCAACCTGTATGCGCTCCTATGAACAGAGAGACAGAGACATGCTTTTTGATATGCCTTATTGCGATTGCTCATTTACATAAAAGCATGCAGCCAATGTGCCAGTGAATTATAGTGTGGCAGTGACGGACGTGGCAATAAATCTAGGTTTTCATCACTAATGGAGGGAGGGGGTTGGGTGGAGGGAGGCAGGCTAGCAGAAAATGACCCTAATCAATCTGCATGTTTATGAGAGTGGAATAAAACCATGCCCTATTTATATCTCTGGCTGCACCAATGGACCTGTTTCCCCTTCAGCATGAGGACTGGATGTGAGGATTAGGAATATCTTATCAGAGCTATGCTGCATGTGAAAATTGGTTTCCTGATAGGTACAGTGTGCCCTATACATACTAAGTACTGTATGTATGCTGTTATGTACACCGCAGATCCCACACTGCACTGAGCCACTGTGAATAGCAGATTCCTGCCATCTTAGTGAAGGAGATACAGCTCTTGTGACTGGCCCATCAAAATAAACAGGCGTATTAGCCTAAGTGGGTTTAATGCACTAAAACCCAGACACTTAGCATCTTTATCGTCAAGGTATGTTTACATATTTGAACTTCAGCCACGCCATATATAAAATCAACCACACACCCATGCAATCTCCATAGACAAACACTGGCAATAGAATGGCCTTACTGAAGAGCTCAGAGACTTTCAACATGTTACCATGCCACCTTTCCAACAAGTCAGTTGATCAAATTTCTGCCCTGCTAGGGCTGCCCTGGTCAACTGTAAGTGCTGTTATTGTGAAGTGGAAATGTCTAGGAGCAACAACGGCTCAGCCGTGAAGTGGTAGACCGCACAAGAACGGGACTGCCAAGTGCGTAGTACGTAAAAATCATTTGTCCTCGGTTGCAACACTTACTACCGAGTTCCAAGCTGCCTCTGGAAGCAATGTCAGCACAATAACTGTTTGTCAGGAGTTTCATGAAATGAGTTTCCATAGCCGACAAGCCTAAGATCAAAATAATGGTGTAAAGCTCGCCGTCATTGGAATCTAGAGCAGTGGAAACGCGTTCTTTGAAGTGATTAATTATGCTTCACCATCTGGCAGTCCGATGACCAAATCTGGGTGTTTCGGATGCCAGGAGAACGCTACCTGCCCCAACTGTAAAGTTTGGTGTAGGAGGAATAATGGTCTGTGGCTGTTTTGCATGGTTCGGGCTAGGCCCCTTAGTTCCAGTGAAGGGAAATCTTCATGCTACAGCATACAATAACATTCTAGACAATTCTCTGCTTCCAACTTTGTGGCAACAGTTTGGGAAGACCCTTTCCTGTTTCAGCATGACAATGGCCTCGTGCACAAAGCGAGGTCCATACAGAAATGGTTTAACGAGATCGGTGTGGAAGAACTTGACTGGCCTGCACAGAGCCCTGACCTCAACCCCATCGAACACCTATGGGATGAATTGGAACGCCGACTGCGAGCCAATCCTTATCGCCTAAGTGCCCACTTCAGTGCCCGACCTCACTAATGCTCTTGTGACAGAATGGAAGCAAATTCCAGCAGCAATGTTCCAACATCTAGTGGAAAGCCTTCCCAGACGAGTGGAGGCTGTTATAGCAGCAAAGGGGGTGACCAACTCCATGTTAATGCCCACGATTTTGGAATGAGATGTTCGACAAGGAGGTGTCCACATACTTTTGGCCACGGAGTGTCTATTCCCAGAACGGCATTAAAACCGACACCAGTTTTTAAGGGTAGGGCTTTTTGTCAGTGCACTTGGTGCTACATGCTCCCCGCTTCCCTTCATCTCCTCTGTTTTCAAAAGGCCTACCATTAATGTCATTAAAGCACATTTCCATAGGGGTGTCAGCTTGGTGTGGCTCCAGTCTGACGGGATTAAGGTACTGTCACATGAAAAGAGGAGCTGTCCTCATTGAAACATCAGTAGCTAAGCCCGTGTTTGAGCAGGTCGCGTTGTGAATTTTGATGATGCTCAGTGACTTGCTGCTAGCTGGATGCACAGAGGCGAATGTGCCTGCTGGCGAGAGCGGCAGAACGGTGGTGGCTTATATCGGTCTTTGTGTGGAACGCACTCCATTTACGGGCTGCTATTAATTAAGCATGACATTCCTCTTAAATCAGCAGTTTTTCATTTGGGGACCTGGGGGGACCATCTGCACAACTTCTGCTGAATGGAAAATGATTGGCAATGTCATTGCCAACACTACCGGGTCACTTCATTTGATATAGGAGAGTATAAACAACAAGCCGTATGACTCGATTGATGTCACAAACAAACGTCTGTCATGGCGGTTTTTGAGATGCATTGAATTTGGTGTTTAATTGTTGTCCGTTTCGGCTGGTATGAGAAATGCATTTGCATTACTGACAGTATCAGAATTATAAATACCCTACTGTGTGCCCATGCACTTTAACTACTGACCAAACTTGGGAAGTTAAGTTACACTTTTTTTTAATAGTCCCATATAGATGATCTACAGATGGTCATACTATCAGCAAATGATTTGCCGATAAGCAACTGCTTGCTAAGGTAAAGGTTAAGGTTAGGTTTAGGTTTAGAATAAGGGTTAGGGTAAGGGTTACGGTTAGTAGATACTGTAGTTAGTTGGAATGTTGTTGAAAGGTATTCTAATGAACATCTACAAGCCATCCACTTGGGATTAGCCAAATAAAGTGTCACCGGAAGTTATTTGAAAAATGAAGGTAATATCATAAGCCCTTGCAGTCAGCTCAAATGTCCAAACGAGCAGGAGAAGCAGAAAAGGTCCCCATTGATTTACTGTAATGAATCACTGCGCATGGTTCCCCGTTCCTGCTCTCCCTCCATTAGTTATTAGATTGATGAGGCTGCACCATTTGATGGGGACATTTCAAACAATGGACCAACTCTGCGTGATTCATCTATTAATTGAAGTGCATTACTAATCCTCCCATTTATTATGTCCATATTAAGGAAATCCAACTCCAAAATGAACACTGTCACCTCTTATCACAGATACTGTAGGGCTGTGGCGGACATGACATTTTGTCAACGGGTTATTGTCATGCAAAAGGAGGCCAGTCTCACAGTAATTGACAATTAATTAACATAAACACATTTAGCGTCTCCAGGCCTCCATGCATGCAATCCGCATACAGGTCTCTGATGCCTTTGGAACATCTACATTTTAAAAAAGTAAAATAAATCAATGTAATGCACCATCAAAATAAATGCATTATTTATTTTAGGCAGGACTAAAGAAATATGATACTGTATGAAGAAAATGTCATTCAGAAGAACAAAATATAAGTTGGCCTACTGTATGTTATCTGGCAAGATATGCTTATAAGTCCTGTGTCATTTTTTTTTGTATTATATGATTTTATAGTAAGAAGAATATACCGTGCCTACAGAATGTATTCATACCCCTTGACTTTTTCCTCATTTTGTTGTGTAATGGATTAACGTGAGATTTTTTGGGGGGAGGGGATATTCTGCAGAACCCTCAGCACCCCTACAGTGTCTTGCAAAAGTATTCATCCCCCTTGGCAATTTTCCTATTTTGTTGCATTACAACCTGTAATTTAAATGAATATTCTATATGGATTTCATGTAATGGACATACACAAAATAGTCCAAATTGGTGAAGTGAAATGTAAAAAATAACTTGTTTCAAAAAATTCTAAAACGTAAAAAACATAAAATTGGTGCGTGCATATGTATTCACCCTCTTTGCTATGAAGCCCCTAAATAAGATCTGGTGCAACCAATTACCTTCAGAAGTCACATAATTAGTGAAATAAAGTCCACCTGTGTGCATTCTAAGTGTCACATGATCTCAGTATATATACACCTGTTCTGAAAGGCGCCAGAGTCTGCAACACCACTAAGCAAGGGGCACCACCAAGCAGGCGACACCATGAAGACCAAGGAGCTCTCCAAACAGGTCAGGGAAAAAGTTGTGGAGAAGTACAGATCAGGGTTGGGTTATAAAAAAAATATCCCAAACTTTGAACATCCCACGGAGCACCATTAAATCCATTATTTAAAAAATGAAAGAACATGGCACCACAACAAACCTGCCAAGAGAGGGCCGCCCACCACAGACCAGGCAAGGAGCGCATTAATCAGGGAGGCAACAAAGAGACCAAAGAGAAACCTGTATCTGTCCTTAGGACCACTTTTAGCCATACACTCCAGAGCTGGGCTTTACGGAAGAGTGTCAAGAATAAAAAACATTGCTTAAAGAAAAAAAAAAGTTTGTTGTCCTTAAGCCATTTTGCCACAACTTTGTAAGTGTGCTTGAGGACATTGTCCATTTGGAAGACCCATTTGCGACCAAGCTTTAACTTCCAAACGGATGTCTTGAGATGTTACTTCAAAATATCTACATAATCTATTTTGTGAAGTGCACCAGTCCCTCTTGCAGCAAAGCACCCCCATAACATGATGCCTCCACCCCCGTGCTTCACGTTTCGGATGGTATTCTTCGGTTTGCAAGCATACCCCTTTTTCCTCCAAACATAACAATGGTCAATATTGCCAAACAGTTCTATTTTTGTTTCATCAAACCAGAGGACATTTCTCCAAAAAGTACAATCTTTGTCCCCATCTGCAGTTGCAAACCGTAGTCTGTTTTTTTTAATGGCGGTTTTGGAGCAGTGGCTTCTTCCTTGCTGAGCGGGCTTTCAGGTTATGTCAATATAGGACTCGTTTTACTGTGGATATCGATACTTTTGTATCGGTTTCCTCCAGCATCTTCACAGGGTCCTTTGCTGTAGTTCTGGGATTGATTTGCACTTTTCGCACAAACGTACATTATTTTCTAGGAGACAGAACGCATCTCCTTCCTGAGCGGTATGATGGCTGCGCGGTCCCATAGTTTTTATACTTGCGTTCTATTGTTTGTACAAATGAACTTGGTACTTTCAGGCATTTGGAAATTGCTCCCAATGATGAACCAGACTTGTGGAGGTCTACAACATTTTTTCTGAGGTCTTGGCTGATTTCTTTTGATTTTCCCATGATGTCAAGAAAAGAGGCACTGAGTTTGAAGGTAGACCTTGAAATACATCCACAGGTACACCTCCAATTGACACAAATTATGTAAGTTACCCTAACAGAAGCTTTTAAAGCCATGACATCATTTTCTGGAATTTTCCAAGCTGTTTAAAGGCACAGTCAACTTAGTGTATGTAAACTTCTGACCCCCCGGAATTGTGATACAGTGAATTATAAGTGAAATAATCCATCTGTAAACAACTGTTGGAAAAATTACTTATGTCATGCACAAAGTAGATGTCCTAACCGACTTGCCAAAACTAAAGTTTGTTAACAGCTGATGTAAGAAGGCCATATAAATACATTTGATTTGATTTAACAAGAAATTTGTTGAGTGGTTGAAAAACAAGTTTTAATGACTCCAACCTAAGTGTATGTAAACTTCCGACAGTATGTCTGGCGCATACCCAACACCTCTCATCACCCTGGGAACACCATCACATTGAAGCAAGGTGGTGGCAGCATCATGCTGTGGGGATGTTTTTCATTGGCAGGGACTGGGACACTTGGGCAGAATTGAAGGAATGATGGATGACGCTAACAGTGAAATTCTTGAGGGAAACCTTTTTCAGTCTTCCAGAGATTTGAGACTGAGACGGAGGTTCATTTTCCAAATGACCCTAAGCATACTGCTAAAGCAACACTCAAGTGTTTTAAGGGGAAACATTTAAATGTCTTGGAATGGCCTAGTCAAAGCCCAGACCTCATTCCAATTGAGAATCTGTGGTATGACTTAAAGATTGCTGTACACCAGTGGAACCCATCCAACTTGAAGGAGCTGGAGCAGTTTTGCCTTGAAGAATGGGCAAAAATCCCGGTGGCTAGATGTGCCAAGCTTATAGAGACATACCCCAAGAGACTTGCATTTGTAATTGCAGCAAAAGGTGGCTCTACAAAATATTGTTTTTTTTTGTGGGGGGGGGGGGGGGGGTGAATAGTTATGCACGCTCAAGGTTTCAGTTTTTTGTTGTATTTGTTATTTGTTTCACAATAAAAAATATTTTGCATCTTCAAAGAGGTAGGCATGTTGTGTAAATCAAATGATACAAATCCCCCCCAAAAAATCAATTTTAATTCCAGCTTGTAAGGCAACAAAATAGGAAAAATACGACGGGGGGTGAATACTTTCGCAAGCCACTGTACATCCCGTGGCTATGATTCAAACTGTTCAGGAGTGTGCTTAACAAGTCCCTAAGCATAATTTACAGACAAGGGGATGGTTGGGGATGGGAATACAGTGGAGGTATTGAGGCATTGAGTGATGATGAGAGAGGTTTTGTCTCTAGAGGGGCAATTTAAGCCAGGTGAGGTCACTGGATGTCTGGGGGGTGGAACAAAAGGGCTAGCTGAGGCATATTGAGCAGGGTTAGAGGCGCTACAGTGAAATAAGATAATAATCACTAACCAAAACAGCAATGGACAAGGCTTATTGACATTAGGGTGAGGCATGCGTAGCCGAGTGATCATAGGGTCCAGTGAGTAGCTAGGCGACGTGGAGACACGGCGATTCATACAGCTAGCGGGCTAGCAGAAGGGCCTTTGGGGGACATCGCATTACGTCGGCAGACCAGTCGTGATGGATCGGTGGGGCTCCATTTCGGCAGTAAAAGGGTCCAAGGCAATTGGCAAAATTGGTATAGCATTAGAAATTGGCTGATAGACCTCTTCAGCTAGCCGGGAGATGGCCTAGCTCGAGGCTAGCTCCAGGCTAACTGGTGCTTGCTTCAGGACAGAGACGTTAGCCAGGAGTAGCCACACGGATAGCAGCTAGCTAGCTGCGAAGATCCGGTGTAAAGGTTCAGAGCTTGCAGTATGAATCCGGAGATGTGGAGATGTGGTAGAGAAAAAGCAGTCCGATATGCTCTGGGTTGATATCGCGCTGTGCAAACTGGCAGGAATTGACCGGGCTGAGGCTGGCTGATGTCCGAGTTAACGGTGATGACCACAAGCAGTGGATAGCTGACTACTAGCTAGTAGCTAGTTAGCTGGCTAGCTTCTGATGTGGGTTCCGGATCTAAGTGTAAAAATACCACATTGGGTGAGAGTATGTTCGGTCCGTAGATGGGAATTGAGATGGGAATTGAGATTAAAAAATAATAAAAAAATTTATACAAAAAATATACGAAGAAAAAATATGTATACATGGGACGGGACAAGAC
Source organism: Oncorhynchus clarkii lewisi (assembly GCF_045791955.1). NCBI lineage: Eukaryota > Metazoa > Chordata > Actinopteri > Salmoniformes > Salmonidae > Oncorhynchus > Oncorhynchus clarkii. The sequence goes on from NC_092153.1 coordinate 42,488,496, forward strand.
AACAGTCTGACTGCTACGCCATCTTGGATTCGAATCAGTTACAAAGATGACAGTGAATGTTGCTGAGTGGCCGAGTTACAGTTTTGACTTCAATCTGCTTGAAAATCTATGGCAAGACCTGAAAAATGGCTTCTAGCAATGATCAACAATCAATTTGACAGAGCTTGAAGAATTCTGAAAGGAATAATGGGCAAATGTTGCACAATATAAGTGTGGAAACCTCTTAGAGACTTACTGAGAAAGACTCACCACTGTAATCGCTGCCAAAGGAGCTTCTACAAAGTATTGACTCAGGGGTGTGAATACTTATGTAAATGAGAGATATTCCTGTATTTCATTTTCAATAAATGTTTTCACTTTGTCATTATGGGGTATTGTGTGTAGATGGATGAGAAAAACAACAACAATTGAATGAATTTTGAATTCAGGCTGTAACAACAAATGTGGAATAAGTCAAGCAGCGCAAATATTTTCTGAAGGCACTGTAATTGAACTTATCTGAATAAAATAGAAAGGATATTTTTACTATTCCTGAGCTAGTGCTCATTTGATGTTGAGAGTAAAAGTGATCATTTGAAACAGGCCCTATATGCTAGTTTTAGAGTTATTTGGCAACTTTAGTTGTGAATGACACAAACCTTAGAATGTCTTAGAAATCAAAACGTGTGCTGCGTGATACGACTATTGATAATTTGAGAAAGTCACACAAAAAAACTTGCGCTCTGTTCCTTGCCTCAGGCTGCACAAGCTGTTCTCTCATCAAGTGATCATTTTTACTGTATATGTTCACCCATCAGACTATTCTCAATTGAATCTCGTCTTTACCAATATGTCAAATCAGTTTTGATTTACAATGGCCCATTGTCAAATGGGCAGGAACAGGGGCAGGGGGAAATACAAGTCATCTGTATGGACTCGAATAGCGAATGGGGACCGCTTTACCGCCTGTTTGTTTTTTATCATGCCGGGCAGGCTACTCCATGCTACTCCATGCTACTCCATGCTACTCTATGCGACTCCATGCTACTCCACGCATCAACCACTGTTTGAGGAGCATGCAGCCTCTCTCTGTGCAACAGGTGATATTCCACCCAAACTCTGTATGCCATGGGGTTATCCAACCCTGTTCCTGCAGCCAAACCAAGTGAAATCTGTTTGGGAACATCGGTAGTACCATGTTTTCAAAACGAAACATTTCATTAAACTGTTGACAGCCACTCTTTCTGTTCGCTCGAGAATTGAATGAAGGAGAGAGGGGAGGAGATGGAAACGCACAGTGGTGAAATATTCTGTTGCTAAAGGTAATGTGTCAGCCAATTAATTATTACTAGGCTATTCAAAATCAAATACAAATTCAAAATAACTGTAGTGAATGTGTGAGGTGAGTTTTAAAAGGATGATACTGTTTTGATGATCAGTTTTGATGTGATATTCTATTGTATTTGCATTGACATCCGAGTGGTGAGAGGGACAATAGAGTGGTAAGATCCAGACCATTAGGACCTGATGGTCGTTAGCAAGTTGGGTACTACTAATGCATGCATAAGAGGAAATTACAGTGACCAAACGGTCAAGTTGAATTTGACTGCGGTCATGACTCATGGCTGCCGGTGTGGCGGTAACAGCCCTATGGATGACGTGATTGATGTCACAAACAAACGTCTGTCATGGCGGTTTTTGAGATGCATTGAATTTGGTGTTTAATTGTTGTCCGTTTCGGCTGGTATGAGAAATACATTTACATTACTGACAGTATCAGAACTATTCATACCCTACTGTGTGCCCATGCACTTTAACTACTGACCAAACTTGGGAAGTTAAGTTACACTTTTTTTTAATAGTCCCATATAGATGATCTACAGATGGTCATACTATCAGCAAATGATCTGCTGATAAGCAACTGCTTGCTAAGGTAAAGGTTAAGGTTAAGTTTAGGTTTAGATTTAGAATAAGGGCAATAGTTAAGGTTAGGGCAAGGGTTAGGGTAAAGTTAAGGGTTAGGATAAGGCTTCAGGTTAGGGTTAGGTCTAGGTCAAGGGTTAGTAGATACTGTAGTTAGTTGGAATGTTGTTGACACTTATAAAACATCTACTGAACATCTACAAACGATCTATTTGGGATTATCCAAAGAAAGTGTTACCGGAAGTTTTTTTTTTTTTACAAATTAAGCCATACGCCATCGCAGTCAGCTCAAATGTCCAAATGAGCAGGAGAATCAGAAAAGGTCCCCATTGATTTACTGTAATGAATCACTACAAATGGTGCATCTTCCCCGTTCCTGCTCTCCTTCCATCAGTGACCTTTAGTTATTAGATTGATGAAGCTGCACTATTTGATGGTGAAATTTCAAACAATGGAATACCTCTGCTTGAGTCATCTATTTATCGAAGTGTATTGCTAATCCACCCATTTATTATGTCCATATTAAGGAAATCCTACTCCATGGGAATTAACACCGTCAGTGTGTCTAACCTTTTACCACAGATATTGTACACTCAGAGGCATCAGATACACATTGTTCCCCAAATCTGTGCAGTCAAACTATCCGTGTAAAACGAACCGGCTGAATCAACGTTCTTCCCAAGTCATTTCAAAGAAACAACGTTGAACAAACGAGGAATCGACGTTGAACTGACATCTGTGCCGAGTGGGATGGTATGAAAATACTGCTTGCAAAAAGTGATAAAAACAACTAAGGAAACGTATCCCTCTTTCATAGAGACAAACAGATGGGGGGGGGGGAACTCTTACCTACTCTAGTTCTTTCCTTAACCACCTGAGAGAACAAATAATACCATTCCAGCAGACCTTGCAAAGGTTTTTAATCAAATGTGATGCAATGACTAGACAGATTGTTAATTATGCACAGCTGAAGGCAACCCTAATCTGCCTTTATGGGGGAAGGAAAGAGAGAGAGCCTGCTGCTGCTGTTTGGAGCACTGCCTCTGGTAACAATAAAATGAGCCTGGACCTCTCATTTCTACTACATATATAACATTGAAGGATTGATCAATACCGTCTGTTTTGTTTGTGAACATTTTGTGTAATTAAGAAAATTAACATCAAGTCTGCTTATTTATTACGTCCAAGCTGTGCCTGAGTGCCCACCATCAATCTCCAGAAAATAACCTGGCCACATACTGTAGCACAGGGGACATGGCACACTCCCATTCAGGGGGTACTGAATAATATTTCCACAAAGCCATACCTTTATTTTCAAAAATATGAGCCGAACGAATAACTTTGCATTTGCGGTCTACACTGTACAGTGTCTAGGTAGTGTTCAGCTCTCATTACTGTGCTCGTGATGGGTCATTTGAGGGAGGCACGGGGACATGGTACAGGAGGTCCCAGGATGCATTGTGGTCAGTGTGTTTATAAGGGGCTGGGTAAAACAAATCTAGGATGTGTTTCAGATGATGTCAGTGAGGTTGTAAAGGGCTAACCTCCTTTTTATCCATTGGTGGTACAGGATTAATGACTGTACTCTGGGAAGAGAGATTTACCAGAAGATTACGGTGGGTCTTATATTATGGCGCTCAGACAAGCATACAATTGTTTGCTTATTTGGAGTTTGGTCTCTTAAAGGTGGACTCAGGGATGTGACGTAGATGCAGAAGGTAAACAGCATAGTGGGTCAACTTCCGCAACAACTAAGAGCGTTGAAGCGCGAGGCTCAACCTCTCTGCTGTTTTGGTGTCCTGGCTACCACGATGTAACAGCGTGAAGCGAACCCGTGCACATGCGCAGATACCGTGTGTGACTTTGTGAGAGCGAAGTGTTGCGTGTTGCATCTCGCTCATCTCAATATCTCCGGCGCTGCTCGTGGCAACGTCATTTCACTGCATCTACCTTTAACAAACCAGCTTAGTAGACACTTTCAGGATATTGTAAATCCTGTAAGGTAAGTGGTGTTCTGGGGAACTGAACAGTTTAAAGCCATGCTCTGGGGAATAAAGGTGATATCTAGCCAAATTGTGTTTAGATTTCATTGTTTTTACTACCAAGTGCACCAGGGACTCATATACTGGGAAAGAGAGGCTGAACAAGCCAAGCAGGAAATACACTGCTTTGTCAGTACAATGTTTATTACAGTAATTGAAGTTCATAAAACTATCCGCATTGGGTATGCCAGTGAAATGAGAATCATGTCTGTTAGGCACAATGCATTTATGTGTTGTATCATCCTGAATCAGCTCCAATTCACTCCACTGTGAGCTAAACGCAGAACTACAGTAGGGCACTGGAAACTTTCAAAGTTTACCAGTAAACTACCAGGATTTTGGTAACTTTCAAGGAATATATGGCATTTTATCAGATGACATCTAGTGGTATTTTTGGGTGCTTCAGATTATTACAGGTGTCAGTTCCTATTTCTGGCTGTCTGTGTGGCCTTATCACATGCAAAATAGAACTAAATCTAATAAGATCATTTTAAAATAAACATTTGAATGACAGAAGCTGTAAAACATTCTCCTAAATATAAACCGTCAACTTAGTGAATACTATCGCTGTTTAATACGAGGGTTTCAACCAAGGAAATAACCTTTATATTTTTTTACACACTTCTTTTTACTTTGTCAATATGTCTTTGTTGTAAATGTTTTGGCGCCGAACTGGAGGCAGTTGTGAAGTAATACAATAGTTGTACGAGCTGCAGATTTATTTGAAAGTAATTCGATTGGATGCTTTTTTAATTAGGCTATTTTCTCTTGAACCATATGGTCTACCTAGTAGAAACGCATGGACAATATGGACACAGATATAACAAATGCTATACTATATAAATTAAAAAAGCATTCATGTATAAGTTACCATAAATTGCCATGCATTTTAATGACCAAAGTTACCAAAGATTACAGTAACTTTGGTAAATGACCAGTAGCTTTGCAACCCTATGTAGATCTAACCTCCAGTGACTCCAGGTTCTCTCCATTCTTCATCCACCTATAGGAGGGCTTGGGCTTTCCAGTGGCCTTGCATTCCCACACCAGAGAGTCGTCAATGGGCTTCTGCACATCCTGGGGTTTCTCTATCAGATGTGGAGGGGCTGCATGGTCAAAACAACATGGCTGTGAATTAGAACATTCTCATACAGATCCCATTTCTCGCAGGTAAGCCTGTACTCCTCTAACTTCAAGAACAATGTGGAGTATTTTGAAATCCCAGACAGTTGATCCTGCGCTGAAATTATAATGAGTTATGTATCGTTGCAAATTGACTTAGAACCCAAAAATACAGAACCCAAAAATACAGTAAATGGCATAAATGGTATATGACTATCCTAGTTTTAGGTTGTGTGTGCTGCTGAGACAGTGAACAAAACAATCCAGATGTATTAGTGTATACATGGGTGGGTAGCACATTGCCATAAAATACCTCTACCAAAAACCATTCAAGTAAATGATGATGGAATTATACAGGAGCTTTATTGATTCCTACAGTAGCTTCCAAGTAACTCATGACTGGTTAACAAATTAGCAAGGGGGGAAATAAGGAACATAAACCCTCAGATTTACTGTCCTCGTAACTCTCCGTGTTGTGGATGATGTGTAGGTCAATCCGCCATCATCCTCTATCACACCAGGTCATTGTCACGACAAGAGTAATGGCACACTATACATTTCCATTACGCAGCATCTGACTAATGCCATACTCCCCGACTGACCTTTGAGGTGACTTCTCTGTAATGGTACATACAAATCCAACTCTAATTGGGTTCCTGCTTCAGCTCAGCTTGCTTCCAAGAAATTTGAGATGAAACAGTTAGAAATGCAGTAGCAATTGCAAATGTATCCCCATACCTCCTGTGTGTATTCGATGTGGCGCATGTGTGTGTGAGAGGAGAGAGAGAGAGAGAAAGAGAGCGAGAGAGAGAGAGAGAGAGACATAGGAAACAAATGAAAAAGAGAGAGCGGGTGTGTTTGTGTGGTCTGTGGGTCTGTGTGTGCGTCTGGGTATTAAGAGGTTAGCCAGTGTGTGTTTTGGACAGAAGTGCCCCTAGACGAGATAGCAGAGAGAGGTACTCTGAGACTCCATTATCACCAGTCATTTAGCATCACATCCATGCCAGCGCAATCTTAGAGAGAAGCCTAGTGGTCATGCTCCACCCTCTCCACCTCTCAGGACCCCTTTGTTGTTGTTGTTTTTAGCCCTCTGTCACTCCATCCTTCAGCCACTGTGAACGTATCGACTCTCAGTCACAGACCACCAAATGAAAGCGGGCAGCCCATCCTCGGCTGCATCAGGCCCAGTGTTCACACAATCAGCCCAAACATTTCAAATCAACCAGCTAAAGCAAAGAGGGAGATTGGAGATAGGCGATAGGGGAATCAGAGTGAAACTGACACAGGGTTTTTATATTCATGGCATTATATTCATGGCATTATATTCATGGCATTATATTCATGGCATTATCTTCATGGCATTATCTTGGGATACTACTTACTGTAGGAAAGTATTAAATACACTGCAGAGGCAAATTGTTGATTAAAATAGAGAAACCAATGGAAGTCTATATGCATAGTTAGTTGTATTTAATTAGTTGTATTAGGCTACTTTTTAGATGACATTCAGATGGAATGTCATCCCAAAATGCTCTCTCCAATCAAGAGCAAAACAACAGACATTTGAACGTAGCTTCGACTGACATGAAAGGATAATTACCATTCACCTTGTTAAAACACAAGACGTGCAGAACCCTATTAAAGCACTAACATCTAACTACTAAGGACACAGTGATCAGCAGACTCTCAGAGTTAAATAATGCCTTCAGCTCTTTCCTTGGCAGAAAGCTGAGGCTTTCGCAGCTTTGTGACTGCAGGTTGTAGCGATGTACACGAGATACACTTATCGATTCCCTGATTCTCACACACTGCTGACAAATGTCTCAAAGGCTTAATTCCAAGGGACTTCAAAATAAGAATACAGATATATTTTATCACAGAGAAAGAGAGAGAGAGAGAGAGAGAGAGAGGGAGAGAGAGAGAGAGAGAGAGAGAGAGAGAGAGAGAGAGAGAGAGAGAGAGAGAGAGAGAGAGAGAGAGAGAGAGAGAGAGAGAGAGAGAGAGAGAGAGAGAGAGAGAGCGAGAGAGAGAGAGAGAATCAAAAGAGGGCAGACCTGCTGCTAATTCGGACAAACCATCCCCCATAGCTCACAGCCAGAGCGACGCTGCTGCTGGGTTCCATTACAGAGAGGTGCAGGGAGCTTTTAGCGAGACACCTTGTAAATAATGGCAAACTGTTTAGCGCAGACAATGAGTAATTTGTAAAATATATCATAAATATTTACCCATACTAAAATAGATGATCTGTATGGACGTACGACTGTTATCATCTGCTGTGCTGGTTTTGTTATTACCTCATTTTATAATGCATACAGCTGTGCTGTATCTCATTGCCGCTACCATAGCGAACATACTTTCATATCATTAGTCCAGCCAGCCATGTTAGTTTTTAGTCTTTTCCAGCATCTGTGAGAGATTCACATGGTGTGGAATATAAGCAATTAAACAACAAGTGTAAGAAAACATTCATGGAGCCCGATGAGCTATTCTTGTAAATGGGTCCTTAGGCATGCAGCATAGAAAGAGTCCAGAAGGGAGAGATCAATGTCAGTGGTACGGCTAGCCACAAATAATACAGACATATTCAGCAAACTACTACAGTATATTTGCCATTTAGCAAAAAGTAATTTTCACCTTGTCAACTCGGGGATTCAAACCAGCAACCTTTCAGTCACTGATACAACGCTCTAACCGCTAGACGACCTGCCACCACTCCCCATCCACTTCATCCAGATGCTGCACTGCAGATAATTCATGGGGTATATGTGGCCCTGGTCTAAGTATGCAGTATAAGAGCTTTGATCTCCAGTTAAGTTGGATGTCAATCATGATGCCATCTGTTGGAGCCCAATACAAGGTCACATCCAAGGTCTCCTCATTCACATCATCGCTGCTTTAATCTGGATCAAAATATTAAAGGCATATTGGCCACCGAGGCTTTAATCATTTGGGATGCGCTGTTAAAACGATGCTCCCCCATGCAAAGTGGCGGCGCCGCAGTTGATTACCAATCGCTGTTTTAAACCCAGTAAGGTCTCCGTTTGATGCCTCTCAGTCTAAGCGAAACTGACACATGAAGCCATCCCTGGTTCAAATATTCATGTGGTTCAGGATCACCTACCGTAGAAAGAGAGTTTTCCTTTTACAGTGTTCCTCCCCCTGGAGTTCTCTGCCACACACTCGTATGTGCCTGCGTCTTCCTGCTGGAAATAGGGGATTTCCAGGACGCCACTGGCTTTCCTCACGTCCACCTTCCTAGAAAAGGGGATTCCGTCCATTCTCCTCCAGTTTATGGAGGGGACAGGGCTGGAGGGAAGAGTAAATGCAGAGAGGTAGAGAAACCTTGTAGCATGTTCATACAAACACAAATCATTGTAACATCGCCACTGTACTTAACCTATATGGATTCAGTGGATTTGACAGAAAAAAGTCAAGTAGGGCATACATCACTCAGCTAGTGAACCAGGAGGAGTCTCACACGGCCCCAACTGTACCAGAATTCTCCGATTTGCAGCCCGGCCTCAATCAGGGCAGGGTTGGAGGCATGCAGTGAAACATGAATACTATCATGCTGTTTGTTAATAACCTTCTGCTTTTCATGTATTTGTGTGCCTGTTTCATCAAGCCCAAAGCATACTTACTTTCCTAATGCAAAACACTCCACTTTCACTGTTGATCCTTTGGCTACATGGACAATCTCTGGAAACTGAACTTCGATCTTTGGCTCGTATTCACCCATTATACCTGAGGAGAGAAATTCACAACCAATTACAAGAAGGCAAAAAAAAAAAAAAAAACAACAACATGGAAACTGCTGATATGTCGTTTCCTACATATGTCCTAAAAGCGATTACCATCATACATCTGAGAAGTGGTTATTGTGGAAAGCCACTAACAGGTTTTCTCATTGCTGCTGCTATTCTTTATCTGCAATCCTTTATCACATTTCCAAAGGTTTCTCAGCCCAAATGAGCTCTTGATATTGCGAGGCAAGTGTTATCTGGAAGGTTCCCTGACTGACCGTGAAAGCTCATTCTCATCCGTATCTCCATTTTATAATACTGCCAGGTATCCAAGGGCCTATCAGCCATGGTAAATGAGACCGCTGGACGAGGCTCTAATGGTCTCATACCCAGGGATTCAGCTGGGCTGGGTCCTGCTGGGTCCGAGACCCGCCACCTATGATCCAAAGGAGAGCCAGGCGGAGCTGAGACCTGGTACCTTTGGTTATGCTAATGTTTCATTCTATAATGAAACATGTGTTGTCCATATTTAATTTTCCACAGACAACAACACAAGTAAGCAACAGCAGAATCGGACAACCCCATTGTAGAATAGTTTACCTATTCAATTGTTCAGCCTGTCGCTTTCTATTCAAGAAAATGATATTCCTTCCATTCCTGGGCTCCTGAGTGGCGCAGTGGTCTAAGGCACTGTATCTCAGTGGTAGGAGCATCACTGCAGACCCTGGTTCAATTCCAGGCTTTATCACAACCAATTCTGATCCCAGAATTGGCCCACTGTGGTTAGGGGTAGGCCGTCATTGTAAATAAGAATTTCTTCTTAACTGACTTGCCAAGTAAAATATAGAAACGTGACATGTCTATTTTAATACAGTCTAGCTCAAACATTGATAATCATTGAAAATTGCAACCTATTTTGAAGGTGGGGACGCAGCTGCTCCATTTGCTCCATCACTCGGGTGCCTATGAGCATCATCATTTTATCATAATTTTATCTGAAACATTGAATTTAGCCCTCCTGCTATTAGCCCATAGAAATGCATGGGAAAACAGAGAGTCCAAAAAACACATCAAAAGGAAGCATGTCTCATAGAGACAAACTGAGAACACCATCGTGTTTAACCAGTTCTCATACCATGACCTTTAGGGAGGGGACACAGGCTAATGTGACCTGTGTGACTCTGGAGGGTTCATTATTGGCATCTCAGCAGGTCTGGTGCGTTGATAAAAAAAACAACAAGTTAGAAATGAAATAAAAACAATGATGCCTTCTCATGCGGCATCCTACAAAATAGCATGCACTAGAAGTAGTGATTCCAGACGATTGGAGATCCACTGTCGTGGAAACCTAACCGTCAAATGCTGCTGCTGCTGCTTCTGCAGAGTGTTGTATCTAAACAATTCCCGCCTGACTGCTTAGATACATTCAGTGTAATGTACTGTAATTCTGCGATACTACCCGTGGCAATATTTAATGATACGTAGACTGACTACACATACAGTAAATGTTTCCCTTGATTCAACCAATTGTAGTTGTCTTAAAGACCATATTCAACAGGGAGGCTTCATTTACTCATGTTCATATCTAAGAGGGATGAAATAGTAGTTAGTAGTGGTTTTCATGCTAGCATAAGGTACTATAGTTTGCTGTACTTGCGCCTGACATATTTGCTAGATATGGTTCACAATCAATAGATGAAATGTCAGGAGTATTAAAAACTACAATACTCTACCATGAAAATATCATACATAACAGAATTGTATCCCTGCATGGTGTTAAACATTAGTTAGAGAGATAATTATTCCTGGGACAAGAAAGCCAACAATTAGATCACTCTCAGACAAATGACCTTTCCATTGGAGAGCCTTTGATAAGGCCAGCCTGAAGCACCAAAACCATTGGCGAGTGGGTTATCTTAAAATTGCAAAGAAACAGCTAATTAACCTTTGGAATTAATTTGTATTCCTTAAAGGCACAGTGCAGTTAAAAAAAACATGATTTACCTGTGTTGTATACACTCAGTGGACAGTTTATTCGGTACACCACCCCGTTCACAAAAATGGTTAGCTCATACAGACAGTGAGTCATGTGGCCATGGCTTGCTATATAAAGCAGGCGGACCGGTATTCAGGCATTCAGTTACTGTTAAATTAAAGGTTAGAACAGGCAAAACGAGTGACCGAAGCGACTTTTGCCGTGGTATGATAGTCAGTGCCAGGAGTGGCGGTTCCAGTTTCTCAGAAATGGCCGGCTTCCTGGGCTTTTCACGCACAACAGTGTTTAGGGTTTACAGAGAATGGTGCGAATAACATCCAGTCAGCAGCAGTCCTTTGAGCGAAAACAGCTCATTGATGGGGTCGAAGGAGAATGTCTGGAACCGTGCAAGCTAACAGGCGGGCCACAAACAGGCAAATAACGAGGCAGAAACAACAGTGGTTTGCAGAACGGCATCTCATCGGTCCTTGTCCTGGATGGGTTATTGCAGCAGAAGACCACACCGGGTTCCACTCCTATCAGCTAAAAACAGTAAGAAGCGGTTCCAGTGGGCACGCCATCACCAACACTGGACAAAGGAGTGGAAAAACATAGCCTGTTCCGACGAATCCCAGTTCCTGTTGCATCATGCTGCGGCAGAATCAGGATTTGGCGGCAGAATCGGGATTTGGCGGCAGAATCGGGATTTGGCGGCAGAATCAGGATTTGGCGTAAGCAGCATGAGTCCATGGCCCCATCCTGCCTGGTGTCAATAGTACAGGCTGGTGGTGGTGGTGTAATGTTGTGGGGAATGTTTTTCTGGCACACGTTAAGTCTCCTGATATTAATTGAGCAACGTTTCCAATCTCCAAAGAATTCAGGCTGTTCTGGAGGTAAAGTGAGATCTGACTCGGTACTTGATGGGTGTACCTAATAAACTGACCTCTGGGTGTCTATATTTCCACACTATGACATTGGAATAATACTGTGAAATTGTGAAAATTATGTCAATGCCTTTTTAGTGTAAGAGCTGTTTGAAAAGAGCACCTGAAGTTTCAGCTTGTTTTGGTGGGATGGAGTTTTGGGCTTCCATGGTGACATCACAATGTGGTAAATTAGTTAATAGACTAATAAGAAAGGGAGTCTCAAACTCTGCCAATAACAGCTCATTGACAGTTTTCCTCTCCCCACTTAGACCACTCCTAGACAGACCTAGCAAAATTTTATCTTGAGGAATTTTTCTCTGCTACTTTCCTTTTACCAATTTAATTGAAAACAATCACAGAAAATGTACTTAATTATTCAGAAATAATTTGATATTGAGATAAAATGACTGCATTGGACCTTTAAAATCACTGTCCTACTTTTAGTTTTTTCGTTTTTTTCTTCTTCTTGAATGGCTTTGAGCAGATCTTTCACTCCAACTGTTTAGGCCTCAGTTAGAAACCTATGAAGAAATACCAGTTAATCAATTCAATTACAATTTGTTTGTCTCAGCTCAGAATTCAACACCATAGTGCCCAGAAAGCTCATCACTAAGCTAAGGACCCTGGGACTAAATACCTCCCTCTGCAACTGGATCATGGACTTCCCGATGGGCCGTCCTCACGTGGTAAGGGGAGACAACAACACATCTGCCACGCTGATACTCAAAACGGGGGCCCCTCAGGGGTATGTGTTTAGTCCCCTCCTGTACTCCCTGTTCACACACGATTGAGTGGCCAAGGCGACTCCAACACTATCCTTAAGTTTGCTAACGACACAACAGTGGTAGGACTGATCACCTACAACGATGAGACAGCTTATAGGGATGAGGTCAGTGATCTGGCAGTGTGGTGCCAGGACAACAACCTCTCGCTCAATGTGAGCAAGACAAGGAGATGATCTCAGCCTCCAGTATTTATGCTGCAGTAGTTTATGTGTCGGGGGACTAGGGTCAGTTTGTTATATCTGGAGTACTTCTCCTGTCCTATCCGGTGTCCTGTGTGAATTTAAGTATGCTCTCTCTAATTCTCTCTTTCTCTCTCTCGGAGGACCTGAGCCCTAGGACCATGCCTCAGGACTACCTGACATGATGACTCCTTGCTGTCCCCTGTCCACCTGGCCGTGCTGCTGCTCCAGTTTCAACTGTTATGCCTGTGATTATTATTATTTGACCATGCTGGTCATTTATGAACATTTGAACATCTTGGCCATGTTCTGTTATAATCTCCACCCGGCACAGCCAGAAGAGGACTGGCCACCCCACATAGCCTGGTTCCTCTCTAGGTTTCTTCCTAGGTTTTGGCCTTTCTAGGGAGTTTTTCCTAGCCACCGTGCTTCTACACCTGCATTGCTTGCTGTTTGGGGTTTTGGGGTTTTAGATTGGGTTTCTGCTATATAAATACATTTGATTTGATTTGATGGTCGTGAACTACAGGAAAAGGAGGGCCGAACATGCCCCCATTAACATCGACGGGGCTGTAGTGGAGCAGATCGAGAGTTTCAAGTTCCTTGGTGTCCACATCACCAACAAACTAGAATGGTCCAAACACACCAAGACACTAGTGAAGAGGGCACGACAACACCTTTTCCCCCTCAGAAGACTGAAAAGATTTTGCATGGATCCCCAGATACTCAAAAAGTTATACAGCTGGTATGGCAACTGCTCAGCATCCGAACTTAAGGCGCTACAGAGGGTAGTGCGTACGGCCCAGTATATCACTGGGGCCAAGCTTCCTGCCATCTAGGACTTATATACTAGACGGTGTCAGAAGTCCCCAAAAATTGTCAAAGACTTCAGTACCCAAGTCATAGACTATTTTCTCTACTACCGCATGGCAAGCAGTACAGGAGCACTAAGTCTAGGTTCAAAAGGCTCCTTAACAGCTTCTAACCCCAAGCCATAAGACTTCTGATCAATTAATAAAATGGCCACCCGGACTATTACATTGACACCCCCCCCTTTGTTTTTACACTGCTGCTACTCTCTGTTTATTATCTATGCATAGTCACTTTACCCCTAGCTACATGTACAAATTACCTCCACTAAACTGTAGCCCTGCACATTTTCTCGCTACCGGTACCCCCTGTATATAGCCCCGGTATTGTCATTTTATTGTGTTACTTTTTAGTTAATTTTTTACTTTAGTTTATTTAGTCAATATTTTCTTAACTCTTGTTTATTGAACTGCATTGTTGGTCAAGGGCTTGTGAGTAAGAATTTCAAGGTAAGGTCTACCTGTTGTATTCGGCGCATGTGACAAACAACATTTGAATTGAATTGATATTCAAATGTGATGATATTTGATCACATTAAATCGCACAAGGGCCAGAAAAGGAACACGTGAACTAGAAATATACTGTTTGATATGGGTTGTAGTAGAGTTGCTGTAGAACTGGATCTCACCATCACTGCGCAGCACCAGAGGAGTCGGCGGGCCTTGGACCCTGGTCTTGGTGACAGTGTTGGTCACCACACAGGTGTAGTTGCCCACATCAGAAGGCTCCACTTTAGCGATGTATAGATTTCCAGTCTCCTGGGAGATAAAGCGACGCGTGTCCTGCTTCACAAATGAGGGGTACTCATTAAAAATCCAGGAGAACGTCAGATCTGTGGAAAAAGGATAAAAAAATATTTTTTTGAAACATGTGAGATCAAATTAAATCTAAAACTACACAGGGGTTAGAGGGTCAAGCTGACTCTCCTTCTTATTAAAATAATATCACGTGAAAATACAGAAAATACCAGATTTGTCCATGGTTTGTCAGACTGGAGTTGATTTGATGGTGTAGCGGGTGGGTGGTGTTGTGGTTCAATCACCAGAGAGCTACACACTAGGGTGAAAATGAATGATGTTCCAAGTGTGAGGAGTTACCATATGCTGTAATTATCTGGACACACTTCAACATGAATGTATTTTGTGTGGCAAGGTTTCTTCTGTAAACAAATGTTTCATTGGGACAAATATCGGTGGACACTTTGTAGTTAATACAAGGCTTCAAGATGAGCTGAGAATGTTTCATTTCACAGAGAAAACCAACTCTAGCAGTCACCATGCAATTTGTAAATAACTATATTAAGAATGACTGACCTGACAGCCCAGTTAGTTGGGTTTTGTTTTTATAGCACACAGTTGGACAGTAACGTGACCAAAAATACTAGGTACATTTTACGTTAAGTAAGCTTTAAAATAACTAATTACCACAGTGGTAAAAATAACAGTACAACATACAGTATACAGGACATTTGTAGGATCACAGAGCAAGCCAGGATCTCAGATCTTCTATGATTCTCATGATAACGAGTGTCCTGTTGGCTGGTAACTGTCAAACGGGTAATCTCTCTAGTCGTCTTTGTGGCATGCTTCTTTCAAAAAGAACAAAACACACGTTCTGAAGACTGACCTTTGAGAAAGACATTTTATTTTGCTATTTGTCTGCAGAGTCAATTACTTTCTGTGCTCAGAGACTTGGGCCCCTCAGGCCAAAAGGATTCACAGAGGAGTAAAACACTTTTAAAAAAGAGAAAAAATATTTGTACGTGACTGAGACAACTGAAATACTCCACATTCTTAGTTCTGTATATTTGTAATGCTTTGTGTTAATCCAAGCTCACTGCTTTGTGTTAATCCAAGCTCACTGCTTTGTGTTAATCCAAGCTCACTGCTTTGTGTTAATCCAAGCTCACTGCTTTGTGTTAATCCAAGCTCACTGCTTTGTGTTAATCCAAGCTCACTGCCTTGTGTTAATCCATGCTCACTACTTTGTGTTAATCCAAGCTCACTGCTTTGTGTTAATCCAAGCTCACTGCCTTGTGTTAATCCAAGCTCACTGCTTTGTGTTAATCCAAGCTCACTGCTTTGTGTTAATCCAAGCTCACTGCTTTGTGTTAATCCAAGCTCACTGCTTTGTGTTAATCCAAGCTCACTGCTTTGTGTTAATCCAAGCTCACTGCCTTGTGTTAATCCATGCTCACTACTTTGTGTTAATCCAAGCTCACTGCTTTGTGTTAATCCAAGCTCACTGCCTTGTGTTAATCCATGCTCACTGCTTTGTGTTAATCCAAGCTCACTGCTCACAATCCAAGCTCACTGCTCACAATCCAAGCTCACTGTTCCCAGCAGGATTTTGAATGTTGTTTAATCATCATCATCATCATCATCATCATGTGATTTAAAAGGTATGTCAAATTAGCTGCAGTACCCTACAGCGAAACCACACTTCTAGGTTTCAACCTACTGCAAGGAACATTGAGAACCAGAGCCAGTGTAAGACATCATGATTTGTAACAGTTTGATCTCAGCTGGTGTGCTTATCAATGCACTGCTCTCAATGCTAGTTTTCTGTTGCTGAGTTCTCCTTTGAAGAAATTATTATTTCTGAATGTTCTGACATTCTCATCAATGAGTTTTCCAGGCCTTCTAATTGACAGGCACGCGTGTACCTTTTCCCTGCTGAGCCAAATCAAACCCATTCACTTGTTAGCTGGCTGGTAATTAAACAAAACAGTCTTGGAGGATCCCTCCCTTACCCTTTCTAACTATCTGGTCATTTATCAAAGCAGGATTCGATCCATGATGCAGCTCCCTCACAGTTAGGAGCAGGTGTAGGCTACAGCATGAATCAGAGCAGGCCAATCAGCCTCTTCAAAAGTGTGTTTTGGCAGAGTCCTGAGTGTATAGACAAGTGGTCTAACGTTGGTCCAACATTCCTGTAGAAAAGCCAACGATAAAAGCCTGCGCTCCTTTTAGTTTTTTATTCGTGTTGCGCTGTTAGTCATAGGTGCACTCGATTCAGAAGCCCTGCGCAACGGGTAAACAAAGTGCTCCCATTTTGAACCATTTCATTTGTCTGAAGAGACTGGGAGATCCATGGCTAAATCGAGGGCCCCTACTGCGCAGGCCAATTGGATAGCTCAAATCACCGTGCTTACGGGGGTTCCAAGAATAGACAGAAAAGAGCTGCTGTTTTTAGGAGTGAGTTCGTGTTTTTATTCAGCCCTGTCAACGCTGTTTTTATTCAGCACTGTCGACGCTGTTTTTATTCAGCACTGTCAACACTGTTTCTATTCAGCACTGTCAACACTGTATCTACTCAGCACTGTCAACACTGTTTCTATTCATCACTGTCAACACTGTTTCTATTCATCACTGTCAACACTGTTTTTATTCAGCACTGTCAACACTGTTTCTATTCATCACTGTCAACACTGTTTTTATTCATCACTGTCAACACTATTTCTATTCAGCACTGTCAACACTTTCTATTCAGCACTGTCAACACTTTTTTTATTCATCACTGTCAACACTGTTTCTATTCAGCACTGTCAACACTGTTTCTATTCATCACTGTCAACACTGTTTCTATTCAGCACTGTCAACACAAACAAAACGACAAACACAGACGCCAAAGGTGTTTTTAACCAACAGAAAGTGAAAAGACTAATAATAAACTCCAAGCATTGTAGAAAATTCCTTTTATACAGTTAACCATTTCTGCTGATTTTGGCCATGTGATGAGATTATGAATGCTAGATAGATAAGGCAATCTGTAAAGTGTGGGCAAATTCCTTGATGCTGTTGCGAAAAGATGCTACATTTGAGTAGAGAGGAGTTCCCACTTTGAGAAGTCCCCCCAAGAGGCTTGTCAGATGCTGACAGAATATAGTGCGGTGTGTGTCTAGATTGCTAGGGTGGCACAATGCTTCGGAGAAGTCACCATGAAATAAGGAGATCCACAAAAACAGAGAAACCAGCAAGTATATCGTAAATGATTTGTGAAAATGTTTAAATGATGTAGGAAGACGGAGAAACTGAGACATTATCCAATGGTAAATCTGCCATAATTTAAGACGACACCGCTGTCTCCTAGGTTTCCACTACAGATTCAGCATACACTGTGTTTCTGTCACACTCAGAGAAAATACCATACTGTATGACTGAAAGTAAGATTTAAAGGGTTTGTCTTGCATATTTTATAACATATTGGGTCAAATGAGTTAGTCAATGTATAGACTCACTCTATTAGCCCAAGCAAACTTGACCAAACACAATAGCACATCCAATCACCATGGAAAATCTTGTATGACATAATTGTGCATCTCTACATTTTCCCCCAAAACACAAAAAAATCCCCATGACAGAAATACAAATAATATTGTTTATTTATCATCAAAGCACTAGTCCAACAGTGTAATTATTCCCTTCAGTGGGCATGACAGAATATAAATAGACTTTAATGACAAATTATTGGAAATGCTTACACAAGCATTCCTTTATGTGTCTAATAGTGTCAGTGTTCTGAGACAACAATTAAAGCCCTACCAGCCTCTTGGCTTTCTTCAAAGTAACCAACGTGATTCATATCTACATGCTGCAGGACAGCAGGCTCCAAGACTCAGTTCCTCCTACACTTAACCCAGTGGCAGAGCCCCCTGGGATCCCCCTGCCGAGTCAGCTTGCTATAAAAACAATAAATATTCATCTGAACATGGGGAATAATTATGACAAGGGGGAACAACATGTGCAGCATAGGCCTGCATCAACAGACAAAACAACCCATCTATCAATACAACATGTGCAGCATAGGCCTGCATCAACAGACAAAACAACCCATCTATCAATACAACATGTGCAGCATAGGCCTGCATCAACAGACAAAACAACCCATATATCAATACAACATGTGCAGCATAGGCCTGCATCAACAGACAAAACAACCCATATATCAATACAACATGTGCAGCATAGGCCTGCATCAACAGACAAAACAACCCATCTATCAATACAACATGTGCAGCATAGGCCTGCATCAACAGACAAAACAACCCATATATCAATACAACATGTGCAGCATAGGCCTGCATCAACAGACAAAACAACCCATATATCAATACAACATGTGCAGCATAGGCCTGCATCAACAGACAAAACAACCCATCTATCAATACAACATGTGCAGCATAGGCCTGCATCAACAGACAAAACAACCCATCTATCAATACCACATGTGCAGCATAGGCCTGCATCAACAGACAAAACAACCCATATATCAATACAACATGTGCAGCATAGGCCTGCATCAACAGACAAAACAACCCATATATCAATACAATGTGGTTGTTAAGGTTTATAACAAGGGCATATCATATCAGTTGGTTAGATCCTTCTGAGTTGCATCAGTGTTGATATTGGCGTGTTGATTCTGAGTGTGTGGGGGGGGGGTTGTATTTGTATCTTCATCATGCATTATCAGTGGCATGCTTTCAATGAATATTAATAATGACACAGATGTCTGATTGTCTGCTATTAATATACATGTAAAGTTTATTCAGACAACACTATGCATTTATTATTGCCGTGCTACAAACACAGGCAGCAGCATCCTGGCGATTAACAAACTTAAAACAAAAGGTATCTAATAGTTGTGTTCAAAGTTTAATATAGTCCGTAAGGAAGAAGTAATGTACCGTGACATGTGTGGAGCTGTTGGACAAACCCATAGAAGGGTCACAAAACCAATTTCTTAGTTTCTCTGATATTTTACTTTAGTTTCACTGAGACGAGGTCCTAGCAGGTTCAATAGTCTGGTGAGCATCAAAATAAGGCGAAATTGCACACAAAATAAAATTACACAAAATAACCGCTTCACCCTACATTTGGTACAATCAGTGCACACTGTTAATATACAGTGCCTTGCGAAAGTATTCAGCCCCCTTGAACTTTGCGACCTTTTGCCACATTTCAGGCTTCAAACATAAAGATATAAAACTGTATTTGTTTGTGAAGAATCAACAACAAGTGGGACACAATCATGAAGTGGAACGACATTTATTGGATATTTCAAACTTTTTTAACAAATCAAAAACGGAAAAATTGGGCGTGCAAAATTATTCAGCCCCTTTACTTTCAGTGCAGCAAACTCTCTCCAGAAGTTCAGTGAGGATCTCTGAATGATCCAATGTTGACCTAAATGACTAATGATGATAAATACAATCCACTTGTGTGTAATCAAGTCTCCGTATAAATGCACCTGCACTGTGATAGTCTCAGAGGTCCGTTAAAAGCGCAGAGAGCATCATGAAGAACAAGGAACACACCAGGCAGGTCCGAGATACTGTTGTGAAGAAGTTTAAAGCCGGATTTGGATACAAAAAGATTTCCCAAGCTTTAAACATCCCAAGGAGCACTGTGCAAGCGATAATATTGAAATGGAAGGAGTATCAGACCACTGCAAATCTACCAAGACCTGGCCGTCCCTCTAAACTTTCAGCTCATACAAGGAGAAGACTGATCAGAGATGCAGCCAAGAGGCCCATGATCACTCTGGATGAACTGCAGAGATCTACAGCTGAGGTGGGAGACTCTGTCCATAGGACAACAATCAGTCGTATATTGCACAAATCTGGCCTTTATGGAAGAGTGGCAAGAAGAAAGCCATTTCTTAAAGATATCCATAAAAAGTGTTGTTTAAAGTTTGCCACAAGCCACCTGGGAGACACACCAAACATGTGGAAGAAGGTGCTCTGGTCAGATGAAACCAAAATTGAACTTTTTGGCAACAATGCAAAACGTTATGTTTGGCGTAAAAGCAACACAGCTGAACACACCACCCCCACTGTCAAACATGGTGGTGGCAGCATCACGGTTTGGGCCTGCTTTTCTTCAGCAGGGACAGGGAAGATGGTTAAAATTAATGGGAAGATGGATGGAGCCAAATACAGGACCATTCTGGAAGAAAACCTGATGGAATCTGCAAAAGACCTGAGACTGGGACGGAGATTTGTCTTCCAACAAGACAATGATCCAAAACATAAAGCAAAATCTACAATGGAATGGTTCAAAAATAAACATATCCAGGTGTTAGAATGGCCAAGTCAAAGTCCAGACCTGAATCCAATCGAGAATCTGTGGAAAGAACTGAATACTGCTGTTCACAAATGCTCTCCATCCAAACTCACTGAGCTCGAGCTGTTTTGCAAGGAGGAATGGGAAAAAAATTCAGTCTCTCGATGTGCAAAACTGATAGAGACATACCCCAAGCGACTTACAGCTGTAATCGCAGCAAAAGGTGGCGCTACAAAGTATTAACTTAAGGGGGCTGAATAATTTTGCACGCCCAATTTTTCAGTTTTTGATTTGTTAAAAAAGTTTGAAATATCCAATAAATGTCGTTCCACTTCATGATTGTGTCCCACTTGTTGTTGATTCTTCACAAAAAAATACAGTTTTATATCTTTATGTTTGAAGCCTGAAATGTGGCAAAAGGTCGCAAAGTTCAAGGGGGCCGAATACTTTCGCAAGGCACTGTAACTAGGGCCTCCTCCAAAATACTGCCTCTCCTCTCTGCTGAAAACATAGAATTCCATCCCACAGCCTCTGTGAAAAACACCCACTGAAAGTAATGCCATTCCAATTCTGTTTCAAAGTGCAGTGCTCCCAAGTTTGCTCCAGGCTCCGAGAATCCTCTTCCTCCCCACATTCTGCTCCTTTACATGACTTGACAGAGTGCACATGCTCCATGTTCTCAAATCCTGGGGTCTTGGGGCAAAAAAGAACAGAGGATACACAATAAAAGCAACCCTCTTCTAAGTGGATGTGCACAAGTGATTTCAGTCTGGAGTGCCCCTAAAAGTTCTCTCTCCATTATAAAATGGAGGTCAGGCGCATTAGGTCCAGGACTAAAAAAAGTAATTGAGTAATACAAAGACCAAGGCTACGTCACACAGGCAGCACACTAATGTAGTGTGCTTTGAGAGTGCGTAAGTGACAGCCTTTTAGCCTCTCTAGCTTCTCTGATCCGAGGTGAATATCAGGAGCCCAAGATAGATATTTGACTCTCCACTGTAGATTTCTGGAAACGCTAGCGACACATTCAGAAAACAGAGAGTATTATTACCTCATCATTAGAAGACGATTTCGACCATGTTAATAATAGCATGTGCACACGACTGTGTCTACTTCAAATCTGGGTGTATTCTGTTATAATGACCACACATTCCCAGCACGTTCCCAATGTTAGAACATTGGCCTGTCAAAATAGGAAGTGCATCAGCGGAGGGGAGGCAGCTCCTTGCTCTGTCTGCGCTTGTATCTGGCCTGGCAGTCTGTGTCATCCCTGATCTGCACCCAGCCCCATCTCCCTGCCTGTCTCTCTTCTGCTGACTAGGAGGAGCAGGTAGGCTCTGCATGCGGACATTGGCCTTCGGAAAAAAAGAACAGCCTATGTCAAAATATCACTGTCATGCCATAACTTCACAAAACGGGCAATAATCATGTTCATTTGAATGACCTCTTTAATCCATACCACATGATCAAAAAATGACATGTGACATGCCTAACAATGCTTCTGAGGTAAAAATCACTTTTTAAGAAAGTATTTGACATAAAAGCATACCAATAATGCAAAATATCACATATATATTTGAAATGATAGGATCGCCGATTAGCTAATACGTTAGTAATCGGAAGGTGTGGGTGGATAAGATCAGTCTGGTCATTGGCTGCCCATCTCGTCATGTCCTGGACTAGACGGGCCTGAGTGTACGGGCAAAGTTCATGTAGATCTAGACATGGTGACAACAGTAGATAAGGAGCATTAGCGGAGACAGATTTAGATCTGACTAATATTCTTGCAAAATCATACACAAACCCTGTGATTAATTTGAATGTAGTTATTAATCACATAGAGGGCTTACAATTAATCAAAGCTTTTCCAAATACTCAACTGCAAATAAACCCGCCAAATCAGAGGGCACGTGTATTAATGTTCAATAGGTAGATTGGAGACATAGGGAGTCCAATTTGTTCCTGTCTCACCCACTTCTAGGTTGCTACTGTACACCACCAAATTGAATGGAACACTTTACGGGCCACACTGAAAAGCAATAAGTGAAAGCAATTGCACTCCAATAACATAAACAGCACAAGAATTGCGAAGAGCCCTTTAAGACGTTGAGTTACAGAACACATGATTAATATTGTGTCTCACTTAAGTAACGTACTGTCTTTATCTGTGATTGAAATTCACTGGAAATTGTTGGATTCGGGATAAACTCTGAACATTGCGATATTAGATAAATGATAGATCAGAAGCATAGAATATGAGGAGTGAAAGAGACTGGGTTTTATGTTGGAAGTTAATGATTTTCTGTAGAAAGACAGATGGCTTTGAAATGTGTTGGGTGGATGGGAGGATTGCTATAGGGGAGCGGATGGACATATGTGGATTAGGCGAAGGAGGGGTTGAGGTCAGAAGGTCAGGTCAGATCCCCTGAAGGGAGCAATAAGGGTTTATTACCCTATTACCCTCTTCCTGTGGAACCATAATATGTAAGGATTGGAGAGAAGGAGGAGTGTCTAAAGTGGGGTATATATACTTGTGATGGTGAGAAAGATTTTTTTTATCTGAGTACCGCTGTGTCGACCCTTTGGGAAGAATTAAACTTGGCTAAGCTTCTCTAGTGTCCGTGAATTATTTACTCTGAAAAATAAGAGCCTAACAATACAAAATTGTGTACTGCACACAAAAATATTAACTTATTCGTGTGACTGTCTCGAATTTCCAATAAGCAATTTGTTTCTATTTCAAACTAATCTGTGATACTGGTTTGTGGAGGCAGAACTGACTGCTAGATGAGCCAGCTGTGAAGTCAAAAATGGCTATATCATAAAAATGTATGAAAACAAGCATTTGCTTTTGGTCGTAATTTAAGGTTAAGGTTAGGCATTAGGGTTAGTTATGTGGTTATTAAGGTTAGGGTTAGGTTTGTATGACTTTGTGGCTATGGCAGCAAGTGACCACTCTGCATAGCTTCCTCCAGGGCAAGATTCCTGACAATAAATGCCGACTTACCATCTGAATCAGTGTGCTCAAACAGGTTAACCTTTCTAGCGCAGGGGTTCCGCTAGCGGAACACCTCGACAACATTTCGCTGAAAGGCAGCGCCTGAAATTCAACAATATTTTTTAGAAATATGTAACTTTCACACATTAACAAGTCCAACACAGCAAATGAAAGATAAACATCTGGTTAATCTACCCATCATGTCCGATTTCAAAAATGCTTTACAGCTGAAGCACAACTTATGTTAGGTCACCGCCAAGTCGAAAAAACACATCCATTTTTCCAGCCAAAGATATACTAATAATAAACATTGATAAAAGATACTAGTGTTATTCACAGAATAAAATACAGACTTCTCCTTAATGTGTCAGATTTAAAAAACATAATCTGAGAACTGCGCTCAGAACCCAAAACAGCCAGAGGAATATCCGCCATTTTGGAATCAACAAAGTTAGAAACAGCACC
Source organism: Oncorhynchus clarkii lewisi (assembly GCF_045791955.1). NCBI lineage: Eukaryota > Metazoa > Chordata > Actinopteri > Salmoniformes > Salmonidae > Oncorhynchus > Oncorhynchus clarkii. Next base: position 42,512,570 of record NC_092153.1, read on the forward strand.
ATAAATATTCCCTTACCTTTGATGATCTTCATCAGAAGGCACTCCCAGGAATCCCAGTTCGACAATAAATGACTGATTTGTTCCATAAAGTTCCATCATTTATCATTTAACGCGAGGTAACTCTGTCGGGAGCGCGCATCAATGAGACCAAGGCTCTCTGCCAGACCACTGACTCAAAGAGGTCTCATGAGCCCCTCCTTTATAGTAGAATCCTCATTCAAGTTTCAAAAGACAGTTGACATATAGTGGAAGCTCTAGGAAGTGCAACCTCATCCATATCTCAATGTGTACTCGGTAGGCCAAGCTTTGAAAACTACAAACCTCTGATGTCCCACAGCTTGGTTGGATTTTCCTCAGGTTTTCGCCTGCCATATGAGTTCTGTTATACTCACAGACATCATTCAAACAGTTTTAGAAACTTCAGAGTGTTTTCTATCCAATACTAATACTAAAATGCATATATTAGCATCTGGGACAGAGTAGGAGGCAGTTCACTCTGGGCATGCTATTCATCCAAAAGTGAAAATGCTGCCCCCTATCCCAAAAAGGCAGAAACGATAGGAGGGATGTTGGTTGGGGAGGATGGATGGGTGGGCATATAACGTGAACGTCTAGCAACCCAAACAAATTGGAATTTGTGTAACGTACACAAATACGTATTTAGGGAAGAAGATTGTGTAAGACACGCAGAATGTGTTGTGATGAAAATCGTGTAATGTTGCACTATTTTGTATGCCTGTCATGAATTTCAAATAAGTAATTGGTGTCTATTTCACAATAAGCTGTGATAGTGTGTTGGCCTCCAGAGCAAGATTCATGACAATAAACGTCAACCTGAATTCAGATGGTGCCTCCACAATGGTTTATATGCCATGACAGACCGATATTACTGCAGGTCAAGGCACGACAGAAAAAAACATTTTTAATGGCGGCACCATATCCTTTTATCATATACACCTGAGGTTAATCAATATACTGTAAATGAAAGGGATTTGTGTTCAAAGCACATTTGAGAAAGAAGACAGTATATCAATGCAATCTTTCCTGGGAGTAAAGGAAACATCCATCTATTGATTGAATTGTACCATAACCACACAGCCAGACAGCCAACTCTACATCAATCTCTTAGCTTATCAAAGAGTGTGACCATTACAGCAAGCAATATTAAAAGCAAACACGCAGCTGCAATTTCACTTAGGCAATATTGCTATACGTTTGAATAAAGATGTTGAGAATTTAACATACAAAAGCCAAAAGTATTGAATATGAGAAGGAACACAACACAATGCAGTTGAGTTTAAAGGTGCAATTTGCAGAAATCGCTCCGCCATTTCCTGGTTGCTCAAATTCTAATAGTTTGCCTAATTTCAGTTTTTGAACGATGTGAAATATATTTTTCATAAGCAAAAATATTGTATTTTCAGCTGTTTGAAGCTGGTGTACAAAACTGAAAGTAAAACATAAAGCAAAACGTAATAATGGGAAGCATAGAAATGACACACATAGAACAGATATACCGCTTCTTAAACTTGCTTTTAATAGGAATGACATATCTATAACTCGCATTTCTATGTTAATTTGGTCAGCTCGCCCAAAAATTTACATATTGCAGCTTTAATTCCTTGCAACACTGAAAGCTGGAGTGTTGTCATCGTAATGGTTAGCAACAACACTGTATTCCAGTCCAAGATGGTGCTCTGCTACCCAAGCTTGCTGTTGAGCACAGAACAGGAGTGTTGTTTTCCAGGATTGTTATTTTCTCCTTGCAGAGCAGCTGACATGCAGTGTATTCCTCGAGGAATGAAATTCCCACTGGCATTGAAGGATTTGTGTTTATGTACTGGGGCACGGGAGCCTGGGGAGAGGACGTGTGGCTGGTGTCCAGCAGAAAGGAACGAAGTACTTACACACAGCCAACTAGATAGCATAGCAGGAAAGGCACCTGCAATTACACTCCCCTCACACCACACACACACATTAAATATAACGACAACAACAACAACTCAATGTTATTTACGCCATACTCTGAGAAGCTTAAACGTCATTCAAGTTTCCCTCGAGATTGTATGTTTGTGTTCCTACAGTTGCCTACTGTATGTACACTGATCCTGCTATGGGTACATGCCCCAAATAAATGGAACAACGACATAAAGTGTCTTAATAGGGTGTTGGGACATAGATTCTACAGGTGTCTGGAACACTATTGGAAGAATGTGAACGCCATTCTTCCATGAGAATTTCCATAATTTGGTGTTCTTTTGATGGTGGTGGAAAACGCTGGCTCATGTCTCGCTCCAGAATCTCCCAAAGTATTCAGATGTGGTGACTGAGACGGCCGTGGCATATGGTTTACATCGTTTTCATGCTTATCAAACCATTCAGTGGCCCCTTGGAGCCAAAACAATGGTCAAAATAATGGCCTTCCCAGCATATTTATACATAATCCTAAACATGATGGGATGTTAATTGCTTAAATAACTCCGGAACAACACCGGTGTGGAAGCACCTACTTTCAATACACTTTAAATCCCCCATTTCCATGAATTGTTAGCTCTCTATATGACTAATAACCATTCAAATAAATCACAGGGTTTGAGTATGATTTTTCCAAGAATATTACTCAGTTACCTGCAAAGTTGTTTTTATCAAGAGAGTGAACACTGTCTCTGTACCGTAATGGAGTATAATTATTTTAACATGTCTACTAGTGTCTGTATAAAAGCCTCTACCTTGTACTTGATACTAATATGGGAAACGGGTCAATAACACTATCACAGTACATCCCCTTAGGAAACACATGCATCTCACTTGTGTGTGTGTGTCTTTAATATGGTAGGAAGATGTGCCATGCGTGCTGTTGCAAATGGGTTCGGCAAATTACATTCTGTGTGGATGCTTCCTCTGGCAGTAGCCAGAGTGTAAAAATGTCTCTCAATACAGTATTTTGGAGTTATCAACTCAGGAGTTTATTTATGGAGATTATAAAATGTGTCATCCACTAATCAGATTATACATAAACCCTGACAGCATACCCCTTCTGAAATACGGAGTCACAGATGACCTGTAAATGCCTTTTAGTAAACATTCTGCTGATATTTGCTGCTAACCCATCGGGTGTAAGGCAATGTGAACTCACACCCCTGTGTCCCTAGCAAGGAATAGAATAGAAGGAAATCTCTCTGTCTCTTTCTTTCTTTCTCTCGCTCTCTCTAACTCAGTCGCACACGCACAGGCACGCACACACACACGCTCCCTTGCCAGTAGATCATACAGCTCAATCTGCATATTTGAGCTCACTATGCATGCACTCTGCTGCACAGGGAGCTTGTAGACAGCTGTCTGTTATACATTGTGGGCCCCCTGACAGCCACTCAGGCAGAGGCCCAGTGGAGCCCTGGGGATACACTGGTACTCAAGGCTGGAACCCATGGCCTTGCCCACCTACATAGGGTAATGAATATGAATACTGCACCACCCACATGCAGGATTTGATTGAGCTACTGGCTTCATGAGATGTAGTGTGGCAATATGGCAGATTGTTAGCATCGCTTGTCACAGGCTGTCACCATCTTGAAGACATGCTAAGAGAGACACCCCTCATCGTGTCAAACGAGTGACTTACGATGTAAATGCTTCCCCGACCCATCACATCACACTTGTGAGGCGTCACTACAGTATGCACTCATGGCTTGGGTGAATACTGTATGCAGTCAGGTCCAGAATTATTGGCACCCTTGACAAAGATGAGCAAAAAATACTATAAAATACATAATACAAATACTGAACTCTATTGCATGCTCAAATGAATGGGAACATGATATTATTTTATACTAATACAATTGCTCAGTGAAAGAGATTTTATTTAACAAGTCATCTTTTTTTTCCAATACCTTTCAATACCTCATCTTGTGAGGACAATGTCACTGAGCCGTTTTCTAAAAGGTTTTATGTGTTCTTAGACCATTCCTCCATACAGAATCCTTCCAGATCCTTAATCTCCATCATCTGTGCTTATGGACTGCTCTCTTCAATTCAAAGCACAGGTTTTTTTAATGGGGTTCAAGTCTGGAAACTAAAATGTAGATTTTGGGTTCAATTAACAATTTATTTGCTGAATTTGATGTGTGCTTGGGGTTATTGTTTTTCTGGAAGAGCCATTTGTGGCCAAGTTTCAGCCTCTTGCCAGAGGCAAACATCCTGGTACTGGGTAAAGTTCATGATGCCGTCGCCCTTAGCAAGGGCCCCAAGACCAGTGAAAGCAAAATAGCACCACATTTGACTAGGCAAGTCAGTTAAGAACAAATTCTTATTTTCAATTAAGGCCTAGGAACAGGAACTGCCTGTTCAGGGGCAGAACGACAGATTTGTAACTTGTCAGCTCAGGGGTTTGAACTTGCAACCTCCTGGTTCCTAGTCCAACACTGTAACCACTAGGCTACCCTGCCTCCATCATATTTTACATTAGGTATGAGATTACTTTCTGCATATGCATCTTTCTTTCGTTCTTAGATTTGTTGAAGGCCATGAAAATAGAGCTCTTTGGCCATGCACATTTGCGGCGATAGAAATAATATAATTAAAAAACATTTTTGGTATAGAATTATAGCTCAGTATTTGTAATATTTATTTGCTACAATATTTTTGGCTTATCTTTATCAAGGGTGCCAATCATTTTGGACCTGACTGTATACTATGGAGGCCTTCCACAATCTCCATTTCGTTTGATTCCTGAGCTACTACATTCACTCTGATGTACATTCATGTAGTCAGCTGTTAAATATACTGTAAGGACCATTGGTCCTATTATTATTACACTAGAAAGACAGCAACATAACGCAACTTCTCAGGTCAAAGTATTCCTTCTGTTCAAACACAACGCATCAGCTGAGTGGGAAGGACTCCACGAAGATACTCACAATGACCGATTGCGCCAGTACAGGGATATACACTCTGAGGTATACTCTTTTGTTTTGTTCTTAGCATTTGACTTATCAGACTCTAGCTTTGAAATGAATTTCATCTGCTCTTCAAGGACTTCTGTGGAAAACCGTGTAGGAACAAAAAATGGAAACCTACTTTCTAAGAAGAAACATTCCATCAATAGAATTCCTCCAACAGGAAGTAGAGTAACATTCTATAGGAAAATATTTCAAATTAACCTTGGTCTTTGAGAGGAAATATCTCCTTTCTTCATTCTTTCTGAAACAACATTGTGAGAATTAAAATGATGTTCCACTTCTCATTACTAAGAAGACATGTAACTCAAGGAGAAACACTTAATTGACAGGCTGACACGGTACCATGCATCGGAAGTGAGTCACCAGCCTCAAGGTGGCTTTTGTCATATGTATTAACATGTCTGATGTGATTGAAATGTTCTCTCCTTTCTTACACAATAAGTAATGGGTTTATTAAAATACAAACTAAAGTGGAGATGTCATCCCCAAACAGGGCCTTCGAGCCAGCGACCAGCCCTCCGCTAAATACATTAGATATGAAATCAAATCAACAATGAAAATATGAGGGTAGATCAGGAGACTATTAACAATGTGTAAGGGCCGACGCCGGACAGGAGAAGCAGGTACGGACATTTATTCGGGAACAGACAAGGAAACAAGACAGGAACAGCGTCGGAACCCGGGTAACACGGACATGAGACAATTAATCCCGAAGCAGGGAACAGAGCTTGGGAACAGACAGGTATAGGGAAGGTAATGACACAAGTAATTGATTCCACATGAGTCTAATGATTGCTGATGCGCGTGACAGGGGGAAGGCAGGTGTGCGTACTGATGGTGGCTTGAGTGCGTAATGCTGGGGATCCTGGAGCCCTCGAGCACCAGAGGGAGGAAGAGCGGGAGCAGGCGTGACAAAATGCCTTTATTTCTAGATGGAGGACTATGATGAAGGTAAGTGGAAAGGGTTGAATACTAACTTTTTTCCAGGCAGTTTTCTGCACCTTTGATTTAGCTTAGGCACTGGCACCAAACTATGAAATATGCACATCTGAAATTGTAATTGGCCATGGCGCCTGCCAAGCTTTTGTTAGGAACAATCCCAACAGGCTACAAACTACAAATTGCTACAGCCCTTGTTTATCACCGATCCCTCCACTTACTGTACTACCCTGCAGGGGTAGTAGGTGAATTTATGACATCTGTGAGAGAGGTTTGAGTGAGCGAGGCAAAGCAGGTGTTGCATTTAATCACTCCTGAAAGAGATGGGATCGATCCCATCTGATCCATCTGCCAAAACAAGACAGAATGTGCCAACAGGCAAAGGAGGTGACAGCCTAAATGATAGCACAAATATGATTAGAAATACGTGGATACCCTATTTTTCCAGATGTGTGCCTAAAGTAACAGTTAATGCGTATAACCATAGCATGAGAAAAAGCACCGTCATTCGAATGTGTTATCGTAACTCGTTGCTGCAACAGCCTCCTACTGAAGCTAGAAGAGCTGTAGGACGAAGAGACTTAGAGACTTTGAGGAAACTGTTTGCTATAGGAGATAAGCTCTTCCTCACACAAAGCTGCCGCCCGTATGCTAAAGTGACATAACTCAGAACTGAAAAACATTTTTCCTGGCTGAAAGGGAATTGTTTAGATTTCTACCAGTTTCTCTCTCAGAAATATTCAAATACACAAATAACAAGAAAACATTTGGTACTCAAGCTTTGCCATCTTGGCTGCACATTCAGTTCAGATATTTCAGAAATATTGAACGTGTACAAAATGTCCTCATGCAATATATATAAAATACCAGTCAAAAGTTTGGACACACCTACTCATTCAAGGGTTTTTCTTTATTTGGGCTATTTTCTACTTTGTAGAATAATAGTGAAGACATCAAAACTATAAAATAACACTTATGGAATCATGTAGTAACCAAAAAACTGTTAAACAAATGAAAATATATTTTATAATTGAGGTTCTTCAAAGTAGCCACTCTTTGCCTTGACAGCTTTGCACACTCTTGGCATTCTCTCAACAAGCGTCATGAGGAAGTCAATTAACAGGTGTACCTTGTTAAACGTGAATTTGTGGAATTTCTTTCTTAATGCGTTTGAGTCAATCAGTTGTAGGGGGGTAGAAGATAGCCCTATTTGGTCAAAGACCAAGTCCATATTATGGCAAGAACAGCTCAAATAAGCAAAGAGAAACAACAGTCCATCATTACTTTAAGACATGTTGGTCAGTCAATGTGGAAAAAGTCAAGAACTTTGAATGTTTCTTCAAGTGCAGTTGCAAAAACCATCAAGCAGTATGATGAAACTGGCTCTCATGAGGACCGTCACAGGAAAGGAAGACCCAGAGTTACTTCTGCTGCAGAGGATAAGTTCATTAGAGTTACCAGCCTCAGAAATTGCAGCCCAAATAAATATTTCATAGAGTTCAAGTAACAGACACATCTCAATATCAACTGCTAAGAGGAGACTGTGTGAATCAGGCCTTCATGGTCGAATTGCAATGGACATTAGACTGGTGGAAATTTGTCCTTTTTGGTTTGAAAAATGTGAGATTTTTGGTTCCTACCGCCTTGTGTGGGTGAACGGATGATCTCCGCATGTGTATTTCTCACCATAACGCATGGAGAAGGAGGTGTTGTGTTGTGGGGGTGCTTTGCTGGTTACACTGTATTTGATTTATATAGAATTCAAGGCACACTTAACCAGCATGGCTACCACAGCATTCTGCAGCGATACGCCATCCCTCTGGTTTGGGCATATAGGAACTATCATTGTTTTTCAACAGGACAATGATCCAACACACCTACAGGCTGTAGGCTATTTCACCAAGAAGGATGGATTGAGTGATGGATTGCTGCATATGATAACCTTGCCTCCACAATCCCTAGACCTCAACCAAATTGAGATGGCTTGGGATGAGTCGGACCACAGAGTGAAGGAAAAGCAGCCAACAAGTGCTCAGCATATGTGAGAACTCCTTCAAGACTGTTGGAAAAGCATTCCAGGTTAAGCTGGTTGAGAGAATGCCAAGAGTGTGCAGCGGTGTCATCAAGGCAAAGGGTGGCTATTTGCAGAATCTCAAATATAAAATACATTTTTTGGTTATTACATGATTTTGGTTACCATATGTGTTATTTCACATTTTTGATGTGTTCACTATTATTCTACAATGTAGAAAATAGTAAGAATAAAGAAAAACCCTTGAAGGAGTAGGTGTTCTAAAACTTTTGACCGGTAGGGTATATATATATATATATATATATATATATATATATATATATATATATATATATATACATACAGTATATATTCAATAATTATATTCAATAGCAATACAATGATCATTCTTCATCAGCCGCAGCATATTACTGTGGGTTGAAACTGTGTATAAAGTTCAGCCTTCACCATTCATCTCTCATGCAGAGATCTTCTGAATAAGGAACATGCAGACACCAGACACCCTTTTCAAGTATAGGGAATACAAGCTTATCCTCTTCACTTCTGAGAAGTTTTCGGTTTCTAAGAAGTGGTGATAACCAAAGCAATTCATTTTGCTCTTTTAACTTGTTAAGAATTTATGAACAGAAGAGTGAGCTAAAATAGAAAATACAATATAAGCAAGTATGTTTCACAATGAAAAATATACAGAAATTCAACTTGCTTTTGAAAAGTAATTCATGATTATATTTCATCATGATGATAGTTCTCAGTTCTGATGGGTTAAGACCAACCCGTAGTAATTTGAACATTCTGTGGATATGAAGCACTTTTAAAGCTAGAATCTGCAGTTGCAAAATCTATTTTTGGACTTATAAATGAATGATATAAATGAATGACATACCTATTGATTCTTGAGGAATACTGTATAACTTACAAATGCCTCGTGAGCTTAGTTTAACTGTCATAACCCATCAGAACCCAAAATATTGTATAAGCTTGTTTTACTCCAATGATTGTAAACAACGTAAATGTAAACAAACACTGTATAGCCAAAAAACATGGTTAAAACTATAATTTTGATATAATGGATGGCCAGTCCTTTCATCAGCTCAGTCTATGATTTTGAAAGTGATTACATTTCTCTATGTCCATCCTTCAGTTTTTTACTAAAACAGAGACAGGGATGGGCTTTGTTATTGTTTCAACTGCAGATTCTAGCTTTAATTGAGCAACACTGTCAACACAATTAATAAGATGTTAAAACACATGCTGTTCTTTTAATGAATAAAAGTAATCAAACTGATATGGGAAAATAATATATTATATGCCATTTAGCAGTCGCTTTAATCCAAAGTGACTTATATGCATGCATACATTTTATGTAGGGATGTTCCCAGGAATCAAACCCACTATCCTGACATTTGGAAGGGCCATACTCTACCAACTGAGCTACAGAGGACGATGGAAGGTACAGAAAGCGTGAGGAGGCTTGACAGGTGGTTATATGAATGAATCTCAACACAAAGTCCCTCCTATGAAAGAGAGGTAGGACTCCAAGGCTGGTAGGGAGAGGAAGCTAAACTCTCGACAGAGAGAATGGCTTAACACCCCATGGTTAGCAGAGGATGATAATGTTTGCGCAATCTATTGGATACCGGGAACGATCCGTTGGAGATCACTTGGCCTTGGCTCCCCACAGATGCCGGTAAAGAGGGTGTTGGTCAGCTATAGGCTAGTGGCACACAAACACCTTTGTCTCCCGAGGGCAATTTGGCAAGCTAACACTTGCTGACGGTCTTAGGAAACATGAGCAAGAGGAAGATAAGCAGCTCCAGGAGCTGAAAGCAGCAGAGAGGAGATGTCTGTCTGGAAACTCCACTCTCCATTTCTGATGCCTCAGCCTTGGACATATCTTAAGCTGTTAGAAAAGTTTCAATGTGTTCAGGAGAGAGAGAGACGTGTTATAGCCTGACAAGCAGGTGACAATGTATGGCTCAGTTATCACTATAAAGAGTCTGTGGTTGGTTTCTTACCTCCAGAGTGAGATGGGGGACCACACAGCAGCACCACCCCCTGTCCCTCGCGAACTGACACCGAGCTTCTTCTGTGGGTCTTGAAGTTTTCCATGTCTGAAAAATAATAGGCATTATGTAATACTCCCTGCTGGATTGTGGCCCGACAAATCTTTGATAGTGTGCAAGACAAAACAAACAAAAACAACATGTTTGTGCAGAGCAAGAAAACAGAACACACACATTTGAGAAATCAAAAGAAAAGAGAGAATAACTTTGGGTCAAATTGAACAATCTCAGGTGTGCTGCAACTGTGCTGCACATCTAACATCTAACTCAAAAAAGTAAACATTGGTCAGAAAGGAAAGTAGTGAGAAGTACACCTGCTCGTCGGACATCTCATTTGGTGGAGGAGGAACAATGGGCTGGGGCTGTTTTTCATGGTTCGGGCTAGGCCTCAGACTATTATTCTTCCTCCATCAAACTTTACAGTTAGCACTATGTATTGGGGCAGGTAGCGTTCTCCTGGAATCCGCCAAACCCAATGTGTTTCATGAAGCTCCCAATGAACAGTTATTGTGCTGACATTGCTGCTAGAGGCAGTGAGTGTTGTAACCGAGGACAGATGATTTTTACGCACTACGAGCTTCAGCGGTCCCATTCTGTGAGTTTGTGTGGCCTACCACTTCGTGGCTGGGCAGTTGCTGCTCCTAGACGTTTCCACTTCACAATAACAGAACTTACAGTTGACCGTTCAGCTCTAACAGGAGAAAAATTTGACGAACTGACTTGTTGGAAAGGTGGCATCCTATGACTGTGTCATGTTGAAAGTCATTGAGCTCTTCAGTATAGGCCATTCTACTGACAAAGTTTGTCTATTGAGATTGCATGGCTGTGTGCTCGATTTCATACACCCATTAGCAACAGTTGTGGCTGAAATATCTGAATCCACTCATTTGAAGGGGTGTCCACAAACTTTTGGTAATGTAGTGTATATTTAGCTGGAGATGAATAGTCATGATGGAAATCCCTGTGAGCCTTGCCGTGTGCTGTACGTATACACATTTGGGGGTGGTAAACAGCCTTAAGCTCTGCCTCAGGCTAAATCCCCCTGTGACTGAGTGTTTACTGAGGGATCCCAAGCCTCAATATGAGAAAAATGTCACACACAGTTGCATCATTAGCTTCAGCCCGGATGTTTTGATGGTCCAATAAAAATAATACTAATAAAAATAGTTAAAAAATTCAAAAATCATGTTAAACACCATTATCGCACACAGAGTGAGTCCATGCAACTTACACTGCCTGCTTTCCACATTTTGTTACTTAACAGTCTTATTCTAAATTTGATAAAATAGCTATTTTTTCTTCAGCAATCTACACACAATACCCCATCATTGCAAAGCAAACACAGAATACATTTTTTTTTTTTAAGATAAAACACTGAAATGTCACATTTACATACAGTTGATTTCGGAAGATTACATACACCTTCGCCAAATACATTTAAACTCAATTTTTCACAATTCCTGACATCTAATTCAAGAAAAAATTCCCTGTCTTAGGTCAGTTAGGATCACCACTTTATTTTAAGAATGTGAAATGTCAGAATAATAGTAAAGATAATTATTCATTGCCTTTAAATTGTTTAACTTGGGTCAAACGTTTCAGGTAGCCTTCCACAAGCTTCACACAATAGGTTGGGTGAATTTTGGCCCAATCCTCCTGACAGAGCTGGTGTAACTGAGTCAGGTTTGTAGGCCTCCTTGCTCGTACACGCTTTTTCAGTTCTGCCCACTAATTTTCTATAGGATTGAGGTCAGGGCTTTGTGATGGCCACTCCAATACCTTGACATTGTTGTCCTTAAGCCATTTTGCCACAACTTTGGAAGTATGCTTGGGGTCATTGCTCATTTGGAAGACCCTTTTGCGACCAAGCTTTAACTTCCTGACTGATGTCCACATAAGTTTCCTCCTCATGATGCCATCTATTTTGTGAAGCGCACCAGTCCCTCCTGCAGCAAAGAACCCCCACAGCATGATGCTGCCATCCCCTGTGCTTCACGGTTGGGATGGTGTTCTTCGGCTTGCAAGCATCCCCCTTTTTCCTCCAAACATAATGATGGTCATTATGGCCAAACAGTTCTATTTTTGTTTCATCAGACCAGAGGGCATTTCTCCAAAAAGTACAATCTTTGTCCACATGTGCAGTTGCAAACCGTAGTCTGGCTTTTTTATGGCGGTTTTGGAGCAGTGGCTTCTTCCTTGCTGAGCGGCCTTTCAGATTATGTCAATATAGGACTCATTTTACTGTGGATTACAACATCTTCACAAGGTCTTTTGCTGTTGTTCTGGGATTGATTTGCACTTTTCACACCAAAGTACGATCATATCTAGGAGACAGAAAGCGTCTCCTTCCTGAGCGGTATAACGGCTGCGTAGTCCCATGGTGTTTATACTTGCGTACTATTTTTTGTGCAGATGAACGTTAGGCGTTTGGAAATTGCTCCTAAGGATGAACCAGACTTGTGGAGATTTTTTCTGAGGTCTTGGCTTATTTATTTATATTTTACCATGATGTCAAGCAAAGAGGCATAGAGTTTGAAGGTAAGCCTTGAAATACATCCACAGCTACACCTCCAATTGACTCAAATGATGTCAATTAGCCTATCAGAAGCTTTTAAAGCCATGACATCATTTTCTGGAATTTTCCAGCTGTTTAAAGGCACAGTCAACTTAGTGTATGTACACTTCTGACCCACTGGAATTGTGATTCTGTGAATTATAAGTGAAATAATCTGTCTGTAAATAATTGTTGAAATTACACAATTACTTGTGTCCTGCACAAAGTAGATGTCCTAACCGACTTGTCAAAACTATAGTTTGTTAACAGTGGTTGAAAAACGAGTTTTAATGACTCCAACCTAAGTGTATGTAAACTTCCGACTTTAACTGTAAGTATTCAGAAGCTTTACTCAGTAATTTGTTGAAGCACCTTTGGCAGTGATTACAGCATCGAGTCTACTTAGGTATGACACTACACGCTTGGAGCACTTTTCTTTGGGGAGTTTTTCCCATTCTTCTCTGCAGATGCCCTCAATCGTCACTTCACAGCTATTTTCAGGTCTCTCAGAAATGTTTGATCGGGTTCAAGTCCGGGCTATGGCTGGACCACTCAAGGTCTTTCAGAGACTTTTCCCGAAGCCACTCCTGCATTGTCTTGCCTGTGTGCTTAGTGTCATTGTCCTGTTGGAAGGTGAACATTCGCTCCAGTCTGAGGTCCTGAGTGCTCTGGAGCAGGTTCTCGTCAAGGATCTCTCTGTACTTTGCTCTGTTCATCTTTCCCTCGATCCTGACTAGTCTCCCAGCCCCTGATGCTGAAAAACATCTCCACAGCATTATGCTGCCACCAACATGCTTCACCGTAGGGATGGTACCAGGTTTCCTTCAGATGTGATGCTTGGCATTCAGGCCAAAGAGTTCAATCTTAGTTTCATCAGGCCAGATAATCTTGTTTTTTGGCAAACTCCAAGCGGGCTGTCATGTGCCTTTTTACTCAGGAATGGCTTCCATCTGGCAACTCTACCATGAAGGCGTCATTGGTGGAGTGTTGCAGAGATGGTTGTCCTTCTGGAAGGTTCTCCCATCTCCACAGAGGAATTCTAGAGGTCTGTCAGAGTGACCATTGGGTTCTTGGTCACCCCCCTGACCAAGATCCTTCTCCCCCGATTGCACAATTTGACCGGACGGCCAGCTCTAGGAAGAGTCTTGGTGATTCCAAACTTCTTTCAATTAATAATGATGGAGGCCACTGTGTTCTTGGAAACCTTCAATGCTACAGAAATGTTTTGGTAACCTTCCCCAGATCTGTGCCTCGACACAATCCTGTTTTGGAGCTCAACGGACAATTCCTTCGGTCTCATGGCTTGGTTTTTGCTCTGACATGCACTGTCATCTGTGGGACCTTATATAGACAGGTGTATGCCATTCCAAATCATGTCCAATCAATTGAATTTACAACAGATGGACTCCATTCAAGTTGTAGAAACATCTCAAGGATGATCAATAGAAACAGGACGCACATGAGCTGAAATTCTAGTCAAATAGCAAAGGGTCTGAATTTTTATATACATTAGCAAAAAATATATAAAAACAGTTTTTGCTTTGTCATTATGGTGTATTGTGTGTACATTGCCGAATAATTTATTTTATTTAATCGATTTTAGAATACGGCCGTAAAGTAACAAAGTGTGAAAAAAGTCAAGGGGTCTGAATACTTTCCGAAGGCACTGTATATACAGTACCAGTCAAAAGTTTGGACACATCTACTCATTCCAGAGTTTTTCTTTATTTTACTATTTTCTACATTGTAGAATAATAGTGATGACATCAGAACGATAAAATAACACATATGGAATCATGTAGCAACCAAAAAAGTGTTAAACAAATCAAAATATATTTTATATTTGAGACACTTCAAAGTAGCCACCCTTAGCCTTGATGACAGCTTTGCACACTCTTGGCATTCTCTCAACTAGGTTCATTAGGTGGAAGCTGGAAGCTAATTTACGGAAATGATTTATTTCTTAATGCGTTTGAGCCAATCAGTTGTGCTGTGACATGGTAGGGGTTTCACACAGAAGATAGCTCTATTTGGTAAAAGACCAAGTCCATATTATGGCAAGAACAGCTAAAATAAGCAATGAGAAACAACAGTCCATCATTACTTTAAGACATGAAGGTCAGTCAATATGGAACATTCCAAGAACTTTGAAACTTTCTTCAAGTGCAGTTGCCATAATGCGCTATGTTGAGTACCGCCACAGGAAAGGAAGACCCAGAGTTATCTCTGCTGCAGAGGATAAGTTCATTACAGTTACCAGCCTCAGAAATTGCAGCCCAAATAAATCCTTCACAGAGTTATGACTGACAAATATCAACATTAACAAGGAGACTGTGTGAATCAAGCCTTAATGGTCGAATTGCGGCAAGGACCACAATAAGTAGAGACTTGCTTGGACCAAGAAAATGAGCAATGGACATTAGACCGGTGGAAATCTGTACTTTGGTCTTTGTGAGACACAAAGTAGGTGAACGGATGATCTCCACATGTGTGGTTCCCACCGTGAAGCATGGAGGAGTAGGTGTGATGGTGTGGTGGTGCTTTGCTGGTGACACTGTCTGTGACTAATTTAGAATTCAAGGCACACTTAACCAGCATGGCTACCACAGCATTCTGCAGAGATACGCCATGCCATCTGGTTTGCACTAGTATAATTTGTTTTTTAACAGGACATACTTCCAGGTTGTGTAAGAACTATTTAACCAAGAAGGAGAGTGATGGAGTGCTGCTTGAGATGACCTGCCCTCCACAATCACCCGACCTCAACCTAATTGAGATGGTTTGGGATGAGTTGGACCTCAGAGGTAAGGAAAAGCAGACAACAAGTGCTCAGCATATGTGGGAACTCCTTCAAGACTGTTGGAAAAGCATTCTAGGTGAAGCTGTTTGAGAGAATGCCAGGAGTGTGCAAAGCTGTCATCAAGGCAAAGGGTGGCTACTTTGAAGTGTCTAAACTCTCAAATATATTTTGATTTGTTTAACACTTTTTTGATTATATATATATATATTGTATTTGGTCAAGATTTCACAACGCAGTGGACCGCTCACGTCCCTTGACCTCTCCCCCAGACCTACAGCACCGTTTAGATGTCAATGCCATCACTCAGCAAAACGCCTGTCACTCAGTCAGAGTCTGCAGAGCAAATATGGATACTCTGAACTTCTTCCAAAAGAGAGGCAGAAAAAGCGAGCAGGTTGAGCATGAGCAGGCAGCAGTGATTGAGAGTGCAGAACTGCCATAAAGTCAAAGTGCAATCACAGCAGCAGCAGGTTTAGCCACAGGTTTGTGCAGGGAAGGTGGTAGCTAATGCTAATAACCTAGTGTTAGCGCTCAGCCTCCTTTAGTTATTGGGTGTCAGACAGAGTTAGCGAAATGCTTGTTCTGAGACTGAAGAGATGAGAGAACACTTTTCTGACTGAAGTAGAGCCCCCCTGTGGACGGAAGCTGAACTTTACTACAACTAGATATTTAACCCTGTTTAAAATGAACAATGTTGAGGTGGTAGAATTGAAAAAATGAAATTAATCATAGAGGTCTTATTCCATTCTACAGGTAAACATGCTTGTCTCATGTCTGTTATTTCCATATACAGTAGTCTAAGCAACTATTTGTAAAAAACTGCCAATTATTTTCTTTATTCAGGGTAGCCCAATTGAGACCACATCTCATTTGCAATGGTGCCCTGATGACAAAAATTCCATCAACACAACAACAAAAAGATAAAAACTACAAGACAGCTATAAATATATAACTTCAGGTTATTACAACAAGTTATAACAATGAATTGAAACAATTGGACACTTCAGTGAACTAATTTAACAACAGAGTTTTAAACTGCCCTATTGACACCAGGAAATCCAGGTGTAATTTGTTTTGTAAGGCATTCCATAACTGTGGTGCGTTAAGACTGAAAGCGGATTTACCAAATGTTGTGGAGACAAGCGGGACCTCGAGAGTTACCTAACCCTGCAAACAGGTTTGGTTTCTCATATATGTATATTTCAACAGGGAAGTGAGGTATATTGGACACTTGTGGAGCAGAGCTTTGTCAACAAGATGGGAGTAATGAAGTGATCGACAGGATCTACTTCATTGTGCTTTTATTTGTTTTACTCTTTTTAATCACTTAACTACACACTTTTTATTGTTGTTGCGTTGTCGAGAGGCGAACCTGCAAATTATCATTTCATTGCACTGTGTACTCTTTTTAGATCATGTGTATATGACAAATAAACTAACTTGGACTTGAACTTAGAAGGGAAGCGGGTCATTCCATGAGCATGAGAAAACCGCTATACACAAAGTGTAACGATCGTCGTTGGAATAAGGTGAGGACCAAAGCTCAGCCGTGGTATGTGTTCATGATGATATTTATTTAAACTCAGAACACTAAACAAAAGAGAAAGAAACGAAAGTGAAACAGTTCTGTAAGGTGCAAAACACACTAGAAAACACACTAGAAAATAACCACCCACGAAACACACTAGACAGAAAATAAACACCCACGAAACACAAGTGGGAAAGGGCTACCTAAGTATGATTCTCAATCAGAGACAACTAACGACACCTGCCTCTGATTGAGAACCATACCAGGCCAAACGCAAAAACACAACATAGAAAACGGAACATAGACAACCCACCCAACTCATGCCCTGACCATACTAAAACAAAGACATAACAAAGGAACTAAGGTCCGAACGTGACACAAAGCTACGACGGTGTCTTGGAAGAGAGACACGTGATCCTATACAAATGTACGCCAGGTTTGAAATTATTATGTTACATAGTCAAATATTATATCTGTTTGGGCTTCTTGCAGTCAATTTCTTGCGGACCACCAGTTGGGGAACCCTGCAGTAAACATTGTTCAATCAATTGAACACTCTACACAAACAACCATTTGATTAGCACTCCTCCTATTACGTCTTGGATATTTAATAGGGTATCAAACAGCATATACAACACGGTGCAACCATACAAGAATCACTACCACAAGATTATTACAGTTATCCACACTAGATTACAATCATTGTTGCACGGCTCAGCCTGCCGAGAAAGAAATATCACAGCTGAGGCAGACGGAAAAATAACTTTCATCATGTAATTTCACTCCTGAAATTATGAAGTCGTAGTCTCGGGAACATCAAGAAGGCGATATTAGACCCAAAATGTTAAGGATGAAATCAACAAGGCCCAAATAAATAGGGCCTCCAAAAACAAAGGAGGACTCCAGTATGCAGAAGGTATTTTGCTTAGCCTAAGTCACACATGAAGGATTTTAATGGCTCCAGTGGTTATCAGGTTTCGATTGTGTTTTATTCATCACTCTCACTACCGCAAACATTACAAAGCAATTCAAAAATGGCTTAGAAACTAAAATTACCTTTTTATTGAAACTAATTTATGTTTGACAATTGATGGAAAACAATAGCAGGTCGCAACAGACTCCTGCAATTTCCCTCGACCATTGTTGCCCCGCGGATCTGGGTAAAGGTAATTCGGAAAGCAAAGAGCAGTCTTCATGGATGAGTGTGCAGAGGGTCTCGGGTGGGACCTGGATAAATATGGGAACTGCAATCGGGAACTTCTCAATTCCTTTCAAGAGGCTGTGAGCAGTGATTCGATTTGGAATAATGCCATACCTACCACAGACATGAAAGGGGCAGTTACGCAAAACTGTGTTTGGGAGGGAAAAAAAGCTGCACAGACTGATGCTGTAGATATCGCACAAAGACAAAACAGCAGCAGTCGAGTTTGTGGACAAATTACCCTGATTTTTCTCTTCTCCCTGTGATATTTCCCGAACACTACTGAATGTTCCATTTTGTTTATTTGTATTGACACTGTTTAAAGTGGGGACAGTATGAATTTAACCAGTGGCAATTTACTACAAGTGAAACCTGTCTCCACACAAATGGGCCAAGTTAGAAAGAATTTGACCGTTGGGGACACAGACAGCGATAAGAAGGACATTCATACTGTATCTTTCTACCACAGGGAACGACGAGACATTTATTTGATAACGGGTGATATCGCAGATTTAAGAGCACCTATTGTTCAAATTGGATGAAT
Organism: Oncorhynchus clarkii lewisi; assembly: GCF_045791955.1. Lineage (NCBI taxonomy): Eukaryota > Metazoa > Chordata > Actinopteri > Salmoniformes > Salmonidae > Oncorhynchus > Oncorhynchus clarkii. The sequence goes on from NC_092153.1 coordinate 42,531,189, forward strand.
TAACCTTAATTAACCTTGCTCTGTAATATGCTCCATATTGTCATGTGACCTCGAGCAGCGATGCAGGAATGAAAGCTCTCTTTCCAGGGCGACTCAATGGAAAAGTCTTGAGCGTCTCTCTCTGCAACCAACCCAACCTGCTTTGAAACTATATTGCTGATTAGTTCTGCTCCAGGAGCAGATTTAAATGTAAAATTACTGGGCTCACTGATTTATGAAGAGGACTATAAGGTCAGCTAATATATGTCATACTGACTATGGGACAAGTCTATTAGGAGGCAGGCTGTAATTATTTCTTAAAACATAAATCTCCTCTGAACCCATACAAGAACACACTTTTGCTAATAGCTATTTGAGACTCTTAAGCTCTATTAAGAAAATATATTCCTTGCAACTTTTCACAGATTAATATGAGATTTGGCAATTTGGAGTCAATTATATGCATCTACCTCCGCAATTGAACTGATGAAAAAAAAAGGAATGAATGAATCTCATATTTTCTTTCTCAATGCAAAAAGATAAATGCATTTTGTTGATACCATACCATTAAAATGGTAGACCATTAAACTGCACACTGGTAGAAAATCAGTACAACGTTTATCCCATTTTGGAATCATTTCGGTTGAATACATTCATTTCTGAACACATTCTACAACCTCCAAAACGGTTTCATATGCTATGGCAGTTTAAAGTGTTTCTACATTTCAACTATAGACAGTATTACTGGTAAAAGAGAATGTGATCTCTGGACTGACTGGGCTTAATTGTCTGCAAGTGAACTCTCCATTTGGGAAGTCTAGACTGCTTGACTTTTCTCTATCAAAACACAAATTTAATGAATGACTTGCCGATGTCCCGTGCATGTGGGCCCATGGAGGTAATTTTGTGTCTATATTGGTCCAATCTTGCTACCGGGGGATTGGTAACAAAAGGTTTGGAGTGGCACTGCCGCCCTCTTTCATCTCAACACAGGATGGGGTGCTAGATAAAAGCCACAGAGAGCCTAGGAAATAGAGAGTCTAAGGGAACAAAGTGGACAAAAGCATTGGACATCTAAGGTGCTGAATTAATTTAACAAAGTATCTTTTTGGGCATTATTTGGGATCGAGATAAAAGCCATCGCAGTAAAAAGAAGCAGTACTGGGACCACTTCACTGCAAGTGCAGGAGGCCATTTTTTGATCATCCTGATAAAACACACACACACACACACACACACACACACACACACACACACACACACACACACACACACACACACACACACACACACACACACACACACACACACACACACACACACTCACACACTGTGCCCCCTCCTGTCCTGAAAGCCAAAACAGAGCAAACAAACCGTTGTTGCAAAAAGGGCCTGAAGAGACAAGCAGAAATCCTTAATACAGTATGATACAGGCCATGTCTTAAGAGGAGCCTCTGCAGAGTCGGAGCGGCCAGTGCTGGGGAGGGACTTGACCAAATGCATGCTCCTCTAGGCACACAGCTGTGCTCGTGCTCTTTTTGTTCAAAAGAAAGCATGCCGTCAGCCTTCAAGGGACATTTCAAATAATTCACATCAGTCGCAACAAAAAATTGTATATGTTGGCATTGAACTACTCTTCGCCATGATTTCTTTTGAGAAATACTAAAGGAAATATATAAATAAATACAAAATCAAGTGAGAAACAAATGGCTTTGTAGTATCAAGACTAGTTGTCTTTCGGTTCGATCTAAACATACACACGAGAGTGGAAAAAACAGAAGACACTAGCAATACAATAACGTAGGTCTATGTCCATAATGGAACGAGCTAACTACAATAAATCACAGTTTGAATGTGACTCCTTATCCAATTAGCATCCATTATTTTAAGGGTGGGATGACATTACATACAATGATCCAGATGAACCTGATGATCACATCCCAGCTATATGAGCATTCTAAATGCCAGGACGACTTATCATACTTCAACAAGGCTGTCCAAGCGGAACAATGGGATTCATTACGCAACCAACTCCTGGAGGTACGATTTACTACCGTGATGGGGGCAGAACTAAAGGGACTGAGGGTCGATTTCAATGATGTTCTACTCTAGTACCTATCGCACACCATAAACCACATATTTAAATATGTTTGTCATCATGACTTGATCTTTGGATGTGTTGCTATCAGATATGACATTGTGCTGATGATGATCTGTTTATGTTTGACATGGACCATAGTACTATATCTGTTGTTGCTAGTCTTCTCTACCCCTTCAGTTCAGGAAAGCAATTTTGATCTTTTAAGGCACGTTGGCCACAGTATCTCTATTTGAGGTATAGAGTGAGGTATTCTTTCTCCTCACAGCAGGCTGTGTAGGGGCTATAGCTGGGTCTCCTTGATGGTTGAGATCCTGGGGAGGCTTTTGATGGTTTCCGCATCCTTCCCTTTCCGCTGAACTCAGAAACCGACCCCGGAGGATTTGCAGGGGATTGAAAGTTAGACTCATCTTTGCACGCTTAACTTACTGCACCTGGGTTAACTGGATTTGACATTGCATCATAGAGTAGGTTCAAATGTGCAGTAATGACTGATGTATCTTTTCATTTTGTTCTTATCAAAGAAGAAGCATTCAAAGCCACGAGGTGGAGAAATGGACATGATATCTGATGCAACTGCATACAGTACTGTACAGATACAGTACCTGCATTCTATTAAGGAAAAAGTTGAAATAGCTGGTAGATATTTACCCTTCATTAACTCAGCTTACTGTGCTCTCTCTATACACATTATCACAACAGCTGGAGAGTAATGTTTAGGAATTATTCACGCTTAAATGAGGGATTCATGTACTGTATATCCTCCGGGGCTTGTGGTCTGCTCTTGTGACTTACTGGGATTTTCACACCATGTTCAGTAAATCTAGGATTCTCAAATCTCTGGATGAACAGGGTTCGTAAAAATCTAGAGCCCAGAGGAAAAAAAGGGAAATAAAAACAGCAAATCTGCAATTGCACATGTTCTGTGAGAGAAATACATACACGCTCTATGAATGTAGACTAAAAACAACTAAGGATCGTTTTCTGGCAAAATATACACTACCGGTCAAAAGTTTTAGAACACCAACTCATTCAAGGTTTTTCTTTATTTGACTTTTTTCTACATTGTAGAATAATAGTGAAGACATCGAACTATGAAATAACACATACGGAATCATTTAGTAACCAAAAAAGTGTTAAACAAATCAAAATATATTTTGTATTTGAGATTCTTCAAATAGCCACCCTTTGCCTTGATGACAGCTTTGCACACTCTTGGCATTCTCTCAACCAGCTTCACCTGGAATGCTTTTCCAACAGTCTTGAAGGAGTTCCCACATATTATGCTGAGCACTTGTTGGCTGCTTTTCCTTTACTCTGTGGCCCGACTCATCCCAAACCATCTCAATTTGGTTGAGGTCGGGGGATTGTGGAGGCAAGGTCATCATATGCAGCAATCCATCACTCAATCCATCATTCTTGGTGAAATAGCCCTTGCACAGCCTCGGGGTGTGTTTTGCGTCATTGTCCTGTTGAAAACAAATGATAGTCCCACTAAGCTCAAACCAGATGGGATGGCGTATCGCTGCAGAATGAAGTGGTAGCCATGCTGGTTAAGTGTGCCTTGAATTTTTTTTTAAGTGTCACCAGTAAAGCACCCCCACACCATAGCACATCCTCCTCCATGATTCACGGTAGGAAATACACATGCAGAGATAATCCATTCACCCACACCACATCTCACAAAGACATGGCGGTTGGAACCAAAAATCTACAATTTGGACTCCAGACTTAAGGACAGATTTTCACAGGTCTAATGTCCATTGCTCGTGTTTCTTGGCCGAAGCAAGTCTCTTCTTATTATTGGTGTCCTTTAGTAGTGGTTTCTTTGCAGAAATTCAACCATGAAAGCTTGATTCACACAGTCTCCTCTGAACAGTTGATGTTGAGATGTGTCTGTTACTTGAACTCTGTGAAGCATTTATTTGGGCTGCAATTTCTGAGGCTGGTAACTCTAATGAACTAATCCTCTGCAGCAGAGGTAACTCAGGGTCTTCCATTCCTGTGGCGGTCCTCATGAGAGCCAGTTTCATCATAGCACTTGATGGTTTTTGTTACTGCACTTGAAGAAACGTTCAAAGTTCTTGAAATGTCCCATATTGACTGACCTTCATGTCTTAAAGTAATGATGGACTGTTGTTTCTCTTTGCTTATTTGAGCTGTTCTTGTCATAATATGGGCTTGGTATTTTACCAAATAGGGCTATCTTCTGTATACCCCCCCTACCTTGTCACAACACAACTGATTGGCTGAAACGCATTAAGGAGGAAATTAACTTTTAAGAAGGCACATCTGCTACTTGAAATGCATTCCATTTGACTACCTCACAAAGCTGGTTGAGAGAATGCCAATAGTGTGCAAAGCTGTCATCAAGGCAAAGGGTGGCTATTTCAAGAATAGAATTTTAACTCTTTTGAGTTATTTAACACTTTTTTGATTACTACATGATTCCATATGTGTTATTTATAGTTTTGATGTCTTCACCATTATTCTACAATGTAGAAAATAGTAAAAATAAAAACCCTTGAATGTGTAGGTGTTTTAAAACTTTTTACCGGTAGTGTATATAAAAGTGTCTGTACTAAACATACTTTTAATCCGGACCCACATTTCCATTTCCATTGCCAACAAATACCTTTTCTACAACAAATTATTGGTCAGTTTTCAGTCTAACACTATAGTCAAAATTGAATACACTGTTTCACAATGTATCACATTCAAAGCATGGCCTTTGAAATTGTTTCCACGTAACAACTGAACTCTGTGACTCAGACACATTGGATATACAAGCTATTCATCAGTATGAATTATGGTGTACATCTTTTACATAATCACTGATAATGAATCAATAGAAATACTTATCAAGGCCAGACGGTATTGAGTGAGAGACTGGCCCTCTATTCATCAGTTAGCCATGCCTCAGCCAGCAGACAGGACCTACTCCTCACCGGCAGCACCATCATCCATCAAAAGTTCCGAGAGGGAAGGGTAACGCCAAATTATTTGGAGCACTGCCACTCTCATGGGGGTAACCTTGACGGTCCAGTAGAATATCTAGAGGAACATAACTTTTTCCAACTGAAGAATATGTACCTATTGAAACTTTACACTTTGCACTCTTAGAAAAAATGGTTCCAAAAGGGACTTCGGCTGTCCCCATAGGATAACCTGTTTTGGTTCCAGGCAGAACCCTTTTTGGTTCTATGTAGAACATTTTTGGGTTTCATGTAGAACCCTCGGTAGAAAGGGTTCTACATGGAACCCAAATGGGTTCTACCTGGAACCAAAAAGGGTTCTTCAAAAGATTTTCCTATGGGGACAGCCAAAGAACCATTTCAGGTTCTAGATAGCACCTTTTTCTCTAAGAGTGTAGGAAGCAGAGTGCTGATTGTTGTCCATACTGAAATTCAGACCATACCATCGAGTATTACTAGTAGACCAAAAAATATATCCAAACATGACTGACAAATCACTGACAAGTAATCAGATGCAGTTGGTTTAAGATATTCCTAGATATTTCTGATAAGAAAGTCCAACAAAGTGCCATTATTATGCACTTTGAGATTATTCTTGTATAATGAAAAGCACTTTACAAATGTAATAAACTATTATGAATTATTATCTTTCATTTTAGACAGCTCTTCCCCTGTGCTCAATGTCACTTCAAGTTCATAGACATGGAAATGAGCAGATGGAAAACTAGCCATTGGTTTAAAGTGAGCGAGGCAGGAAGCAACAGTTCCAACATCAGAGGATTTGCATTCACAGAGCAAACAAATTGAACATTACATCAATCAGGGTGAGTATATCCTAAGGGTGTGAAGAAGTTGTGAGGAATAAATGATACATCCCATGAATATTAAGAGATAAGATGAATTCTGAATATTAACACCAGAATGAAATAAACATGATAGTTGTTGTGCAAAATGGAAAAGGATTGATACAGTGTTGAAAGGGACTGGATGAGATAAACATGATAGTTGTTGTACAAAATGGAAAAGGATTGATACAGTGTTGAAAGGGGCTGGATGCGATAAACATGACAGTTGTTGAACAAAATGGGAAAGGATTGATACAGTGTTGAAAGGGGCTGGATGAGATAAACATGACAGTTGTTGTACAAAATGGAAAAGGATTGATACAGTGTTGAAAGGGGCTGGATGAGATAAACATGACAGTTGTTGTACAAAATGGAAAAGGATTGATACAGTGTTGAAAGGGGCTGGATGAGATAAACATGACAGTTGTTGTACAAAATGGAAAAGGATTGATACAGTGTTGAAAGGGGCTGGATGAGATAAACATGACAGTTGTTGTACAAAATGGAAAAGGATTGATACAGTGTTGAAAGGGGCTGGATGAGATAAAGATGAGTTACAGTGGTTGAAAGATTGTCAAAAACCTAAGAAAATAAATCTTCTTATTTAATCATCCTTTGCATTCTTAAACAATTCTTATGTTCAGCCAGTCATTCCTTGATAAACCTAAGGAAATACATTGCAACAATTATGTATTTAAAAAAATATTACAGTACACAAGAAACATGATTAAAACACTATGCATGAGGTTCACGTTCAATGTTGATTTGAAATTATTTTTTAACTTTCTTTACCCAGAACTCAATTACTGAATTAGGAAGCAGAGCTTGTCCTTCAGACAACATCAGTGCGTCCGTAATGACAATGATCCATTTCCTATGGATCTTACTGACAAGGCTTTCAATATCTGTGCAATTAAAGCAATCCAATTCAGGAGGAAAGGCAGAGAAACACATATCTCCTTGAAGTATTTTGATGTTCATTGTTCTTGGTCTCTTTTTTATTATCTCAACTTTGCAAGGTCAAGCTCCAGTGGAATAATCACAGAGCATATTTTAAAACACTAAATAGCCAACTTTCATTACGCTTCTCTGGTAGAAGATGGTATTGATTGAGGCCATTTTTCCATAGAATTCATTTTAAGAGCAATAACATATTCCATTCATTTAATCTGCACATGGACAGAATGTATTTTTGATTGAGCTGAAGCGGGTTCACTGACGTAGCACACGCCACCGCAGCCCCCACACGGGGTGGAACGAGCTGTGGATTTTGTTGTATTACTTCATAAGGGAAAAGATTTGTTTTTACTCATTTCCATGTCGGCTCTTTGCCTGGAAACGCCCTTGTCCGGAGCAAAGGGTCCCGATTTCAAACTCTCCAAAAAAACGGTTTAAAATGTAATAACGGGCAAAAAATGTATATTAACTGAAAAATTATAGGATGTCATTTCTTGGAATTAGCCCTCTGTGACTTGAAAGAATATTTCTCTCAAAACGTTGATTCCTAAAATATGTGTCCAGAGATTTGGTTGACTTAATCAGGAATGGGCAGGGTCAGCTATACCACAAGGACCCCTTATTCATGTCCTCATTACATGTTCTGCAACAAAACCATTCATGGTCTGTAAAGTTCTCTACTTTTGATAGATTAAAACAAACAATATTGAAATCACCATGGTGACAACCATAGTCTGTCAACTCCATCTGCCTGATAGATTAAGATAGACTATGGTATGAATTCTGGTCCAAATATGTCACATTTAATTAGGTTTTAGAGTTATGAAGCAACTGAGGAAAAACAAAATTGCTACTGTGTACACCACTTGAGTAAAGTGGTATACAATTTTTGTCAACTCCGTAAAACATAAACTCTGTCAGATTTTTCTCTAACGTCAACTCTGTCTGAGTCCTGAAAGATCAGACAGAATGGTTATGTTTTTGTAGGGGATTTTCAATTGAATCATTTTCCATATTTTACAAATGTTGGTACTGAACTTTATTTTATGAGGAAAAAATATGTCTGTTTTGAGTATCTGTTGTCAACTCTGTCACTGGCTCCGTGATGACTAACCCTCTTAAGATATTTGTTTTAGTCCATTTTCTGACAAAATATTGTAATCACCGTTCTGCAACATTGAAGTATTTGCTATGCTAGACCTAAGGGATAATGTTTGCTTTATAAATGTTATTTTATGTTCTAAATCTAGAAAAACATGCCAAAATGCTAACAAAATTAGCCCTGGAGAATTTAACAGTACTATAAAAGAAAACAAAGAGAAGTTTGGAGATGTGTATTACATATAATCATTTTTCGAATATTTAGAATTAAACAATCATGGCCTTTAAACACTTGTTGGACAATAAAGGTCCTTCCTCGAACCTTGCGGGGGGCTCCGCGAAACTGCGCTACGCCGCTGACTGTACTGCACCAATTAAGTGGTACGCAAGTTACAGTATAAAAGGACATTCATTTTTACATGTGAATCAACAGAAAACCATTTTCAAGTTCAAGAACACAATACAGTTAACATACAAACAGGTAAGAATTGAACACATGGAAAATGATCGACACAAGATGAATAAGATGTAGAGTATATTGTGCCCAAAGGTATAACAGTGTCAAATCCACCAATTTCCTCACATAACATGATGCCATCCACTGAGGAAAATGAGCTGGCCAATCAGTGGTCTACTCACATGAATATTTGTAATGACCTCTATCCGCCCACACCATTCTGTTGTTGGGGTACGCCCACACCATTTCAATACAGAAAAATGCATTTCACTCATATTAGCAGGTTTCCATCCAATTGGCAACAGATTTTCATGCGCATATTCAAAAATATGCATAAAGAAAATAGGCACATTTTCCCAACAGCAGTGTGTTTCACTAAACTGAATTAATGTGGATAAAAATCAGCGTGTGATGACATAGTCCACACAAAATGTACATTTTTGCTTAAGTTTTCATGTTCCATCGCATTTTCAACTCTACCCATAAGTTTGTCACAAAAGCTGTTGAGTTAAGTAGCAAACGTGCCTATTCTGGTCTTGGCAGGTGTGCTCTAGCCAACAGCAGCTCTCAGATACAGTGAAGGTAGGCTGTATGGATAGGCTAGTCTACAAAATGAGATTATTAGGGAAAAGAGCGAGAATAGTTGTATTTGTCAAACAGTAGTCAAGCATCGATTATCATATCACCAGAATAAGACCCTCAATATTTATTGGAAAGGAGCATCAAGCTCATCACCTTGCACTTTCACCACCCTGTGAAATTCACCACCCCTATTTCATCTGTAGCCTAATAAACTGCATGGTTTCTGAGTCATAGTGAGAGGACCACACTCTATATCATCGCAACTCCAAGTTTACTTTGATTTTATGGTTACTAGATCGATATTTGCGCATCAAGGCTGTTCCACCGCCATTTCTCGCATAATTAATTGTACCGACACAAAAAGATCCCACCATGTCGGCGTTCATAAAATTGTACCGAAACGTCCTGTTTCCATCACAGCTGTCGTTTATTTATTTGTTTATACGGTATGACTTTTACGAGCATAAAAACTATGGTTGGAACATGCTTACTGTAATTAATAATAGGTCAAATTCCATAGTAATTGGGAAACACTGGACAGTTACTTCATGTTTCAGTACTTTCTTCACTGATGTCACGCCCTGGTCTTAGTATTTTGTGTTTTCTTTATTATTTTGGTCAGGCCAGGGTGTGACATGGGTTATTTATGTGGTGTGTTTTGTCTTGGGGTTTTTGTAGGTATTAGGATTGTGGTTAGTGGGGTTGTCTAGAATAGTCTATGGCTGCCTGGAGTGGTTCTCAATCAGAGGCAGGTGTTTATCGTTGTCTCTGATTGGGAACCATATTTAGGCAGCCATATTCTTTGAGTGTTTTGTGGGTGATTGTTCCTGTCTCAGTGTTTGTTTGCACCAGATAAGGCTGGTTAGGTTTTCACGGTTTTGTATTGTTCGTGTTTATCTTTTATTAAAGATGTATCGAAATAACCACGCTGCATTTTGGTCCGATCCCTGCTACACCTCCTCTTCTGAGGAAGCGGAAGAAGAAAACCTTAACTGATTTTACAGTAGAATCTTCTCTAAAACATTGCTGATCATTGGGGATGACAACATGTGGCTATAGACATCGGGTACTGTCGTCACAATGTTGACATGAAGCTGAGAGCCATATAGACGTTATCTCTCATCTCTACTCTAACAAATTGTAGGATACACTCTAATAATATCAGCTGCCCTTAAAATGATTCTCTTCCACCCCCACCATTCAGTCATCATGTGGAGTAAATGAATCTTTACCAAGAGTAATAAAGAAGATGCATGCTTTAATATGTGACAACAACCCAAGACTGGTAAGGTCAGGCCCTGGCAATTGATGGAACTGTCACTGTATTGCCCTATAGTGACAGTGGAGTTCCCTTACGAAATCGAATTGTTCCTGCTCAGGGGTTAGACTGGGCTCAACCAAGGGACAAAACAAATAGCGTGTGAGGGATGGAGCGGCCTTGTTCCCAACGTGGGGCATCAAAATTCAATCTGAAGAAGCCATCACTCACTTCACTGCCAATGTCGTCATTTAAGGATGTCCAATAACTGGAGGAGCAGCAGGGAGTATTGAGTTCGTAGTTTATAGGGAAAGGGCTAAATGGAAACCACAGGCTCTTCATCTTATTCACAATCTTGATCTTATTCTACTCACGTCTCAGTTATAATGTCTAAAGTTTCCACAATTTAAAAAAAAAAAATCTTATTCTACAATAACGATTATTTTCACATGCTGAGACAAGATGATTTCTATTCGGTTTTATACTTACGGTGACATTACTTTTGCTCAATATGCTTTAACTGAACATCTTGGAGAGTCTGTCATGTGTTATAAGAACAGTATGTGGTAGTGTAGGCATTTATTGCTACTTATTTTGAGTAACAGCCAAGCCTGGGGAAAGTGATGGAGAGTTAGTTTTGTGCGTTGGAGTTGTGTAGATTCATGTTTAAGCTCTATCAGGATTAGGATGCACCCTGACAGAAAGGGGAGTGTGGAATCACAGCACTGGGAACTGCTGCTCCCCAAGGAGACATTTTCATGTTGATCGCTTTATCAGGCGGGACACGAGACACTATCACAAGTCCCAATGACATATCTTTTATGTCACATGCTTTCACACTGCTGGCTAGTACAGTTTGATCAGAAAGGGAACTAAAGATAGTTAGTGACTTACATGCAAAGGTTAGACTGGCCTCTCGGCTCACGATGGTCCCAAAAGAGTTGAAGGCGAGGCACTGATATGTTCCAGCATCCTGGTCTTTGTCCAAATGGCTGATTCGGAGGTTGCCTCCAGACAGGCTGTAGTGTGAGACTGATTTTGGAGTGATTGCGGTGCCATTCAGTTTCCACCTAAAAACAGAATGAAAAGCAGTCAGATCCAGAACAATTGATAGACAATCTTAGAATCCCACCATTAACTCCATTCTAATGTAGATCATTCACCTTTAGGACAAGATGAGATTCTGACAAAGAAAATGATGATTTTACCTTCATTTGATTAATTCCTTTTCAATAAGCGAAGAAAGGGCTTAGCGTTAATCTAAGTAGTGAACCACACTGACGGCCGGCACACCACGGAGCAGAAAAGAACCCACTCAACAAGAATACACAGCCTCCATCGCCATCCATCTTGCTAGACACCCGGTCAAACAGCATAAAAATGCAGCTTAATCATTACGATGCAGCAATTAAAATTAATGACTAGCGCCCTGCATTCTGCACTTTTGCATTCTACACCAGGCTACAAGATTATCATTGGTGTTAGAGGTGATCAGTGAAGGATATAATTCACTTATGAAGGCAGCAGATTCCTCCATCCCTCCACATAGAGCACAATGGCCGTTACAATGCCAAACAACATGGGGGGGCAAAGGGATCGATACCAGCTAAATCCCCTCTACGGAGGTGTGAACCCGTCATTTACACATCACAGCGTCTTGACAGGAAAACGCTTTGATACATGTAGGTATTTTCAACAACGTCCAGTTCTATTACAACAAAAAAAAGTCAAAAATGGCATTTCACATATGAGTGAGCATGATAGGTATTCTTAATCACTTTATTGGGAAATGGCCGACGCAAATCATGATTAGCGTCCAGGGCGATTAGTTGCTGATTATGTCTTTGGAGTGAGGAGAATAATTGATTGTCTTTATGGATTCTAAACAGCTCAACAAATAGGGTGAATTTGTCAAAGCGTTCATAGAAATATCTGCATTAGGTTGTTGCAGCTCTGCTTGAATAGATAAAAGCTATTTTATTGTATGATTTAGCCGAGAAAAGGCACTACTAATAAAGAGTCCACTGTAAAAGGTTAATGCCAGGTTAAAAGCATAACATTTGACGTCAACGTCTTTGTTCTCTTTCATCCAGCATTTAGACAACTACCGACCATATCAAGCATTTATATACAGACTGGGACTGAGAGTTCTCTGCCAGGGCTTCGCTATAGAGAGGGGAGAACTCAGGTCTTGCTACGCCAATTATGACTGAGGCACACTCAAGATAATAAGCACCTGAACATGTTCTGTATCAACGCTTGAGGAAAAGGGAACATGTAGTTCACCTAAAAATATCTGATTATAAACATTCCCTGTGGCTTTCTTCTTATGTTCTGAATACAATATGGCCATGCCATTAAATACATAGTGCTTATTGGAGTTGCACTGCTTGTACAAGCAACATATATAATGATTCCCGAATTCATTACCATGCCTACTCCACACTAGCCTTACAGTACACACACAAGTCCCCTGGTCTCCAGAGCCTCATTACTTTACACACACTATGGCAAAGGTCCTCCCCGACCGTCTCACAAGGCAACTCCAGCCATTCGCTTACTTCCAATGCAAGAAAAACAAGTACCAACATTAATATTTTACTTCCCGGTAGTGAGTCTACTCTAACTACTCAGACTTCCAGAGAGAGAACCTGCAACAGGAAGAGAAGAGGATCTAACATGATCCTAGATCTCCAAGGGAGGAAGTCGTCATCAGCTCTCATAGCAGGCTGTTATGTGTTGTTACTAAGTGCTATTTCTGTTTCAGAGAAGAAAATTGTATTCCATTAAAAATGAAAGCACCCTATTCAACAGCCTTCTATCATTCTTCAACAGAGAGAGTGAGCAACAAATCCACAAGGAAAGCACTTAATAGAGCCAACAATTTTAATTACGCGTGCCCGCTAATTATTTTACTGACGGTTATTCATTTAATGCTTTATCCGTGACTTTCTAAGACATTAAAAGAGAGCAAATTTAGGGAGAGAGAAAGATATTTGATGAGTTATGTATAAGTATCTTGTTACAAATCACAAAGACTGCAGAGTGTACGACCCTGCAGAAGAAGATCACTGTCTATCTATCAATGTGCTACACCGTCTCATTTTCACACGCGTTGGCAGGGAGAAGTCTTATTACGTAGCGTTAAATGTGTCTCTCAAAAAGGCCCGGTTGACAGGAAAAAATGTGCTAGCTTAGGATTGTCAAGGTCTTTTTTTGTAGCAAATAGGGTGTATTGGATGAGAGCTAAGACGGCTTCCGAGTGGCGCAGTGGCATAACGCACTGCATCTCAGTGCTAGAGGCGTCACTAAGGACCCTGGTTTGATCCCGGGCTGTATCACAACCGGCTGTGATCAGGAGTCCCATAGGGCGGTGCACAATTGTCCCAGTGTCGTCCGGGTTAGGGGAGGGTTTGGCTGGGGTAGGCCGTCATTGTAAATAAGAAGTTGTTCTTAAATGACTTGTCTAGTTAAATAAAGGTTAAATAAAAAATGTACAAATGTTAACTGCCATAGCTTTGACTGATACGGTAATCATGAGAAAACACATAACTCCACTTGTCTTTAGGTCAACATCGGAGCATTACGCTCTACAAGGTATGTTCTGCACAAAGGAATAAGTAAGGGAGTTAGGTTAACACACTAACATGAAATCTATGGTCTTGTCACTAGATGTTGTCCAGACCCTGACTCTTGAACAGAATTTAACATCACAGCTATGATACATCGAGCAGCACATCTAATCAAGTACATGGACATGCTGCAGACAATCGAATAATCTCATTGGCTATCAATCATTCTAGAGGGGGACACTGGTACAGCAGCTCCGTTTGTTAAGCACATAATTCATGCAATCATGTTTTCAACAGGATGTCCATACAGTGGCATGATACAATGCCACGTGGCTTACCAGTTTGTAGAATGTCACATCTTTCCTTTAGCCTTCTGCATTGTACTTTTCTTTTTTGGGGAAACTAAATAGACCCAGAACCAGGGAACAATGCTTCTTCTTTCCAGAGTTAATATTCTCTTAGAAGCTTTATGTTTGTAGGGACAGACCGTTTTAAAGCATATCAGAGGATGAGCCAAATGTAATGCCCAGCCTCTCTTACATCAGCCAGTCACAGCAAACGATTCTGTGATGTGCAGTTAATGAACTTTGAAGATGATTTAGTCTACAGCTGTGTAAAGGAATACAGTCTTAGAAGGCAGGCAGGCAGGCCATCCCACCCCAAGGCTCTGTGCTTCTCTCTGACAGGACTGTACAGCGACCTTGACAGGAAACAGCTGATTAGGTCATCCTTTAAACTGGCTCAATCCCAAGTATTAAACGTACCAATCCTTCTAAATCTCAACCCAGGAATTTCAGCGTGCAAACATGATTGATTTGAACCTTGCAGTTGCCAGCGATACAACTTTACTAACCTTTCGATAGACTAACGAACCGTCCAGGAAAAGAAGAAGAGAGAGCGAAAGGGACAGTCTCTTTGAGCCTCTGCCTCAATTCGTTTGAACCAGATAATGTTCACAACCAGAGCCACACTGCTTTTCCCAAAATAGGAACGATAATGTTCCATACTATTTCTTAAGTGGGATGAATGCTTTTACCGTTCATGTGTGTGATCTCAATGAGCTAAAAAATATATATACAGTACCAGACAAAAGGTTTAGAACACCTACTCATTCAAGGGTTTTTCTTAATTTGTACTATTTTCCACATTGTAGTATAATAGTAAAAATAAAGAAAAACCCTGGAATGAGTAGGTGTGTCCAAACTTTTGACTCGTACTGTATTTATTAATTTTTTTAAACGATTTTGTGTCCAGCAGTCAGGGTGCTACATCGGAATGAAATAAAATTCACAAAATGATCGATCAACAAGAACAAAACAGAGGGAAATGATTGTGGTGGGAGATGTGCACTGTGTAATACATACTCACCGATAAAGTGGAGATGGGCTTCCCTGGGCCTCACAGCTGAACACCACCTCTCTGTTCTTCTCCTGGGAGTCCACAGGGAACACAATGCTGCCAGGCTGCTTGGTGAATACTGGGCTCTGCAGGACACTGCTCTCTATAGGGGGCACACGGACAGGGGATAACACTCAGCTTACACTCAGGCTCAGAAAACAAACCTGCTTGCAAAACAGGCAATTAGTCCGAGGCAGCAAACAGGCCAGACCTGGTAAAACCATAAGGTGGGGGGGGGGGGGGGGGGGGGGCGAACCACAAGCAGACAAAACATATCAATTAATTCCGTCTGTCACAGCACCGTCGCACAGACAAGAATTATCGGAATGAGACGTGTCTTCAAAAGCCATTTAGGCGGTAATAGGAGATCTCCAAATGTATACCAGTCGGGACACGTTTTAACTTGCATCCTTTTTTCACAAAGTGCTATTGGAGTAGTTGTGTCTCTGCAGACGTTTAAGCAATTAGTTGTGCGGTTAGCGTTCCTCGGCTGTGGTTTTGTATTCTCTCAGCGAAATGACACACACCGAACGGAAGTCTCCATTACTCCATGGGCAGCTGGGAATCCAATGGGCTATGTGTGCATGACTTAACAAAAGTCTTTAGTGTCAGTAAGCCATGGGAGAAAGGACAAGTGACAGCCTTTGCAACCACCTTACCTTTGGCCTAGAATGTGATTAGATGTGATTCAAGGGTTATACAGTACATTACCTAGCCAATCTTCAGCCATTTCCATTCTGCGCTGCAGTAGTAGACTCATGCTCGGGCCAGATCCATCAAGACATGACTATGGACTGTCTGTCGAGTCATTTATTTTTTTTAAAACAACACAAAAAAACAACACAACCAAAGAGTGTATTTAACACCTGCCTGTGGCTAGCCTGGCTAAAAGATATTCATGACTGGTTCCTGAAATGTGTATAACATCAAAGGTCAGTGTTCTTATTGGCTTGCAGCGGTGGTACATATTGCCTCCACAATGGCGATCCAGGCCACTTATTTTGTCTCCGGAATAGAAAAGCTTTTTAGCAGCAGGATGTATCAATGCTACATTGTGCAGTAAATAACAAAGCCACTCAAAACATGACAATTTGCCTTATTCAATGCCATGTTTAAATAAACAATAACAGCGAAAATACCTTACTGGGGAATGATTTCCTGTGTTTGTGACCGTAGCTTTTGTCCTACCCTCACAAATTGCACAATTTCTATAATTACATGCCTTTGATGCCCTGTGAGCAGTCATTGAGACTTCATGCTAATTTGGGGAAAGATAAGCTCTGTTTTTCCCAGAACTTTGCAATGAAAATGAACACATCTGCTGTTTCTGTCTGGGATCTTCTCTAAGGTACCTCCCCTGAGGTAAAATGAAAAACAACAGAAAAACATGCTGGAGACGTCACGTGACTGATAAGCTAATGTGACAAAATGTGTTTCAAAACAAAAACCCTAACTACGATACAGTACTCCCTGCAGACCTAAAATCTTTTCTTCCCGTTTTCAAACTAGGCCCGTCGGAAAAACAATTCGGGAGTGGCTCTAATAACATGCTTTAGCAAAAGAACGCATGTGTGAACGTAATGAGTGAAGACAAGTTACAGTGTATTGCCGCAAGTCTAAACTCATATCACTTCTGCAACAGATGCGACAGTCTCCACTGATTGTGACACGTTCCCATTCCCAGTTTGGGATATTGTATTGCCAGTACGTGATACAGTTAAAGAAAGCAGCACACCCTCTTCGCTCTCGTTCTGGGCAGACATAATAATAGTGTACTGTACATCTTATTCTACAGTGAAAGTAGGTCACCATTAAAGCCTCATGGAACACATGCAGCTATCTTTACTGTACTCCCTACTGGCCTCAAATACCGTACCCCAGACCAAAAAAAATAAGAAAGATTATAGCTTTATAGCACGATTCATGAGCATGATATTTTGGCAGAAGAAACTTGTCAGGTGAAAGCACCAGGGTATACTTCTGCTGAGAAGGAGCCCCAGCGCTCTGAATTTCCAGCATGGCTCAAATTGGTGGCTTGCATTCATAATTGTGACATTCACACACACTTCCCCCATTTCTCATGCAAAATTCAGGCTATGAGGCTGAGGTGGTGTTTTCATACTTTTCCATCAAATTTTCACGGGGTCATAATCAGGTTCCTCAATGCACTGAGAGAGTTAGGACTGAAGTAATGCCCACATCCTTGCTAGATTTAACACAGAGATGACACATGGAATAGATGATTGTTTAATGGAGAATACGTTGGAAAGTGTACGATACAGAGACAGAGGCCATAAACCCTATTCCAAAACGTTGAAGTAAACAGATTTACATGTTTGTGTCATTATTGTTGCCATCTGTAATAAGACCAGGCCAATTGTATTCACCCAATGATTGTGGGATGACCTTTATGAACTTGTCATGGAAGCCAGATTTTATTCTCAGAATGTCTTTTTTTTTCATCTTGAAGAGAAAATGATCACACTAATTTGTTCCAGATTCAATGAATAATACGACTGAAAATGAATGAATGAAAAAAAAATAAAGAAATTATTGAATTATTCTAAGAAAGATATGTAATTGATATCTAGTGTCTCACATGAGATTCCCTTTGAATTACTGTAGCCACAATGACAAGAGAAACTGGACAAAGATTATTTATGACTGACCACTTGAAATGATACATTTTTGGTAAGATCTTTACATTTTTGCACCCAGTGAGAGCTGTTTAGTGGACTGAAAATGCTTTGTGAAGGGCTTGGCTGCTTCCAGACTGCTGTCTATTCTCACTGTAAATAAAGTATGAAAATGATGTGTTCACACTGTGTGTGTGATTGTGCGTGTGTGCGCGCGCGTGTGTGTGTGTGTGTACATGTGTACGTGTGTGACTAGCACGTCAAGAGAACAGCACTCAGCTATTTCAATTTATAGTCGCATAAACTGATGGATATTGCATATCGTTGAGTGGTAAACTATTGTATTTGTGCGAAGCAGGGTGCAAATAAATTCATGACTAATTTCACAACCCTTCAACAGGTATGTGAAGACTGGCTGATTTTATTCACAAGTGCGTAGGCCTATCTGGTATTTATTTAAAAGTGAATGGGTTCATATATCTAGTTGATGCGTGTATGTTTGTGTGTGTGCACCAGAATTCTTATTTTCCATTATACAAAGAATATAATTCCAGTAAAGGGTGTCTGTGATAGAGAATACAGAAAAAACAATATTGTTTGCCTGCCTCCACTGCATTGCACTTGAGCTGGTATAATTGGACTTGTTTTGTTTCCACTCAGACAGACAGCCTCATCAGAGTCCTTACTGGTTAGACTGAAGTCCCAAGTGATGTGACAGACTTGTGTGTTTATCTCGGGTCCACAATGCTACCTTCCCTGGATGGATGATGCAACAACAGCGGAGACTGGAGAATATATATATTAAACCATAAAGCTACTGTACAGGGTGGGGGGGGGGTAAAAACAGAACAGAATGTTCAACCAAACAGGCAATTGACTAAAGTTTCAAGCAGGTATTGACTATGTGCATAGCATTTCTGTTCTCAACAGTGAATATTTTGCAGTGGTACTCTACATGGCTATAGGACATATTGATGAGGAAAGCACATAGACGCGGTGGTGGAGTTACTGTAACAGTGGATAAAAACAATTTAATTCAATTTTTTTTTACCAAGACACCAACTGTATTATGTAAAGTATCAGTGTGTGGTAGTACTGCATAGTTACTACATCACCACTTTGAATTGGCTTGCATCAGTCAAAGTTCCATGACAACTGATAGGCAGTCAGGCAGGGGGGGGGGGGGGACTACCATCCATGAGTCATGGTGACTTGCTCTTCACAAAGATGGCCTCTGCTGTCACAGTCATTATGAGACTTAATAAACGTTGACATGATCTTAGTAGAGTGCAGTTTAAATTAAACGTCACATCTTTAAAGTGATGATTAACAGGGAGAGCCAGAGCCGTTATTCTGGAACAGGTGCACACGCCCTTTGGGAGACAGGAACTGTAAACCTACGCCATACAGCACATCCTGCCAGTGCCCCTGCCTCTGCCCCTGCCTCTGAGCTGTTCTGCCGGGAGCAGCACTGATCAATCCTCCCTCCCAGCCACTCAATTAGCATCACAGACTCATTAAAAATACTGGAGCCTGTCAGAAAAACAGAAGAAAAAATACCATGGATCTGCAGTTTCACCTGCGCTGTTTTCTCCGGGTGTGAGATTGACAATTGCATTAATCATTCATTTTCGCCCGGGTTGTTTAATTGTACCAGCCTTTCAGAAAAGCACCTTTGAAACTGTGAACCCACACACATGTGGTGAATCATTGTGGGGAGGAAATAAAGAGGGGCACGGGGCTAACCCGACTGATTTCCTAGATTGCATGAATAAAACATTTATTGATATACATATCAAAAGCAAGTGTTGACAAAACAAAACCAAAGTGGAGAAAGAAGGAAGCAAAGCAAAAAGGAGGAGAAGGAGAGCGAGGAGCTCCTGGCATCTGGTCTGAATCCCTAACATCACCAATTAGCAGGGGCTTGGCTGTGTGACCGTCTGGGGAGCGCCTCCTCCTTCATCCTACCACACAAAGAATAATTGCTTCTCCAGAGGAGGAGCAGGTGAGTGCACCTGGAGAGGCAGGCAGGCGGGCACGCTCCCCGTTACTAAGACACCGTGTTAGATTTCATCGACAGGAGTTGAGCTCTCACTAATACTGTCATCAACGAGATACCCTGGCTAATGAATCCTTTAATGGAGTAGAACCGTAGTCATGTTTGAGGAGGAACATTGACGAGTCAGTCAGCGTGGAAGGGCATATTACCTTTCCCTCTGTAAGGAGGAGGAAGTCTAGAAAACAGAAAAATAAGCTAATGTGTTTTTGTTGAATGGTTCAGTATATATCTTTTACAATATGAAAGGAGAGTTGGCTATATTTCATCAAAAAAGAGAGCTGCCTATATTCCCCCTGATATAGTATATATAACATTACTGGTCAGGGGTTGACTCTAGTCCATCTCACATGCTAATTTAATCCTAATAAACACATTGTAATTGAAGCAGGCACAGCAGGGACAGCTGTGCTGGTTAGGAGGTCCATCCGGACTGAGATCCAGGGGCCATTGGCCACAAAGTCTACCCAGCAGCAGTACCTCTCAGCTGGCCTGGCCTGACACCAGGGGGTAGGTTGCTACAGAGGGGGGTAGGACACTCCACCCAGTGGAATGACAGAGGTCGATGTTAAGCCTTCCGTTGTCAAACTGCCTGGAGAGAACGCCTTTCCACTGGAACTTTAACATCCAACCAGACCATCTGACATGCATGGCAGTCCAGGCACAAGCACAACTAGCTACATCCTTCACGGCCAGTGGATAAGAGCAGAGAGAGGCACTGTATGAATATCACCCTGGCTAAAACAAAATGACAGTACCAAGTCCACCGTTTAATTGAACAGCATATATATCTGTATATTAGCCTTGCTATACACATCAGTCTGAGCCGTCACAGATGCTTCCATCGCAGATTTAAAATGAACAAGGACGAGACAGTAGTAGACAATTGAAAACATAATGCATGTCATGTGCAAATAGCATTAGCAACCCAGTGAATGTTTTTATTGAGCTGCAGATGGCATCATGCATATTTATGCAAACTCACTGAGCCCAGGTGATGGCTTTGACTTATCCTACATGTCTGACTAACATTTAATCAATCAGAGATGCTCCTGAAAATGGTAAATCCCAGGACCACACACCTTATCAAACTCTATATGCTAAACAGAAAGACCAACCCTACAATAACCAACAACAACAGATATTATTCCACAGGACTAAATTACTCCCGTTTGTTTTTGAAAACTCAGTTTCCCCTAGATGTGCTTTTCCTGATCTAGAAAACCTTGGCCCAAAGAGCTGTATATTTAGTGCAGATTGTGTCCTCATTGCTGTGCCTTGGGGTCAGTCTAATCCAATGCAAATGACATCCACTGATTGCCTTCTCAGAGTTTATGACACCGAGGTTTATACAGAAATGGAAAGTTGAGCATAGTTTCAGGCTTTGTAGTCTACATACTTCAAGGGTGTAATATCTAGGGTTGCAAAGCCACCTGTAATTTATTTCAGTTACCGGAATCTTCTATGGTAACTTTGGCTATTTATACTTAAAAAATTTTTTTTTTTAATGTATTCATATATAGCATATATTTTATGTGTGTGTCCATATTGTCCACAGTGGATAAACCATATGGTTCAAGAGAAAATACACTAATTAATGAAAAAAGCACCTGATCAACAATGGCACATTTTCAATTATCTCTGCAACTCTTCAAACGATTTACTTTTTTTCATAACTGCCACCAGTTTGGTGCCAAAACATTTATGACAAAGATGTATTGACATAGTCAAATAAATAAAACGGTGTCAAAAAAAAATGATAAAGGATAGTTAATGCTGAAACCCTCATATGAAACAGCGACCGTATTCACTAAGTTGATGGTTTATATTTAGGAGAATGTTTTACAGCTTTGTCATTCAAATGTACTTTTTAAAATCATCTTGTTGAATTATTTCATACATTTTACATGTGATAAGGCCACACAGAGGGCCCGAGATAATTACAGACACCTGTGATAATCTGAAGTACCCAAAAGGGCCACTAGATGTTTTGTGATAAATTACATATAATCCTTGAAAGTTACCAAACTTCTGGTAGATTACTGGAACGTTTCCAGTAACATACCCTCCCTTTGCAACCCTAGTAATGCCATAACACAGGAATAACAACATAATAATTGTGATGATAGTGTAAAATAATTGCATAATATTGCATAAAAAGTATATTATGCCTATAATTGCTACCACAATGGTCCCCAAATTTATGTGGATTAAGCTGTAAACTGCAATCCTCTTTCTTTAATGATTGCTGTTCATTAAAGTGTTTTCCACTTCTCCAACATGGAACTTCCCAATTCCACTGTGCCTGTAGAGCTACAACTACCTCCAGAACTTTGTTTAACATGCACCCATAGGCACTTAGTCCCAGGTGTTTCTGGAATATCTGCACAGCTGGAGGTAAGTACATCTTTTTTTTTGACAATGGGAGTCAAGACATTCATTCAAAATAACTTCTGTTTTGTTTTTTT
Organism: Oncorhynchus clarkii lewisi; assembly: GCF_045791955.1. Lineage (NCBI taxonomy): Eukaryota > Metazoa > Chordata > Actinopteri > Salmoniformes > Salmonidae > Oncorhynchus > Oncorhynchus clarkii. Next base: position 42,553,571 of record NC_092153.1, read on the forward strand.
TTAGTTGGGAGAGAAATCTTTACATGTTCCAAGGCGGACTGAGGTACGACATTTCAGAAACCTCCCTATCCCACCATGTCCCACCTGCCATACAATATTCAGGGCTGCCTTTGACCGCCCAAGACCGTCTGGTGGCAATGCTGAAAAGCAATAGCTGTTTGAACCCCGCCTCCTCCCCAAACTAATCTGATGCCCAATAGCAGGTGACAGAAAATGAATTTGCAGAGCTTTCCTCAGCATGAATACAAAAAAGGCCCAGAAGGAGTCCAGCATAGAGGAGAATCTACTTTGTGAATTCTTCCAGTATCCATTCAACACAGATTCATATTCCAAGCCTCACATATTACAGCCACTCCCAGCCTATCACTCAGATGACACTCCTCCAAACTAGGGCTGGCAATTACCTGGGACTTCACCATCCGATATTAAAACAACACGATCTGATATGAATAGCGATTCTCACGATTCTATGTGTTGCGATTCGATGTTTCAAACATATTGCTCACCATATATCTGCTGCAGAGGGACCAGAAAGAACCATGAGAAAACATGTTTTCATCAGTCATGTAAACAAAAGTGCTGAAAACAAATTGGCTCCCTGTTTAAATAGAAGGTGGAGAACAAGCTATGAAGGACAAATACTGGAGTTTTGGTGCAGGTACAGCCGACTAGTGCAAAACATATTCCGATACTCTCCCAATTTTATTTTACTATATTCCCTGTCTTAGGTCAGTTAGGATCACCATTTTATTTTAAGAATGTGAAATGTCAGAATAATAGTAGAGAGAATGATTTATTTCAGCTTTTATTTCTTTCATCACATTCCCAATGGGTCAGAAGTTTACATACACTCAATTAGTATTTGGTAGCAAATAGCCTTTAAATTGTTAAACTTGGGTCAAACGTTTTGGATAAGCCTTCCACAAGCTTCCCACAATAAGTTGGGTGAATTTTGGCCTAATCCTCCTGACAGAGCTGGTGTAACTGAATCATTTTTGTAGGCCTCCTTGCTCGCACACGCTTTTTCAGTTCTGCACACACATTTTCTACGGGATTGAGGTCAGGCCTTTGTGATGGCCACTCCAATACCTTGACTTTGTTGTCCTTAAGCCATTTGGCCACAACTTTGGAAGTATGCTTGGGGTCATTGTCCATTTGGAAGACCCATTTGCGATCAAGCTTTAACTGATGTCTTGAGATGTTGCTTCAATATATCCATATAATTGTCCTGCCTCATGATGCCATCTATTTTGTGTAGTGCACCAGTCCCTCCTGCAGCAAAGCACCCCCAAAACATGATGCTGCCACCCCCATGTTTCATGGTTGGGATGGTGTTCTTAGGCTTGAAGCCTCCCACATTTGCCTCCAAATACAGTATAACGATGGTCGTTATGGCCAAACAGTTCTATTTTTGTTTCATCAGACCAGAGGACACTTCTCCATGTGTGTGGTTGCAAACTGTAGTCTGGCTTTCTTATGGCGGTTTTGGAGCAGTGGCTTCTTCCTATGCTGATATAGGACTCGTTTTACTGTGGATTTAGATACTTTTGTACCTGTTTCCTCCAGCATCTTCACAAGGTCCTTTGCTGTTGTTCTGGGATTGATTGGCACTTTTCGTACCAAAGTACGTTCATCTCTAAGAGACAGAACGCGTCCCCTTCCTGAGCGGTATGACGGCTGAGTGGTCCCGTGGTGTTTATACTTGCGTACTATTGTATGTACAGATGAACGTAGTACCTTCAGGCGTTTGGAAATTGCTCCCAAGGATGAACCAGACTTGTGGAGGTCCACAAAAAAAAAATTGAGCTGATTTCTATTGATTTTCCTATGATGTCAAGTAAAGAGGCACTGAGTTTGAAGGAAGGCCTAGAAATACATCCACAGGTACACCTCCAATTTACTCAAATGATGTCAATTAGCCTATCAGAAGCTTCTAAATGACATCATTTTCTGGAATTTTCCAAGCTGTTTAAAGGCACAGTCAACTTAGTGTATGTGCACTTCTGACCCACCAGAATTGTGATATTTCTTGTGTCATGCACAAAGTTTGTTAACAATACATTTTTGGAGGGGTTGAAAAACTAGTTTTAATGACTTCAACCTAAGTGTATGTAAACTTCCGACTTCAACTGTATATGTTGTCAAAAATAATATCCTGATATGTAACAGTATAATTTTTTCCCCCATCATTACTCCAGGCCAGTTGAATCAAGTGTCTTCTAGCAGCTGCTGGACTCTTGGGCTACTGCATAGGTGTTTGTTTAGATATCCTGTCCTCTCTTCCTCCTCCTCCTCCTCGTTTCTCCTCTGTGGAGACAACGCAAGACACGTGGTCCAGATACACTGGTGGAACAATTGGAGCAGATACACAAGCTATACAAAAAACTTCAGACGTAATGCATTTCTCCATGCTCTGGGAGCCAGAGTGGATGTCTAGGCGAGCCTCTTCGTAGAAAGGCCATGTAAAAAGACTTCATAAATGGGTTCAAGGTCAAGGAATTGAGAAAATCTGCCCATATCTTTCATGCTTCAGCTGAGCTATTAGAAAGAATGGTTCTCTCCTGCGCTGGAGTAGTTCAGTGGGACAGGGGAGTATTCATCTCCCGTAGATAGGGCACAGATATGACATGCATTTACAGACAGAATCCCTTTCAGACAAAAAAGTGAACACATTTGAAAGTAATTGCATTTGAAAACAAGTATCCCATAATTAGAGCCTCTCAGAAGACAATGTCTTATTATTCTGAAATCAGTTAATCACCATTATCAATGGAATGAAGAAAAATGCTCCAGTTAATATGTTTGATGTAATTTACGTAATTGTAATTGACTTGAGAAGACATGAATAGGATATGGATCAAATTGGATACCTGGTATTGGCAGGCAGCAGCCCTGTATTGAACGTAGCTACCACAATGCCTAGTTGGAGATGAATAGAATAAGTATTTAGGGGAGCACTGCCACAAACTACATCAAAAAATGTCAGGAGCCAAGCCATTGTCACACTCTGACGATCAACAGCCAGAGATGTTGGTGCAAAAACAGTAAAACAGCCAAGCTATCACTCATCATAATGCTGAGGTGGCAATATATTTCCATGTGTTTTCCATGAGTGACAGCGATTTCCATGTTACCAATGTGATGTATTTTGCATGGTCCATGGATATTCATATTTGCCTACTTTGATCCATCCAGTGGTCCTTCCATCTCGAGCATAGCCCTTCTCGCCTGCTCGTGGTGTAACTACAAACCACACCTTACAGCACTGTCCCTTTAAGAACTCAACCAATCCCTCCCAGTGTGAGAGGACGGAGCACTGCCGATCACCACACCACACCGAAGGCCAATTTCAGGGCCAGTTGAGAACGGCATCCCACCTCAAACTCCTTTCAGGTCTTAATAGACACGAGGATTGTTTTCTCGTCCTCTGTCTTTAGATCAATAGGATTAATAGAACAATAATGTTGCAACACGCTTTTAACTAGTCAATCATTATGAAGCGCAATGCTTTTTCCTTTGAGATTATACGATAGCTTTTAGCTGCTAGGGGGAAAAAAGTATAATTCGTTTCATGAGATTCTGACTAATATGCGAGATGCTAAGTGTTAATTACTTTAACTAGGTGTTCAAGTTGTCTGTAGACACATTGCAGACAATGCAATTTTGATAAAATAGACTGATCTGTGATAGTTCTGTTGGCACTAATATCACTCAATATAAAGTCATTCTGTAAACATTTTGGAACTGATTTATACTTTTCCAAACTGAAACCATATTTTGCTGGAGTCAAGAGCAATTCAATGAATCCTTAAATAAATGTGAATTGCTTTTGAAATATAGGTGACATACAGTATCAGTCAACAGTTTGGACACGCCCTTACTTTATTTGTACTATTTTTTACATTGTACAATAATAGTGAAGACATCAAAGCTATGAAATAACACATATGGAGTCATGTAGTAACCAAAAAAGTGTTCAAACAAATCAAAAAATATTTCATATGAGATTCTTCAAAGTAGCCACCCTTTGCATTGATGACAGCTTTGCACACCCTTGGCATTCTCTCAACCAGCTTCATGAGGTAGTCACCTTGAATGCACTTCAGTTTACAGTTGTGCCTTGTTAAAAGTTAATAATGCATTTGAGCCAATCAGTTGTGTTGTGACAAGGTAGAGGTGGTATACAGAAGATAGCCTTATTTGGTAAAAGACCAAGTCCATATTATGGCAAGAACAGCTCAAATAAGCAACGAGAAACGAAAGTCCATCATTACTTTAAGATATGTTGGTCAGTCAATGCAGAAAATTTCAAGAACTATGAAAGTTTCTTCAAGTGCAGTCGCAAAAACCCTCAAGCACTATGATGAAACTTGCACTCATGAGGACCGCCACATGAAAGGAAGACCCAGAGTTACCTCTGCTGCAGAGGATCAGTTCATTAGAGTTAACTGCACCTTAGATTGCAGCCCAAATAAATGCTTCACAGAGTTCAAGTAACAGACACATCTCAACATCAACTGTTCAGAGGAAACTGTGTGAATCAGGCCTTGCTGCAAATAAACCACTACTAAAGGACACCAAGGAGAAGAAGAGACTTGCTCGGGCCAAGAAACATGAGCAATGGACATTAGACCGGTGGAAATCTGTCCTTTGGTCTGATGAGTCAAATTTGAGATTTTTGGTTCTAACCGCTGTCTTTGTGAGAAACAAAGTAGGTGAACGGATGATCTCCACATGTGTGGTTCCCACCGTGAAGCATGGAGGAGGAGGTGTGATGGTGCTTTGCTGGTGACACTGTCATTGATTTATTTAGATTTCAAGGCACACTTAAGCAGCATGGCTACTACAGCATTCTGTAGCGATACGCCATCCCATTTGGTTTGCGCTTAGTGGGACTATCATCTGCTTTTCAACAGGATAATGACCCAACACACCTGGGGGCGGCAGGGTAGAATAGTGGTTAGAGCGTTGGACTAGTAACCAAAAGGTTGCAAGTTCATATCCCCAAGCTGACAAGGAACAAATATGTCGTTCTGCCCCTGAACAGGCAGTTAACCCACTGTTCCTAGGCCGTCATTAAAAATAAGAATTTGTTCTTAACTGACTTGCCTAGTTAAATAAAGGTAAAATAAAACCTCCAAGCTGTGCAAGGGTTATTTGACCAAGAAGGAGAGTGATGGAGTGCTGCATCAGATGACAGTCTCCACAATCACCTGACCTCAAACCAATTTAGATGGTTTGGGATGAGTTAGACCGCAGTGTGAAGGAAAAGCAGCCAACAAGTGCTCAGCATTCCAGGTGAAGCTGGTTGAGAGAATGCCAAGAGTGTGCAAAGCTGTCATCAAGGCAAAGGGTGGTTACTTTGAATAATATAAAATATATTTTGATTTGTTTAACACTTTTTTGCTAACTACATGATTCCATATGTGTTATTTCATAGTTCTTATGTCTTCACTATTACTCTACAATGTATACAATAGTAAAAAATACAGAAAAACCCTTGAATGAGTAGGTGTGCCCAAACTATTGACCGGTACTGTATAATCAAATTAAGATTTCTATTAGCGATATATATTGAGAACAATTTCGTCCAATGGGCTATGAAGTGCCTGCTGTGTGGACCTTAATGCAAGGGGAAGATAAAGGCCGTAACATGACACCATTATGCCCACCCCAAGAAATCGTGTGTATTCATAAAAGTGTACAGCGTTGGATAAGGAGAGCAAACTGAGCAAGCTATTTACTATATTAGCATACTTATTCACAACAGCAGCAGTAGGTCGGTGACACAGCACTCTTACATGAACATGAAATGAAACAGAGGACAAAAATTGTTTCATGAAAATTGGCTTTGTCTACATGCCACCTACTGGGTTTGCTTTACAGGCCTTGAATAACTTGGCCATCAACTGACTGCTGTGGAATCCTGCTGTTTCATTTTTCGCCTGAAAACATTGAGTATTACCCATGAAAGAAAAATGTGTTGAAATTGATCAATACGACAAGATGATACAAAACCTGCATTGTAAAGTGACTTTGCAAAAATCATATTCATGTGTTTGCAGTATGCTATGGCTCGTATTGGACATTTCCTGTGGAGGTTTAGATATAACACATGTTGTACTCTGCATGGCCTCTCCTGAAACACGTTTGTCCTACGCTGCTGTACAGTACAATACAGTAAACACCAGGATGTCCAGAGCAGCTGGTGTGAAAACGGACTTTCCTCTTTGTCCTTCTGTTTCATGTCTATGGATCTCTCGTGTTCTGTCCTTCAAGATCTTGAAAATAACTCAGCCCCTATTGAAATCCCAGAGAAAAGGTGAACTGAGGAGGAATCCATGAAAGGATGTCGTACAACCTTGATTCAGTAACATGCCTTTTAGGATGCGCACATGTATTTTAGTGGCTTCTTTAGACAGACTCTATACCTATAGGCACAGCTCAGAAAGCATAAGAGAGAAAGCAAAGCTGATGCGACATCCTCATTCGGAGAAGTGCTCTGGAACATAAAGGCATCCTGAAAGTACATTCACCGTTTTGTTCAATGTTCTTTTCCGGGTTCTAACAACAACAGGTGGACTTTCACAGAGACAGAACAACTACAGTAATGTCTCTGGAGCTGTGAAGGTCATCTCGCTAAGAAAACGATGCGAAACGATTCACCGTTTAGCCATCGAGAACTCCTTTGTGCGCACAATGTCTCTTTCATGTCCTTTTTCACTTACACAGCAATGTGGCCTTTAAAGACATTTGAGCCCACATGGAGTAAGACACTTTTATTCTCCACGAGCACAGCAAGCAGCTTAGGCGTGGAAATCAAATGGTTCTGGGACAGGCGGCAAAACGTTAAGCCATCAGGGCCGAGTTCATTCTGTAAGTACCATCAGTGCTGCTTAGCGTAACTGTGCTAATATGCTAATAATGTTTTATATAATACAAATGCATGTAGCTTAAGTAAAGGCTAAATTAAGTAAAGGCATGGGCCGTCATCATGGTGGAGTAAGCAGGAATAAAAGGCAGGGTATCAGGATTCTGAGCGTGTCCTGGGGAAGAGTGTGGCGCTGCGCTGGGGTAATCAGATGCTAACAGTGAGGGTGAGAGTGACGCGCAAGGCAGCACAGTGCAGGCAGGGGAAACAGGAGGCAGCCCTGTTGAGGCACACTAGCAGAACAAAGGAACACGCCTAGCAGGGGACAGAGATCATTACGGCCCCCTCAACACATTCGGTACAGTCTGACTGTGAATCCTTGCCTTTTCAGGGGTAACCTTCCCTTTCACTGGCGTTCGCCAGGTTGCTTGACCTTTTCGGTCAGTTTCACAAAGCTGCATTCAGACAGCTAGTGCACGTCATGAAAGACGAGTGTCTTACAGTACATGGCAAACTGGGATCACACCTTTCAAAGATAATAAATGACTAGAACCTGCTCCCAGATGTAACATGGATAAAAGGTTGTGTGTATCACTGAAGACATAATGATACTTATTAGCCTACATTTTTATTATTTGCCCACATCTGTCTTGTAATTTTCAACAGCAGGTAAAGGACTCTTTTTGGTGGCATACTTAGGATAGTTTATGTATTGGTCCTTAAAGAGAAACAGATCGAGTGCAAAATCATTTCTGGCCATAGAGGTAGCGGCTCTTCTAGCTTTACTATATGAGTACTGTGGCAACAAACTGTGTTTATCAGATGCTGGTCAATCAGCCAGTGCCAACTGCATGCTGAGTGAATGCCAAAGTCTGATTTGAATGACACATAAGAACAAAAGACAAGTATGAAGTCTACAGACTCCTTTACAATCAAATTCAAACTCCCAATCATGAGAATAAGAAAGGCTTGCAGTCTCAAAACTGTCTTGTGTTGGATTGGGAGGGTGAACTAGTGCCAGAGTCTAGTGCTTCATCAGTAGAGCCTTTTTAAAATCTTGACTAGGATAATGCCTCTTGATTAAAGACTGAGAAATCCAACTGATGTTCTCCGTTGACCCCCACCAATTAGTAAGCAAGAGAAATTAAAATCCTCCATCAAAATGTGATCAATGCAGGAGAGCCCTGTGGGGAACAACTGACACCCATTGTATAATGAAGCTATAATTCAGCTTTACTGTACATGAATGACGGATACTCCGAAACGCACAATAAGGATTTCTGTGTGATTCATATCCCCCTGTTCCCCTGCTATACTGTATAGAAATAAGAGTGTATGCCTTAATGTTTCTTTCACGGCGGCACTAAAGGCAGATAGGGAGAACAGGAGCACTCTCCATGAGTCTCTATTTCCCCCTGAAAGATTTTCAATGGCACTGTGGACATTGATGACGGTTCAAGGGGGATATTATAATACCTCTTCTGATTACTGTATTAGGTTTGATGTAGGGATGAACTAAATTAGCAAAAACACACTTCCATTATGGATCAGCATGGATGAAAGCAGGGGTTCTTTCATGTTCATCGTATCTGTAATCTTCACAAGAACAAACATTTACTAACCAATGTATTTCACACAGAGTGTGCTATAACCGCAAGGGCATATTCTACACACTACTTCACTTAGGTCAGTAGTAGAGATGTAGATTCACCTCGGGTCCCGATTCAAATGTTTAAGATACAAGTGCATAAGGTCCGTGGACCGCAAACTGATCCAAATGCTCATATTAAATTCTTTTGACTTTACAGAAATATGAAATAGCTCTCACAACTGATGTGTCCACTCCTTCAGCATTGAACTGCATGTAACTGTGTTGATAGTCATTGACCTACAAGTCATTTTGCATGCAGAACAACCCCAGGCAATATCAGAAGCCTGGTCAAACCGCGCACTGTGCCCAGCTTCATGCACTGATCAACGCGAGGTAAGTGGCCTGTTCCTGATCTTGCACATCTGTGCAGCACCTTCAGCATTTAAATGCTAAAATGTTTTGTGTGCTAAAATTATAAGAGCAGCAATAAAATAACAATAACGAGGCTATATACAGGGAGTACCGATGCCGAGTCAATTTGCGGGGGTCAAGGATAATCGAGGTAATTGAGGTAATATGTACAGTATCAGTCAAAAGTGTGGACACACCTACTCATTCAATTTCTTTTTTCTTTTTTACTATTTCCTACATTGAAGAATAATAGTGAAGGCATCAGCATTAGGAAATACAGTATATGGAATCGTGTAGTAACCAAAAAAGTGTTAAACAAATCCAAATATGTTTTATATTTGAGATTCTTCAAATAGCCACCCATTGCCTTGATGACAGCTTTGCACACTCTTGGAATTCTCTCAACCAGCTTAATGAGATATGAGATAATCACCTGGAATGCATTTCAATTAACATGTGTGTCTTTGTTAAAACTTAATTTGTGGAATTTCTTTCCTTCTTAATGCATTTGAGCCACTCAGTTGTGTTGGTACAGTGCCTTGCAAAAGTATTCATCCCCCTTGGCGTTTTTCCTATTTTGTTGCATTACAACCTGTAATTTAAATGTATTTTTATTTGGATTTCATGTAATGGACATACACAAAATAGTCACACTTGGTGAACTGAAATGAAAAAAATAACTTGTTTAAATTTAATTAAAAAAATTTACGGAAAAGTGGTGCGTGCATATGTATTCACCCCGTTTGCTATGAAGCCTCTAAATAAGATCTGGTGCAACCGCAATTAAATTCAGAAGTCACATAATTAGTTAAATAAAGTCCACCTGTGTGTCACATGATCTAACAATCTCAGTATATATACACCTGTTCTGAAAAGCCCCCAAGTCTGCAACAACACTAAGCAAGGGGCACCACCAAGCAAGCAACATCATGCAGACCAAGGAGCTCTCCAAACAGGTCAGTGACAAAGTTGTGGAGAAGTACAGATCAGGGTTTTGGTTTAAAAAAATACTTTGAACATCCCACACAGCACCATTAAAACCATTATTAAACATGGAAAGAATATGGCACCACAACAAACCTGCCAAGAGAGGGCCACCCACCAAAAATCATGGACCAGGCAAGGAGGGCATTAATCAGAGAGTCAACAAAGAGACCAAAGGTAACCCTGAAGGAGCTGCAAAGCTCCACAGCGGAGATTGAAATATCTGTCCATAGGACCACTTTAAATCGTACACTCCACAGAGCTGGGCTTTACGGAAGAGTGGCTAGAAAAAAGCAATTTCTTAAAGAAGAAAAAAAATGAGCAAACACATTTGGTGTTCGGCAAAAGGCATGTGGGAGACTCTCCAAACATATGGAAGAAGATACTCTGGTCAGATGAGACTAAAATTTATGTTTTTGTCTATCAAGGAAAACTCTGTCTGGAGTTTTCCTTGATGGACCTCTCATCACCCCGAGAATAACATATCATCCACAGTGAAGCAAGGTGGTGGCAGCATCATGCTGTGGGGATGTTTTGGGAAACTGGGAAACTGGTCAGAATTGAAGGAATGAGGGATGATGCTAAATAGAGGGAAATTCTTGAGGGAAACCTGTTTCAGTCTTCCAGAGATTTGAGACTGAGATGGAGGATAACCAAACAGCAGGACAATGACCCTAAGCAAACTGCTAAACCAACACTTTAGTGGTTTAAGGGGAAACATTTAAATGTCTTGGTATGGCCTTGTCAAAGCCCAGACCTCAATCCAATTGAGAATCTGTGGTATGACTTAAAGATTGCTGTGCACCAGCGGAACCCATCCAACTTGAAGGAGCTAGAGCAGTTTTGCCTTAAATAATGGGCAAAAATCCCAGTGGCTAGATGTGCCAAGCTTATAGAGACATACCCCAAGAGACTTGCAGCTGCAATTGCTGCAAAAGGTGGCTCTACAAAGTATTCATTTTGGGGGGGTGAATAGTTATGCACGCTCAAGTTGTCTGTTTCTTTATCTTATTTCTTGTTTGTTTCACAATAAAAAATATTTTGCATCTTCAAAGTGGTACGCATATTGTGAAAATCAAATGATACAAACCCCCCAAAAAGTCCAGGGTATAAGGCAAAAACATTGAAAAAATGCCAAGGGGGGTGAATACTTTCGCAAGCCACTGTATACAGAAGACAGCCCTATTTGGTCAAATACAAGAATTATTGCAAGAACAGCTCAAATAAACAAAGAGAAACGACAGTTCACCATTACTTTAAAACATGAACATTTCAAGAACTTTGTGCAGTTGCAAAAACCATCAAGCGCTACGATGTAACTGGTTCTCATGAGGACCGTCACAGGAAAGGAAGACCCAGACTTACCTCTGCTGCAGAGGATACGTTTATTAGAGTTATAAGCCTCAGAAATTGCAGCCCAAATAAATGCTTCACAGAGTTCAAGTAACAGACACATCTCAACATCAACTGTTCAGAGGAGACTACGTGAATCAGGCCTTCATGGTCTAATTGCTGCAAAGAAACCACTAGTAAAGGACACAAATAATAAGAAGAGACTTGCTTGGGCCTAGTCTCTTCTTGAGACTTGGCCCAAGCAATGGAGCAATGGACATTAGAGCGGTGGAAATCTGTCCTTTGGTCTGATGAGTCAACATTTGAGATTTTTGGTTCCAACTGCCGTGTCTTTATGAGACGCAGGGTAGGTGAACGGATGATCTCTGCATGTGTGGTTCCCACCGTGAAACATTGAGGTGTGATGGTGTGGGGGTACTTTGCTGGTGACACTGTCTGTGATTTATTTAGAATTCAAGGCACATTTAACCAGCATGCCTACCACAGCAATCTGCAGCGATATGCCATCCCGTCTGGTTTGCGCTTAGTGGGATTATCATTTGTTTTTCAACAGAACATTGACCCAACAAACCTCCAGGCTGTGTAAGGGCTATTTGAGAAGAAGGAGAGTGATGGAGTGCTGCATCAGATGACCTGGCCTCCACAACCACTCGACCTCAACCCAATTGAGATGGTTTGGGATGAGTTGGACCGCAGAGTGAAGGAAAAGCAGCCAACAAGCGCTCAGTATATGTGGGAACTCCTTCAAGACTTTTGGAAAAGCATTCCAGGTGAAGCTGGTTGAGAGAATGCCAAGATTGTGCAAAGCTGTCATCAAGGGGGAATGTTGGCTACTTTGAAGAATCTCTAATATATAATACACTTATTTGGTTACTACATTATTCAATATGTGTTATATAAAAGTTTTGATGTCATCACTATTATTCTACAATGTAGAAGATTATGTCTTTTTTTAAGCATACAACTTAGCTCAGTATTTGAATGATGTATTTTAGATAGTCATTATTGCTCATCTTCATGAAGAGTGTTAATAATTTTAGACCCCACTGTACACACACACACACACACACACACACACACACACACACACACACACACACACACACACACACACACACACACACACACACACACACACACACACACACACAGAAGTCAGGTCAGACTAATCCAGCTCATGAGCTCTCCATCAGCAGCAGATTATGATTTAGAATGATAAATTCATGTGTTTATGCAACATGTTAGTGCATCGAATCGTATCACAGAGGAAGAAATCGCATCGATTCTTTCTCTAATCACAGTGAATCACACTGAATCGTTTCAAACTAAAACGTACCGTTCCTGTATCGTATCGGCCATGAATCTAGACACGTATCGACACATCTTGAAGGGAAAGATGCCATCCGTCATCCACCATCCACAACGCAGATGTCTTCAGCAACCTTTGACCTTCGTTCCTTTCCCATCCCCCTTAGCCCCCAAATGTTTCTGTAACCTAAAGAACTATCATCTGACATCCAAACAGATAGTGACAGGTATTATATGAAACAATGACGCTTTGATATCAATGTTAATGTTATCAATGATCCTTTATATGTATTTAACCTAATTATGTATATTTTACGAAAATTAGAGGAGAGCTTCTCTGTTCACCAAACCAAATGACGCCAAATCGAGTTACCGCAAGCGGCAACCATTCGATTGTGACAGTAGAAGTCCAAAGCTTCTATTTTTCACCTGTCATTGTCTAATATTTCACATTTTTGGCCTTGACTCTGCAGTACATTCTACTGTATGAACATGATGCAGTCTTAGTTTACCCCAGAACAAAGGTCATTGCCATTTTGTTCCTCTGCTGATTAAATCTCACACTCTTTTGCGATCAATGCGTTACATTTAATATTCCTGTCTTTAATTTCATATCCGCAACCCAATCTCCTTGTTTATATTCATAACGATTACGCTAACAGCAGTCAACCTTTACTGACTGCCGACCATACAATTACAATTATTTCCTTTAACAAATACATTTTACAACCTCATTATTTGTATCTTAATGTTTCCCTGTGTCCTGTGTTTACTTGAGCTAGCTTCATTCTAAACTATGGCTTTCACACTGCAACCTGCCCCCAAAAACATATGAATGAGACACAAAACTTCACAAAGAGAGCTCTTGCTTGCATCAAAAGTTATTTACCTGCTAGGCACCCCATGAGTGACTGCAGCAACAGCAGTTTCCATAGCAACGTCATCTTCAGTTTTGTGGGGTCAAAAGTAGACTCACATCCAATCACAAATGTACGGAGGAATCCTTTCGGTACCTTTCTGGGTCTTCACTCTGTAGAAAAAGAAACCGACGTAATGAATACCATGATAAGACAGAAAGACAATCTTTTATCAGCACTTGAGAAAAGTGCTGATAAAGGACTGTAAAGAACTCTAACATTTAAAAAAATATATAAATCATTTAAAATTATTATTTTCAATGACGGCCTAGGAACAGTGGGTTAACTGCCTCGTTCAGGGGCATGAATTGAACATTAAGAGAATTGAAGGAATATGACGGCTTTTCTCACTTCTGATAACATGTCAACGACTAGGGAAATGCTTTTCAAAATGTTGCCCTTTACAGCAGCATGTAGCCTACTGTACACATTCAGTCATGTGCAGCGCTTTCATACCCCTTGACCTACTCCACATTTTCGGGGGTTACAGCCTGAATTCAAAATGGATTAAACATATGTTTTTCTCACCCATCTACACACAAAACAACATAATAATGACAAAGTGAAAACGTGCTTTCAGTAATGTTTGCAAATTCATTGATAATGAACTACAGAAATATCTCATTTACATAAGTATTGACACCCCTGAGTCAATACTTTGTAGAAGCACCTTTGGCAGCGATTACAGCTGTCAGTCATTCTGGGTAAGTCTAAGAGCTTTCCACACCTGGATTGTGCAACATTTACTCATTATTCTTTTCAAAATTCTTCAAGCTCTGTCAAATTGGTTTTTGATCATTGCTAGACAACCATTTTCAAGTATTGACATAGATGTTCAAGTAGATTTAAGTCAAAACTGTAACTTGTTCACTCGAGGAACATTCACTGTCTTCTTGGTAAGCTACTCCAATGTACTAGATTTGGCCTTTTGTTTTCGGTTATTGTCCTGCTGTATTAATCTCCTAGTGTCTGGTGGAAAGCAGATTGAACCAGGTTTTCCAGATTTTGCCTGTGCCTAGCTCCATTCCCTTTCTTTTTTATCCTTAAAAACTCCCCAGTCCTTAATAACCATTACAAGCATACCCATAACATGATGCTGCCACCACTATGCTTGAAAATACATAATGTGTTGTATTGGATTTGCCCCAAACATAACACTTTGGGACAAAAAGTTAATTGCATGGTCACATTTTCTGCAGTATTACTTTAGTGGCTTGTTGCAAACGGGATGCATGTTTTAGAATATGTTAATTATGTACAGCCTTCCTTCTTTCAATCTGTCAATTAGGTTAGTATGGTGGAGTAACTATGATGTTGTTGGTCCATCTTCAGTTTTCTCCTATCACAGCCATTAAACTCTGTAACTGTTTAAAAATCACCATTGATCTCATTGTGAAATCCCTGACCGGTTTCCTTCCTCTCCGACAACTGAGCAGCTTTAAGTCAAAACTGTAACTCATCCAGCCCTATGACAACTCAACAGCTTCTACCCCCAAGCCATTAGACTGCTGAATAATTAATAAAAATCGCCACTGGACAATTTACATTGACCCCCCCCCCCTTTACACTGCTGCTACTCGCTGTTTGTTTGTTACCTATGCATATTCACATATTCACCCACACCTACATGTACAGATTACCTCAACTAGCCTGTACCCCTGCACACTATCTCGGTACCGGTGCCCCCTGTATATAGCCTCGTTATTCTTATTGTGTTACTTTTATTATTACTTTTTATTTTAGCCTACTTGGTAAATATTTTCTCTTCTTGAACTGCACTGTTGGTTAAGGGCTTGTAAGTAAACATTTCACGGTAAAGTCTACACTTGTTGTATTCGGAGCATGTGGCAAATTAAGTTTGATTTGAGTTAGGAAGGATGTCTGTATATTTGTAGCGACAGGGTGTATCGTTACACCATCCAAAGTGTAATTAATAACTTCACCACGCTCAAGGGTAGGGTAGCCTAGTGGTTAGAGCGTTGGACTAGTAACCGGAAGGTTGCAAGTTCAAACCCCCGAGCTGACAAGGTACAAATCCGTTGTCCTGCCCCTGAACAAGGCAGTTAACCCACTGTTCCTAGGCTGTCATTGTAAATAAGAATTTGTTCTTAACTGACTTGCCTAGTTAAATAAAGGTTAAAAAATTATAATAATACAAAATAAAAAAAAGGGGATATTCAACGTCTGCTTTTTTCTACTGTACAAATAGGTGCCCTTCATTGCGAGTCATTGGAAAACCTCTTTGTTCTTTGTGGTTGAATCTGTGTTTGAAATTCAGTGCTCGACTGAGGGACCTTGTGCTAAACACTATTATTGCACACAGTGAGTCCATGCAACTTCTTATGTGACTTGTTAACTAAATTGTTACTCCTGAACTTATTTAGGCTTGCCATAACAAAGGGGTTGAATACATATTGACTCTAGATATTTTTGCTTTTTGTTTTTTATTAATTGTAAAAAATATATATATATAAAAAATTAACATATTTCCACTTTTATATTATGGGGTATTGTGTGAAGGCCAGTGACAACAAAATCTCAATTTAAGTCTGTAACACAACACAATATGAAAAAAGTTAAGGGGTATGAATACTTTCTGAAGGCACTGTATATTTAGATCTAGTAAATGATGGATGTATAAGAAATTAAGCCTTGAAAGAGAAATGTGCAAAGAGATTGCCTTAAAGTATACATCAATGAATTAATGAAATAAATTAGTTATACAAATGACTCAATATTCTCTTTCACCAAATCCCTATAACATGTAACTCTGAATGCACAGCTTTGGTTTTATAGAGAGTTGCTGATGGGCTGGTTCAGAAGTACTATAATAAAAAATAAAAAAACATACATTACTCCCTTTTTCTGCCTACCAAATTCAAGCTGGAGCCTAATCTATTAACTAAAAAGTTAGAGAGGGAAAAAAAAAAATAGCACTGATTTTCATTTTTGGCACAGCGACTATTACATGCCTTTCCATATCCGCGACAAATACGGCTCCAGAGAATCCTGTTTTTAAGCCTATTTTAGAAGCTCCCTCTTAAACATACAGTGGCGTACCTAGACAGAATAATACCCATTCACTGTTATGTTCATAAATGTTGTAAGCCATAGCAAGAGATAGGGTGTGAAAAACTCCAGCGATCCCACTACAGTGTCAACGTCAGATGTGTTTTATTACCCAGCAGAAATACCAGGGGTATCGGCATGAAATCAGTACCCAAACCTCAAAAGCCTGCATTGTGTCAGTGGGATAGTAAATTCTCTGTGTGCTCCAGTAGGCCTTCGATGTAGAGAGCAGAAGGGAAGATGGGGGGAGGGATCTGCAGGGGGAGACAAATAAAATCAATGCCATCCAGAGACGCAGTGTCCCATGGCAGTACTTTTAAAACATTAGCTTAATGTACCCTGTTGCCCTATAGACAATATACAGTAATGCTCTCTATTTTGGTAGAAAAGTAGTTAATGGTGAACTTTTAGACATTACACGGTAATGTTGATGCAGGGCTTTTGTTATAGTCAGTCTTTGAATATGTATTACATATAGTCATTCTTCTGCTGTTGAAAGACAAATATGATCCAATTACTGATTTATTCAGTGGCTGACACAATCAATTGCTGCATTGTTGAAATTTGAATTACAAATTTCCCTTTCATCTCGCCTGCTCAACACCAACCCCCAAAAACAACACATTTTTTGAGAGGACTAAATAATATATATACACGACAGGAGGTTGGTTGCACATTAATTCGGGAGAAAGGGCTCATTCTAATGACTGGAATGGAATGATAACAAATACATCAAACACATGGTTTCCATGCCATTCCATCTGCTCCATTACGGACATTATTATGAGCCGTTCTCCCCTCAGTATCCTCTGGCGATATACACAGAGTATACTAAACATCAAATTCCCCTTCCTAATATTGAGTTTTGAGTTGTACCCCCCCCCCACCCCCCCACCCCGTTTTGCCCTCAGAACAGCCTCAATTCACCGGGGCATGGACTCTACAAGGTGTCGAAAGCGTTCCACGGGGATGCTGGCCCATGTTGACTCCAATGCTTCCCACAGTTGTGTCAAGTTGCCTGGATGACCTTTGGGTGGTGGACCATTCTTGATACGCACGAGAAACTGTTGAGCGTGAAAACCTCAGCACCTTTACAGATCTTGACACAAACCGGTGCGCCTAGCACCTACCCTGTTCAAAGGCACTTAAATATTTTGTCTTACCCATTAACCTTCTGAATGGCACACATACACAATCCATGTCTCAATTGTCTCAAGGCTTAAAAACCCTTCTTTAATCTGTCTCCTCCCGTTTATCTACACTGATAGAAGTGGATTTAACAATTGACAACAGTAAGGGATCATTCACCTGGATTCACCTGCTCCGTCTATGTCATGGAAAGAGCAGGTGTTCATAATGTTTTGTACACACAGTACTGTACCAGTGAAAAGTTCGGACACACCTACTCATTCAAGGGTTTTTCTTTATTTGTATTACTTTCTACATTGTAGAATAATAGTGAAGACATCAAAACTATGAAATAACACATATGAAATCATGTAGTAACCAAGTCCATATTATGTCAAGAACATCTCAAAAAAGCAAAGAGAAACAACAATCCATCATTACTTTAAGCCATTCAGAAAATGTCAAGAACTTTGAAAGTTTCTTCAAGTGCAGTCGCAAAAACCATCAAGCGCTATGATGAAACTGGCTCTCATGAGGACCGCCACATGAAAGGAAGCCCCAGAGTTAACTCTGCTGCAGAGAATAAGTTCATTAGAGTTACCAGCCTCAGAAATTGCAGCCCAAATAAATGCTTCACAGTTCAAGTAACAGACACATCTCATCATCAACTGTTCAGAGGAGACTCCGTGAATCAGGCCTTCATGGTCAAATTGCTGCAAAGAAACCACTACTAAAGGACACCAATAATAAGAAGAGACTTGCTTGGGCCTGGAAACATGAACGATGGACATTAGACCGGTGGAAATCTGTACTTTGGACTGATGAGTCCAAATGTGCGATTATTGGTTCCAACCGCCATGTCTTTGTGATATGCGGAGTAGGTGAACAGATTATCTCTGCATGTGTAGTTCTCAACATGAAGCATGAAGGAGGAGTTGTGATGGTGTGGGGGTGCTTTGCTGGTGACACTGTCAGTGATTTGTTTAGAATTCAAGGCACACCTAAACAACAGGACAATGACAAGGGCTATCAAGTGCTCAGCATATGTGGGAAGCTGTTGAGATTATGCCAATAGTGTGCAAAGCTGTCATCAAGGCAAAGGGTGGCTACTTTGAAGAATCTCAAATATAAAATATATTTTGATTCATTTAACACATCACACTTTGGTTAGTACATGATTCCATATGTGTATTTCATAGTTTTGAAAAACCCTTGAATGAGTATGTAACGAGTGCGCTGAGAGTCGGGAAGCAAGTTTAGGGAGTGAGTGTTTTAATAAATAAACGAAACACAAATAACGCACCGACATGGAAACAGAGTCAATAACACCTGAGAAAAGAACCAAGGGGAGTGACAGATATAGGGAAGATAATCAAGGAGGTGATGGAGTCCAGGTGAGTGTAATGAGGCGCGAGACGATGATGACAGGTGTGCAGGATAATCAGCAGCCTGATGACCTAGAGGCCGGAGAGGGAGTATACGTGACAGTACCCCCTCCCCGACATGCGGCTCCAGCCGCAGGACGCTGTCAAAGGGGACGAACTCGGGGATCAGGAGCAGACCGGTCACCCCTGCTGATGCGCGGGAACCTGTTACGCTAGCTGAGGCACGGGAACCTGTCGAGTCAGCTGGGGCGCGGGAACTTGACAGACTGGCTGAGGCAGGGGAGTCTTGCGATCCAGCTGAGGCATGAGAACCTGACGAGCCGGTGGAGGCATGAAAGCTCGACAAGCCGGCTGAGGCAGGGGAGCCTGGCGATCCAGCGGAGGCATGAAAGCCCGACGAGCCGACTGAGGCAGGGGAGCCTGGCGATCCGGCTGAGACATGAGAGCCCGACAAGCCAGCTAAGGCAGGGAAGCCTGGCGATCTGGTTGAGGCATGAGAGCCTGTAGCGGTTCCCGGACCCAAAGTCATTTACTCTGACACAAAAAATGTAAAAAACACTCCCTGATGCTTCCCTTAGGTGAGGTGTTATTCTGTAACAAGTGCGCTGAGAGTCGGGAAGCAAGTTCAGGGAGAGAGAGTTTTAATAAATAAACAAACAATGCACTGTCATGAAAACAGAGTCAATAACACCTGAGGAAATAACAAAGGGAAGTGACAGATTTAGGGAAGATAATCAAGGAGGTGATGGAGTCCAGGTGAGTGTCATGAGGCGCTGGTGTGCGATACGATGGTGACAGGTGTGCGGAATAATCAGCAGCCGGATGACCTAGAGGCCGGAGAGGGAATATACGTGATAGAGTAGCTATGTCCAAACCAGTGGTGTAAAGTACTTAAGTAAAAATACTTGAAAGTACAACTTAAGTCGTTTATTTGGGCATCTGTACTTTACTTTACTGTTTATATTTTTGACATTTTTTACTTTTACTTCACTACATTCCAAAATAAAATTATGTACTTTCTACTGCATACATTTTCCCTGACACCCATTTTGAATGCTTAGCAGGACAGGAAAAGTGTCTAATTCACACACTTATCAAGAGAACATTCCTGGCCATCCCTACTGCCTCTGATCTGGCGGACTCACTAAACACATACCTCGTTTGTAGATGATGTCTGAATGTTGGTGCCTGCCCCGGGCTATCCATAACTTAAAATAATAAGAAAATGGTGCCGTTTGGTTTGCTTAATATAAGGAATTTGAAATGATTCATACTTTTACTTTTGATAATTAAGTATATTTTAGCAATTACATTTCCTTTTGATACTTAAGTGTATTTAAAACCAAATACTTCTCAAGTAGGAAATTACAGGGTGACTTTCACTTTTACTTGAGTCATTTTCTATTAAAGTATCTTTACTTTTACTCAAGTATGACAATTGGGTACTTTTTCCACCACTAGTCCAAACTTTCGACTGGCACTGTATATATACTGTATATATTCTGTATGCATCTCGAAACTAGTGATTATTCAAAGTAAATATGAAAACAACGAGCTTAAAACAGGGGTCTAAAATGTTTGCACAGACTTGTAAGGAATAACAGCTAACTAACTGCTTTATGTGCTGATGTTTGAGGTTTTGTTAATTCCTCTGAGGGTTATCTTAGAATATTTACACTTTACTGGAGCGGTTCCTCTTACGGACCTTGTCAATGCATATTTACACAAAACCATACCTTTCCTTGAAATACAACACAAACAATCTGAATGAACCCGCATTGCGGTTTTCCTTGAATTGATTAAATTGGGGGAATTTGTTTAATTTACTGTTTTGACAAACACATTCAAAAGTGCCAAATGGGAGAGGTATTTGGTTTTGAGTAGCAGGGAGAGGAAGTAAATATGTAAATGAAACACAGTGGGGGTAGGCAGTAAGATTTACGCAGCTTGTCATAGAGTCTGAGAGAAGAATACAGAATAAGTCTGAGGCAAATGTCAGAAGCTGCCTCTGGAAACACTGTGTACACTGGATAGAAAGGTATTACAGCAATGTGACAAGTTAAGTAATTTGCAATGTACCATTTGCAAAGCTTCCATAAAAAACAAGCTGCAATAACCATATGTCCCTCGGGTAAATACATGTTTATTCATAGAGTAGAAGTATATAATAACCCACACCATCCCATTATGGCACAACCAGGCTCTTGTTAGCATTCCACCATCGAAACAGTGGCAGAAGCAGCACTGAAAGTCTCCTTCAGCTCTTGCTCACTGAACTGTAACACTACATTTCAAAGACATGCTTGA
Organism: Oncorhynchus clarkii lewisi; assembly: GCF_045791955.1. Lineage (NCBI taxonomy): Eukaryota > Metazoa > Chordata > Actinopteri > Salmoniformes > Salmonidae > Oncorhynchus > Oncorhynchus clarkii. Next base: position 42,574,895 of record NC_092153.1, read on the forward strand.
GTAATGCAATAATCATATGTTTCAAAACACGAGGGGCAGGAAATCAATATGGGACCAGAATATTGTATTTTCTTCACTTTCTGAAAAATAAGGACTGAGAATGAAGCCTGGATTTGTCTGAGTGGGTCACATTTAATATCTTATCTTCATTTATTTCAATCAGTGTCTTCTAATGAATCCCTCTCCTTCGAGATGGAAGCTGTGTTTCCTGCTTCCTTGACAAGATGCATTTCCTTTAGCTGGAAGAGCTGCAAGATCAACGATTCATCTGGACCACCTCAATGACATGCATAACCTTGTATGCCTTGTCTATGTATAGATATTTCTGTAAATATCATTTGTTTACATAATAACACATCTGTAAAAAAAAATATATTAAAAAATGAATTGCTATAATTGCATTTGCTCGGTTCATGCAAGACAGTTTCGGTTTCCATTCGTCCTCATTAAAATGTACTGAAGACTGACTGTATGTTGTACCACCGTAAATTACAAAGGAATGACACACAAAGCATGTTTCAAAGTACTTACATTTTCGGCATTATGGCAGAAGTGTTTAATTTACGCAAAAAGGATCAAAAGATAATGGCAACATTTAAATATGCTGAAAAAAAACGATATTAAAGCAACAGGTAAAATGTTGGTCCCTGAAAGATCCTAGAAATGTGTTTACACCCCTGTTACTGAGCATTTCTCCTTTCCCAAGAATCCATCCACCTGACAGCTGTGGCATATCAAGAAGCTGATTAAACAGCATGTTCATTACACAGGTGCACCCTGTGCTGGGCACAACAAAAGACCACTCTAAAATGTGCAGTTGTCACACAACACAATGCCACAGATGTCTCAAGTTTTGAGGGTGCGTGCAGTTGGCATGCCTCCAACGTCATTTTAGAGAATTTGGCAGTACTTCAAACTGGCCTCACAACCGCATACCACGTGTATGGCGTTGTGTGGGCGAGCGGTTTGCTGATGTCAACGTTGTGAACAAAGTGCCCCATGGTGGCGGTGGGGTTATGGTATGGGCAGGCAAAAACTACGGACAATTGCATTTTATTGATGGCAATTGGAATACACAGATATACCGTGGGGCGAGCCTGAGTCCCATTGTCGTGCCATTCATCCTACACCATCACTTCATTTTTCCAGCACGATAATACACAGCCCCATGTCGCAAAAATCTGTACACAGTTCCTGAAAGCTGAAAATGTCCCAGTTCTTCCATGGCCTGCATACTCACCAGACATGTCACCCATTGAGCATGTTTGGGATGCTCTGAATTGACGTGTACGACAGTGTTCCTGTTTCCGCCAATATCCAGCAATTTCGCACAGCCATTGAAGAGGAGTGGAACAAGATTCCAGATGCCACAATCAACAGCCTGATGAACTCTACGAAAAGGAGATGTGTCGCGCTGCATGAGGCAAATGGTGGTCACACCAGATACTGACTGGTTTTCTGATCCACGCCCCTACCTTTTTATAGGTATCTGTGACCAACAGATGCCTGATACGTATGTATTCCCAGGCATGTGAAATCCATAGATTAGGGCCTAATTTATTTATTTCAATTGACTGATTTCCTCATGTGAACTGTAACTCAGTAAAATCTTTGAAATTGTTGCATGTTGCATTGATATTTTTCTTCAGTATAGCTTTGTAGCCTGAAGGCTGTTCTGTGAGAAGCTTTGCGATGTCCAATGTCTTTCATTTTTAGTGTGACTTGGTAAAATGGAGACATGTCATGATATTGTACCAAATCGTGCGTGGTGAGCAATGGAGGTCAGATTACTAACCATTGATTAGCTTTCCTGAATGATGTATACCTACAGTATACTTACCAGGATACATACATCATAGCATATGCCTGTAATAACACATACTTATGAGACAAAGGTAGGCTCAACATTTACACATTTACAATACACTATGCCTCAATAGAGTTAAGAGAATGACAGAATGAGTTATTACCTAAGCTATGGTATAATTATCAGATATTGTATTTTACGGAGCATTCGTAATGCTTCAGTAATGACTACAGGTGTCCTAATGAATCAGAAACCATGTGAACTTCAACTGTGATAAAGGTTTTGACAGACATGGTCTACCGGACATTTATTTACTTTGAAATGTCTCTCTCTCATCGTCCTGCCACAGAGACTATTGGTGTAATAGAAAGGTCCAAGGAGCACCCACAGCCAGTTCACTCCATGACAGTATTACAACAGTCACTTCCAGGGTAAAGCACATCCATGAATGGGAACAGAAAAGTTGTAAAAACTGTTGTAAGGAAGTAAATACAATATAAGAAAGGAGGGTGATTCCAGCGTAATGGCACGCAAAATCACAACTTTTTAATGTCTCACAGAATGGACAAACAAAATAGAAATGACGCTTTTGATGTGTGTGTCTATAGTACCGCTTGGGGGGAGTGTACAGGTAATTTACGAAAGTTACCAGAATCTTTAGTCATTTTGGTAATTAACAGGTAATCAATGGCGATAAATGTAGTAACTTATACTTGAATAACTTTTTTAAAAATGTATTCATATATAGTATTTATTTTTTATATATGTGTCCATATTGTCCATGCGTTTCTAGTGGATAGACCATATGGTTCAAGAGAAAATAACATAATTCATGAAAAAAACTCTCTGCAACTCTTCCAACTATTGACTTTTTTCACGATTGCCACCAGTTTGGTGCCAAAACAACAACAAAGACATTGGCATAAAATAAATAAAAGTCTGGAAAAAAATATATAAAGAATATTTCATGCTGAAACCCTCACACAGATGGTTGGTGGTTTATATTTAGGATAATGTTTTTCAGCTTTGTCATATATGTTGTTATTTTAAAATCAATGTATTTTAGTTTTGATATGTTTATCATGTGATAAGGCCACACAGAGGGCCCGAGATAATTACAGACACCTGTGATAATCTGAGTAGCCAAAAGCGCCACTAGACATCGTGACAAATTACATAAAATCCTTTAAAGTTACCAAACTTCTGGTAGTTTACTGTTAAACTTAGAATGTTTTCAGTAATATACCCTCACTTTGCGACCTTATGTATACACAAAAAAGCTGACTAAATATTGGCATGATGGAGAAACCAAGCTAATAATGGATGTTACATGAAATGGACAAGCTTTTTGGGGAGAATGTCTGTGAGTTACCATGGATAGCCATTTTGAAGAAAAGACTTGGCTGAACACAACAACGATAACAATATGAAAAAGTCATTTCAATTCTTACTTTAGACAGCGAAAAATGACCGCTATGGATGATACACCCTCCGTTATGGATGTTACAGAGTCTGAAATAGACATTCTAATCTTAAAGATGCCTTGGACCAAAATCTATCGTAACACATTTGTTGTCAATTGGAATGTTTTAAAAATGTCTGCAGAAGGTATAGTACCACAGGATTGCATAATTATAGCCTGAATAGTACACACGACCAGTTGTCACACCCAATAGGAATTTATTTTCTCTCTTTATATGTTATGTGCTGAAAGTATTCCCACCTCTTGACTTTATCCGCATTTTGTTGTATTTTTATCCTGCATTTGGCCTACACACAATACCCCATAATATCAAAGTGAAATTATGAAAGTGATCTATACGGTTCAGGGACATAAACGTGATTTTAAAAGCATGGGAACCGGTTAATAACGTTATTTTCCATTCCGAGCATTTCTGACCCACAAAACAATGCAACAAAGCTCCTATAAAAAGCACTCACTCTGTCTAAAAAACATTTTCCAGTGTCTGCCTGACAACTGAAAATCTTTGCCCGTGTGTGTGCATGTAGGCTATCTGCCCCTCCCCCTCCGAAGCTACTGGAGCCTACTGACGTTACAAGCGTGATTCAGAAATTAGGAAGAGAGATCTTTTATTTGAGAAGACTATGGATTACCTTTTTTTGACTGCAAGTTAAGGATACAATAGTTATCACGTTTCACATTGAGTTAACAAAAAAAAGGTAAAACGTGTTTTTATTTAAATTATTGTGCCGCTCTGCACACACAAGCTTGTTAGCTTGCTAGCTAGCTAGCTCTGGTCCAACGTTAAGCCAACTCTCGGAAGTTCAAAGACATTCAAAGTTCCTTGATAGAATTCCAATTAGCTCATTCATCCCCCCTCCTCTCCCCTGTAACTTTTCCCCAGGTCGTTGCTGTAAATGAGAATGTGTTCTCAGTCAAGTTACCTGGTAAAATAAGGGTTAAATAAAAAAAAATAAGTACAGATAGAAGCCGCTCCTCTTTAGGTATAATTCTGTGGGCTTAATTCAGATAATGCATATCATCACAAGATTCCCAGCACTACAAGCGGTAGGTAGCTTAGTGGTTAGAGTTTTAGGCCAGTAACCAAAAGGTTGCTGGATCAAATCCCCAAGTTAAATAAAGGTAAAATAAAAAAAGGCTCCTCCTTCACCCTCTCTTGTTCTCTCTCCACCCTTAAAATTCCAGTTCTGTCTTGCGCCCTACACACTCCATTACATTGGACAGACAAGTTCATAGCGAGCTGCTCTGTCTGCAGTGATTGGTGAAGTAATTTATTGTCGAGCTCAATGTAAAAACACGTCGTTTTCAGAGGTTTAAAAAGGAACAGAAAGGAACAATATAAACCATTACTTATTGGGAGATTCGTAGCAGTTCGGAACTTTATTTTGCTGGTCGAAACAGTGGAACTGAAATGTAAAAAAATAATGATTGTGTTTCAAATATTACAATATTTGTAAAAAGCAGTTGCTTTCTCAGATCTGTATTCAAATAGTTAACAAAGTAGTTACTTCTGAGATCTGTATTCAAATAGTTAACAAAGTAGTTACTTCTGAGATCTGTATTCAAATAGTTTTGAAAAGTTGTCCCTTTGTTTTTTTTTACCCCTTTTTCGTAATATCAAATTGGTCGTTACGAGGCTTGTCCCATCGCTGCAACTCCCATACGGACTCGGGAGAGAGCCATTCGTCCTCTGAAACACGACCCTGCCAAGCCACACTGCTCGCTGAACCCGGAAGCCAGCCGAACCAATGCGTTGGAGGAAACGCTGTGCAACTGGCGTCACGAGTCAGCGTGCATGCGCTCGGGCCCACCACAAGTAGTCGCTAGAACACGATGGGACAAACCCTCTCCTAACCCAGACAATTGTGCACTGCGTATTTGACCCTGGGATCGAACTGTAGTCTGTAGTGATGCCTCTACTACTGTGATGCAGTGCCTTAGACTGCTGCACCCCTCGGGAGGCCTCAAAGTAGTCACTTTCTTCTTCTTTTTTTCCACAAAGCATAGTTAAAACTATAGCTAAGCCCATAGTTATAGTTATTCCAGGCCTACTTGTAAAAATGTAAAGAAACTACTACATGGCTCACAATGTATGGCTATCAACCTCCGAAAATACATATACCTACATTCTCCTTCTCATGGTTATTTGTATTGGGATGTAATCAAGCTAAGGTAAGCTATGACGACGGTGAAACACTTCATGTCTGTGAGAATCTCATAATACTCTGTCTGGAACCAGTGTGTCGCCTTGGTTTTGACTTGTTGTATAACCACCATAATGAACATCAGAACAAAGGAGCAGACAGTTTAGAGCTAAAACACAGCACACAAATCCCATTCTTCGCCTTATAAGCTAGTGTTTCATGCAGCAAGCGTTTCATGAGTGTCAAATAGAATAATCCTAAAGCGGTTCAGCCTCTGCCAGCTCGGAGCACAATAAACAGAGACACTACGGTAAAACTGCTCAACTATCAAGATGTCCAAGAGTGCTGTTGATGATACAATTGCTGTACTGTTTAAAGAGATAAGACATGATTCAAGAAGCCTGTATTAATCACTTCTCAAATCAACCAAACCAATTCCCATTCGTATGCATGTAATTTAGTAGCCAACTCCCCTGAACTATCGCCATGCTATGCCAGACATATGGCATGGCAGCCATAGTCCGAGAGATTGGCTCAAGCACTAACATCTCTGAAACTAGGCTACAACATCAGTGCCTCATATCACTAACAGAATGGTACCATCATCATCTGTTCCCTGATAAAAAGGACCAGCTGAAACACAGTGGGTGGTGACTAGATGTTGGCAGTGGACAGTTAAGGCTCGTAGACCATCCAGGGTGATATTACAGGCTTCATTACTTACATCATCATGTCTCTCAATCCCCTACTCACGGTGGTGTCGCGCACCAGCTGGATTACAATAGAATGTGTTTCCTCATTATAAAACCCAATAAAGGCTGAACAACTGGAGTCGTGCGCAGTAATTCAACTCCATATAATGGGGTCAAAGAAGGCAGCATTACCCTTTCTGTGAAGTCGAGAATACAGCATCAACATCATCACCCCAAACCATACTTGACATGGATGCTTGAATTTCCTTGTAGGAAATACACACGAAAAGAAAGAGTATTTCACACAATGACAATTGTGCCAGCGCTCCCTTATAAAATAGATATTCATCTCAACATGATTCACATGGATAAATAACGAATATAAGGAAAAAGAATAGTTGCATTCAGAGGAAATGTAATCACATCCAAGGCTCACTGGTACAGTACATCATAGCTCGCCTGCCATACAGGACAGTATATGGACATTTCCATTGATAAAATGACTGTATGAAACAGACTATTTGGATTCTTCAAGATGGTTTAAAGCGATCGTTAGGGATTTTGGCTATTTGAATCTACTTCCCCAGAGTCAGATGAACCTGTGGATACCATTTTTATGTATCCGTGTCCAGTATGAAGGAAGTTAGAGGTAGTTTCACAGGCCAAATGCTAACTAGCTTAAAATGGTATCCACAAGTTCACATGACTCTGGCTTCATTGCCAATATCTCTAACTATCCCTTTAAATTGCTGACCTTTTTAACATGTCAAGCAGAGAAGAGACTTTTCATAATCTGCTGTGATTGATGTGTATTTGACAGCAGATACTTCATGGCGTGCTGCTTTGTACACTTGTAAGGCAGACTAGATAACTCTGCTCGCTGCATACACAGTACTCTATAGTGGATTATATACACATGAACTAAGCCATTCTGGTGGCCTACTTCCCTTGAATATAGCTGTCAAATTTTCCTGCTTTTCTAGCATGGATAGTGTGTCCACCAGTGTGCTCCTGGATAGCATTTTAACACTGAATAAACATTTTCATATAATTCTTAGCCTGTTCTGCCCTTTCAGCTGATGTTCTGTCCGTCACACAGGTAAGTCCCCATGTTTAAAATGCACCAGAAAGAGGAAGGACTCCCTTATTGCTTAGAGGTCATTATTTTGATATTTGCATGTAGCTTTCATAAGCTTTAACAATCCCTTGAAAACATTAGCAAAAACATTTACACTTATAAGAACAACAGGGGACATTTTACTATCTGTATCAATGAGAGCAGTACACGAAGAGTGCTTGTGCTGTGCAGTGTCAAACCTTCCAAGAAATGTATGTAATGTATTGTTCTGAATATTCATAAATAAAACAAAGACAGCCATCAGCAGACTGTATGCTTCACAATTGCTACATAAATAACACAGGCTTTGGATACAACATACTATTCATAGGATGAATACTAGCAGTATTCATATTCATATGAATTAATACCGTTGCTTTCTTCATAATGAATTGTCTAAAGTCTACAGAATGCCGACTGTTGTGAATCAGGATATTCAAATGGCCTTGTATTTGTTTCTGGTCGAACTTGTTCTATAAGATTGTATTCTATCAAAACAAATTCAATCCACCAGAAACCATAAAACGGTGCCAGAACATTGTGACATTCTGTTGAGTCATCTAGTGATCCCAATTCATCCAACATTTCTTTCATCTCAACTATGTGAAAAGAAAATAACAATGCCTTCTGGGGCATGTTGTTTTTATTAAGCATATTAGTATTCCAATAAATGGTGGGGGAAAGAAGGCTCACAAATCACAGGCCCACCCTATGGGGGAGGGGGGGGGGTACCATTTTCCTCTCAAAAATAATTGCAAAATCAGAGAATTTTCCCCAGTGGTACAACAATAACAAAGTGTTAAAAGATCAAAATAATTCCCTCATTTTCAATTTAAGTGTATTCTGAAGAAAAAACACAAACCTGCCCCCTTGCTGTGATAGCTTGGAAATTAGTTGTTAGAAGCCCCCACAGAAAGAATAGTTAATAATTCAATAGTTCCAATGCTCAGATATTTACACAAGCTGGTGTTACTCTTATTAGGCCTTCAATCGAATCTGTTCCCAAGGAGGGACCGTATCACATCATGTTTGAGTAAGGAAGTGATGCAGGAACAACACAGTTTGTATCATACCCCAAGGATTGTTGTGCCTCTAAGCCAAAAGCCCACATCTAGCTCTAACATATTTTTTCAACATACCGTAGCTAAAGCACAGGATTGAGGCAATATGAGTGGAATACAGCTAGGGTGGTAACTGAATGACCAAGCAAGAAATACTGCAGGAGATGGAGCTGCCTGGATGTAGAAGATGTTATAATGTACCGACTGTACAAGAGCAAAACCAATTCACTATCTCACTTTATCTCCTTACAAATGTACACATATTGGATGTTTAACTAACCTTAATAACTATGTCATTACATTACATACTCACTGTATTTCCAACTTCAAAGTCTGCTAATACCTAAATTTACACAATACTTTTATGGAAAGGTCTGGACAGAATTCTCCTTTTTCCATCCCCTAAAGGCAAGAGGTAAAAGGTGGCAGACATGATTTACCATCCTGTAAGAATAGGAGATTTGTTGTATTGAAATCCAATCTACGGTCTGTGAGACCACAACACCTCTAGCTGTAGACTGATCTCTTAGAGCTGACCAAATGCCTCTCAGCAAATAAAAAGCCTTTTAACACAAATTGCCGTTTTTGGCTTTTTCACCTTTTATGAAGAAAAAAAACAGGACAGTGCAGGCAGATGCATTAGGAGGTAGGCTGATTTTAATTGTTGGGTCATTGGGCCATTGAAGTGTTGCTAGCTGGAATATAGTACTTGAGTAAAACGATGAGCTATTGTAGGGCGGGCCAGCCCCCGAAGTGACTGTTATCAGCTGTATGCAAAAGGTTTTATTGCCTTCTCGGAAATTCAGCCTTCTCTGTGTTGCTCAGGCCATCCCCCCCCCCATTCTGTCACACCTCCGTGAAGCAGAGGTTATGTTTCCTTTACATCCTGTAGGTCTGATATCTGATTGGAGGTTATTACTTTACAGTAATACTACCTGCAAAACAACTCAGATATCAAATCTAACATGGTAAAAATGGTTATAAAAGGGTCTTAGCTTCTCTTTCTGGTGAGACCTGTGCTAGTGAGATACCTACACTCTCTCTCTCCTCCTCGTGGACTCTTGGGGCCATGCCCTTTCAGGCGATGACTTCTCTCCCTCTCTCCCTCTGATCATGCCTAGAATAATGCCTTGTAAATGCTTGTTAATGCTTGGTAACATAAGCTGATGCCTTGTGTGTGAATCATTCATTTTACCATGTCAATTAAATATTTGCTTTTGATATAGATAATTCTTATTCCTTTCTTGACCTTTCTATTACTGTGACTTAACTATGGTATCTTGCATATTTCTAAATCATTTTTCTGGAGTCAGAAAACCATTTCATGGGCTAATTGCTTAGTCTTATAATGGGTCGTATGTGAGGTATATATAATACAAATATGATAAATATTACCCCACTGGTTCATTGTGGTAAATATGTATTTATTTATTATTATTCTTACGTATTCAAGAATACTGACAGTTCAACATAGTTCAATGTTAGAGCTGAAGTACAAGTCCTGTCCTGGTCTAAACTTTTCAACAGATTAACCTTTTACTGCAGTGGGCTAAATCCGGGTCACACAGAGTGTTTACTGGTACGTTTTATACAAATCTACTTTCAAACAAAAGTATACCCTACGATGGAACTGCGATGATGAATTTTGGCCCAATCCTCCTGACAGAGCTGGTGTAACTGAGTCAGGTTTGTAGGCCTCCTTGCTCGCACACGCTTTTTCAGTTCTGCCCACAAATGTTCTATAGGCTTGAGGTCAGGATTTTGTGATGGCCACTTCAGTACCTTGACTTTGTTGTCCTTAAGCCATTTTGACACAACTTTGGAAGTATGCTTGGGGTCATTGTCCATTTGGAAGACCCATTTGCGACAAAGCTTGAACTTCCTGACTGATGTCTTGAGATGTTGCTTCAATATATCCACATAATTGTCCTGCCTCATGATGCCATTTATTTTGTGAAGTGCAACAGTCCCTGAAGTGCAACAGTCCCTCCTGCAGCAAAGCACCCCCACAATATGACGCTGGCACCCTCGTGCTTCACGGTTGGGATGGTGTTATTCGGCTTGCAAGCCTCCCACATTTTCCTCCAAACATAACAATGGTCCTTATGGCCAAACAGTTCTATTTTTGTTTCATCAGACCAGAGGACATTTCTCCAAAAAGTGCGATCTTTGTCCTCATGTGCAGTTGCAAACTGTAGTCTGGCTTTTTTTGTGGCGGTTTTGGAGCAGTGGCTTCTTCCTTGCCGAGCGGTCTTTTAGGTTATGTCGATATGGGACTCGTTTTACTGTGGATATAGATACTTTTGTATCTTCCAGCATCTTCACAAGGTCCTTTGCTGTTGTTCTGGAATTGATTTGCTCTTTTCGCACCAAAGTACGTTCATCTCTAGGAGACAGAAAGCGTCTCCTTCATGAGCGGTATGACGGCTAAATTGTCCCAATGGTGTTTATACTTGCCTACTATTGTTTGTACAGATGAATATGGTGCCTTCAGACATTTGGAAATTGTTCCCAAGGATGAACCAGACTTGTGGAGATTTTTTTCTGAGGTCTTGGCTGATTTAATTTGATTTTCCCATGATGTCAAGCAAAGAGGCACTGAATTTGAAGGTAAGCCTTGAAATACATCCACAGGTACATCTCCAATTGACTCAAATTATGTCAATTAGCCTATCAGAAGCTTCTAAACCCATGACATCATTTTCTGGAATTTTCCAAGCTGTTTAAAGGCACAGTCAACTTAGTGTATGTAAACTTCTAACCCACTGGAATTGTGATACAGTGAGTTATAATAGAAATAATATGTCTGTAAACAATTGTTGGAAATGTTACTTGTGTCATGCACAAAGTAGATGTCCTAACCGACTTGCCAAAACTATAGTTAAATAACAAGACATTTGTGGAGTGGTTGAAAAATGAGTTTTAAGGACTCCAACCTAAATGTATGTAAACTTCCGACTTGTACTGTATACAGTACATCACAGAAGACTGAAATATAACAAAACCGTTGACATAGAAACACCGGATTTCCAGCAGTTAAAAAAAAAAAAAAAATGTTGATGAATTATGTAATTACATAAAAATATGAATAACATTCCATCCATGAGGCCACTAGGTCATTTGACTGCAGGAAAGGTCTACTTCATAACTTGTTTTAGATGCATGCTATCTGTCTGCTTGAATTGTCTGCTGGAACAAGATGCTCAATGCTCAATGTATTTTTTTCGCAACTCTGATAGATTTACCACCACGTTACTTGACTTTCGAAATGCTTTCATATAAAAGTGCTGCTCCACAAAAACACCACTGCTGTGTTTTGTGCTGCTGTCAGCTAGTTCATGTTTTTTTTTAGAACACATGGAATAAAACATGATGCTGTACAAACAACCAATTTGTGTAGAAGAAGGTCAAAGGGTAAGAGCTGACAGGGATGGACAGTCAGGGAAGTCCTCTTTCTCTGGAAAAAGAAACCCTCTGTTGAAACCCTTTGGTCCCTCAGTCCCACACAGTTCGGTCTAAAAACAATATAAATTAACCATTGGACCTGGCGCTATTGTCTGTGTCAAATGTCTCCCTCAGTTAAAACCCTTCTCAAACAAAACATAGAGTATATATTGTTGTGCCGGGGTGATTGATATGGGTATTCAAATGTAGAAATGTTCTAAAGTATTCATATATGGTACATGTCTCTCCGCTATTCCCATTTGCATACATATGGCAAGATTGCTGCCTACACCACTGACAACTCAGCTTGGCAAAAACAATGCCTGCTTCAAAACAATGACTGACACTACACCCAATGATCCCAATGAACAAACAATTTGGCTCCTCGGCGGGCAGAGAACTAGAGAACACCCAGATATGACACAGGAGGTGTGTAAACCGCTGTCTGTGCACTGGCAAAGTAGTATCAGGGGCCTGCAGCCTTCCTTCTCATCCATAATGATGTTATGAAGAATCACACAGCACTGTTTACTTTTTAAAAAACCAGCAGAGAGCAGCAGAAAAATGGGGCTAAAGAACTGACACAGAGCATTTGTCTTTATTTGCTGCTCTTTGCCCTGTTGTTCTTTAAAGCGCCAGTGTGGCAACAACCTCAGAGGCAAGACCCTTGGACTGCACAGTTATTTGTCATAAAAGTCATTCCCTCACAGTCATGACGCTCCATAGAAAATACTTAGACTTCATAGTCAACAACTAGGGGCCTGCCTAATAGTCCCGTGGAATCACAGCGCTTTTCAACTCAGATTGTACTCACACAGTAGGGACTGTGCAGAGATGAGTGGCTTTCTGGACTATGGCATTGGCTGAGCACTCATGAAAATAAGTGCTGGAGGCATTTCTGGCTCTGTAAATGCAGTCAATATCATAATCAAAGTAGCGGTGTACAAGTAGTACCTAAGGGGTAAAAAATAAGAGCAAGAAAATGTATACACAGGCAACCATAGATCAAAAACCCAAAGCACTGGCTAAAGAGTAAATCAGAGTCCACAGACACAGAGACATGATAGTCCAGGGTCCCATTTTGACATAGCTACAAGGCTTTGAGACCACCGTCCATGGGGAAATTGATTGAGCCAATGCGGAGAATTCCAAAAGTAAAAAAGTATGAGAGACAAACATTCTAGAACACTGCTGTGCGTCCGCGTACATGTTTTGGACTTTAATAGACGCTAAAGGCCTATCTATGCAATTGAATGTATGCAAAATGATAACATTTCCTGTCACTACTGGGAAGGGCAATATAGGGGAAGGACTTGAAATTGAGAAACGTTTCTTTCACGGTGTGATGATTACGCCCATAAAGAACCAGATTATAATTCCAGCATGTTATCAAGCATGAATTTAGGAAAAAAGTCAAAAGATCTATTTTATCTAAACATTTTGACTGATACAGTGTCTCTCATCCGTATTGATACAGCTAAGTGAGTGGGGAGGAGATTTCTGACAAGGCTGCACGGTTACTGGTTAAGAAGGACAGACATATTTGGCTGAACTTCACTGCTGCCCGACTGAATACTGCTCCAATAAGAGATAAAAATGTGTTGAAAATGTGAAGAAAATGCTGAAGTGTTCCTTGCATGTGAAACAAGCACAATGCCTCTCTTTTGAACTGAGAGCGTTTGACAGGCACTCCTCTCCAATGCTGAAATAAAGTTACAGTACCTTAATGGACACTCACTTTAGTCGCTTGCTGGGGACACTTATTTTTTCCAGAAGCATTGCAAAATGTACATGTTTCCCAAAGGTTACTATGGAAAACAAAGATTTCATTTTCTTTCAAAAGTGTTTCCTGTCCTGGAGGGAGGGAAGAATTGTATACATTAAATAAAAATATCCCCTATGACACATTTTCTCAATACCAGCAGGAACCATCCAATGAAATTTTTATGAAATGTCTCTAAATGTTACTATCCCATAATCTATTTAATGTCACTTCTGCACTACATCACTTCTGACAGGCTGTTGGCCTGCTGCACGCTAACCATTACAGGCCTGTTTTTCTACTTCCTGCAAAGCTGCATCTGCCAGGGCACTCTCCAGTCCACCAAGAAACTACAACAATTAACACGCAATGTTTAAACCAACCAACCATGTGTCCATGGCAGACCATATAGTTATGCCAGGTAGCCAAGTCATTCCAAACTTGGTTTGTCTCTGCAGGGTGCCTGCCGTGTCCATTGAGCTGCACGGTGCATGTCAGCCTCGGGATTACTTTCATCAAGAACGCAGGAACTAGGAGCGGGGAAGGAAGTGGTGAGGATTTCCAACACAGGACTGCCTGGACAATTTGTTCTTGCTATCATGGAATTCATGTTTGAGGAAACCCACTAACGGTTTGATGAAATGTACTTTCCATGTCATTTCAACAAAAACACATTTGATGCGATGATGTTGAATCAACATGGAAAACTGATTGGACTTGCAACAAGTCATCAATGTCGGGGAATTTCTGACTTTATTCACCCAACTTTTCAACCAAATCCAATGACATGGTGACATGTTTTATTGATTTCACGTAGAATTTAGGTTAGTTGTCGACTCAACCAAAACGAGACGCTGAAATTAAGTCCGTGCCCAGTGGGAATGCTCTCGATAATGTCCATGTGAAGTGCAAAGGGACAGAGGATCCATTAATAGCTACCAGACAAACCAAATTTACAGCACAGCCGTATCTATATCACTCATCTAAAGGACGCTTTTCATCTCCCACAGCAAAGCAGATATCACACCTTATCATACATTCCACATTCAGAGCACACCTAACCAGTAACACAAGTGAACTCACAGAGGACTCTAGGCAGCCGTGGAGAAGGCAGATACAAATATACACTGTAAATAACACATTTGGTCAACCAGTAATTATTTAATATAAGAGCGGACTAAAAAAACAGACAGATGCTCAAATATCTATTATGCATATTAAAAGAGCAGGTTTAGTTGTGCATCTGGCTACAGCGAGTGTGAGTGGACACATCTGTTAGCCACCCATTTAAATCAGATAAGGGCACTGGGCAACAGCAGCAGAGTACCATGAGGCTGATGGACAGATGCTTGGATTAGTCCTGTGTTGATCGCTAGGAAATTATTTTTCAATGGTGGCCAAAGAAAACTTAGGAAGGATGTAAATTTAGGATATTGATCTTGACTTTATTGATATGTTTTGAAGTTTCCTGACTGAACCTATGCCTATTTGCTAAAAGTGTACTTGTATAGCCTGTACAAAATTGAGATAATGTAGAAGAGAAGCCATTGTGGAATATTTCTGTTTGCTTAATCTAGTTGGCTAGACATAGGATACTATGACCGCAATTGCTGGTCAACTACATAATCAGCAAATCCAGGGGGGATTATGATAGGGAGTCAGCGCAAGGGATTAGGCTACCAAACATCTGCACACACTGATCGGCATGGTGGCACACAGCTACTGACTCATAGAATACATACTTCCAGCATAACAGCTCCCAAACTAAATCCAACACTCCTGGCAAATCAGTGGCCTCATTTATCAAACACGCATAAATGTCTCACTAAATCCTGGCGTACTTGGAGATTCTAGGATTTGCGTGCGCAATAAATTAGTATGATTTATCAAACTGTCACATGCAACATATCATACTATATTTCTGTGCTTGTGAACGAGTGCTACAACACTGCCTGGTAAATGCCCTCCATTCACCTTTAATGGTAACAAAAATGCTCACCATTCACCTTTAATGGTAACAAAAATACCCTCATTTGCTGTATGATTTGGAGACGTTGGAACTGGATCAAGACAGCTTCTAAAAGAAAGGGCAACAGCAAATTTGATCACGTTTCTGTAGAGGTGTGGTCAGAATGTTTTAATATTTTGCAGTGACATTTTTAAACAAAAAATGCATGTGGCCTATAGCCAGTGCCAAACACTGGGGGTGCATTCTGCAAGATTGATTGTCTATTGAACTATTTTAAAGTAAATACTGTCTACAGCCCAAGCTTTTACGCAAAAGACAAATTGTTGTTCAATCATTTTGTTTATCAATACATGATTATGTTTCCTGCCTTGGGATAGGCTCTGAGATTAAATAGGCTGTGATCACGTGCTCCTATCACATAGCAAAACTGTAGCCTACCCATACTGTAAAATATTTTTTAATAGGCTACTGGTCTATTTACTTTCGAGCATGGTGGGCTATTGAATGAGCGATGGATAAATGGTACCCTAATATTCGTTGTGTAGCGGGAATAACCCAGTCATGACAGAAAAGGAGAGATATCCTGCAATATGATTATGATTTAGGCCAATATAGTAAAATAAAATAAATATATTAGGCGTCATGCTGCTATGCGATCTCCTTACCAATGGCAAATGTAAATGTATCTGTTTTATCATTCTGCCTATGTTTTAATATGTTATTAGCCTACCATTATTATAATTGCCTTGCCTCAAACACCTTCATTTTCCCCAACATATTGCTTGCAATACAGTTGCTCAACCAATAGAAGTTGTGGTAAGCATGGTCTGAGATTTGCGTGGACATACGCACACTTTCCCGTCAAGTTCAAAATGGATAAATACCAACCTTTGTGGGAAAACTGGTGCGCACGCACCTTTGATAAATGAGGCCCCAGATCATTACAACTCCAAGTGGGTTACGCGCGCGCAAAATGAATGGGGGACCCTGTTTATTGATGTAAATATAGGATAACACTAGTAGGATATGGGTTATGAGTTTTCACGGGAAAGTTACAGAGGTGCCTTTTCACCTGCAGTGTGCCTATACGGGCTTGGGCTACTACAGTTTCCAACACTGATTGAACAATTCCATGTGAATGAAATGCAATTACAAACAAGGCTAAAGCAAATAAATTAACTATTTTGACAATAAAGAGTATATTCGATTGGGACACAGATAACAAGCTATAATAGTCTAGCATTATAACGATAATAGTAATAATAGCCTAATAATAATAATAACAAAATTCTTACCGTATGCGTAATTATCCCTGCAATTAGCATTTCATTTAAATAATCCGTGTTTCGATACTCCTAACAAAATTCTGTACACATACATTCACTGTTGAATCGTGGCGACGCTGTCGGCGGCTGAGTATGCACTATGAATATTCCTCCCTCACTCGAGAGTGCAAGGCATTGTAGGCTATCCCCGACCGAATACATTAAAATAGTAGCCTACTCTATGAATGTCGCTTTCGTTGTTTGCAATGTAGGTAAAGAGTGCACAGTTTAACAGGAGCTCCCCGCGACTATTATCTAAATATACTTACTGTGATGCATCATTTTCCTTCCTCTAACCCGAGCAGAGCAGGCACACGAGCTGTCCTCGGTGAGGCACTCACTGCACCGAGCATCCAAGCGGAACAGACCCTTCTGGGTAGTCTAAGCGGTCGAGATATAATAGAGCAATTCTTTCAGCTGGGCTCTAATACAAAATAACTACGCGATCTGTAAAACACTCCAATTCAGCAATACGCGGAAAGTATTGTAAACTAGTACGATTCCCATTGATTAGGAAAGCAGTGCCATGCCATTAGCGCATAAATCATTCTACCTTATCCTACAGTGGCGTGAGCTGGCACAAGAGGGGCTGGGGGCACCTCCCACATACTTAGGACTTGTCTGAGGAAATCTGGTACAATAAATTTAAAGTTCACTGAAGTTATTATTACAGTAGTGTAACTATATTGTCAAGACTGTGATATTAGGCTACCCTATTAGATGAAAGAAAGAACAATTCAAATGTTATGAAGGTATTCTTGTTTCCAAACTACCAACAAAATGATGAGTATTGTTAATTTAAAACTTTTTGGGTGGGTTTTTTAAAACATTTTCTATACAATAGTTTCAGTAATAGTGTTTTTTGGGTTTTTGTTCCCTCAATAGTGTCTGAAACCAGCAATCAGGCAGGTAATAACCTGAGGTTTATCCTTCCAGATCAAGGTTTAGTGTCCTCATGCTAAATGTATCAGCCCATAACCCTGGAAAAGGCTACACCCAGAATGCATTAGCTGATCAAATATTTATATCTTCTTAATGAGATCACATCTCACCATCCGGACATTGCATTTTCCATTCAATACCATGAAATCCCCCTCAATTAAGCAGAATTGGCGGATTGAATCGAGATTTACCATTGACAACAATGAGCTGGTTTAAATGGGATACAGAGATGTACCCGGGGAGCAGGAGGTCCATGAGGTCAGTTGAAGAACTTTAAGCCTTTAAATCTGCATCTTAATCAATGAACTGATTCTATCGACACCTGTGACTCCCAGTTACCAGTCCATAGACACAAGTCTGTATTGCCAGGAGTGTGAAGTCAGTGGTTTGATAATATTATATTCTCTCTCTCTCTCTCTCTCTCTCTCTCTCTCTCTCTCTCTCTCTTTCTCTCTCTCTCTCTCTCTCGAACATCCACTAGGTGGCAACAAGATTTCAAGTGAGTTGTCAAGATAAGACCTTTGTGCCAGAGGTAATTGTTAGTAGCCTACCGTAAGGAAAATTAAATTCAGTTATTGTTTATGTATTTTTTTTAAATCTAGACTATGCATGCAATAACATTGACTTGTTCATTCATACATAGTAATAATGTACTTAAAACACTGACAAATTGTCTTTGTCTGTCTGTCTGCAGTAGCTTGATACCTATTCAACGTAGATGTATAAATTGAATGAAATACATAAGTATGCCTCACCTAATTAATTCAACCTTTGATCCCTTCTTTTTTCATTATCCTCATAGAAGCCGTATAATAAGTGGGATTTAAGAAAATCTACTCTTTATAAAATAGTCAATGAAAAAAAGGTGATAATTAAGTACAAGTAGATGAAATTCCCAGTGGGCATTGCAAAGAAGCTGGTACGGAAAAGAGCTTCAGTACAGAGGACCTTGTGACCATAACCAACATAGTTCATCTGTAGATCTTATATCTGATTGTAAAATATATTTAACTATAATAGTATATAATTGACAATGTTCAGGTGATTTTGGATATTTCCCATGATGCTCCTGCCGCAATGAAAATCACGTTTTAACAGTATTTCCTCATTGAGCTGTAAGCAACGTCTTTGGGGTCTTTCACTCTGAGCTTGACTAATGATTGCCTTGCCAAGACATTTAACCCCAGACTATCTGTCTTCTCGCTAAGGATAGAAAAGTATCTGAACCATGAAATAGAACCAGTTGTACTCCACAATGGCTATAGCGTTTTCACCATGCGCCAGAATAAATACTTTAGATTCGGTTATTAAAGTAGGAATCCGCAGGTCGTGGGTGACCCCAAAATAAAAAAGGAACAATCCAGAAACACTGGAATTAATTTTGAAAGGTGGAAGAGTGACGCTGAAACGGCCACGGTTCTCATAGATTGGTAGGTAAGTGTTGGGTTTCGTGTTTAGCCTGCTAGCTACCGTAGCAGTTAACCTTAATATTGTAACGACCCAGGGTTTATAAGCATGGAAATCGACCCTGCCTCACGAACATGCTTTTGCGGGACAGTCGATAGCGCGCCGGACCTCGGGTTGGAAGGTCGAGGGTTCGAGACCTGCTCCCTGCTGTTTCATTACATTGGTGTCAGAAGGGATCGGACCTTGCATCCACGACAGTGCGTGTGCTTGTCCGGTGAGTCGCAGGACCTCGGGCTCGAAGGTCGAGGGTTCGGAACCTGCTCCCTGCTGTTTCATTACAGTATGTTTAATGTTCAGGCTAGTTAGCTAATGTCATCTGTATTCTGACTCTTACACTACATAAAACCTCACAAAATGCCCAATTTCTTTATTTCAACTACCTAACTTTAGCTAACTGAAGCTCGAGATGCGATTTGATGACATGACAGTGTGTTTGGTTTGAGATGAATATGACATTACGTTGTACCGTGTACTATTTAAGTAACAATTTGTTTCATGTTTTCCCATGCCAACAACCCCCACAGACTCTGACTCATCCCTTCTGTCCCACTACCAACCAACCAAGAGTTTCTCCAGGAACATTTTGTTCAAAAGAATAGCAAACATTACTCTCATTCCAAGTATTTTCCCTTTTCCTAAAGGAACTTGAGAAATTAATATACAATGACATTTAGTTAGAATCAATACAATGAAAACTTGGTTTGGAAAGGCCATTGAAACTTACGCTAATAAGTGATTTCAATGCATTTCAGTGATATGATTTTTTTTTCTTTTTCCCATCAGCATCAACACTGCCAGAGTAACAGAGCCATGGATGACTTGGCCTACTTCCTGCATGTTAAAAAACTAAACGCACAAATCTCTGTTATGTAAAAATCCACGTTTTCATTTTAATTCACAATTGAAAACTTTACAAGGTAAAAGTGACTGTTTAATAAAAAAAATGGAACAATTACATCGTCAACTGAACACTTGTCGAACTTACATCACACGTACAAGGCAGGACATATAAAGCTAGTTACCAGCTCCCAGGGGGGAAAAAAAGCCTACATGGTGCCGCAGAGAATCACGGAAGGAGGCGAGTGCTCGCCAGACACAGCATCTTGGAATGACGACCGTGTTGACAGGTCCCACACCTCCAGGCCACAAATTGTTATGTGCTGCTCCTGGTTCCCTCCTTTAACCCCCTACTAGGAGGTCATCAGATCCTGTATGACATCAATGTATCCTACGGCCCAGCTACAGAGGTTCAATTCTCAATGGCGCGTTCATTCTACCTTGTGAATTGAAATAATGAGAAATAAAGTTGATTTGATTGGTTTCTGGTGTACCAGGTAGAATGTCACGTTGACACAATGCTGATGACGACACATGTAGTGCTGATGAAGGGTTGTTCATTATCATCTACAGTATGACTGATTTTGTGTCCTCCACCCAGCAGGTCCAAGCAATTCTGTGCATTATAGGTCACACAGAATCACAATCTGTTGACTACAGCTAAATGGGGGGGGGGGGGGAATTACTACCAAATAAGTCAGCGTCACAACAGTGTCCTTTGCATACATAGGATGTGGTGTTGTGCTGTAACGTGTCATGCTAATGTGACCCAAAAAAGTCTGCCGATGATGTGGAAACTGGCTGCTAGGGGCAACAGTGAGTGCTGTTACCTTCAAGAAGGTTTTGGTTTTGCTAGGGCATTGTGGATGGGATGGTGGATGGGCGTAAAAAGCGATATAAAGGTATTTCTGGTTTAAGCCTATCCCAAACCTTAACAATTTGGAGTTAATGCCTAACCTTTGAAATTTGACGTTTGAGAAACATGGATGAACGTCTAATTCTGACGTGAGACTGGGAGAGCTAGTTGTGTTTACTTGACTGACCAAGTTGGATATCCATTCAGTCCTTCAAGTTGGGCAGTTCACAGCAGGAATCAATGCAATGCTATAGAGGCAATGTGCTGAACAGGCAAACAGAGCCTCATGTAGCCAACTATTTTGGTTGATTACTTACAAAATATTTATTGAGTCACATGGCATATCAAATAATTCCTTTTTTTTGTTGTACCTGGTACCCCGCCAGTTTATCTGCAAACAGTTAGGGCTTTGTCTGCTCTGTGTTTGTTTCTGGTGGCTGTAATGTTAAGCTTGCAAGTGACTTCACTTCCTCTCCAGCTCTGGGGCCATGGCAGCAGGGTCATTCAGTTAGGCGGGATTTAGCCAAAGACACACCTTGCATAGAAGGCCAGCCCAAGGCAGCCCAGAAGGCCAGCCCAAGGCGGCTCAGGGCGCAGACCCCTTGTAATTGTATTTATTATGCTGACAAGGCTACTTTTCCCGGGGCCCAGCAAAGTAAAGGCATTAAAAATGAAGGCAGTAAATCCTTGTTTTTGTTCAAAGAGAAAACAACACCATTTCCCCTACATTTACCCCCATGTGGGCCAGCCCGATAGCAATCGAGTTTCACCAATGAGCATCAGTCCCTTACCATTTGAGTGACAGCTGGCAAGACACACAGTAGAGAGAGAGAGAGAGAGAGAGAGAGAGAGAGAGAGAGAGAGAGAGAGAGAGAGAGAGCAATGATGTGGTGCACATATCTGCACATTTTTGCATAGCATGCAATTTCCGGGGACCACTTTTGTCTCGTGGGCGCTACTTTCAGAATTACTGGTTCAAAAGTATACAAAAGTACTGTATAATATCTTTAAGCTGAGCTATTGCTGATTTGGGGTAAGGCCTCTCTCTGCCTCTACTGTTAAAACATATATTTTTTTAGATATACTGTGACATAGCCTACTACTGGTGTGCAACAGCTTTGATTTATTTATGCATATTAAGGTCTCTTTTATGACTCTCCCTATGAAGGTTAGACTTTGGGAGCCATGAAAGCAGTGCGAGCGAAACACAAGCAGCTCTTCTGAAAACGGGATCTCGCGTTACATGGAAATCTGCTCTGATATCTCAAGCTTTTTTTTTCCTATGAAAGATCACACACAGGGTTGTGTGAAACCGAACTGTGAACAAGTGAGCACACACTGAGGTTTCAAAGAAGGGATAAAAGCATCCCGTTCCAGTCTCTGAGCATCGTCCGCAGCTAGGGTCTCATTAGTCAAGCTGCATTCATCCGTCCATGCTCAGGAAGTCCTACTGCAACGTTATTTTATCAGGCTTTTTTTAATCAATGGATTATGGGGTCATTACTAGGAATGGACAATATTTCCTGTCCAGTCATAATTAAGTCATGGTGCTGCATGAATTCATCAGTAAGGTTATAGTTTGACTGACACAACTGGCAAAAGCCTTCTGAAAATCTCTGTCCTCTGCCTCAGGGTGGGGTTGGGCTTGGCTCTATTGGTACATCCCTTTCTCTCCTTTTGATAATACACCAAATACAGTGAAATGGCATGCTTGTTTTAAAATAAGACTGCACTGTTTGCTATGGTATGGTATTTTGTATTGCAGCCCTAGTGTATAGACTCCCTAAACCCTCCACCTACTGAATATATTCATGGGAATTGCTTTAAGGATACAAAATCATCTTGAAGTTTGGGTGAGAGTGGTGGCGGCTTTGGAAAAATGGGGGTGAGGGGGAATTAGGGTGCATGGGGGGGGTGCATGTATAATAAGGTGGACTATGTCACAAGCAGCTCAGCGTTTAAGCAAATGTTGTCTGCCTGGCATTGCTGTCACCTTGTTTTAGTCATTAAAAGGCTGGACCACCATAAGCTGCTCGGTAGATTTAACGAGAAATGCTCTCAGTGTGCTTTCCTGTGAAGAAGGAAAATCTTGACACAGGCAACTTTAAGGGTCCTTATGTTGACATCTTTAGTACAACTACTTTCATTTGTTATGGGATATATGCTGAATGCCTCAGTGGATTCCTACCCGCTCTCTCTATAATTAACAAAACAGTTCTAGGCCGCAAGTCACCGGACAAAATAAGTCTACAGAGACTGTCTCCTAAATCTGTGCTGTGTCCAACACATAAATGCTGCTGTTGAAGACAATAAACAGAAGAGACAGTTAAATCTCTATTTATCCCTGGATGCGAGAAATAACCTTGTTTTATGGGCTGTGCCTCAATGCAGAAAATTAGTTCCTGAAAAAGTAATTAGCAACTTGCTTCCTTTATAGGGTGGCATGGCCCCTTGTGCCCAATATTACCCACTTTACTCTGTAGAATCTTTTTCTTGGCATACGCCCGTGCTGGGACAAGTCAGGGTGGAAAGACAAAAATACAAAAATTCCATGTGTGCCTGTTTGAGTTGATGCTTTGTTCTTGTCTTGTAGTCACAGTGTTCACTCAGTGAGCGTTTTAATTGTTTTACTGTTCCATGTTCTTAATCTGGGTATTGTACAGAAGCTCAAGCACACAAACTATTAACTACTGAGCCAATCAATCATGCCTGTAGACCTCAGTCCGGTCTTGTAGGCTTTAATCTGTTAAACCACAGCTCACTTGAAAAGGCAGAACAAAACCCTTTGGGTCATGCCAGAGGCTTTATACTACATGCTTTCGCCCTTGAACACAATAAGAGGCTTTTGACCTGAGGGCTGAGCAAACAGACAGCATTTGGAAATTGTGGCATTGATTGCATGGGAGCTGGCACTGTCTCATACGTCTAGACTTCGCTCCTAGAGATAATGGGGAACATTACTCACATGGTTGCACCATGTGACGCATTGAATGCCAGGCTTGAGAGAGGGAAAAAGTCAATAGAGTTGATAGAGCCATATATGAGGAAAAATATCTTCAAGGCAGATACAGTAATGACACTTTCTTCTTAAGTGAACTTGTCAGTCAATTACGTGAAAAAGTTCTGCAATCAATTTAGACACAAAAGAGGTGAGCTAGATGTCGAAATGAAAAGTGGTTGTGAGGTGTTGAAAGTATATCAGCTCTTGATACAAGCTTCTTGAGATACTGCTGACATACTGTAATATGCAAAAGTACCTACATTTTTCAAATAGTAGAACAATTTGGAAAATGACAATTAAATGACATTTCATTTTATTTGACTACAAATGAATAGGGATCTTACCCTGGATAATGGCCCTCAAATGATGCTTTGTGCTTGCCATCTTTAAAGTCATGTTTATAAATGGGAGAAAAGAGGAGAACTGACAACCTAATAGATCTGTGAAGGAAAATCAAAGGTGTATACTGATCCCCAACAGAGTATGGGTAACAATAATTGAATACCCTTTTCACCTTACTGAGCCGAACTGACCCAGTTAGAGCTGTACTGCACTGGCCTGGTTATGCCTCCACTAAAGTTGCTGGAACAGTGCTGGAAGGGACCATTTGAAATGAACATATCAGAGCCACTACTGTACACTCTTAGGAAAAAAAGGGTTCCAAAAGGGTTATTCGGCTGTCCCAATAGGTGTACCCTTTTTGGTTCCAGGTCGAACCCTTTTGGTTCCAGGTAGAACCCCCACAGAGAGTTCTACATGGAACCCAAAAGAGTTCTACCTGAAACCAAAAATGATTCTTCAAAGGATTCTCCAGTGGGGACAGCCGAAGAACACTTTGACGTTCTAGACAGCAACTTTTTTTCTAACCGTGTACAGGTTGGGTTGAATTTCTATAGGCCTCTTAGCAGAAGGGAGAGACCACAATTAGTTTTCCTGTCTCTCGTCACTATCGTTTCTAAGAGATGCAATAAACCGAGTTCTCTCTAATAACACCATGAGAGCTTTGTTATCTGTGATATGCTATGATAATTTCCTCTTCCTTTCCCCAATAAACTCATTTGAAAAGGATGTAACGGCCTGTAAAGCTCTTTGTTATCGTCGATCATTTCTCATTAACTCGTAATGAACAACTCAAGGATGAGCTGAAATATTAGACAAATAATTAGAGAAACTCATGCGGAGTCTGCTTAGGTCACAGTGCACCTCACAATTAAAGCTCTGTGCCTTATGCTGTACTGTACATGCAAATTAAAATGTTAATTAATTACTAGAATTGTACAAGTTGTGCTATGTCTTTCCCTCAAGGATGTTTTTGAGTAAAAAAAAAAACATGGAACACTCCAAGCTTTTTTAAAAGATGAAAGTCTCTAACCTGTGGAGCTTGAGAAAATGCAGCAGGATATATACTGGATAAACCCGTCGCTCCATTGAGTACAGTGATGGTTTTTCAAGATCGGGGAAAGATCATAAACAGCGGCAGAAAGAAGGTGGTAGGAAAAAGTGTACTGTGTTAAGGCGTGCCACCCCATCGCCCTCGAGTGACGCGCTGATGTTCATTTCCCTGCTCACTGTAGCACATCTCATCTCATCAGGCCTTTCCAGGTGCAGCCTCTTGAGCAGTCCCTCCTTGGCGTCAGCCTGGCCCAGGGAGCCGCCTGCCGGAGCTGACTGGTTGAGGACACGCTAACAAGGGTATGTGGAGGGTATGTGTGCTAACGCTCACAAAGTACACAGGGGACATGCTGTGATGTGGGGCCTGGCTAAATCTCAGGAGTGTATCCACTGAAGCACATAGGATCACACTGGTCTTTGTTCAAACATACTCTGTATTGGCTTGGACACATCTACACTGTACCTGTAATTGCCCTAGAGCCATTGCAAAGTGTCAGATTTCGATGTAATGTTAATTAAAACTCTATTAATTGGATACAGTATGCATAAGACAGCTGAAAAACAGTCATTTGTAAGTCAACCCCCTGATGAGCAAGCAATACATACACCATTGAACAGGCAGACGGCAGCAAAACAGGACTGCGTTATTTGGCTGTGCACCACTAGGCTTCATTAAAAAGTAATTGGGCATATGCGGAACAACTTTGTGAACCTTTGTAATCGGTCTTCTGGGAAATTCCTCATTGAGGTCACGAGAGTTAGATTGCCACTACCATGGACATAAACATACCCTACCATCATTGTTAGGGAAGCAACTCTGAACATGTAGTTTACCGAGCTACCAATTACTTCTCAAATTAAAGTTTTTTTTTTTTGGTGTACACAGATTGGCAGGTGTTACAGCAGGTGTAGCGAAAATAATTGTTTCTAGCAGTGCATTAAGTATCTTAGCAGTACAATACAAGTACACAAAAAAAAAGGGAAAAAAAGATGAAGAAACAAGAAATTAAGAAATATCAGAAGCACCAGTCCTGAATATAAATGTACAGTGGCTTCAGAAAGTATCCAATCAAATGTTATTTGTCACATGCACCGAATGCAACAGGACCTTACAGTGAAATGCTTACTTACAAGCCCAACAATGCAGTTCAAGAAAAATATAATATTTAGTAGCATTAATAGTTTTTATACCCCTTGACTTATTCCAAACGCTGTTGTGTTACAGCCTGAATTCAAAATTGATTGGATTTTTTTTCTCACACCCATCCACACACAATACCCGACAATGACAAAGTGAAAACAAGATTTTTTAACTGTTTGCATATTTATTGAAAATTAAATACAGAAATATCTAATTTACATAAGTATTCACAGCCCTGAGTCAATACTTTGTAAAATAACCTTTGGTAGCGATTACAGCTCTGAGTCTTTCTGGGTAAGTATCTAAGAGCTTACCACACCTGCATTTTGCAACATTTGCCCAGTATTCTTTTCAAAATTCTTCAAGCTCTGTCAAATTGGTTGTTGATCATTGCAAGACAACTATTTTCAGGTCTTGCCATAGATTTCTAAGTAGATTTAAGTCAACATTGCAACTCGACCACTCAGGAACATTCACTGTCTTTTTGATTAACAACTCCAGTGTAGATTTGGCCTTGTGTTTAAGGTTATTGTCCTGTTGAAAGGTGAATTCATCTCCCAGTGTCTGGTGGAAAGCAGACTGAAACAGGTTTTCTTCTAGGATTAAGCCTGTACTTAGCTCCATTCCGTTTCTTTTTACCCTGAAAAACTCCATAGTCTTTAACAATTACAAGCATACCCATAACATGATGCAGTCACCACTATGCTTGAAAATATGGAGGGTGGTACTTAGTGATGTGTTGTATTGGATTTGCTACAAACATAACACTTTGTATTCAGGACAAAAAGTTAATTGGTTTGCCACATTTTTGCAGTACTACTTTAGTGCCATGTGGTGAACAGGATGCATGTTTTGGAATATTTTTATTCTGTACAGGCTTTCTTCTTTTCACTCTGTCATCTAGGTTAGTATTGTGGAGTAACTGAAATATTGTTGATCCATCCTCAGTCTTCTCCTATCACAGCCATTAAACTCTGTAACTGTTTTAAAGTCACCATTGGCCTTATGGTAAAATCCCTGAGCGGTTTCCTTCCTCTCTGGCAACTGAGTTAGGACGGACACCTGTTTCTTTGTAGAGCTTGGGTGTATTGATACACCATCAAAAGTCTAAATAATAACTTCACCTTTCCCAAAGGGATATAGCTATTTATTTTACTACCAATAGGTGCCCTTCTTTGCGAGGTATTAGAAAGCCTCTCTGGCCTATATGGTTGAATCTGTGTTTGAAATTCAGTGCTCGACTGAGGGACCTTAAAGATAATTTTATGGGTACAGAGATGACGTAGTCATTCAAAATTCATATTAAACACTTTTATTGCACACAGAGTGCGTCCATGCAACTTATGTGACTTGTTAAGCAAATGTTTACTCCTGAACTTATTGAGGCTTGGTATAGCAAAAGGGTTGAATACTTATTGACAATTTGTAAACATTTTGAAAAACGTAATTCCACTTTGACCTTGTCTTTCAAAGATAATTTATAAAAATCCAAATAACTTCACAGATCTTCATTGTAAAGCGTTTAAACACTGTTTCCCATGCTTGTTTAATGAACCATAAACAATTAATGAACATGCACATGTGGAACGGTTGTTAAGACACTAACAGCTTATAGAGTGTATGCAATTAAGGTCACAATTATGAAAACTTAGGACACTAAAGAGGCCTTTCTACTGACTCTGAAAAACACCAAAATGAAGATGCCCAGGGTCCCTGCTCATCTGCGTGAACGTGCCTTAGGCATGCTGCAAGGAGGCATGAGGACCGCAGATGTGGCCAGGGTGTGGCCAGGGTGTGGCCATACTGTGAGACGCCTAAGACAGCGCTACAGGGAGACAAGACGGACATCTGACCATCCTCTCAGTGGCAGACCATGACTAACAAAACGTGCACAGGATCTGTACACCCAAACATCACACCTGTGGGACAGGTACAGGATGGCAACAACAACTGCCCGAGTTACAACAGGAACGCACAATACCTCCATCAGTGCTCAGACTGTCCACAATAGGTGGAGAGAGGCTGGACTGAGAGCTTGTAGGCCTGTTGTAAGGCAGGTCCTCACCAGACATCACTGGCAACAACGTCGCCTATGGGCACAAACCCACCGTCGCTGGACCAGACAGGACTGGCAAAAAGTGCTCTTCACTGACGAGTCACGGTTTTGTCTCACCAGGGGTGATGGTCGGATTCGCATTTATCGTCGAAGGAATGAGCGTTAAACCAGGGCCTGTACTCTGGAGCGGGATCGATTTGGAGGTGGAGGGTTCGTCATGGTCTGGGGCGGTGTGTCACAGCATCATCGGACTGAGCTTGTTGTCATTGCAGGCAATCTCAACGCTGTGCGTTACAGGGAAGAGATCCTCCTCCCTCATGTGATACCTTTCCTGCAGGGTTATCCTGACATGATCCTCCAGCATGACAATGCCACCAGCCATACTGCTCGTTCTGTGCGTGATTTCCCACAAGACAGGAATGTCAGTGTTCTGCCATGGCCAGTGAAGAGCCCAGATCTCAATCCCATTGAGCACGTCTGGAACCTGTTGGATGAGGGTGAGGGCTAGAGCCATTCCCCCCAGAAATTTCCGGGAACTTGCAGGTGCCTTGGTGGAAGAGTGGGGTAACATCTCACAGCAAGAACTGGCAAATCTGGTGCAGTCTATGAGGAGGAGATGCACTGCAGTACTTAATGCAGCTGGTGGCCACTCCAGACACTGACTGTTACATTTGATTTTGACCCCCCTTTGCTCAGGGACACATTATTCAATTTCTGTTAGTCACATGTCTGTGGAACTTGTTCAGTTTATGTCTCAGTTGTTGAATCTTGTTAAGTTCATACAAATATTTACACATGTTAAATTTGCTGAAAATGAACACAGTTGACAGTGAGAGGACGTTTATTTTTATGTAAGCGTGACAAAAAAAATTCTGCATTTAATCAAATATAAATTCAGGCCGTAGCACAACAAAATTATGAAAAAGTCAAGGGGTGGGAATGGTTTCTGAAGGCACAGCAAATACATATATAGACAGTTTGGACAATATATAAGTAGGAGAAACAGCAGTAACTACTGTATATGGATGAGCTATGTCGATAATACTGTATTTGCATATAAAGTGAGTAAACAATTATCTTAATTTCTCAGAGATCAGGTTACATTTCAACCAAATAAAGTTGCAGGAATGCTAATGTTATCTGTTTCTAACCATAGAAACGATTTCAGAACAATAAAAACAATGAAAACATTATTAAATTGAACAGTGTTAAATGACTCTATGTACATCGGGCAGCAGTCTCTAAGGTACAGGGTGTGGCTAAGGTCCTTGATGATCTTCTGGGCCTTCCCGTGACACTGGGTGTTGTAAATGTCCTGGAGGGCAGGCAGTGTACCCTCTCTAGCGAGCCCTCACTGGAAGAAGAAGTTAAAGGCCCAATGCAGCCATTTTCATTTTCATCTCCATATCAAATCATTTCTGGGTAACAATTAAGTACCTTACTGTGATTGTTTGTAATTGAAATGGTCAAAAAGAAACAAAAAAAGCTTCTTAGAAAGAGACATTTTTCAAGCAAGAATTGTTCTAGGACTGACTGAGTGGGGAGGGGAAAACTGAAAACTAGCTGTTATTGGCAGAGAGGTTTGGAACTCTCTTTCTTATTGGTCTATTAACTAATGTACCATCTGGTGAAAATAATAATAATAGTAATAATAATAATACAATTATAAAAATGTAGAACATTTGTAAATAGCTTTTCATAGGGACTTGGGGCTGTTTTTACATAAAGCTGGGTGTCATCGGCATTTCAGTGGAATGAGATTCCACACCGGATAATGACACGACCGAGTGGGAGCATGTACAGTACAAAGAGGATGTGTCCAAGAACAGATACTGTTGTGACGTGGTGGGTCCGGGACCATACTCAGTCCTTGGTCGTGTCATTAGCAGGCATGGAATCTCAATCCACTGCTATACAAGATGGGTAGGCCAATGCAGTAACCTGAATTCACTGTCATGTTCATGGAACCATTCGTGGACAAACCTAGCATTGTGGCACTGGCAATTATCCTGATGAAAAAAAATTGCAGATGGATACGCTGCTGCCATGAAGGGATACAGCTGATTGGCAATGATGTTCAGATATGTAGCATTCAAATGTTGCTCTACGTTTATCAAGGGGCCCAACGTGTGCCATGAAAACAGCCCCTACATCATCACACCACCACCACTAGCCTGAAATGTTGACATGCGACATGATGGATGCATGTACTCATGTGGTTTTCTCCATACCCTAGTCCTCCCATCAGCGTGAAACAACAGGAACCAGGATTCATTAGACCATGCAATGTTTTTCCAATTCTCCAGTGTCCAGAGTTTTCATTCCTTAGCCCCCATTGCTGAAGGAAGTGGAACTCTAAGGTCATCGGCTGCCATACCCCACTCGTGTCAAGGTACGACGAGTTGTGCATTATTTTATGGGTCTTTGGGTATCGATGTTGCACTGGACTGTCAGTTGACTGACTGTAGCCCGTCTGTTGCTCTGCACAATTTGTGTCCGCCTCCTTTGCCCTCTTTCATCAATGACGCCTTTTCAACCACTGGCCTGCTGATGGCTGGATGTTCTTTGGGTGGTGGACCATTCTTGATACACATATTAAACTGTTGAGCGTGAAAAACCCAGCATCAGTGCAATTCTTGACACACTCAAATCAGTGCGCCTGGTACGTACCACCATACCGCGTTCAAAGGCAATTACAAATTTTGTCTTGTCCATTCACCCTTCCATGTCTCAATTGTCTCAAGGCTTAAAAATGATTATTTAACCTGTCTCCTCCCCTTCATCTACACTGATTGAAGTGTATTTAACAAGTCACATCAATAAAGGATCATAGCTTTCACCTGGATTCACCTGGTTGGTCTATGTCATGGAAAGAGCAGGTGTTCTTAATGTTTTGTATAGTCAGTGTAGACTTACATATTATGTGAATGAACATTGAGAATGTATGTATAACTTGTTTGTAACAAATGTAATCTGTTATAAAAGTAAAAATGACAACTAGCATTCTCCACCTAGTCACATAATTTCAATGTTTATTTATTTGGTCATATAATACCAACTACAATACCTGTGATTCGTGCCTTTTGAGATCATACCTTTGAAAGTGAATTAGTACCTCTGCTGTAATCTACAGCAGGTTTATACAAAGGCAGCTTTGGACAGAAACTCATTTGAAAAGTAAATTAAATCGTAAATATGGAGGTCCCTTTGGAAGTTACAGCTCTTATAATGAAAC
Source organism: Oncorhynchus clarkii lewisi (assembly GCF_045791955.1). Lineage (NCBI taxonomy): Eukaryota > Metazoa > Chordata > Actinopteri > Salmoniformes > Salmonidae > Oncorhynchus > Oncorhynchus clarkii. The sequence goes on from NC_092153.1 coordinate 42,606,626, forward strand.
CTACAACTATTTCTTATTTTAGATCCAATGCGAGGAAGTCATTTCAGCCATGTCTGATTGATATGAGTTTTAACGTACATGATATGCAATCTCTCTTTAGAGTTCCCTGCACTTAAAGATATTGAAATATGTAGGCCTGCACATCTCAATACTTTGTCTGTCCATGGGGAAATATAATTAAAGAGTGCTTGTGATTGCTGTGCTCAGAACCTTAAAGTGACTTCTTCTGTTTTTAGAGAAGTGCTGGATTCTAAATGGAAAACCACTGGCGAAAGTCAGTTGGCATCTACATAAGTGTTTGTTTAAGTATTCTCAGGACCCCTGGATCGGGCCATTAATTCATGGAATGACCACCAGTCAATATCAAACCAACAGACGGTAATATGAATTCATTGACAGTTTCCGCATAATTTCAATCAATTTTAGCAGAAGCGTGAAGTCATTTTTTTTCATGGCCATGTCAAAAATAAACTCATTAATCAAACAAGTGTCATAAGCAATGCTAATGTTTCATTGACTGTTGAATCTGATGAACCTCTAACCCTCATCTGGTGTCATTGGGATGTCTGGGAAAAGACTCAACTCTTTGTTTGCATAACATGCTAACCACACAGCATCACACTGTGCATATTTGTGGGGATACAAGCTAGAATAATTTACTTGCTAAAAAATAGTAAATTACTTTGCAGGACTCAGCCAAGAGGCTGACAGTTTACCTGTCCAAATGCTAACTTCAGTCCGTCCCAACACCTTCCCTGATTTTCTGCATTCCCAGTCTGCTCAGTGGGACTGATAAGAGGGGAAATGCCTGTTTTGTGCCTCAGCACAAAATGCTCCTAATGGTCTTAGATCATGTTTCCTCACTGACACACCATTAAGTGCTACATTTTAGGCATTGTATTACTGCAGCTTCTAAGATTAAGAGTGATAAGGTAAAGCTGTTATTCCTATCTTCACGGCTCACCATTAGCCATGGCTTTTTACCCGTGAATTATTCATAGGGCAAAATCATCAGACCCCAAAGATAAAGGCCCTCCAACCACTCCTCAAGTGTATCGATTTCTGTACACTACGTAGGGACTATGTTGGACTGAATCACGCCCGATGCAATGGCCAAAGGAAACTGAAACTGTGGAATGAGTCACAAACACATTTGAGAAACACTTCTCAAACACTTTCCCCAAGTGTCAAGGACAGAAATGTGACAGAATGGAAAGTTTAGTTAACCCACCCCTGCGTGTTTAACTGAACTGAATGACAAATATATATTTGCATAAAAGCTACCAAAACACTTGCTGTGAGTAGTCTATGAATGTTATGGAGATGTCAGTGTGTGATTGGCCGCTACGTTTCTAGCTAGGATTTATTTTGAGAATAAATGGGAGTCCCAAGGGACCATTTCAAGTGCTTTCCTATCAAAACATATCAGAGATTCATCTTTTCATTTACAGCATTGTCATGAAAGTATCGTTATAAAGGCTATCACTTACCATACATACTTAAAAGGCAAGTTTGATAAAAAAAACGTTTTTAATTGTTTTGATTCCTAATAAATGGATGACACAAATAAAGGGGGGAAAAGGAACAGTTTAATTAAGTGAGAAAATGTTTAGTTTTAAGTTAGCCAAGTGATTTGCAAAACTAGGAAATGACGGGCATAGCAACCATCGCTTATGCAGGGCCCAGATGGTAGTTGGGAGAGCTTAAATCTCTTTCACCAACATGAACATCTGCTACAGTCAACCTTGAATTAGCTTGGCTGATAGTTATGGCAATAACTACCCCATTTACCAACCTGGAGAAAAGCAAAAACAAGCAAAAATGACCCCAGCTTGGCTGCTGTAGGTTCATTCACACATAGCCTATTAGTAGCCTTCTCTCTGTAAAGCAAGGCTATTATGATAACTTTTTTTTTTTTTTTTTTTACCTGCTGAGGTAGGCTCTGTTTAAGGTTAGCTTCTTACTTCACCCTTCTTGCTGGCTAAGTAATGCTAGCCAGAGCCCTTCAACGCTAACGTTACTGCAATAGAAGTCTCTGCCGGCAGCTAGCCGCCTGACTAACTGACATAACTATAAGCGACTATTTACCAGTTGTGCACTCATTCTCTGAGAGTAGTTTGTTGTTTGTTTGGGGATGTCTGTAGCCACGGCAGGAGTCATAGGACAGTTTTAAAATTGCCTTTTGTCCCTACCCCAGCTCGCAGTCGTAAGCGTCTCTATTGCTTACGACTGCGTGCTGGGGTAGTTCGTTTCACCTCTCAGGCCCTCAGCCTGTGCCGCGAGAGGGTGAAGTTATAGCCTTTTGAAAGAGTGGCGAAGGTGCTGCTAAAATGCAAATACGGGAGGAAAATCCGGGGGACGAAGGCGAACATAACAAACAAACCACTGTTAACGATTTCACTCATTCGCAAAGATGCAGGTGCGATTAGTCATATCAAGAATATACGCGTTCTGAGCTTTGATCGACGCTGGGAGCAATATTTAGATGTTGACCCGCAATTGATTCTCTTTGTGTACAAAATCTATATTTGTATTATTATTTCATTTTTTTATTTAGAAAGAAATGACAGCGGTCCGGATATCGGTGTCCTCATATGTAGTTAGTCCTCTAGGGCTAGAGTAGAGCTTCTCTAGGTATGTGAAATGAGCTGAAAACAGGATGTGTAGTATGTCTATTTAGTGCTGTTTAATAAGTCATGAAATTAACATCTCCTTGGGCCTCCTCGTGGTTCTTACAGCCCGGGCCGTTTACACAGTCATTACATAATGTACCAGCTTTCAAAGGAACATGTCTATGATTATGGATGAACAGTGAAATGAGAAATGATACTGACGAATATTAAGGAAACGCTGCACATATTGTCCCTGGTGTCATTAAAATGCATGAATCTGTCATTATCTTTTTAATGGGACGTGTTTTCCTAATCCCTCAGAGGAGGTATAATGGCAATGCAGATGCCTCAGAGCACAGGACCTCTGACAATGAGCTGTTAGTGTGTTAGATAAGCAGCAGTCCAGCTCAAAGAGAACCTTCCCGTCTCTGATGCATTCTCACTAGCTAGGTTTCCATCCATTTGTTGACAGATTTTCATGTGAATATTCTGAAATCTGCATAAAAACAATATCATGTGCAATGATTGGACTGATCATGTGAACATTATACTTTCAAAATCTTAGCTGGCAGTCATCATCATCTACTGGCAAATCCTTTTAATCCTTGTCATATGAAGATAAATTATTTTTTTAAATGTATCGGTGCTCATCGGCCGTTGGACATAAACATTTCACAACAAGTTGGAAATTGCAAATTCAACAATGAGTGGTTTCGAAGGAATCAGTGACTAACTGCAAGTGCTTTAAAGCAATCACTAACCTGCTATTCAGTGGAGTGGGCGTGTGGTCCAAGTCTGTGGTTAAGGGTCTCTTTTCCAAGCTTAAAAGGATGAACATTCTACATTGGGCATGCTGTCAATCCAGCATGACTTCTGCCGCATTCAAAACAATTGGAAACTCGGAACTAGGAAATCTCAGATTCCAGTGAGTTCAAGACATTAGGGAACTCAGGAAAAAAATGAGCTCCGACTGGGAAAATACATTTGAATGACCATCCAACTCGGAATTCGAAGTCGGGAACTCAGGCCTCTTTCTAGAGCTCTGACCTGAAGATCACTGACGTCATGATTCAACCTTGTTTTTTTCCAGATTTCCCAGTTGTCTTGAAAGCACCATAAATCCAACACCTTCCTGTTCAAGTGAGCACAGCACAACAAGGAGAGTCCAATAATGTCTTGAATGCTGCTGCATAAATTATGTAATATGCCAGGGAGATATGTCTACCGTAGCTAAGGAAGTAATACTAAGTGTATGTTATGTAGTAAGCTGTTAGCTGTTAGCTGTTGGAGGTGCTGTTAGCTGTTGGTGGTAGCCTATAGCCTGTTTTAGGGAAATGCCATCATGGAAAATTGTAAGAGCTTTCACTGTCTGCTTATATGCCCCTTTATCTACCTGCACATGACCATCTGATCATTTATCACTCCAGTGTTCATCTGCAAAATTGTAATTATTCGCCTACCTCCTCATGCCTTTTGCACACAATGTATATAGACTTTTTTTCTCTCTTTTTTCCCTTTCTTTCTACTGTGTTATTAACTTGTTTATTGTTTACTCCATCTGTAACTCTGTGTTGTTGTCTGTTCACACTGCTATGCTTTATCTTGGCCAGGTCGCAGTTGTAAATGAGAACTTGTTCTCAACTAGCTTACCTGGTTAAATAAAGGTGAAATAAATAAATAAAGGATACTACGGTTCTGACTTACAGGGAGAACACTGTAAGAATGGCCCATGTTCTGAATTTTGTTGCTGTACATTTTAAAAGTGCTTAACAAATAGTTATATTGACCACGTCTGTCCTAACTCGCTCATTAATCTTAATATAAATTACAGATTGCCTCTTATCCGCTCGTCGTCCCCTTATGCCATAGTTTGTACATCTTAATTGTCAGTTTAAACCACATTTGTGGCCAGTTAGCCATATCAGCTATGTTTTATAAAAGGCAGTAAATTAGGCTGAATTAACTGTTTTGCTGCCAAGACAAGGCTCCACTGATAGTCAGGTGTAACGGTGGTAAGGATTCACTCCATGAGGCTGAAAAGAAAGCTCTGCTTTTTTTTGGGACAGCTTTATGTAGGCCCTAACAGTTTGTGGCCACCGTTTGTCACTGTTATAGTGCAATTCATGTATTGTTTAGTGTTGAGTTGTGCAATGGCTTTGCTTGCATGCATCTAAAAAAAATCTGGGGAGTTTGCCCCACCAAGATTTACATGCTAAAATCGCCACTGGTAATCATAGAAGACATGCATTGGCGTTTGAATCACTAAAAAGGTATATATACAATTTTTGAATACTGTACATTTATCAGCTTGGCAGCTTGAGAAATTGTCATTACTGGTTATGATTGGTTTATGGCATCATCAGGCCCCAGGTACAGAGGGCCGTGTGATAGTCAACATGCATGGGTGAACCCTACATCATGCTACTGTTGGTCATGGGAACAGAATTTCCCACCTGATTTTCATTTTAAAAGAGGCTGCTTCTCTGAACTTAACCTTACAAAGAGCTGGAGGATATTGCAATTATGAGATGAAGAGTAAAGGAAAGATAAATGATATGAATAACTATTTTGCTGCCTTTGTGGATAAAGATGAAACATCTATTCGATAGTCCATATGTAGTTAATAATGCCACTGTCATAAAAGAGTCCAGAAATTTAAAATACATTTGATTACTTTCCGTTGTGTTACGACTTCCAGAATTTATCTGACAGGTCCTCAAGAATGCCCAAGGCATATCTCGAATGACAATTCTTCCAAAAAGGTAGAGTAAGAAAAGATTTAAAACTACAATGTGTAACTTTTTGGGCAATCTGACCAAATTCACATAGAAATGTGAGTTATAGATATTTCATTCCTGTTGAAAGCAAATCTAAGAAGTGGTAGATGTTCTATGTGCTACTTTTGTTTTTTTTTACACCAGCTTCAAACAGCTAAATATGCAATATTTGGGGATATGGAAAATATGTTTCACAACAGTTTAGATGGTACAATGATTCGCTACACAATGACTGCTTGTTTAGACAAACTCATTTTGTTTTAATTTTGTCTTATTCATTTTGGCAACCAGGATTTTTGGGGGGGAACCAGGATTTCTGCATAGTGCATCTTTAAGATGGGTTGTCATAAGTACGTATTTAAAGGGGTAAGGGAATTCAAAGTACATTCTGGGATTTGTGATAGCTAACTGAGAATGCACATTCTGCACACTATATTTCACCTCAGGAAACTACACAATTGATTCCCCTACAAAATTATACACCATTTCATTTTATGGCCCTAAGCTTAGTGGTCTGTTCACTATGGTCCACACATTGCTGTTAGGCCAGGCGCCACAAAAAAAGATTCTAGTCCTTCATTCTCCCTACCTGTCAAGCATGGTGAGAAAAATGGCCTTTTACGAATTATTTGGCACACCAGTCACCACTCTCACTCAGTGGATAGCTCGACAGAATGTACACTCGCTGCCAAACATAGTCTGCGAGAAAGCAGGGCAGACATTGCTGGTATGGGACCTAATTTCACCTAGGAGCTGTATCGCCTCTCATGCTTTCAGTTTTACCATTTGCACATCTCTCGGTTTGACATAAAAACTTCAGATTGAATCAGTCAGTGTCACAGTATTGCTACGGGAATCTATATAACAGTACTGTGTTCCAAACTTCAAGTAAACAACATTTGATTATACAGTAGTAAACCAGGATGAGTGTTTTTCTCTTGTCTTAATTGACCTTTTTACCTTTGTGCTTAATTTGTAAGATTGGACCATTTTGAGATGAATGGTAGGATGGATAGTGTAGCGAGCACTTATCCCCTTTGTGTGGCAACACAGGGTTTTTCAAAGCCCCTCAAAATGCTTACACGGAGATGTGACACAAAGTGTTATGACTGGCTCCCCATTCTAAACTTATCAGATGTGACTGCTGAGTATGACAAGTGGTCACCACGGCCCATTAAACATGGGGCTGCCAGGGGCTGCTCCATGGAGGCAATTTAATGTCCAAATGCTACGCTGAGGCCTAAAGCCTAATAGACAATAACACTGGCCCTTTCACTCATTTGTTGAGTAAATGCAAGCGGTTCTGTATCCATGCAACCTATTTTGTTCTGAGGAATCATGTATAATTGAAATTTCTAATGTGTCTAATGTAATGTAAAAAGTATGACCCTGTGGTCACCTAATTAGCATTGTGTAATTTGCATATTGATTGGCCATTCCCTAAGCAGAAAACCAAATAAATTTCACGCGTGATCTTTTGTCAAATGAATGTGTTCACATGTGACAAGATGTAAAAGAAACGCGATCAAATTAAACTTCACGTGAAAATATGATGTGTAAACGTGAACTCAATTTAATACGTGAGCATATGGTTTCACAACAACTGATCGTCTATTTTGTTTTCACATGTGAACATTTCAGATCAACATGTGAAAACAGTTATAACATGTGAAAATGCCATTTCAAATGTGTTTGTTTCTATGGGAATGAAATGGTATGGGGTTTTTAAAGTAAGTGGTACGCTGTTCAGCTAAAATAGTATAAAAACCTTTAATCAATGACAATGCGATTACAGTTGTATAATGTTGGTGGGATAAATTATTCTGGTTTAATGTTACTCCTGAATCACGATGATAAATATAACCGTGTTTCTTTCGTGTATTTCTAACAAAGCTGAGATTTACTTTGAAGTCCAAAGTGTATGAATACATGGGAAATCAGTCATTGACACAGATATGGTGTCATAGCAGGAAGATCAGAATGCTGTGAACCAAGATGTTCTGAGTTCAAATCCCAGGTGAGGACATGTTGAATAATGTATAAATAAACATATACAATGTAATCATGTATGTGAAAAATACAGTTGAAAAAATATCCTCACATGTTGAGAGTTCCAAAAACACATGGTTTCACATTAAAAACGACATTTCAAATGTGAAACTTCATGTGAAATATCATCACGTGAAGTGTTCCAAAAACACATTTGATTTTCGAAATGCGAAATCATGTGATTTTCCACATGTGAAATAATGTGTTTTTTTCCGTAAGGGTTCAGCAAACACTCCGATGCAATAAATGCATTTTCAGAGATAGCAGTTATATGACACAGATATAATACAAAATCCAAACTAAATGGGAAACAAGAGAAGAAAGCGTTAACGGCCTATGAGCTGAGCTGTATTGTTTGAGCAGCCTGCACTGTTCTGGCTTCCCTGAACGTCACAGTGTCCCTCAGAGGGAGAAGTGACAGCTGAGATTTAAATGGCGTCTATGTCAGTTCTACCTGAAGGTTCTCTCTCTCCACTAATCTGATGAGATTCCCATTCGTCGTCCCCCCCCCCCCCCCCGTCTTATCGCCTCATTGCTGCAGCAGCAGGTGCTGTCAACCCAGTTTCCTCTCTCCAGTGTCAGACGTCATTTTCGGGTAGGTGTCAATTTCTGTCGGATATATCTGTCTACAGCACAGTCATATTAATGCAATCTGGATCTGACTCCACAAGGCTGCATGAGCCAAAATATATGATATGGACATTTGTCATATTTGACCTGAAAATCCCTTGGGAAAGATGATGTATTTCTAGTAACATTTGTTATTGCAGTGTGTGCAGAAAACACTGACCTGCAAGGGCCAGACTACAGAAGTAATACAAATTGGCCAACTAATTTTTAAAAAAATCAAATGGTTGTGAAGGAATAGTATGCACAATCAATGCACTACTTACCATACACTGTTGTGTGGTAGGCCGTCTTGGAGGTTGTGCAGTAAGGAGGCAGGATAGTATGTTTATTTTATCCCACTTGCACTTATGGTCTCCAGTATTTTGATTGTTGATCACCTGAAAATAAAAAAGTATGAGAGTTTGTGGTCTGTTTCCAGTCATGCATTTGTTTCTAACATTACGAGGGAGAATGCTGAAATTTAAAAAGAAATATGAAGTTCTCTGCTTACATTTAAGACCATAGTTCAGGTGACTCCACCATTTACTTACAGTAAGTGATAATGCCAGAGAAGCCAGTGTTTGGAGGATATATTGGCATGGGTGTTGTCATGTGCCTCCTGGCCTCATCATAATGACAGTTAGCAAAGTTTGATCTCTGACAAAATCTTTCCAAAAGTAAGCATTCCTCCCCAAATATTCTGCATAGTCAACTTAATCTAGAGGCGAAAGAAATGCACACCTATTTAGGCGAGGTGCTGGCTAGCAGAGTAGAACACTTAAAAAATAAAGGAGAGCCACACACTCTAGGAGCTCAGATGCAAAAATATGTATTTATATACGTTTCGACAGACAAGCTGTCTTCATCAGGGTATAATGACAAACACTGCGGGATGACTCATTTATATAGTGTCACTAGACACACACAGGTGTCTGTAATCATGGCCCAATGTGGCCTGATATCATTGGTTAATTCTCATATATTAAAATAGCATACAAAAAAACATAAATGGATAGCGTCCGATCATAGATACAATTAAGCTACATAAGCCTACAAACAAGCATAGTCAACTTACACACACAGCACTGACACACACACTTACCCCACCAGACATGCCACCAGTGGTCTTTTCACATCCTCCGGGTGCAGAACAAATTCAAGGAAACGTACAGTATTATACAGACCCATCAGTGCATAGAACTCCCTTTGATATTATATAGCGCAAGTGAACAGCAAACCCTGGTTTCAAAAAACAAATAAAGCAACACCTCACGGCACAACGCCTCTCCCCCATGTGACCTACTTATTGTGTGTATGTACTGACACGTATGTGTAACTGATAATCACACACACACACACACACACACACACACACACACACACACACCCTTTATACCAGATACAGGCACTCATTAACAAGTAGACAACATCCAAATGAAATATAATGCGTTATTAATGGTTAGCAGGAGATCTGCAAGTACAACCTTTCAGAGCTTAGTGTCACAATCAAACATTAAAGCACACTTAATTGAAAGATGCATTGTGCAACATGCCCCGTCTCCCTGTACAGGTACCAACTGCTTCATTCCACCATCTGCACTTTAATTGCTGAACGTGTCACTGATGTTATTTTTGTTGTTGTTCCTATTTAAATCACAGATGGATCTTAATCCAATTGACTTGTTTGTACAACCCACGAGTGGCTGCTTAGAGCCTTTTGTCTTCAAGCATACCTCTGGGCTATTGAGGCTAACCTTAATGGTTCACATAAATGCTACTTTAAGTTTATATTACATAACCAGCCAGCTCAGGAAATGATTCTGTTGTTCCACAAACCAAGAGGGAATTGAACTTGAACAAAAGAGTCCAGCTTCCAATTCACTAAAGTGTTCAGGTTTATTAAATGCATAACTGTGCTTCACTGCTAAAATATATGGGTCAGTAGTAAGTGGAAGGGCATCTTAAGGTCATTAATGTACTGTAACAGGAAGGGCTAGCTATCTATATGGCATATTTGTCCCGTTAATGGATTTTTTTTAATGCATTGTAATGGTTCAGAAAGGAAATGCAAGAGGTCTAGATTTTTAAGAATGCAGTACTTGTATAGCAACGCATAATCTACATTTTGCTCTTCTTACTGATATTCAATGAACTGCAGCAGACAAGAAATCGTTTTACCTGCCTCCCTTGTAGGTTAAATTACCTGTGTACCTGCTCTTTGGAGATAGGCTCTTATCTTATGTTGACTATGTTGGCAGGGAGCAGCAGCATGGTCTTGGCGTCTGGTGTCCAATGGTGTGGTGTGGTGTTAAAGCCAGATTTACACAGATAAATTATTTCCTATCTCCAAGACGAACTTTAGATTGAATTGGGGACTAAGTTTCTGTTCAAGGAAAAAACGTCCACTGACACCATTAGGGAGGCCAATAGCAAGCCACAGCTTTATTGATGAGCATTCAATCTAGAGGGAAATTGGTCCTTGATCAAAATTACTCTGGTGAAGATGTAACACTAACTTAATTAATAAGATGTTCCAGATTTATTTGACAGACTTCATGACTTGCTATTTAACCAAACCCTGTTGATTAAAGAGGATGCAGCTTGTGAGATTAGATTGTGTCAGAGAACAGTTGAGATATGAAAGGAACTGTAATATCCTCAATTTCTGCCCTTGATATTAAGCACTCTTCAGAACGTTCACACTGTCATAGCATACAGCTCACTGACAATATTTCAATTTCTTCAGCTCCAAGTAGCCTACCATGGGAATGCCAGTGTGTCAGTACCATAGGCTCAATTGTAACCAAAAGGCAGGACTTACTGTATCACATAGCTGAACATTAGCACTGGGTTTCTTAAAACAGGTGATTACATGCACCTGCGGGTTAAAACAAACTTGCTTGCAACCAAAAACCCACAATAGTAGTTAAGTTAACCTACTAACCTTCAGTTAACCGTTGCTTTTTAGAGGTTGTTAAAAGTTAGGCTGGATAACAAATTAAATTTAGATTTTCAAAGGGTTAAAGGTCAAATCTGGTGAAAATGGGCATAATGGAAAAAGGAATAGGTTTAGGTCAAATATCCTGAAATTGTCAACAAAAACTGAGTGCATTATCAAACATAAACACTTAGACCCCTCAAACTCAACTCTGGACCTCGAAGCTAGTTCCACTGCATTTTTTCATTGTTGCCCTCTAATCAGGGACTGACCTGGGACACCAAGTGTGTGCAATTCATTATCAAGTAGAACAGCACCACCAAGAGCCGTTCTCAGATGATGTAGACCCTCTAAGAAAACTGTGGGAGATTTTACCTGACTTTCTGGGCCAGAGATATTGAAACTGTTATGCATTTTTTTATGGGTAAAAAGTACATGCAGCTAAATAGGATAGTCACATTCTGACCAAATGTATTGAACATATCAATATAAACTGACTATGTAATCATACATACTTAGAGTATGGAATAACCATATTTATAGTTACTTTTGTCATCATTATTATGCTGTAAGTCGTGCACATAGGGTACACAGAAAAATCACATTTTCCATCATGCTGGTCAAACTTGGGCATTAGGCACATTCTGGGGCAGAGATATTGGAACTAAAGGCCTTCCCACACTGTACGTCGGACTCGGTCTTTTACACTTATCAGGCGTCACACTGTGCAATGTGACCAAAATTAAAATCTTTATATCAACCAGGCCAGATTGTACGATTTGCTTCAGTTCGGTGGTTACTCAATACAAGAGTTGCGATTTTGACATTTGTGGTGTGTTTGTTTTTTGTAACTAGACACAACCCATTACTTGCACCAAGTTTTAATTATACGATGTGTGAATTCTACAGATTATTTTAAAAGAAAAAACTGCATGGTGTCATTGCCCGGCAATGTTCCTATTGGTCAGTCACCGAGATCGGCTCTTAACACCAGCCACACACTACACGAAAAAGGCTCAAGATTAGGACACTGCCAGAACCTTGTCAGAGCCTATGACTGCAAGGTACACCAAGACTCTGTCACACTGAATAAAGATGTCTGACAATCTTTTATGTTCTAAGAATTTGTCCACAACATGGGATGGCATAAGATGGCGTAAACTCGTACAGTCTGTAAGGGCCATAAAGCTGCAATATGTAACTTTTTGGGCAACCCGAACAAATTCAGAGGTCGTGTCTACACTTGACACTTACATGCAACTTCCTATTATCAGAATATGAAGATCGCATTGCAAAGATGGGTCTAGACGCGCAATAGTCGCTTTGTGTTCTGATTGTGTTCATATCTGTCTGACCACTTCAGGAGGTGGTCAGGGATGCATTGTGTGGATTTCGCCTCAGTCTAGATGCAATCAGGCAACTGAAAGCGCATACAGTGCACAGCATCACCAGCACTCCTAGCAGAAGTCTCCAAAAAAAATGTGTTTTGGGGACAGAGGCATCTTTCATCATAGCGTTAGAGGAAATACATTCCTAGCGTGTGAGGAACAAGTTGGCTGGACTCATAAATGCTAGCCAGTTAGCTAATAATTAGAAACTATTTTTGGTTTGGATAGAGCTATGCTAACCCGTTAGCAATCCCTTTAGCATTGCATGCTAGCTTGCTGACTTGCTAGAGAGTTTAGCTGGTGTAAGAATATTCAAATCAAATCAAATTGTATTTGTCACATGTGCCGAATACAACAGGTATTTGTATTTACTGTGAAATGCCTACTTACTACAAGCCCTTAACCAACAATGCAGTTCAATAAATAGTTAAGAAAATATTTATTAAATAAACTAAAGTAAGAAAATTAAAACGTAGCACAAGACAATTACATAACAATAACAAAGCTAAATACAGGGGTACCGGTACCGAGTTAATGTGCGGGGGTACAGAATAGTCGAGGTAATTTGTAAAGTGACTATGTATAGATAATAAACAAGTAGCAGCAGTGTAAAAACAAGGGGGGGGGGTCAATGTAAATAGTCCGGGTGGCCATTTTATTAATTGTTCAGCAGTCTTATGGCTTGGGGGTAGAAGCTGTTAAGGGGCCTTTTGGTCCTATGATTTGATGCTCCTTTACCAATTACCGTGCGGTAGCAGAGATGCACCATCGAGAGCATCCTGACCGTTTGCATCACCGCCTGGTATGGCAACTGCTCCACCATTTTTAGAATACTTACTGGCATTTGAAGCATGGGAAAATAATCTGTACACACTGTGGACACGGTGGACACCTTTAAATGTAGTTGTAGATGCATAACGCATTCGGAATTCCATGATCAGAACTCTATGATCAGAATACTAAAGCTGCATGAATTGTCAAGTCTAAATACAGCAATATAATTGTGAGTTATAGATCTGCCATTGTCATTGAAAGCAAGTCTTAGAAGCGATAGATTTGTTCTATGTGCGTTATTTCTACGCTTCTCATTCTTAAGTTTAGTTTTTGCGTCTTTTACTTTCGACTTCGTACACCAGCTTCAAAAAGCTGAAAATACAATATTTTGGGTTTTGGAAAATATATTTCACAACATTTTAGATGGTACAATGATTCTCTACACTACACTGAATATACCAAACATTAAGAACACGTTGAGTTGCACCCGCATTTAACCTCAGAACAGCCTCAATTTGTCAGGGTATGGACTCTACAAGGTGTCGAAGTGTTCCACATGGATACTGGCTGATGTTGATTTCAATGTGTCCCACAGTTGTGTCAAGTTGGCTAGATGTCCTTTGGGTGGTGTGAAATACCAGCGGTGTTACAGTTCTTGACACAAACCGGTGCGCCTGGCACCTACTACAAGACCCCGTTCAAAGGCATTTAAATATTTTTTCTTGCCCGTTCACTCTCTCAATGGCGCACACACAATCCATTTCTCAATTGTCTTAAGGCTTTAAAATCCTTTAACCTGTCTCCTCCCCTTCATCTACACTGATTGAAGTGGATTTAACAAGTCACATCAATAAAGGATCATAGCTTTCATCTGGATTCACTAGTTGGTCTATGTCATGGAAAGAGCAGGAGTTATTCATGTTTTGTATACTCAGTGTATACTTGCTTGTTTTGCCACTTAAACTGCAGTTAGGCAAACTATTCAAATTTTTGAGTGATTTCTGCATAGCGCATCTTACATTTTCACTGCAGTGGGCTAAATCAAGGTCACACAGAGTGATTATTGGTAGTCTTAAACAAATCTACCTTAAAACAGAAGTATACACCTCACACACATGGTTATGAGCTTAAAAAAAGAAGGCACCTGTACCATGTCAGATATAGAGTTGAAATGTCCTACATGTTGAGTTTGCATCCCAATGTAACACTTTATATACATCACAAAAGGCTGAAATATAACAAAATTGTTAGGCATAGAAACATTTAATTTTCGTCTTAAATTAAATGTTAAAAAATCTTAAGTATAAAAAATATTATTAACATTCCACCCATGAGGCCAAAGAGTGCGAATTTGGTAATTGTCTGCAGGAAAGGGCTACGGGGGAGAGTGTGAATGCAGTCAAAGCTGACATTTTTGTGGTAACGATAAAATCTCGCCCCTATTCACTGAATATAAAGAAAAAAGTATCCAAACCAAAAACCGCTGATAGATGTCAGCATTCGTGCAAAACTGAAAGCGCGAACCACTGCATTTAAACACTGGAAAGGTGGCTGAGAACATGTAAGTGTACAAACAGACCAGCTATGGCAATCAAAGACCCAAAATGACAGTACAGAAACAAAGTGGAATCGCAATTCAATAGCTTGGACATGAGACGAATGTGGCAAGGATTCCAGAAAATCAGGATCATAAAGGGAAAGAAAGCCACGTCGCGGACACCGACGTCTCACTCCGGGACAAACACCTTCTTCACCTGCTTAGAGGAAAACAATACCAAGCCACCGAAGTGGGCACTGTGTGCTCCCGATCTCTGTTGCAGATGTGAGTAAGACATTCAAGCGTGTTAACCCTCGCAGACTGCATCCCAAACCGCATCCTCAGAGCTTGTGCAGACCAGCTGGCTGAAGGGTTAACGGACATACAGTGCCTTGCGAAAGTATTCGGCCCCCTTGAACTTTGCGACCTTTTGCCACTTTTCAGGCTTCAAACATAAAGATATAAAACTGTATTTTTTTGTGAAGAATCAACAACAAGTGGGACACAATCATGAAGTGGAACGACATTTATTGGATATTTCAAACTTTTTTAACAAATCAAAAACTGAAAAATTGGGCGTGCAAAATTATTCAGCCCCCTTAAGTTAATACTTTGTAGCGCCACCTTTTGCTGCGATTACAGCTGTAAGTCGCTTGGGGTATGTCTCTATCAGTTTTGCACATCGAGAGACTGACATTTTTTCCCATTCCTCCTTGCAAAACAGCTCGAGGTTGGATGGAGAGCATTTGTGAACAGCAGTTTTCAGTTCTTTCCACAGATTCTCGATTGGATTCAGGTCTGGACTTTGACTTGGCCATTCTAACACCTGGATATGTTTATTTTTGAACCATTCCATTGTAGATTTTGCTTTATGTTTTGGATCATTGTCTTGTTGGAAGACAAATCTCCGTCCCAGTCTCAGGTCTTTTGCAGACTCCATCAGGTTTTCTTCCAGAATGGTCCTGTATTTGGCTCCATCCATCTTCCCATCAATTTTAACCATCTTCCCTGTCCCTGCTGAAGAAAAGCAGGCCCAAACCATGATGCTGCCACCACCATGTTTGACAGTGGGGATGGTGTGATCAGCTGTGTTGCTTTTACGCCAAACATAACGTTTTGCATTGTTGCCAACAAGTTCAATTTTGGTTTCATCTGACCAGAGCACCTTCTTCCACATGTTTGGTGTGTCTCCCAGGTGGCTTGTGGCAAACTTTAAACAACACTTTTTATGGATATCTTTAAGAAATGGCTTTCTTGCCACTCTTCCATAAAGGCCAGATTTGTGCAATATACTTGTTGTCCTATGGACAGAGTCTCCCACCTCAGCTGTAGATCTCTGCAGTTCATCCAGAGTGATCATGGGCCTCTTGGCTGCATCTCTGATCAGTCTTCTCCTTGTATGAGCTGAAAGTTTAGAGGGACGGCCAGGTCTTGGTAGATTTGCAGTGGTCTGATACTCCTTCCATTTCAATATTATCGCTTGCACAGTGCTCCTTGGGATGTTTAAAGCTTGGGAAATCTTTTTGTATCCAAATCCGGCTTTAAACTTCTTCACAACAGTATCTCGGACCTGCCTGGTGTGTTCTTTGTTCTTCATGATGCTCTCTGCGCTTTTAACGGACCTCTGAGACTATCACAGTGCAGGTGCATTTATACGGAGACTTGATTACACACAGGTGGATTGTATTTATCATCATTAGTCATTTAGGTCAACATTGGATCATTCAGAGATCCTCACTGAACTTCTGGAGAGAGTTTGCTGCACTGAAAGTAAAGGGGCTGAATAATTTTGCACGCCCAATTTTTCAGTTTTTGATTTGCTAAAAAAGTTTGAAATATCCAATAAATGTCGTTCCACTTCATGATTGTGTCCCACTTGTTGTTGATTCTTCACAAAAAAATACAGTTTTATATCTTTATGTTTGAAGCCTGAAATGTGGCAAAAGGTCGCAAAGTTCAAGGGGGGCGAATACTTTCGCAAGGCACTGTATTTACTCTCGCCCTATTCCAGTCTGTCATCCCTACTTGCTTCAAGATGTCCACCATTGTTCCTGTACCCAAGAAAGCGAAGGTAACGGAAATAATTGACTATCACCCCGTAACACTTACTTCTGTCATCATGAAGTGCTTTGAAAGGCTAGTTTAAGGATTATATCACCTCCATCTTACCTGACACCCTAAACCCACTACAGTTTGCATACCGCCCTAACAGATCCACAGACGATGCAATCGCCATTGCACTGCACACTGCTCCATCCCACATGGAGAAGTGGAATACCTATGTGAGAATGCGGTTCATCAACTAAAGCTCAGCCTCATGACCATGGGTCTGAACCCCTCCCTGTGCAACTAGGTCCTAGACTTCCTGATAAGCCAAACCCAGGTGGTGAAGATAGGAAACAACACCTCAGCCAGTGGTGTCTGCTCAGCCCCCTCTTGTACTCCCTGTTTACCCATGTGTGCGTGGCTAGGCATGTCTCCAACACAATCACCAAGTTTGCTAACGCACAACAGTGGTAGGCCTGATTACAAAGAATGACGAGACAGCCTACAGGGAGGAGGTGAGAGCCCTGGTGGAGTGGTGCCAGGAAAATAACAACAAAACAAAGGAGCTGATCTACAGGAGACAGCAGAGAGAGCACACCCCCATCCACATCGACATGGCCGATGTGGAGAGGGTCAAAAGCTTCAAGTTCCTTGGCGTGCACATCACTGAGGACCTAAAATGGTCCATCCACACAGACACAGTGGTGTAGAAATCTCAACAACACTGTAGTGACTAATATTGTGAATAATATTCCAAAACATGCTCATGTACAGTATGCAACACGGCACTAAAGTAATACTGCAAAAAAAAGGACTACACTTTTTGGCCTAAATGCTAAGCCTTATGTTTGGGGCAAATCCAACACAATACTGAGTAACTGCCTCCTTCTTTTCAAGCATGGCGGTGGTATGGGTGTGCTTGACATCGGAAAAGACTGAGGAGTATTTCAGGATGAAAATACACAGGATGGAGCTAAGCACAGGCAAAATCTCAGAGGAAAACCTGCTTCAGTCTGCTTTATACCAGACACTGGGAGAGAAATTCACTTTTCAGCAGGACAATGACCTACAACACAGAGCCAAATCTACACTGGAGTTGGTTACCTTAAAATAAATCATGCAGCGCCTTATGTCAAGATCGCAGATTTTAGAGAAGCAACAAATGTCAGTACATACAGTGGAGCAAAAAAGTATTTAGTCAGCCACCAATTGTGCAAGTTCTCCCACTTAAAAAGATGAGAGAGGCCTGTAATTCTCATCATAGGTACACTTGAACTATGACAGACAAAATGAGAAAAAAATAGTATTTTTTATGAATTATTTGCAAATTATGGTGGAAAATAAACCAGTACACATCTTGTGGACACTATCGGAATTACAACCAGAGTGATGGCTAGAACTGGGACCTTTCTCTTGCCTTTCAAAGATGGTGGTAGTCAAAGATGGTGGTTGTTTTTTTCTTTGCATTTTCTTCTACCAGATATATTGTATTGTATTCTCCTACATTCAATTCACATTTCCACAAATTTCAAAGTGTTTCCTTTCAAATGGTAACAAGAATATGCATATCCTTGCTTCAGGGCCTGAGCTACAGGCAGTTAGATTTGGGTATGTCATTTAGGCAAAAATTGAAAAAAGGGGGCTATCCCAAAGAAGGTTTACCAAGAAGTAAATGTTCCTGAGTGGCCAAGTTACATTTTAGACATACGCTACCGTTCAAAAGGGGTCACTTACAAATGTTGTTATTTTTGAAAGAAAAGCACATTTTTGTCCATTAAAATAATTAAATTGATCAGAAATACAGTGTAGACATTGTTAATGTTATAAATGACTATTGTAGCTGGAAACGGCTGATTTTTTAAATGGAATATCTACATAGGCGTACAGAGGCCCATTATCAGAAACCATCACTCCTGTGTTCAAATGGGTAATTAATCATTAGAAAACCATTTTGAAATTATGTTAGCACAGCTGGAAACTGTTGTGCTGATTAAAGAAGCAATAAAACTGGCCTTCTTTAGACCAGTTGAGTATCTGGAGCATCAGCATTTGTGTGTTCGATTACAGGCTCAAAATGGCTAGAAACAAATAACTTTCTTCTGAAACACGTCAGTCTATTCTTGTTCTTAGAAAGGAAGCCTATTCCATGCGAGAAATTGCCAAGAAACTGAAGATCTCGTTCTACTCCCTTCACAGAACAGTACCTGCAAAACACCAGTCTCAACGTCACCAGTGAAGAGGCGATTCCGGGATGCTGGCCTTCTAGGCAGAGTTGCAAAGAAAAGCCATATCTCAGACTGGCCAATAAAACTAAAAGATGAAGATGGGCAAAATAACACAGAAACTGGACAGAGGAAGATTGGAAAAAAGTGTTATGTACAGTTGAATCTAAGTTTGAGGTGTTCGGATCACAAAGAAGAACATTCGTGAGATGCAGAAAAAGCGAAATGATAATGGAGGAGGGCTTGACGCCATCTGTCAAGCATGGTGGAGGCAATGTGATGGTCTGGGGTGCTTTGGTGGTGGTAAAGTGGGAGATTTGTACAGTGTAAAAGGGATCTTGAAGATGGAAGGCCATCACTTCATCTTGCAATGCCCTGCCATACCCTGTGGACGGTGCTTAATTGGAGCCAATTTCCTCCTACAACAGGACAATGACCCAAAGCACAGCTCCAAACTATGCAATAACTATTTAGGGAAGAAGCAGTCAGCTGGTATTCTGTCTATAATGGAGTTGCCAGCACAGGCACCAGATCTCAACCCTATTGAGCTGTTGTGGGAGCAGCTTGACCATATAGTACGTAGAAGTGCCCATCAACCCAATCCAACTTGTGGGAAGTACTTCAGGAAGCATGGGGTGAATGGAGGATTCTTTGATGAAAGCAAAGTTTGAAGGACACAATTATTATTTCAATTAAAAATCCTTATTTATAACATTGTCAATGTCTTCACTAGATTTCCTATTAATTTTGCAACTCATTTCATGTATGTTTTCATGGAAAACAAGGACTTTTGAAAGGTAGTGTAAATTTGCTAGAAAATCTATGGCAAGACTAGAAAATTGCTCTCTATCCATGGATCCTCAATGCCTTGAAATAACTTGAATAATATTTTCCTGATTATAGGAAAATATTTTTACAATCCAGGTTTCCAAAGCTCTTAGAGACTCACAGATGTAATTGCTGCTAAAGGTGTTTCTAACATGTATTACCTGAGGTTGGTGAATACTTATGCAACCAAGGTATATTCATACATTTTCTTCCATTTAGATATTACAGAGTATTTTGTGTATGACAATTAATCCCACTTTGTAACACAATAAAATGAGAAGAAATCCAATGGGAGGGGTGACTTTCTATAGGTGCTGTAACTACTGCTGGACATACCTTTTTCCCACTTACATTTAAGTGATATTGCCCTTGAGGCCGGTGTTTGTAGGATATATTGGCACAGGTGTTGTTACGAGATGAAGTTGTGAGCCGGCAAACCCTGACAATATATCCCCTTAACACTTCGAGGACATTATCACTTTTATACAACGGCTTGACATATTTTCATTAAAAACATTATTTTGATGAATTTAATCATACTATTTCATCCTTCCATGAGATATAGTCCCGACACAAATCTAGGGTTGCTACCCAAGCTGGCAGGTCGTTTGTTCTACCGGTTTGGTTGCCTGAGACGCGACCCAGTCATACATTTTTTTGTTCTAAATCTATGTACACGACCCAGTCATTGGTTCTAAATGTTCCGTTGCCATGATGCCTGGCAACGTTCTTATCCCTTGCTTGCTTGCTAGCCAACTTTGGATAACTCTGTTTTGGTTGGGTTGGACGGGGATGGTGGCTTGGAGGGGGTGGAGATGGGTCATTGGGGTTGGGGAAAGGAGGGAGAGGTTTTTCGAGGGGGACTGTGGGAGGGTCTTGTATGGTTGAGGGGCAGCCCTTGGGGGGGAAATGTGGGGGGATCTTGGATGATTGGGGGTGATGGGTGGCCTGGCGGTTGGGAGCGTTGGGGCCGGTGGCCGGGAGGTCGCTGGTTAGGGTCCCAATGTCGACTGGGCTGGGGATCTGTAAATGTGCCCTTGGTCGGGGTGCTTGACCCTGGTTGCTCCTGTGGGTTGCTCAGGATGGGAGCGTCTGCTAGGTGACTGGAATGTAATGTAGATGTTGAGCGGCTACCCAGCAGATAGATTGTATGTTTTTGAAATTCAATCAATATATATATATTTTTTAAATAAATTAACAACATTGGTGCACAACATTTTGTTACAGACCAACAGTAAACCCTGAATTTGTAAGTTTAAAATATCCCTCTGGTGGCCAGAAATGCCGTTGTTTGGCGAGTTTAGCATACTGTAGGGCTAATGTGTGCCATGTTCTCTGATTGGACTAGCTACAATTTAGCATTCTGTCACGTGTAAATCTGCAATTTGAATTGGCTGATATGTTGATACGAAACTGTTCAATTTAAATGGTTGCTTATATTCGCAAGCATGGCCCCATAAAGTTAAACATCTGTCCATTTTAAAATACCCCTGAACTGAATGTTTGAAATTCCATTATATTTCAATACCATAGCATATGGTAAAATATACACAACAGCACTACTAAGTGTTATTTAGAGAACTGTTGCTTTTTAGCCTCACAACTCATATATGCCTTTAAGAAGGTTCACACACCATCATGCCCTTAGTAAGCCATCTGGATTGCAATTCTAAAAACCCTGTGTTTGAATAAGTGAGAATTACACTGAGTGGCCTCCCGGGTGGCACAGTGGTTAAGGGCACTGTACTGCAGCGCCAGCTGTGCCATCAGAGTCCCTGGATTCGCGCCCAGGCTCTGTCGTAACCGGCCGCGACCGGGAGGTCCGTGGGGCGACGCACAATTGGCCTAGCGTCGTCCAGGTTAGGGAGGGCTTGGTCGGTGGGGATGTCCTTGTCTCATCGCGCACCAGCGACTCCTGTGGTGGGCCGGGCGCAGTGCGCGCTAACCAAGGTTGCCAGGTGCACGGTGTAGCCTCAGACACATTGGTGCGGCTGGCTTCTGGGTTGGATGCGCGCTGTGTTAAGAAGCAGTGCGGCTGGTTGGGTTGTGTATCGTCTCTCCCGAGCCCGTACGGGAGTTGTAGCGATGAGACAAGATAGTAGCTACTACAACAATAGACTAGGTGAAACCAGGTAAAAGCTATTATCCCTTATTGATGTCACCTGTTAAATCCACTTCAATCAGTGTAGGTGAAGGGGAGGAGACAGGGTAAAGAAGGACTTTAAGCCTTGAGACAATTGAGACATGGATTGTGTATGTGTGCCATTGAGAGAGTGAACGGGCAAGACAAAAATATTTAAGTGCCATTGAATGGGGTAGTATTTGCCAGGCGCACTGGTTTGAGTGTGTCAAGAACTGTAACGCTGCTGGGTTTGTCACGCTCAACAGTTTCCCGTGTGTATCAAGAATGGTCCACCACCCAAAGGACATCCAGCCAACTTGACACAACTGTAGGAAGCATTGGTGTTAACATGGGCCAACATCCATGTGGAACGTTTTCGACACCTTGTAGTCCATGCCCCGACGAATTGAGGCTGTTCTGAGGACAAAAGGGGGTGCAACTCAATATTAGGATTTTGTTCCTAATGTTTTATACACTCAGTGTATGTAAACAGCTGTTAATAACATGAGAGGGTATGATAACCACAAGTGTTAAAATAATTGTGAATGTCCCTGCTCGACGCTAATTAAAACATTCCACTACACCGTTTTCTTGCCGTCAATGTGAAGCACTTTGAGTACTCGGATAAACACTTTATGAATTCAATATCTCCTTATGTTTCTGCAGATCCCATCAAAGACACATTGGCAGATGTTGTTATATCAAGAAGGTCAGGTTCATCTAAACACAGAAATGGTCCCGAATCAACAACAACAAAATAACTGATGGAAATCTTAATGGAAGAACAAAGTTAACATGGCCATGTTGCCTATCATTAAAGGTTAGGGTTTTCCTACACTGTGTTTCTTGCTTAAGAGCCAGCATCTTCTTATCAGACCAACAATTGCACTTGCCTTACACACAGCTTGAACACATTTCTTCAAAAGATAGTGAAATACTATCCATTTGACACATCAACTTGTTTGTTTTTGTTGTCTTGTATACCTGATGGAGATGCCGTTAGTATTGTACTTCTGAGAAACTGATTGGGAGAGATCTCAAATAAGAGCATAACTGGATAACTTGCCAATGGAGCACGCCCAATAGGAAGGATGATGAACATAGCATACAGCCGATGAAATAAGAAATGTGCTTTTCTTTGTACTCTTGAAACAACTCTCTTGTGGTCCTGTTAGGGATTTCCTAGTCAAGACAGTTATACATCATTCTTCGACTTGTAACAAGCATAGTTGGAAAGAAAGAAAAAAAACAACATCCGGATTGGCTTCCTCTCAGTAGAATGTAAAGAGACAGAAGTCCGGGGCCCCCTGTGCATTTGCAGTTGTACACTGTTTGGACAAATGTTACACATCCAGTCAACTAACTCCTGGTAACCTAACATATGTGCTGTGTCTAAATTCTGTAAATGGGCTATTTAGTTATTCTTGATTGACGGACCAATTGTGCTGACATTTTTGCCAATCGGGATGTAATTTAAGGGTGAACGTGGCTTGAATTAACAACACAGAAAATGTCACATATTCTTCTTAGGCCTGTTTGTAAATGTGTAATTAGTTTCATTAAGTGTAATACATTATTCTCCCTGGGGGGAAAAAAGACAAAAGGGCTTGCTTGTGGGACTTGCTTTAGCTCTATAAAAGTATTTTTTAGTGGTTGTTGAAGAGGTTTAAAACCTTTTACTGAAGTGAAGCAGTGAAATATAGTCAAAGGTAAATATATTGAAATATCTGGTCTGAGTACATTGACAGACTACTATATCAACATCATGACTTTTGGAGTGTGGGGCGGTTAGATCCCATATCACAAAGAACTACACTCAGGCTACTACACTTTTACTCATAAGACATTCTAAACGTTTTAGGCTATTATTTAGGGAGAGAAATATGATGGTGCATCTCCTGGGGGAAGTTTAGATGTTTGTTAATGTATCAAAAAAATTGAGGCTGGTGCACTAGGAGTGACTGTTTTATAAATATTAGCCTTCAGTGGGAGACTAGGTAACAGTAGTAGCACATAGCCTGAAGCGACTAGTAGCAGTGTGGGAAGCAGTTAGCCTAGAGGTTTGAATCTCTGAGGTGGTGAAATCTACTGTTCTGCACTTGAGCAAGGCCGTTTAAAGGGGAGATACCTAGTCAGTTGTACGACTGAATGCGTTCAACTGAAATGTGTCTTCTGCATTTGAATCAGAATCAGAGCGGTGCGGGGGGCTGCCTTAATCGACATCCACCGGCAGCCGGAGAACAGTGCCTTGCTCAGGGGCAGAACGGAAGATTTTTTACCTTGTCATCTCAGGGATTTGATCCAGCAACCTTTCAGTTACTGGTCTAAAGCTCCTACCCTCCAGGCTACCTGCCACCCTAACCCCCAACAACAACTGCTCCCCGGGCGCCGATAACATAGATTATAAGGCAGCCTCCCGCACCGCTCTGATTCAGAGGGATTCAGTTGTGCAACTGACCAGGTATCTCTTTTCCCTACATTGCAGTAGTAATAATGAACGTTTTAGATAGGTTTGTCAGGGGTTAGCCATGGTAAGTGGGATATCCCAGCAGATCCAATCCACAGTCAAACGTGATGTCAGGGATATCCAAAGCACGGCTGAGACAAGGAAGACTCCAACATTGCCTGGCTATACTACCATAGAATGGAGTTTGAAGGGGATTGGCTCGTAGAATTCCCAATTGGGGGCCTACCTTTACTCTCTCCTCTTCGTCTGAGCATCAGGATCCAGTCCCGCTGGCAGCTGTATTACCTGCACCAAAATGAAGTTCAGGCCACGGAGCTGTCGGATTGCCAAAAGTGTCTTTGCATGCTCCCTAAAAGAGTAGTGAGGCTAATAACAGGCCAATGTCACAGTGACATGAGGCTGGCTGAACTGTAGATTGCCTGTGAGATTAGGCTGAGGTGACAGGGGCACATCCCCGCCAGAGAACCAGGGCTAAAGCCTCATGATGGAGGACTAGTCAGGGCCGGGGAGACGATTCATGATGATTCTCCAGAAAATAGACTGTCTGACAGTCAATGAGCAAGAGCCTGTCACAGCAGCACCACCGGAAGAGACGCAATGCAGGCAAGCTGCCAAGCCCACTGTACAGGAGCTGAGCTAAATAAATAAATATATATTTTTAAAGGTTTATTTGATTTAGTACTATTCTATAGATTATTTAGATTATTTTCGTGAATCCAACACGTCAAACTGGAATTAAAGCCAGACTAAGTCATTGGCACAGATGGAACTTTCCAAGCAGAAGATACATCTCATTCAAATGTTACTATTTGGTTGCATTGACAACCAAACACAATTCAATACCACTTTTGAAATATAATAAATAACCTATTAACTTGTCGACAAGTTAAGAAATGATATGTTGGAATTACGTCTCCAACTCTTCCAAAGATAAAAGTTAAAGAGCAACCGAACGCACCAATTCCGCATGTTTTTCTTCAACTTGAACGGTTGAAAGCGCATTGATAGACATTAGGGTGACAATGAAAAATAGGTAACCTTAGGTAGTCGATGTTTCCTAGGTAATTGGCGAGAACACATTTAACAAAACTAGGGCAGTTGCTTCCCCCAACAGTACTCATCAGAATATTTTGAAGTAAAATGTAAATACTAAATTCGGCTTACAGTACGCGAAAATGGACTATTATACAGTTTTATAGAGTTGAATACCTTCCTGCCATATTGGTCTGACATGTCATTCCCCTCAAAATCTGACGTTCTCATCATCCTTACAAATAAAGCACACTAGGATATCATTATAGACATGTCAGTTCAAATTGGCAGGAGGAAGTGACATATCATCCTCGCTCATCAGTTTTTGACATAGGAACATGCAACAGGAATATTCATGTCTTACCTGTAAAATGGCACCTATAGCTCATGGATCTTCCCCGATGTTTCACTCTAGAATGCCCAAAAAAATGTAAGAAAGCAGCTCTCGGGAGGTAGAGTTGACATTCAAATACCCTGTGTAGCTTCCACTCATTATGGCCAGTGCAATGGACTCCCACCTGGTGAGTTCTCTTTCCTCTAACCTAATCAGGTCCCTGGAGCAAAGCTGCTATTGTGTAGCCATCATTAGAGTCCTTCTCCATTGACATTTATACTGATGTTATAGAATCAAGTCCCACCTTACTCCAATATCCCAGGAATGGGTGGGTGGAAAATCAACCAAGAGATATCAGTGTGCTTTTTAATTCACCTGTTCAATCAGGTCAGATCAGTTCCTCCCTGTATTTTTGTTTACTTTGGTCAATAATTGTACCTTCCCAAGTGGTGTGATATTGCCCTGAGGCACCATAGCAGTTGTCTAAGTTATTGACCGTGTTTAAAGGCCAGAATGACCTGGCCCTAATGCCCATGCACTCTTATAATCTCCATCTGGCACAGCCAGAAGAGGACTGGCCACTCGTCAGAGCCTGGTTCCGCTCTAGGTTTCTTCCTAGGTTCCTGCCTTTCGAGGGAGTTTTTCCTAGCGTTCGTGCTTTTACATCTGTATTACTTCCTCTTTTGGGTTTTTGGATGTATTTTTTTTCATAAGCACTTTGTGACAACTGCTGATTTATAAATACATTTGATTGAATGACTGGTGTTAAACAAAAGTGCTTCAGGGTCACTACCAGATCTATTATAACTAGGAATCCTGGATGAAGTTACCTTTTTATTGAAATGGTATACCTTTAATGGTACTGCGTCATGTCAATCAAATAAATTACCCAATTTCTGGGATTAATACTTTTAGCCTTTAAATGCCCTTTATGCCAAAAAACGATGCAAATACATAAAGCTCATATTTTCTTACCTTTCCATTTCTAGTGCTCATAGCATTTTCTTTTTCACTCACAAAAGCAATCTTAAAAACATGCAAACTAATCCCCCATTTCCTTCTGAGAACTTATTGGAACGTGTCCCTGTGGCTGGCAGAATTTAATAATAAGTAGGCTATGACACTGTGTACTAATCAGTTAACAGTGAGCCAGGAGAAGCTGAGACGGGGAGAGAAAATGTGCAATGAGCAGGTCTACGTCAACCTCTGGAGACTCAGGGACAGGGGCGCTGGGTCCCCTGAGGAAGCAGGAGAGGCGCGCAGTGTGAGAAATTGAGACACTAGTTTATTTCTCAGAATAGGTTATTTTACTTTACAAACGGGAGGTCTTTTGAAAACATGGGATGGGATGGCCTGGAAAACGTTCTCCTTCGCTTTGATCACTGATGTGGATAACAAAAAGACCATGCGGTCACAAGCATGTGTGTTCCACGAAGGCAGACTTACTATAACATCTCTAGATGCAGTTATGTAAAACACAGATGGGTTTAAGTGTCGTATTTTAACGTGGATCTCTTGTAAAGCAGGACCATTAAGAGATACACAGCAATGAATGCATAGAAATGTGGCGCCATAGAAATGTGGCGTCATAGAAATGTGGCGCCATAGAAATGCGGCACCATAGAAATATGGCGCCATAGAAATGTGGCGTCATAGAAATGTGGCGTCATAGAAATGTGACGCCATAGAAATGTAGCGTCATAGAAATGTGGTGCCATAGAAATGTGGTGTAATAGAAAAGTGACGTCATAGAAATGTGGCGCCATAGAAATGTGGTGCCATAGAAATGTGGCGTAATAGAAATGTGACGTCATAGAAATGTGGCGTCATAGAAATGTGGCGTCATAGAAATGTGGCGTCATAGAAATGTGCATATTCGTAGAATTGTGGCACTATAGAAATGTGGATGCATAGAAATGTGGCATCATAGAAATGCGCATGCATAGAAATGTGGCGCCATAGAAATGTGGATGCATAGAAATGTGGTGTCACAGAAATGTGGCGCCATAGAAATGTGGCACCATAGAAATGTGCATGCATATAAATGTGGCGTCATAGAAATGTGGTGTCATAGAAATGCGCATGCATTGAAAAGTGGCGTCATAGAAATGTGCATGCATAGAAATGTGGCGCCATAGAAATGTGCATGCATAGAAATGTGCATGCATAGAAAATGGTACAAGGCTTTAGTACAAACAAGTGTAAGAACTTTTTTTGCTGTACCTTTTAAATTAGATGATAAAAGATGCAAGCACGCTAAGAGGGTGCTGTGTGTTCTCAGAAAAATGCTAGTAAAATGCTAGTGCGTTTAAACATTTGGCTCAGTTGGTAGAGCATGGTGCTTTGCAACGCCAGGTTTGATTCCCACGATGAACCAGTACGAAAATGTATGAACTCACAACTTTAAGTTGAACTGGATAAGAACGTATGCTAAATGACTTTTAAAAAATACATGTGTCAATGTGAAGGATAAACATTTCATATGCTCTGATGATAAGTCATGCTTCTTTCATGGATGGTGCAAGAAGTTCTGTTTGATGTTGTGCTCCAGGTTGTTCTTCCCCTTTCGATGACAGAATCATGTTATGTGTGTGTGCACGGAGCAGAAGGGCAGAGCTGAGTGTAAGTAATCTTTAATATAGGTGAAGCTTATATCTGATGGATGGCTCATCTCCATTGCCCTAGAGATGTCACAACAGGGAAAGCTAGGCCAAGGCTCAAGTTCAAAACAAAAGGTTAAATTCCTAATGTGTTGAGATTTATCGCAGCCAAAATAAAGGGTATATCTCCCTGGAGTCACTTCTACATAGGTGTTTGTGTGTGTGAGGGAGAGGGGAATCTGCAGCAGGCAGCCATATCAGCTCCTTAAAGCCAGAGCAGAGGTGAAATGTGCACCTCCAGTAGAGACACAAACCTTTCGCATGGGGTCTCAAGGTGATAACAGAATTTGATGAGTATCGATTGACCCAAGGTAATTTTGTTCACTCTTACTATACATCAAGACTCTTTGACACAACTGCTATTTGCTTGAGATAAGGTTATCAGTCATGAAAAAAAATGGAAACTGAAAACAGGTTGTCCTTTCAGATATATGATTTTCATTTTCTTCCTGGATCATTTTGTCTCTCTTTCTTCAATCCCTTCTCTTTCATTCTTCTCTTTGTAAGGAGTGCAAAAGATGAACCTTTCAAAAGATTTTTGTTATTTCAATATTTTTGTCCATTTTTTAATCTTGATCAAATTGAGAGCTGTGACATTGCTGTCCGTCCAGCCAGGACATGTCTGCTTCAGGTGGCCTTTGGCTTCAGGTAACAGCTCGGAATCAACGATCTGATTTCCAGCTTGTCTCAAATTACGCCACATGTAGCTTTCTTTCCCTTTCCCCACCATTGAGATGTACTGCACAGATCACGTGAACCCACAGACCAGCCCTCTAAAGAGACCACCCTATCCATATTTATACCCAGTGCGGCAGTGTACTCTGCAAGGCGTTTGAGCTAGATATTTCCCTGGCCTCTCACAAAAGCTCTGCCACCCTTTAAAAATTCCAGTCATGGTTCAGCAAGGTGTCTGCTGTCAATTTTATTTATAAACCTCCCTGCCCTAGTCTTTCATTCAGACAGGCACTCTCCCACCTCCCACTCACCTCCCATACAAAGACATGGAGGGGAGCAGACATCACCCACAAGACACCCTCCAAGGTAAGAGGTAGACATACATTACTCAAAACAGCACTTAACGCAATCACTGGGCAAAGAAACACAAGCCTCAGCATTAACACAGCAGCACAATAAAACCTGTAGTGTTTAGGTGTATAAAAATGCCACAATACATCCCAACAGAACACTGCATGAAATCTTTTTTTTTTACGGAGAGCCACGCTCCAGATATTACCTCCTGTTTCTCTTGGCCCCTGCTTCGCCACTCATGCAACAGACACTCGGGCTGTGAGGGTTTGATGGCTCCCAGGGTGCGAGTCAGAGCTCTCTGACAATAGGCTCTGATAGTCACAAGCCCAAATGTTGGTTCCCTCCATGGGGCTGTCTGCAGAGAAGCCCTGATAAAACAGCCGCCCTGAAGAATGCCAGAGGAGCACTCACACACTCTATCACTGTGACATAATGAGGACAATTGCATGTATCGCCTATTCATTTACAGCTCCCATTTCAGCAAGAAAAAGGAAAATCATAAACGTAACATGCACATGTATAATACTCATGTAATGAATGATTCATTCACCATTAAATGTTGTATTTTTTACAAATTATTCCACAAAATCTCCCATTGTTGAATCTATTAGATGTTCCAAACAGCTGTCCCACGTCCATGAGGCATTGCAGCACATACAATGCTGTGTGTATATCGGTGTAGAAAATGTGTCTCCTGGATTGATGGATTGAGCTGTGATGCTTAAAGGGGACTGGGTGCTGGAGTTGACACAGCTGCTTCTAAACCCACTAGCAACCTGCTGCCGTGTTTCCAATAACATAGGGTAGGCCCACCACAATCTCACTGTCCCGCTGTCTTTCTACACAACAAAGTACTACATACAGTATTCAATCAAAATAAAAAATACAAGACAAGTATGACATTCTGGAATGGTATCACAGGTACTGTAAATGCACTGACAGTAAGAAAAAACAAAACGTTTCATTGGAACATTTCCAGCATATACATTCTGCACGACACATCTGTCGGATATCATGAGCTTTCACATTCGGTTTGCGAGAAACAGGCTATTGATGACTAAGGTAAAGGCAAGCGTGCAAATGTTGACCCTTGGTTTAAAAGAATAAAGTAAGTTAAAAAAAGAAATGCAAAAATAAAATCATTAAACGATCATGTGTTTGGCTGTTTTGAAACTAATGAGACTACACAATATTGTTTACAAGGAGAAGGTCCAATATTTTTTTCACATACTGTGCATTCTGTTCGCAGCATGATTTTAGTAGGTGATCTTTTCAATGAAATACATTTATTTCACTCTTCCCGTGGTAGGAATGCCCTCATCTAAAAAGTGCACTGTAATAGATGTATTTGCTGTAGACAAAAGTTTATTCAACAGGCAGGCTTTTTCAAACCATTCATGGATTACTCCAAGTCTGGCCCTCTTTGGGTTCTTTGCCAGGCAACATTTAAATGGCATTGTTAAAGGATGTCTGGTCTTACCTTCACTATATTGTCTGGAGTTAGAAAGTACCTTCTAACGATTTGTCATTCAACCAATCAATCAAATGTATTTACAAAGCCCTTTTTACATCAGCCGATTCATACTCCTTGCCCTGGATGATCACCGTGGCGACTGCAGTAATTACTTTGTCCGTGTAGATTCTCAAAACATACATGTCTGCTACATCTCATCTTCATGGGGTGTTGCCAAGTTTGCGTCCATGGTAAACGTACGGTAACAAGACTCTCTCTCTGTGTATGATGATTGAGTTCCAGGCTTGGATTACTCCAGCCTGCTGACAGGATCCACTAAAACCTGGAAAAATGCACATGTAGGAGTACACTGAGGAAGGACAACTGTGGGTGCTGCCTGCCTAGCGCTACTGTAAACTATTTCAAAAAGAAATTGGACTCCGTTTCTCCAGTGAGACATTACTGGCATCACAAATGCAATTTTAGCCAACCCTTTTCTCTGAATTGTCAGTGGACCACAGATTGTATTTCCTTGAACAAAATAGCTGTGACTTGGTTGGATATATTTGCTCAGCGATGCTTCAATAGCATTTACTGGCTTCCCAGACGACTGCTCTCCTGTAGCCCAGAGGAAGATTGTCAAACTCAACTGCCTCTAACTGTAACCCAACAAGTTTGAAGATTGTTGCACTGGTGTCATAAATATATGACAAAAAGTGTCTAACAACTTTCTAATTTCAAGATGCCAGGTGCATTCAAATACTAGGGGGTTAAGGAAGACTGGAAAAATCAAAGCCCACAGCAACTACGTTCTGAAAAATAAAAAGGAATGTACTCAGAGCACTCTATAATAATAGTCTATTAAGCTCCCAATGTCTTTGCAAGTTAATGAGACATGAAAGACTATTTTCAGAATTTCGGATCTAAGTGCTACATGCTCTATCCTATTTCCATGGAAGGCAGGAATTGCAGTGATGTAAGAACCGTCATGCAGTTTTCTGTGTGAGATGATGAGACTAATCCAGAACTATTCAATCAAATGATACTTTTTGGTCAAGTCATTTTTCAGTGTCACATTCCTTTATATTTGATCCATGCGGTAAGCGTGTCCCATTGGCATCATCTATCATCATCAAGTCTGGCAACTTGGCTCTCCTGGCCACTGGGCTGTCACTCTTAGGAGACGGATGCCTCAAAGAAACATGAGTCAATCAAAAAACGGAAAGTATCAAAAAAACACACACACACACACACACACACACACACACACACACACACACACACACACACACACACACACACACACACACACACACACACACACACACACAACACTGTCTGTACTAATGGCCCAATGATGCATTGAGGCTTCAGGCAGTCTGGCTCTGTGTAGTTATCTCAGCTATGAGCTGGCAACTGCCTCCCTTTTTAAGGGGTATTTCAGGAATCTGTCCTTTTCAGCCTAGTTATGCATGTGAAGGATTTCACATGGCAGCTACGCCCCTTAGTCCAGTCCCTGTGCCAGATTTTTTAAAGCCATGGCCATGAGACAAGTCTGAAAATGGGGCCACTTGGATGAGATAAGTTCTTGTCAAGCATTGCAAACATGAATTCTGATCATTCTTAGTGTACAATAGGGTCATGCGACTGCCCTTCATGCAGTTTATAATATTCTCCCTGGCCCTTATTTAATAAAAAACAGTAACCATTTCTCAGTGGTGCAGAAGGGGCAAGTATCAAATACGTTTTTGAAATGGGACGGCTGTTTGTCTACCTGATTTGAGTGTCTTCGTCTGTAGAAAGTTGATTGAAAGACAGAAGTTCAGGAAGCAATGGAAAACAGCAGCAAAGAACATCTGTGCTTTTCATAAAATGGAGAAAAAATAAGGAGGGAACAAGACATGCAACAGATTTTCTGATGTGGTCACCGAGGGTTGAACACTGTACAGACATTGAGGATGGCAACGTTAATTGAGGTCATACCACTAGGGCGCACACTCCATTAGACCCAATTTTCCTTGGAACCAGACTTTGCCCGCAGGAGCATGGGGAAAAATTTGAACAAATGAGCTTATTTTTCTTCAGAGAGTTTACTGGGATTTGGGAAAACTGGGATCATTACATCAAATCAGATCTGTGTTTACACACTGTTGTGTACTATTTCCCTCTTGCCAGCCATAATAAAGGACTAGTTGCCAAGTTGCAAAAACCATGTCATTAATCTCTTGGTGGGTTCCACTCAATTACTCAAATCTCTCAAAGGAGTAGAAAACAGACTGGTGATGAGAAATTGGTTTTAGTTCTTTAATTAGAAACATTCTCATTTTAGAATTACATTTCAATTGATACAACATAATCATCCAATTTTATTATCATTTGTGAGCACCTGTTAACACATAATCACATGTTTAATGGTATGCCACATTGTGACAATGGTTACAAATGATTGTGACAAATGTGTTTGTTAGGCCTTAAAAATTAAATGTATCACTCAGGGCTCTTCCTAATTACCATTGACTGAAGCCAATTTCTCTCTCACCAGGAGTTTTATACAGGCCTCAAAACTAACTTTGACTGATTATATAATATTATTCTAATAATAATAATGATAATAATAATGCATTTTATTTAAAGTACTTTTCAAGTTACTTTACATACACAAGATAATCAGTGGGATAAAAAGCTATAAAAT
Organism: Oncorhynchus clarkii lewisi; assembly: GCF_045791955.1. Taxonomy (NCBI): domain Eukaryota; kingdom Metazoa; phylum Chordata; class Actinopteri; order Salmoniformes; family Salmonidae; genus Oncorhynchus; species Oncorhynchus clarkii. The sequence goes on from NC_092153.1 coordinate 42,640,195, forward strand.
CACACATTAAAATAAGTATGTAAAAGTAGACTTAACATAAGGACAGACTTACCAGGACAGACTTACCCGATTTAATCATGATGACAGACTAAACAGGGAAGGAACGAGACAAGGGATAAATGCTAAGACAAACAGAGTATCCGGGTAAGCCTATGTGAAGAGGTGTCTTTAGTTTGGACTTGAATATCTGTATGGATTGTGAGGTTCTGACATGGAGAGGGAGGGAGATCCAGAGTTGGGGAGCTGCACTGCTAAAAGCCCGGTCTCCCATGGAGCAGAGCCTGGTGCGAGGGATGTTGAAGAGGCCAGTGTTAGAAAAGCGCAGTGAGTGTGCACTCCTCTACCTGGAACCAAAAGGGTTCTACCTGGAACCAAAAAGGGTTCTAAATGCAACCAAAAAGGGTTCTTCAAAGGGTTCTCAATCTTCATGCTTCCTGGGGTGTATTCATTACGTCTTTCAACGGAAACCGTTTACCGTTTAAGAACCAAACAGAAGCAAACAGAGCAAACGGAATGAATACACCCCTGGTTGGACATTGTAACAGGCAAACAGAGGTGCGTTTAGGAGCAATGTGTTGTGCGGTTCATGCCAACCTGTAAATTGGGGAAGGATAATTCATGAACATATAATGTATAATGAAGTGTTCAATGGTGAAAGGCATTATGGAACCCGAAAGGGTTCTACCTGCAACCAATAAAAACTCTTCAAAGGGTTCTCCTATGGACAGCCGAAGAACCCTTTAAGGTTCTAGATAGCACCTTTTTTCTAAGAGTGTAGGGGATCAGTAAAATATGTGGGCGCCAGTCCATTGAGTGCTTTGTAGGTGAGCAGGAGCAGTTGAAGGTGATCCTGTATTGAACTGGGAGGCAGTGGAGTTTTATGAGGGTGGGGGTGATGTGGTCCCAAGGTTTAGTGTGTGTGAGGACTCGTGCAGCTGAATTTTTTATGTGTAGAAGTCTGTCCAGTGTTTTGGTGGGGAGTCCGTAGGGAATGGTGTTGCAGTAGTCCATGAATGATAAAGACGTGAGTGAGGGTTTCAGAGAGGGTCGGAGTCGTGAGATGTTTTGGAGGTGGAAGAAAGCTGACTTGGTGATGTTCTGTATGATGGCGGGTTTAAATGACAGACTGGGCTCAAATGTGACACCAAAGTTCCTGACTGTGGAGATGGAGTGGATGGTGCAGCCATCGATAGTCATGTTGAGTTGACCCAGTTTCTTGATGAGGGATTTGGGGCCCATGATCTCAGTCTTTGTCATTGTTTACTTTCTGAAAATGTATTGCTCATCCAAGTGTTCACTTGTGCAAAATAGTCTTATTTGTACTTGTTAGCCTCTTGTAACCTGTTAGCCTCTTGTAACCTGTTAGTGTCTCTCTCGTTATGTAGAGCACATGGAGATTGAGTACTAAATAATACAAAGTGTGAGAGAATAACATTAATTTGTGTTATTATCACTAACATGCTGCATAACACACCAATTCTTATCACACCTGCCTTCCTTAATTAAAACTGCAAAAACAAACTGCTGTCGGTTTAGATTCTGTCACACTGTTCCGCCTCACCTTCAGAGTTTATTGGGGCTAATGGAAGCAGCTCATAACAGCTCCATGCCTCCCTCACTTTTATGGGGAAACTCACTTGTTTATTTTCACCATATGGTTGGTTGCTGCATCCCTGAAGACCAGTTTCAATTGGGACCTAAAAAGAGTTACCTTCACAAAAGCCCTCCCTGCACAAATGCCGGGATTTAGCCCCAGTCTCTTGCCGATGTCATTTATCAAAAACAATTTAATCAAATATAGGTTTTGTAATTGCAGAAATGTTCTCAATTAGTTTGATTGTTGATCACTGGTGAAAACAAAAATGAAATGTATGGTAATGTGTGGTCATGGATGCTGATGTACTTAGTTTACCTAGTTTAGGCACTTTGTTTAGGCACCAAAGTTGTCCATTTATGTATTTGTTGATTAAAATGAAAACTACAGTACCAATGGTCCTCTTTCAGAATGAACGCTAAAGTTACGCTAAAGAAATGTAAACACTTACTTCTTTGTCCAAATATTTTTTGAGGAGTCCTTAATGTGTCCTGGGTGTATTCATTACGTCTTGCAACAGAAACACACCATTTACCATTTAAGAAACAAACGCAAGCAAACAGATCAAACGGAGAAAAAAAACAGGAAGGGACCTACTTGAATTTGTCCAATAGAAACTCTTGTTTTCATTTCAAAACATTTTCCATTTGGAGTAAATGGTTTATGTACCTCAGCGTAATGAATACACCCCTGGTTGGAGATTGTGGCAGGCAAACAGGGGTGTGTTTAGGAGCGATGCGTTGTGCGTTTCATGCCAACCTGTAATTTAGGGAAGGATAATTGGTGAATGCATAATGAAATGTTCATTGGTGAAATGCAAAATGGATAAACGGTATTTACACCCCTCATTTCCTGTTGTAGTCAGACAGTGGAAGGTTGGGCTACGTGTCTCTATGGTTGGGATAGAAATAACAAACATCTGATCAATCATTCTCTTATCGTTCAAGTAGTCAGTTAAGTGATAATGCCAGAGAAGCCAGTGTTTGGAGGTTAAATTGGCACGGGTGTTGCAGGGCCAGACCGATCATTAGGGAGGATTAGGCAGCCGACTATGGCGGCAGATTAACGAGTACGGTATTTTCTGAGCTAAACTGACCAATACGTACTTCCAAAAACACTTAAAACCTCACATAATTCTGCCCCAAAACAATGACAGTTTCTCTCAACCGGTGTCACATGGTATTTTTAGCTGAGCACTGATGCCGCCCTGTGAAAAGAAGTGCCCACTTCGTCAAAGGCAGGACCGCAAAATATTTATCTTGTCCATTCCCAGCGCGCCTCTCCAGGGTGCTGTTGGAGAGACGCATCGCTGCGGCGCTCCACCAACGTTCCGTCAAAATAATATTAATATAACATAAATCTTATGGTAGAAAGAGTAGGCCTAAGTGGCCTTTTCTGTAGCCTACAGGCTGGAGATAAAATGTATAACAACATAATGAGACGGAAACTTTTGAAATCATGCAGGTTTCTCCGATCAAATAGCTTAACCTAAATGGCCAGTAGCGGTGCGTGATTAAAATCACTGGGGAAGCCAGGAAAGAAAAGCCATATAGGCTCATGTGTTGTGATAATTGCGTTGTTTGCTCTATAACCTGTTAGTTCATGTGCCTTGACAATGTCATATATACACCTAAGGCCGGGACATTAAGAACACACAGTGGGCAGAATAAATTCAACCACACCTTTTGTTTCAGCGCAAAACCAGAGAACAACATCTGTCCAGCGAAGTCCACAAAACATATTGCATTTGTTAGTGTTCAAATACTGGAGAGTTGAGACCAAATCACGGACGCTGGACAGAGTGGATTTCAGTTGTAACAAAAGACAGTTTTAATGAGTCAGAGATATCTTGTCCCGCAGTTTTACGTGCACGGACCTAGTTCACATAACTCGGCAAGGAGCCAGGTGAAAAAGAGGCCTATACAATGGTTACATACATTTTTATACATAGAATAAAGTAGGTGGAGTCTTGTCGTTTCGGTCTTCTTGACTGGTCGGAGGGTTGGAGGCGGGCCTTGCTCTAGCCAGAGCGGGCCCCATTGGTGCACAGCAAAAGTTCTTTGCTCTTGGGACCGGCCAGTTAGAGGGAGATGAGCTGTGTGTTTATATAAGGAAGAGGGGGTCAGTCTTATGGCTGGGTGTATGTGTTCTTACGACGGAATGTCTTTGTTTATATGAGCTATGTGTATGAATATTTATATAACACATGTCACAAACAACTACATGACCAACAGCATTGTCAAACAAGTTAATGTTTCTGACATTTTCCGACTACTTAACAACTAGGCCTATTGATTTAGAGCCACGGAGAGTTACCGGAAGTCGCAAAGAAAACAGGCTCTGCCTCCACTATTCCAGCACCATTTCAACTTCAACATCATCTAATCACCTATGCTTAGTCTAATACAGTGACAACTAAAAGATACCAAAAACCATTTTGTCCAATCAACGTAATTATGATGTGGCTGTCCATGTTACTGATTTCTGTGAATGTGTGTGTGTGTATGTGTGTGTGTGTGTGTATGTGTGTGCGTGGAAGAACACTATATATACAAAAGTATGTGGACACTCCTTCAAATTAGTGGATTCAGCTATTTCAGCCACACTCGTTGCTGACAGGTGTATAAGATCGAGCACACAGCCATGCAATCTCCATAGACAAACATTGGCAGTAGAATGACCTTACTGAAGAGCTCAGTGACTTTCAACGTGTCACCGTCATAGGATGCCACCTTTCCAATAAGTAAGTTGGTCAAATTTCTGCCCTGCTAGACCTGCCCTAGCCAACTGTTACTGTGAGGTGGAAACATCTAGGAGCAACAACGGCTCAGCCATGAAGTGGTAGGCCACACAAGCTCACAGAACGGGACTTCCGAGTGCTGAAGCGCGTAGTGCATAAAAATCATCTGTCCTCGGTTGCAACGCTCACTACAGAGTTCCAAACTGCACCTGGAAGCAATGTCAGCACAAGAACTGTTCGTCGGGAGCTTCATGAAATGGGTTTCCATTGGCCAAGCAGCCGCACACAAGCCTAAGATCACCATGCGCAATGCCAAGCGTCGGCTGGAGGGATGTAAAGCTTGCCACCATTGGAGTCTGCAGCAGTGGAAACGTGTTCTCTGGAGTGATGACTCACTCTGCCCCAATGCATAGTGAAAACTGTACAGTTTGGTGGTGGAGCAATAATGGTCTGGGGCTGTTTTTCGTGGTTCGGGCTATGCCCCTTTGTTCCAGTGAAGGGAAATACTAATGCTACAGCACACAATGACATTCTAGACGATTTTGTGCTTCCAACTTTGTGGCAACAGTTTGTGGAAGGCCCTTTACTGTTTCAGGATGACAATGACGGTATCCGCGCACAAAGCGAGGTCCATACAGAAATGGTTTGTCGAGATTGTTGTGGAAGAACATGACTGGCCCACACAGAGCCCTGATCTCAACCTCATCGAACACCTTTGGGATTAATTTGAACGCCGACTGCGAGCCAGGCGTAATCGCCCAACATCAGTGTCCGACCTCACTACTGCTCTTGTGGCTAAATGGAAGCAAGTCCCCACAGCAATCAGCAATGTTCCAGCATCTAGTGGAAAGCCTTCCCAGACTGGTGGAGGGTGTTATAGAAGCAAAGGGGGGGGGGGGAGTCTACTCTGTATTAATGCTCAATGGTGGAAAAAGTACCCAACTGTCATACTTAAAAGTAAAGATACCTTCACAGAAAATGACTCAAGTAAAAGTGAAAGTCACCCAGTAAAATACTACTTGAGTAAAAGTCTAAAAGTATTTGGTTTTAAATATGCTTAAGTATCAAAAGTAAATGCAATTGCTCTTGATTAGTGTGTGAATTTGACAATTTTCCTGTCCTGCTAAAAGCATTCAAAATGTCAGGAGTACTTTTGGGTGTCAGGGAAAATCTATGGAGTAAAAAGTACATATTTTTCTTTAGGAATGTAGTGAAGTAAAAATTAAAAGTTGTGAAAAATATTTTAAAAAATATATATATAAATAAATTACAGATACCCCCAAAATTACTTAAGTAGTTCTTTAAAGTATTTTTACTTAAGTACTTTACACCACTGTTAATGCTCATGATTTTGGAATGAGATGTTCAACGAGCAGGTGTCCACACACTCTTGGTCCTTTGAACTGTATCTCAGTAAAATCGTTGAAATTGTTGCATGTTGCATTTATATTTTTGTTCAGTATAGCTAGCTAGCCACTGGAGGACAACAACAGAGCAAGATGCCACACTTTTTTTTCTGTCAATGACATTTAGCTTCAAAAGTGATTGGTGTGAAGCCAAATCCAAACTGGCTTCCCTATAAAAAAAAAAAATGTGCACCAGGACCATTCACAGTTGAGCTCACTCAGTTTAGTTCAATGCTGATTGGCTATTATTATATATTTTTTATCAACGAAGGCCAAATGCTCGCTGGTCCCTTGCATTCAATGCTATGGGCGACGACATTGTCATACTATTTTTGACTAGACAGCATCAAATAGATGGGCTACACATAGAGAGAAAGAGGGGCGCTGTTTCATTCGTTCTAATGCTTTGTTGTGTAAGATACATTCAGCCTCCTGTGAATTGAAGGACATTTATGAAACACAGAGAGACTAAATAAGTTTTATTTAAAATATATATATATATTGGTCAATTTAGTGGGAAGCATGACTTCCCTTGGCCTCCATGAATACAAGCCGCTGTAAATGGCGCCTAAACAAATAATGTGCTGACATGTTAACAAGCAACATATCTTAAAAACATGACAGGTCAAAATAAAATGGACATTATGGTATGGAGAATCAGGCTACTCACAACTGCTGCCCAGGAGTTTCATCCCTTGAGCAAAATTGTCATGATCAATGGTTTCATGTTTGTGTTCATCAATTGTTATTGAGCTGATTATAGCGAAAAAATTTAATACTTCTGCATTTCCCTTTGTGTAAACACATTGCAAATAGGCTCGGGATAACTCCTCCTGATAAAGTCAGGTAGCTGATATTCAGAAATTAAAAAGCCTAATTCATTAGTCACAGGAATGAGAACTAATACAGACAATGCTATGGCCTGTTTTAAAAAGGCTATACCCCAGACATCTTTTGGAATTTTAGTCCTGTCCGGACCGGCTGTCTTCTGTTGGTGTTTTACAAACGGTAGCCTTACCACATACAGTTGAAGTCGGAAGTTTACATACACCTTAGCCAAATACATTCCTAGTAAAAAATTATCTGTTTTAGGACAGGTAGAATCACCACTTTATTTAAAGAATGTGAAATGTCTGAATAATAGTAGAAAGAATAATTTATTACAGCTTTTATTTCTTTCATCACATTCCCAGTGGGTCAGAACACTCAATTAGTATTGGTAGCATTGCCTTTAAATGGTTTAACTTGGGTCAAAGGTTTCAGATAGCACAATAAGTTGGGTGAATTTTGGCCCATTCCTCCAGACAGAGCTGAGTGTGGTTTGTAGGCCTCCTTGCTCGCACATGCTTTTTCAGTTCTGCCCACACATTTTCTATAGGATTGAGGTCATGGCTTTGTGATGGCCACTCCAATACCTTGACTTTGTTGTCCTTAGAACATTTGGCCACAACTTTGGAAGTATGCTTGGGGTCAATGTTCATTTGGAAGACCCATTTGTGACCAAGCTTAACCTCCTGACTGATATCTTGAGATGTTGCTTCAATATATCCACATCATTTTCCTACCTCATGATGCCATCTATTTTGTGAAGTGCACCAGTCCCTCCTGCAGCATAGCACCCCACAACATTACGCTGCCACCCCCGTGCTTCACGGTTGAGATAGTGTTCTTCGGCTTGCAAGCCTCCCCCTTTTTCTTCCAAACATAACGATGGTCATTATGGCCAAACAGTTCTATTTTTGTTTCATCAGACCATAGGACATTTCTCCAAAAAGTATGATATTTGTCCCCATGTGCAGATGTGCAGATTTAAACCATAGTCTGGCTTTATTATGGCGGTTTTGGGGCACTTCCTCACTGAGGCACCTTTCAGGTTATGTTGATATCGGACTCGTTTTACTGTGGATATAGATACTTTTGTACCCGTTTCCTCCAGCAACTTTACAAGGTCCTTTGCTGTTGTTCAGGGATTGATTTGCACTTTTTGCATCAAAGTATGTTCATCTCTAGGAGACTGAACGCGTCTCTTTCCTGAGCGGTATGATGCCTGTGTGGTCCCATTGTGGTTTTTTTTACTTGCGTACTATTGTTTCTACAGATTGACGTGGTACCTTCAGGCGTTTGGAAATTGCACCCAAGGATGAACCAGACCTGTGGAGGTCTACAATTTTTTTCCTGATGTCTTGGCTGATTTCTATGATTTTACCATGATGTCAGCAAAGAGGCACTGAGTTTGAAGGTAGACTTTGAAATTCATCCACAGGTACACCTCCAATTTATTCAAATGATGCCTATTAGCCTATCAGAAGCTTCTAATGCCATGACATAATTTCCTGGAATTTTCCAAGCTGTTTAAAGGCACAGTTAACCTAGTGTATGTAAACTTCTGACCCACTGGAATTGTGATACAGTGAATTATAAGTCAAATAATCTGTCTGTAAACAATTGTTGGTCAAATTAGATGTAGATGTCCTAACCGACCTGCCAGAACTATAGTTTGTTAACAAGACATTTGTGGAGTGTTTGAAAAATGAGTTTTAATGACTCCAATGTAACTGTATGTAAACTTCAGACTTCAACTGTAGATGGGCATTCCTAAAATTATATTTCAAGTGACACTATAGGCTATACCTCAGTATGCACGACTGACGCTAACGCCTTTTTTTGGTCTGGACCAAATCTGAACTAATCATAGACGTCTATGTTTGGTTCAGATCTGATCTGGTCTTGATCATGCTTGAGTTGGCCCAAACATAGACATCTATATATTACGTCTTTCAACTTTCATTCAGAAGCAAGAATGTACTTGATTTCAATGTCCGAAAAATACGTATTTTCAACCGCATTCAGAACTTAAATTGAACCTAACATTTTGCTTACTGGGACTATTCTAGTTTAACAGGGCGAGGCATTCCTTGGTCTCGCCTAGGGCGGCAGAAGTCAATATATCATCCGAACACCGGCTTTGACGGCACTTTCATACAACAGGTAACCAAAACATTGAAATAATGATTGACATATTCAATTAAAACATTATATTGATTCATTTATTCCTCCTATTTCATCCGTTAGAAAAAAGGATTGCAGTTTTGTAACTGCAGTTACAAGGGCACAAGGCGAGACCCAGATGCATACACGGAAGTCAGATGGTTTGAGTCTTGATATTTATTAAACAATCCAAAAGGGGTCGGCAAGAGAATGGTTGTGGACAGGCAAAAGGCCAAAACCAGTTCAGAGTCCAGGAAGTACAGAGTGGCAGGCAGGCTCGAGGTCAGGGCAGGCAGAATGGTCAGGCAGGCGTGTACAGAGTCCAGAAAACAGGCAAGGGTCAAAAACCCGGAAGGACTAGCAAAAGAGAATAGAAGCAGGAGTACGGGAAAACCAGCGGTTGACTTGAAAAACATACAAGACAAACTGGCACAGAGAGACAGGAAACACAGGGATATATACACCGGGGATAATAAGCGACACCTGGAGGGGGTGGAGACAATCACAAGACAGGTGAAACAGATTAGGGTGTGACAGCAGTAAAAGTGCAGTAACTCAACTGTGGTATTTTGGATGCATCAATTGCAGAAGAACTGCAGTTTACTGCAGTTACACTGCAAAATTACAGTAGTAAAAAAAACAGTGTTATTTTGGACGAAGGATTTAGAGCATGTCTTTTTTGTTAAGGGATCCTTTCACAAGATATCGTCCCAACATAAATCTTGGTTTGCTACCAAGCAGGCTGGCCGTTAATTCTATCGGTTAGGTTGCCAGAGGCAGCCCAGTCATGAAGTATTTTTTCTATACCTTCTAAATGTTCCATTGCCATGCTACGGTGAACACAGTCACGCCAAACACTGCACCCAGAATAAAAGCAAAGTACTGTAGCTGTATTTATGTTTGTTTAAGCCGTGTTCTTGTGATATTTATTTGATGCACGATTCCGCCTGGCATAGAAAATGTGCTGTCTCATCAGGACACTGTTCTGTTCAAAGGAGATATCCAACTACACAGCTACAGAAATGACTTCAAACTGAAACTGGAAAGAAACCAAACTAGCTACATTTCATTTCATTTTACTTGGTTTTCTTTTGACATTTTTTTGTATATATCCATAAAAATTCTGAGTCATGATTTGTAAACCAAACGCTAGTGGCGCAAATGCTAGTGTAGAGTTGTAGAAATGAAAGATAATGTCTACTGTAGATGCTTTTTTACAGTGTAGATTACGTTTAGAAATTGCTGGGTTGGGCTAATGAGACAGTGGATCCCCCAGTGACTATAGACATTTCAACGTCATAGCCTTAGCTGGTATTAATTTATGGAATTGACACTGGTTGGAATGTGGTTTTAGCCAATCAGCATCCATGTCAGGATTAGACCCACCCTTGCATAAAGGCCTGAGGAGGTGTGGTACATGGCCAACATACTACGGCTAAGGTCTGTTCTTAAGCACAACGTGGAGTGCATGGATACAGCCCTTAGCCGTGGTATATTGGGTATATACCACAAACCCCTGAGGTACCTTATTGCTATTATAAACTGGTTACCAACGTAATTAATGCAGTAAAAATACCCGTGGTATACGACTGTCAGCCAATCAGCATTCAGGGCTCGAACCACCTAGTTTATAAAACAAGCTTTATCATCAACAAACGTATTAGGCAATTGTCAGCATTTCCTGCATTCTTTTTCCATTTAATAGCTCAATTTATATTTGTAGGACCTCTCCGACATTTTGAAATAGTTTCCTCACGTTACAAAAAAAGAAAATCCCTACAGCTTGATTGAGGTTTTGTTTTCATCGTCATTTTTTGGGCCAAGGTTTCTTGACTCAATCTCAGCTATGCTTTAGCTATGGAGGCTGACGTGCACGCAGTCAATTACATTAAATATAACTGATGTATTATGGTGTATTAATATTGTTCAATATACTGTAGGACCTCAGAGAAAGATACATTGAACATTTTCTGTAATGACAGTCATCCTTGATTGGATATTGATACATCGATACATCCCCCTCACAAGTATCTGCTTCATTACGTTTCATAGTAGGCTAGCTACATCAACAATAGATTCAACATATATTCACATTACAAATTGTAAAGCTTGACATTACAAGTTGTAGAGTTGTAGAACATGAATCCCTGGGGAATAAACCTAACGGGAAAATGGATAGTTAAATCACATCATACTGTACATCTCTGATTGGCATGTTTTCAAGTTTGCCATTAGGGATATGAATGAATGAATGCGTTAGGGATATGAATGTTAGTTGTGTACTAGGGAGTTCATGCTCTAGCGCCAATGATAGACTGGTGTCTATTTTTCATTTTAACAAACCAATTAGGCAGCAATTACGAGCACTAATTTACAGAGCAAACCATCTTATTAAAGGAGCAATGTATCACTGAATACTAATCTCCCTGCTGATGTTCATATTTACTAATCACCCTTCTTATTTTGATATGCATGAGCACAATAATAGTTTTTGGGGGGGATTAAACAACACATGCTAATTCCACATTTTTGATGATGAGTCTGTCTGAATCATTAGATCTGATGGCATGTACCAAATCCCATGGTTTTTATGATGAGATCTACTCGATAAAAATGTTCCAATCATTTTCGATAATCATTTTCAATGAGCATGTGAACATTCCAACTTGTCTCAACGTTCCTTTGCATAGACTCCCATTCTATTGCATAGACTCCCAATACAACAAGATGCTGTAGGTGTGAAAAACGCATTAAGGTACTTTTTGGGAGAAGTTATCATATATCAATTTGATCAGGGCTTGTGGTGTACAAATGAATAGCATCAAACCTGTGCCACCCCAAAAGTGGACACATTTCTTCCACTGGCCCATGGACTAGAAGAGCGGTGTATCTATAGGAGGGCCATGGACAGTAGAGATGCTCTATCATGAACCAAACAGTCTCATTCCCTCAGACCTAAGCAAAACTGCTGAGGCCCTTAATGACAAACTCTGTCAGCTAAATCATTCTGTGGCTGTGACAAAATCATGCGAGGCTGATTAAAGTAACCATGTCATTGTCACAAAAATGCATAAGAGGTCTTTAAGTCCTTGATGATGTCAAACATTATCTCCTGGGAGCACCTGGTTACTCTTCAAAAGAGTGAGGCAAGTGGGCTCAGATCAGGAGTTATTTAATGCCTGGTTACTTTAGAATCACATGCCTTCCAGGGAACTTAGTGTTAAGTGAAGTAGTTAATATAAACAATATCAATATGCACACAGATTCATACAGATTTTAGCTACTGTATGACAATAAATCAAGCAATACATCATTAGCCTAAACCATTCTGTATTTGCTGTCATTGCTTGGTTATGAAACTAAATCCATATTTCCAGTGCTGACAATACAGAGGAGGCTAGTCTAAAACCGAATCTCCCAAACTCGGTCCCGCAGCCACCCTTGGTGAACGTTTTGTTTTTTCCCCTAGCCTCCAGGACCGAGTTTGGGAAACTCTGATCAAGGGTACCATGTGATAATAGAGTGCGTCTCAATACTGTCCATTCTGTCTCGATGTACCCCAAAATGCATACATGTAGGACCTTTGACCCCCTAAGGTGGGCCCATAGAAATATCATTACCAAAGTTTCAGAAGATTGCTCCTTGATTTAATTAGGCAAGTCAGTTAAGAACAACTATCTTAGATGCTGGGCCAATTGTGCGCCGCACTATGGGACTCCCCATCACGGACAGATTTGATGCAGCCTAGAATCGAACCAAGGACTGTAGCGATGCCTCTTGCAGTGAGATGCAGTGCCTTAGACCACCCAGGAGCCCTGATAATCAGAAAACATGTCATACCCTCAATCCTGTTGGGCCAAATAACCTCATAGGGGTCATAACATATAATGCAGTGATTTCAGCTACCACATTAAGTTCTCTCAGATATGTGGTTATCATAACAAAACATTACTGTCCCACCTACAGATACATACAGTATGGCCATTCTACAGACACATAGCGGCTCTTTAGAAAGAACGCGACATATTTGACAAATAACGCATTTATTGAAAAGTGAAATGGTTGAATAAGGAATCTAACACATGTACTGAACTTTCCAACTCTCTGTTTATGAACATTTTCTCATTTTCACCTGTCAAATATTGGCCTCTTTCGAGCACTGACACTGGTTACATTGATTCTTCTGCTCCACTACGGTACTAGCACTTTAAATGGTATTAACATAGACAAAAGGAAGGTAAACAATGGGTTACTTCAAATGGCTGGACATGATAGCCTCACAGTTCCTAATCAATAATTTATAGGAGAGACGAGAGGATACTCCTGATAGGCATGGCAGTGTGGAGACCGCCCAGGGTTAATGGCATACATACCTTAATGGACTGAAATACAAGAGGATGTTTGACAGTGGAGAACAGATAAGGAGACTATATTGTTCTTGCAGATTGCTCAAATGGTGATGGACTGAAGCTCAATTGAAGGAGAGAAAATTGCCTTTAAATGACAAAAGAGAAGTGGAGAGCTACACTATATATTCAAAAGAATGTGGACACCCCTTCAAATTAGTGGATTCGGCTATTTCAGCCACACCCGTTGCTGACAGGTTTATAAAATCGAGCACACAGACATGTAATCTCCATAGACAAACATTGGTAGTGAAAAGGCCTTACTGAAGAGCTCAGTGCCTTTCAACGTGGCACCGTTATAGGATGCCACCATTCCAACAAGTACGTTTGTCAAATTTCTACCCTGCTAGAGCTGCACCAGTCAACTGTAAGTGCTGTTATTGTGAAGTGAAAACTTCAAGGAGCAACACCGGCTCAGCCGCGAAGTGGTAGGCCACACAAGCTCACAGAACGAGACAACAGAGTGCTGAAAGGGTGTAAAAATCGTCTGTCCTGTGTTGCAACACTCACTACCGAGTTCCACACTGCCCCAGGAAGCAATGTCAGCACAAGAACTGTTTGTCGGGAGCTTCATGAAATGGATTTCCATGGCTGAGCAGCCCCACACAAGCCTAAGATCACCATGCACAATGCCAAGCGTCAGCTGGAGTGGTGTAAAGCTCGCCGCCATTGGAGTCTGGAGCAGTGGAAACGCGTTCTCTGGAGTGATTAATCACAGTTCACCATGGCAGTCCGATGGATCAGTCTGGGTTTGGCAGTTGCCAGGAGAACGGTAACTGCCCGAATGCATAGTGCCAACTGTAAAGATTGATGGAAAATAATGGTCTGGGACTGTTTTTCATGGCTCGGGCTAGGCCCCTTAGTTCCAGTGAAGGGAAATCTTAATGCTACAGCATACAATGACGATTCTGTGCTTCCAACTTTGTGGCAACAGCTTGGCGAAAGCCCTTTACTTTTTCAGCATGACAATGACCCCATGCACAAAGAGGTCTATACAGAAATGGCTTGTTGAGATCGGTGTGGAAGAACTTGATTGGCCTTCACGGAGACCTGATCTCAACCTCATCGAACACATTTGGGATGAATTGGAACGCCAACTGCGTGCCAGGCCTAATCGCCCAACGCCAATGCCGACCTCACTAACGCTCTTGTGGCATAATGGAAGCAAGACCCCGCAGCAATGTTCCAACATCTGCTGGAAAGCCTTCCCAGAAGAGTGGACGCTATTATAGCAGCAAAGGGGGGACCAACTCCATTTTAATGCCCATTATTTTGAAATGAGATGTTCGACGAGCAGGTGTCCACATAATTTTGGTCAAGTAGTGTATGTGTAGCTGCTGCACCAACTGCCAAAACATTAGGAACACCTGCTCTTTCCATCACATAGACTGACCAGGTGAATCAAAGCTATGATCCCTTATTGATGTCACTTTTTAAATCCACTTTAATCATGTAGATGGAGAGGAAGAGACAGGTTAAAGAAAGATTTTAAAGCCTTGAGACAATTGAGACATGGATTGTGTATGTGTGCCATTCAGATGATGTATGGACAAGACTAAATATGTAAGTGCCTTTGAACGGGGTATGGTAGTAGGTGCCAGGCACACCCAGTTTGAGTGTGTTAAGAACCTCAATGCCGCTGAGTTTTTTACACTCAACTGTTTCCCATATGTGTCAAGAATGGCCCACCACCCAAAGGACATCCAGCCAAATTGACACAAGATTTGGAGTCAACATGGACCAGCATCCCTGTGGAATGCTTTCAACACCTTGTAGTTCTGTTCTGAGGGCAAAAGGGGGTGCAACTCGATATCAGGAAAGTGTGCCTAAATGTGTTGTACACATTTTTAAGCAATAAGGCCTGAGGGGGTGTGGTATATGGCCAATATACCATGGCTAAGGGCTGTTCTTATGCACGACGCAACTCGGCTGCCCGGATACCGGATACAGCCCTTAGCCGTGATATATTGGCCGTATACCATAAACCCCCGAGTAGCCTTATTGCTATTATCAACTGGTTACCAACATAATTATAGCAGTTAAAATAAATTGTTTGTCATACCCGTGGTATACGGTCTGATATACAATTGCTGTCAGCCAATCACCATTCAGGGCTCGAATCATCCAGTTTAAAATAATACATTCGACAAAGGTTTGATTAGCTCAAAAGTCAGGATCATCCCTCTTCAATGTGTGTGCAATCCTTAACATTTTTATTCTTGACCCAAACAACACGAGGAGTTGTTGTAAAATAGCACCAAAATTTAGCTGCAATTTGGGCTTTTGTCTACTTTTGCTGATTAGCTGAAGATGGCTATGCTGCTGCTCTGGCAGGATGGTTGACAGGATGGGTGACAAAGAACATGGTATAAGTCAATAAAATAGGACGGCACTATGATCCACTTGGCTCATACCCTCCCTGCTCTACTTTTGATCTCATCAGAGACATTGACATTGTTTGATTCTGTCCAATAAAAAAAAAATCCCTGAGACTGTGGAATGTCATGTTTTGTGAGAGAATACTGTCACTGGAATAGATCTCTATTGTAATTCATTCACCTGGGAGAACACAAAACAGGTTGATTTTGCACAAGTTGAATGACTTTGGATAGATATTTGAATGATGTGTTTGTGTGAGAGAGAGAGAGAGAAGTGCACCTTCAGAGTAAATGATGTGTATACTGTAAACAAATGTGAAATACAAATCATAGACATATCATGTTCCTGTCTGAAACATCTTGATCCAAATAGAATGACATACTGTGTGTTTATTTAAATGTCATACCTCTTTCGTATGTGTCCCACTAGAAACTGAAATCAAAATATCTGTCTCTCTACAGACTGAGATTTCCAAAGCCTTTACCCAATTATTTTTCTCCATCACACAATCAAAGATTTTCTTCACAGGCAGCTTTAACACGTTCCAAACTTTTCATATGCAATAATGAGCACATGTACTTGCCAGTAAGGCACATTCTTTTAATATTCCTATCTTCTCACGTTGCTTGATATTATTAATTTCTAATGGGTGACTTTGATGTTCCTACAGATGGTAGTCTTGTGCGTTAACTCTTTTAAATTAAGCAATATTCAGATTTACTGCAAATATGCACAGTTAAATTATACCCATAGAATAAGGGGAAACTATTTGCCAAAGCACATCAATTGAAATGGTTTACAACTATTTTTCTAGCTAGCTTGGTCTCACACCCACAAGTCATAGTATGGGAAGGATGACCTCCATAGTTATCAGTCAAGCTCACCTGTGGCCTTCCAGAGAGGGCTCACTCCATGTGAACCTGAGGAGAGAGCTTTTACAGGCTGCCTGTCAGCTGTCCTATAGTGCTCGGAGAGGGCTCATCTTCTTTTTTAATTCTCAGCCAATCTTCTGTCCATCACATCACTTTATCCCTACTTTAGAGCTCAGCTCAGGTCCACACAATGTCACCTTCTGACATATCTCACAGCCTACACCTCGGCAATAACATAAAATATGGTGCCAGCGCAACATTACTCAAATAAAAAGGGGTGTTCAGACAATCAGATTCCTTGTATAATGGGACAAAATTCTGAAGTGAAAGTTCATGTAAAATTAGGCCACCTCATATAGTGCATTCAGAAAGTATTCAGCCAACTTCACTTTTTCCACATTTTGTCCATAGAGGATTGTGTCAAGGCACCGATCTGGGGAAGGGTACCAAAACATGTCTGCAGCATTGAATCCACAAGAACACAGTGGCCTCCATCATTCTTAGATGGAAAATGTTCGGAACCACCAAGACTCAGCCGAGAGCTGGCCGCCTGGCAAAACTGAGCAATCAGGGGAACCCAATGGTCACTCTAACAGAGCTCCTGAGTTTCTCTGTGGAGGTGGGAGTAGGGCTGTTGACCGTATTACTGCCACACAGGCGGTCATGAGTCATGAAGGCAGTCAAATTCCACATGACTGTTTAGTCACAGTAATTAGGCTTTTCCAAGTGCTGATGCTACTGCTGATGCTACTGCTGGTCATTTGTAGCCTACAAAACTTGCTAACTGCCTGGTACTCAGCACTCTATTGTCCCTCAAATCACTCTGACATCAACGCAAAATTATTAGAAAATCTAATCAGACACTTCATGAGAGCCCATGAGCTAATGTTGCCCAACATTTCTATAGGCTATGCAATTGCAGGAGAAGTGTGATTGCTGCTAATAAAAATAGGAGGATCCCATCAGCTTTCTATAGGCTAGGCCTACTATATTTATTTCTCAACTTTCCTAATATTAAGCACATTGCTTACATTTACACCACGAGTATAGCCTACTTGGTTGGCATGTAAATAAACCACGTGGAAAAGCGTCCTCCATTCGCTCTTTAAGTGCATAGATGACATATTTTTTTTCCACTGCCCCTGTTTTGATACAGGTGCATGATAATGATCCATTCAAAATCAAAACAAATGTCACACATATTAGATTTAGTATATGTAAAGTCAATATTAAATCAAGAATGGTCTGATGGGTGACAATATTAGCCTATCACCTATGAATTATATATAGTAAGAAACAATGCCTTTTTTTTTGCATCTTGTTCAAATCATAGTCGCACACCTCATGTAGCCTGGTCCGTAGGCCTATATGTTTTAATAAGGTTTGTATCAACTAAAAAGTGGCCAAATAACTTCTTAAAATCTAGCAGATTAATCCGCTTTACAAGTGGTGTATAGCCTAACTGTCATACATAAGCAGCGAGTGAGTTTCAAGTTTGGGGAAGAAAATTTTCACCATAAAAGTGCACCTTTATAATAAAAACATTACATATATAATTGCATTTGCGGTCACTTTTAATAAATGGTGTTTTCCGCTAATGGAACATTCACGCTTATAGCCTACTACCATGTGCACATTGCTGCGCTTATAATGTGAAGAAATAGCCTGATAGTTTATCAACATTTTAAGCTAAATGTTCTGATCTGTTGCATCAGCCACAATGTTGTATTAATTTGGGATCTATCGCATCCCACAACTGTCCCAGACTGTTTGGAATATTTATTTCATGCATAGAATAGGTAAACATTTGTACTATGGGGGGTAGTAGATTTACATAGGCTAGTGGTTTTGCTGTTCGTTAGGCCTACTCATCTTGTTGGCTGATAACAAAAGTAAATGTGGACAGTTCATCCAATATCTTCAATATGCACCTTGGAATTGGATAAGGACACGCGCAGTTGCGTCCCTGATGTGTCTGTCTTCACTTGTAGCCTGTGAGAAAGACCCAATCATGGAGAGTGAGTGAGAGACACTTTGGAGTGCATTAAGGTCACAAAAGGGATGCCGCCATGAAATTTGAGGCATTATCAAGTGCTTGTCAAATTGTGAATGAGAAACTATTGGAGTGTGTACAGCCTGCACATGCCTTTTTCAAGCAACTTTTTTCAAATGATCATTAGAGTGTCATCATGCTGCTTTACAATGTATTAAAAATCAAAACATATAGCCCAACTTTTGTAGAACAACTAAAGTTACATGAATAACTCTAAATGAAGCATATAGGATTACCTATTTCTTTGTTAACTGCGCACTACCTCAAATCGTTTGATGAAAATATTTATATTTTATTTAGCTTTGTTCAATTGTATTCTTCACAATATAAAATAATGCCACAGAATTATAAGCAAATCATCTCTGCTTAATTAACTAGCGTAGCCCACAGCCATTTGGCATAGCCACATCAGGATCAACTCAGCGTATCAGAGTATGCTATTCTGTTCTTCTGAAATAGATGTCATTTTTTTCATATCATGCTCTTTTAGACCTGCCTAAAATAAATAATTGATTTATTGTGAATTTGTAGGCTATTTTACATTGATTTATTCCATTTTTTTTTAAATGGCTTGTGTGGAAATCAGGAGATGCTAAATGGGTTTAATTAACGGTCAAATACCGTGAGACCGACAGTTATTTGCTTGACAATCACCCGCTGATTAAATTTCATGACCGCCACAGCCCTAGATGGGAGAACCTTCCAGAAGCACAACCATATCTGCAGCACTTCACCAAAAAGGCCTTTATGGTAGAGTGACCATATGGAAGCCACTTCTCAGTAAAAGGCACATGACAGCCCGGTTGGACTCTCAGACAGGAGAAACAAGATTCTCTGGTCTGATGAAACCTAGTTTGAACTCTTTGGCCTGAATGCCAAGCGTCACATCTGGAGGAAACCAGGCACCGCTCATCACCTGGCCAATACCATTCCTATGGTGAAGCATGGTGGTGGCAGCATCATGCTGTGGGGATGTTTTTCATTAGCAGGGAGACTAGTTAGGATAGAGGGAAAGATGAAAGGAGCAAAGTACAGAGAGATTCTTGATGAAAACCTGTTCTAGAGCGCTCAGGACCTCAGACTGGATGCGAAGGTTCACCATCCAACAGGACAATGACCCTAAGCACACAGGCAAGACAACACAGGAGAGGCTTCAAGACAAGTCTCTGAATGTCCTTGAGTGACCCAGCCAGAGCCGATCGAACATCTCTGGAGAGGCATGAAAATAGCTGTGCAGTGACACACCATCCAACCTGACAGTTTTGAGAGGATCTGCAGAAAATAATGGGAGAAACTCCCCAAACACAGGTGTGTCAGGCTTGTTGCATCATACCCAAGACTCAAGGCTGTAATCGCTGGCAAAGTATCTTCAACAAAGTACTGAGTAAAGGGTCTGAATACTTACACTACCGTTCAAAAGTTTGGGGTCAATTAGAAATGTCCTTGTTTTCCATGAAAACATACATAAAATTAGTTGCAAAATGAATAGGAAATATAGTCAAGACGTTGACAAGGTTATAAATAATGATTTTTAATTGAAATAATAATTGTGTCCTTCAAACTTAGCTTTCGTCAAAGAATCCTCCATTTGCAGCAATTACAGCCTTGCAGACCTTTGTGATTCTAGTTGTCAATTTGTTGAGTTAATCTGAAGAGATTTCACCCCATGCTTCCTGAAGCACCTCCCACAAGTTGGATTGGGTTGATGGGCACTTCTCAATAGGGTTGAGATCCAGTGACTGTGCTGGCAACTCCATTATAGACAGAATACCAGCTGACTGCTTCTTCCCTAAATAGTTATTGCATAGTTTGGAGCTGTGCTTTGGGTCATTGTCCTGTTGTAGGAGGAAATTGGCTCCAATTAAGCGCCGTCCACAGGGTATGGCAGGGCGTTGCAAAATCTTCAAGATCCCCTTTACCCTGTACAAATCTCCCACTTTACCACCACCAAAGCACCCCAGACCATCCACCATGCTTGACAGATGGCGTCAAGCCCTCCTCCATCATCTTTTCATTTTTTCTGCATCTCACAAATGTTCTTCTACGCGATCAAATCAACGTTTATTTGTCATGTGCGCCGAATACAGCAGGTTTAGACCTTACAGTGAAATGCTTACTTACAGACTCTAACCAATAGTGCAAAAAAAGGTATGTGTGTGTGTGTGTGTGTAGGTAAGTAAAGAAATAAAACAACAGTAAAAAGACATTTGAAAATAAGAGTAGCAAGGCAATATACAGACACCTGTTAGTCAGGCTTATTGAGGTAGTATGTACATGTAGGTATCCTTAAAGTGACTATGCATATATGATGAACAGAGAGAAGCAGTAGAGTAAAAAGAGGGGTTGGCGGGTGGTGGGACACAATGCAGATAGCCCGGTTAGCCAATGTGCGGGAGCACTGGTTGGTTGGGCCAATTGAGGTAGTATGTACATGTATAGTTGAAGTGACTATGCATATAAGATAAACAGAGAGTAGCAGCAGCATAAAAGAGGGGCACACAATGCAAATAGTCCGGGTAACCATTTGGCTACCTGTTCAGGAGTCTTATGGCTTGGGAGTAAAAACTGTTGAGAAGCCTTTTTGTCCTAGACTTCGCACTCCGGTACCACTTGCCATGCGGTATTAGAGAGAATAGTCTATGACTGGGGTGGCTGGGGCCTTCCTCGGACACCGCCTGGTGTAGAGGTCCTGGATGGCAGGCAGCTTTGCCCCAGTGATGTACTGGGCCATACGCACTACCCTCTGAAGTGCCTTGCGGTCGGAGGCCGAGCAATTGCTGTACCAGGCAGTGATGCAACCGGTAGAACCTTTTGAGGATCTCAGGACCCATTCCAAAACTTTTTAGTTTCCTGAGGGGGAATAGGCTTTGTCGTGCCCTCTTCACGACTGTCTTGGTATGTTTGGACCATTCTAGTTTGTTGGTGATGTGGACACCAAGGAACTTGAAGCTCTCAACCTGCTCCACTACAGCCCCGTCGATGAGAATGGGGGCGTGCTTTGTGTTCCTTTTCCTGTAGTCAACAATCATCTCCTTAGTCTTGACAACAAAACTGGCGACGAGGAAGAAATGTTCTCACGTTTGTGCTCATCATCTTCGGCAGAAAGCCTGAGTTAAAAAAAAAAAATCGCTGTAGAAAGACGCAAACAAAATGTGGAGCTAAATCAAATCAAATCAAATCAAATTTTATTTGTCACATACACATGGTTAGCAGATGTTAATGCGAGTGTAGCGAAATGCTTGTGCTTCTAGTTCCGACAATGCAGTAATAACCAACAATTAATCTAACTAACAATTCCAAAACTACTGTCTTGTACACAGTGTAAGGGGATAAAGAATATGTACATAAGGATATATGAATGAGTGATGGTACAGAGCAGCATAGGCAAGATACAGTAGATGGTATCGAGTACAGTATATACATATGAGATGAGTATGTAAACAAAGTGGCATAGTTAAAGTGGCTAGTGATACATGTATTACATAAGGATACAGTCGATGATATAGAGTACAGTATATACGTATGCATATGAGATGAATAATGTAGGGTAAGTAACATTATATAAGGTTTGTTTAAAGTGGCTAGTGATATATTTACATCATTTCCCATCAATTCCCATTATTAAAGTGGCTGGAGTTGAGTCAGTGTCAGTGTGTTGGCAGCAGCCACTCAATGTTAGTGGTGGCTGTTTAACAGTCTGATGGCCTTGAGATAGAAGCTGTTTTTCAGTCTCTCGGTCCCAGCTTTGATGCACCTGTACTGACCTCGCCTTCTGGATGATAGCGGGGTGAACAGGCAGTGGCTCGGGTGGTTGATGTCCTTGATGATCTTTATGGCCTTCCTGTGACATCGGGTGGTGTAGGTGTCCTGGAGGGCAGGTAGTTTGCCCCCTGTGATGCGTTGTGCAGACCTCACTACCCTCTGGAGAGCCTTACGGTTGAGGGCGGAGCAGTTGCCGTACCAGGCGGTGATACAGCCCGCCAGGATGCTCTCGATTGTGCATCTGTAGAAGTTTGTGAGTGCTTTTGGTGACAAGCCAAATTTCTTCAGCCTCCTGAGGTTGAAGAGGCGCTGCTGCGCCTTCTTCACAATGCTGTCTGTGTGAGTGGACCAATTCAGTTTGTCTGTGATGTGTATGGAACTGATGTGTATAGGAACTTAAAACTTGCTACCCTCTCCACTACTGTTCCATCGATGTGGATAGGGGGGTGTTCCCTCTGCTGTTTCCTGAAGTCCACAATCATCTCCTTAGTTTTGTTGACGTTGAGTGTGAGGTTATTTTCCTGACACCACACTCCGAGGGCCCTCACCTCCTCCCTGTAGGCCGTCTCGTCGTTGTTGGTAATCAAGCCTACCACTGTTGTGTCGTCCGCAAACTTGATGATTGAGTTGGAGGCGTGCGTGGCCACGCAGTCGTGGGTGAACAGGGAGTACAGGAGAGGGCTCAGAACGCACCCTTGTGGGGCCCCAGTGTTGAGGATCAGCGGGGAGGAGATGTTGTTGCCTACCCTCACCACCTGGGGGCGGCCTGTCAGGAAGTCCAGTACCCAGTTGCACAGGGCGGGGTCGAGACCCAGGGTCTCGAGCTTGATGACGAGCTTGGAGGGTACTATGGTGTTGAATGCCGAGCTGTAGTCAATGAACAGCATTCTCACATAGGTATTCCTCTTGTCCAGATGGGTTAGGGCGGTGTGCAGTGTGGTTGAGATTGCATCGTCTGTGGGCCTATTTGGGCGGTAAGCAAATTGGTGTGGGTCTAGGGTGTCAGGTAGGGTGGAGGTGATATGGTCCTTGACTAGTCTCTCAAAGCACTTCATGATGACGGAAGTGAGTGCTACGGGGCGGTAGTCGTTTAGCTCAGTTATCTTAGCTTTCTTGGGAACAGGAACAATGGTGGCCCTCTTGAAGCATGTGGGAACAGCAGACTGGTATAGGGATTGATTGAATATGTCCGTAAACACACCGGCCAGCTGGTCTGCGCATGCTCTGAGGGCGCGGCTGGGGATGCCGTCTGGGCCTGCAGCCTTGCGAGGGTTAACACGTTTAAATGTCTTACTCACCTCGGCTGCAGTGAAGGAGAGACCGCATGTTTTCGTTGCAGGCCGTGTCAGTGGCACTGTATTGTCCTCAAAGCGGGCAAAAAAGTTATTTAGTCTGCCTGGGAGCAGGACATCCTGGTCCGTGACTGGGCTGGATTTCTTCCTGTAGTCCGTGATTGACTGTAGACCCTGCCACATGCCTCTTGTGTCTGAGCCGTTGAATTGAGATTCTACTTTGTCTCTGTACTGACGCTTAGCTTGTTTGATAGCCTTGCGGAGGGAATAGCTGCACTGTTTGTATTCGGTCATGTTACCAGACACCTTGCCCTGATTAAAAGCAGTGATTCGCGCTTTCAGTTTCACGCGAATGCTGCCATCAATCCACGGTTTTTGGTTAGGGAATGTTGTAATCGTTGCTATGGGAACGACATCTTCAACGCACGTTCTAATGAACTCGCACACCGAATCAGCGTATTCGTCAATGTTGTTGTCTGACGCAATACGAAACATGTCCCAGTCCACGTGGTGGAAGCAGTCTTGGAGTGTGGCTTCAGCTTGGTCGGACCAGCGTTGGACGGACCTCAGCGTGGGAGCCTCTTGTTTTAGTTTCTGTCTGTAGGCAGGGATCAACAAAATGGAGTCGTGGTCAGCTTTTCCGAAAGGGGGGCGGGGCAGGGCCTTATATGCGTCGCGGAAGTTAGAGTAACAATGATCCAAGGTCTTTCCACCCCTGGTTGCGCAATCGATATGCTGATAAAATTTAGGGAGTCTTGTTTTCAGATTAGCCTTGTTAAAATCCCCAGCTACAATGAATGCAGCCTCGGGATAAATGGTTCCCAGTTTGCAAAGAGTCAAATAAAGTTCATTCAGAGCCATCGATGTGTCTGCTTGGGGGGGATATATACGGCTGTGATTATAATCGAAGAGAATTCTCTTGGTAGATAATGCGGTCTACATTTGATTGTGAGGAATTCTAAATCAGGTGAACAGAAGGATTTGAGTTCCTGTATGTTTCTTTCATCACACCATGTCACGTTAGTCATAAGGCATACGCCCCCGCCCCTCTTCTTACCAGAAAGATGTTTGTTTCTGTCTGTGCGATGCGTGGAGAAAACCGTTGGCTGCACCGCCTCGGATAGCGTCTCTCCAGTGAGCCACGTTTCCGTGAAGCAAAGAACGTTACAGTCTCTGATTTCCCTCTGGAATGCTACTCTTGCTCGGATTTCATCAACCTTGTTGTCAAGAGACTGGACATTGGCAAGAAGAATGCTAGGGAGTGGTGCACGGTGTGCCCGTCTCCGGAGTCTGACCAGAAGACCGCCTCGTTTCCCTCTTTTTCTGAGTTGTTTTTTTGGGTCGCTGCATGGAATCCACTCCGTTGTCCTGTTTGTAAGGCAGAACACAGGATTCGCGTCGCGAAAAACATATTATTGGTCGTACTGATGGTGAGTTGATGCTGATCTTATATTCAGTAGTTCTTCTCGACTGTATGTAATGAAACCTAAGATGACCTGGGGTACTAATGTAAGAAATAACACGTAAAAAAACAAAAAACTGCATAGTTTCCTAGGAACGCGAAGCGAGGCGGCCATCTCTGTCGGCGCCGGCGTTGTACTAGCTAGCCTTTGATGTTATGGCAACGAGTGCCTCGAGGGATAGGAAGAGTTTCGCTGTGGGAGAAAGTGAAGTCAGCGTGAGTTAAAAGAAAGAAAAAAAGGGTCTGGGAGTAAGGGACCATTTGAAAAGTGTGAGAAAGGAAAATAAACCAAAAATGTCTGCAATGATTGGAAATATAGGAACATTTGATGAATCTGTGGAACAATGGAGTTCTTACACAGAACGTTTTGAGTACTTTGTGTTGGCAAATGGAATTAAAGCAGAATTCGTTGTGCCAACATTTTTGACTGTTATGGGAGGAAAAACATTCAATCGACTGCGCAGCCTAGTAACGCCTGAAAAACCTGGTGATAAATCATATGATGAAATTGTGGCTACCTTAAAAGGACATTATTCTCCCAAACCACTGATAATCACAGATAGATTGCGGCTTCATAAGAGAAATCAAGGTTAGGGGGAATCAATCTCACAGTTTGTGGCTGTATTGAAACAATTTGGGCGATCAATGAGTGACATGATAGACATGTATAGACATGATAGGTTAGTGTGTGGCATGCGCAGCGAGGCAATTCAGAAACGCCTTTTGACTGAGAGTAACTTAACATTGCAGAGAGCAATAGAAGTGAGTACGTCAATGGAAATGGGAAATAAAGACGCACAACAGCTAAGTGCATCGACCAAAGTGTATAAGGTGTCTATGTGGTTAAAAAAAAGGCGGGGGTGGCAAGCCATGCTATCGCTGTGGGAAACCAGGTCACCAAGCAGAGGAGTGTTGGTGCAAAGACTTAGACTGCAGAAGTTGTGGAAAAAAAGGGTCACATCGAACGTACATGTAAAAAAAAAAAGACACAATCAAACAAAAGTACTGAACAAAGGAAAAGCGACTTCAGGAAGTACAAAAAGAAAGTGCATAAAATGGAGCACACAGAGGATGAACAAAGTGATACCCTGTCTGAAAGGGAAGAATCTTTGCATGTTATGTCAATTTCACACAATGGATACGGGTACTGGGTGACACCACTACTGGATGGAAACGCAGTACGGATGCAAGTGGACACTAGAGCAGCCATATCTTTGCTGTCTGAGGCTGTATACAAGGAGAAACTACATCCCCTCACACTACAGCCCACAAAGATGACACTGAAAACATACACCGGTGAGATTGTTCCAGTGAGAGGGAGCGTGATTGTTACAGTGGAGCTCAACAAACAGAAGGTAAAGATATCACTCTACATTGTAAAAGGCAACCATCCAGCATTGCTAGGACGCACATGGCTGGAAAAGATCAAACTAAACTGGCAGGAAATTCACGGTTGCAAAAGAGGACACAAACCTACAAGGGATATTGAGGAAACACTCGGATGTGTTCAAAGGAGAACTGGGCAGTATGAAGGACATAACAGTTAAACTGACCGTGAAACGAGACAGCAAGCCAAAATGCTTCAAAGGTAGACCTGTCCCATACGCCATAAAACCAAAACTTGAAATGGAGCTTAACAGACTAGTTGAGAGTGGAGTATTGGATCCAGTGAATGTTAGTGAATGGGCTACACCCGTTGTTCCAGTCATGAAAAAAGACTCTGTGGTGATTTCAAAGTCACCATTAACCCAGTCTTGACTGCTGAAAAATATCCACTACCCCTCATTGACGACCTCTTTTCTGGTTTAGCTGGAGGACAACAATTCGGTAAGATAGACTTATGTCAGGCCTATCTACAGATGCATGTGGACCAAGAGTCACAAGAACTGTTGACCATAGTGACTCACAAAGAACTGTACAGGTACCGGAGGCTTCCTTTTGGAATCACCTCCGCTCTGGCTTTGTTTCAGAGAGCTATGGACCAGATACTGAGCGTGCTCACTGGGGTCCAATTTTACCTCGATGATCTACTCATCACCGGCAAAGACGAGCAGGAGCACCTGAGACACCTGAATGCTACACTACAGAGATTGGAGGAGTACGGTCTGAGGGTCCAGAAGGACAAATGCAAGTTTTTCTGGCCCTCTGTTGGGTACCTGGGCCACGTCATCGACAGTTCGGGGCTCCACAAGGCGCCATCGAAGGAGAAGGCCGTTGCGGAAGCTCCATCCCCACAGAACGTGAGTCAGCTGAGATCATTCTTAGGACTACTGACATACTACGCAAAGTTTGTGTACAAACCTAGCTAACATGTTAAAGCCACTGCATGAACTTTTGAACAAAACCAAACAGTGGAAGTGAACAAACAGATGTGAGGAGGCCTTCAAGAAAGTGAAAACAGCCTTAGCTCAGTCAGAGGCCCTAACCCACTTCAACCCCAACTTGCCATTACAGTTGGCATGTGATGCTTCGCCTTATGGCGTTGGTGCGGTTGTCTCACACATCATGCCATCAGGTGAAGAAAGGCCAATTGCTTTTGCATCACGGACATTAAGTAAAGCCGAGAGCAATTATGCACAAATAGAGCGTGAAGCACTCGCCATTGTGTTTGGAGTTTCAAATTTCATCGGTTTCTTTTGGCCGACGATTCACACTGCTGGCGGACCATAGACCCCTCACATCCATCTATGGTCCCCACACAGGCATTCCGTCGCTTGCAGCCAGCCGCATGCAGCGATGGGCGTTATTGTTATCTGCTCACCAGTACGATATCAAGTACAGAAGGTCTGAGCAGCACTGCAATGCAGACGGCACACACTGAGCACTCCCAGGCTGAAATCTTCTACATCAAGGAAGTGACGAACGCCCCAGTTACATCTGTCCAAGTGAAAAAGTTCACCCACACTGATCCAGTGATGTCTGAGGTCATGGACATTGTCACTCGTGGAAAAGAAGGAGATATGTGGGACAGCTTACAACCTTACCTAGTGAGGAGAAACGAGCTCACAGTTCCGTTTGGATGCTTGCTATGGGGTTTTCGAGTCATCATACCACCGCTCACTGAGAAGGCAGGTGCTTGAAGAACTCCATCAGGGCACTGTGGCATGATGCGAATGAAGGAGATTGCACGCAGCTACTTTTAGTGGCCAGGAATGGACGCAGCTATCGAAGACAAGGTCAAGTCATGTTCTGCATGTCAAAAGATGAGGAACATGCCTCAGCTAGCGCCACTACACCCATGGGACTTCCCAGAGGAGCCTTGGCAGCGAGTCCACATAGACTATGCAGGCCCACTGGAGGATCATATGTTCTTAGTTGTAGTTGACGCACACAGGAAATGGCCTGAAGTCACAGTGATGAAGAGCACCTCAGCGGAGAGAACCATCGAAGAGCTACGGTCAATCTTCAGTCGCTTCAGCTTGCCAACGCAACTCATTAGTGATAATGGCCCCCAACTGGTGTCTGAAGAGTTCCGGTCATTCATGGAAGCAAATGGAATTCAGCACATCAAGTCAGCGCCGTATCACCCTGCAACGAACGGCCTCGCTGAAAGGTTTGTCAAAACGATGAAGCAAGCATTAAAATCATCACAAGGGAACGGCTACCTCAATAGGCGTCTAAACACCTTCCTGTTAACCTACAGAAACACTCCCCACAACCAGTGTGGCACCCGAGTCAGCCATGATGAAATGACAGCTTCGCACGCGACTTGACCTCCTGAGACCAGCAAAGCAAAATACAGAAGCTTCATAGCTGGAGAGAGAGTTCTTGCTCGGAACTACTACAAAGGTCCAAAGTGGATACCAGCCACAGTGGTTGCACAAACAGGGCCTATGTCCTACACAGTTCACACACTGGAAAACATCATCTGGAGGAGACACGTGGACACGTGGATCAACTTTTGCCAGGAACCAACCTCAGAGATGACTCCTGTCAAGGGACAAACCAAGATCAGCTACTGGAGACCTACCATGACTACGAGCAATCACCTGAACATCCACTGCAGCAACCTACTAATGTGGAAAGTGCTCCAGACTCACCTGAACCAGCCAGAGTGCCTACTCAGGGTACTGTTGCACGCCAGTCTGGGCATACACCATCACAACTCAGACTCAGAGATAATGTGACTGTAGACTCACCAGTACGTCGTCATTACCCTGCAAGAGAAAGACAACCCCCTGACAGGTTGACTATTTAGTTCAGACTAACCTCTGACATCGGGGCAGAATACACCCCAGGGTTAAGTCTGGGGACTGAGGCAGTCTACCCTCTATCCCTAGTTTAGAAAAGGTTATTCTGAAAAGTTCATTTATTTACATTGAGAAATTATATTAAAAACAAAACAATAGGTAAAACAGTGAATATTTACTTTTTCCTTATGAGTCATCAAAGGCAAAGGGGGAGGAATATGTTGTGTATTGATATTCTAGTTTTGTCCCTTTAGGGCACCTGTAACCCCCCTTGCTTACCTACGTTGAAATGCTTGGAATGTTCTTCCTGTGAAACTCCCGTCTCATGTCCTGTCCTTATAAGTAATACAGTGTGCTATACAACAGTTACGTTGAGGGATAGGTTGTTATTCTGGCACCATCCGGCCAGGTCTCTGATCTCCTCCCTATAGGCTGTCTCGTCGTTGTCGGTGATCAGGCCTACCACTGTTGTGTTGTCTGCAAACTTAATGATGGTGTTGGAGTCGTGCCTGGCCATGCAGTCGTGGGTGAACAGGGAGTACAGGAGGGGACTGAGCACGCACCCCTGGGGAGCTCCAGTGTTGAGGATCAGTGTGGCAGATGTGTTTCTACCTACCCTCACCACCTGGGGGGCGGCCCGTCAGGAAGTCCAGGATCAAGTTGCAGAGGGAGGTGTTTAGTCCCAGGTTCCTTAGCTTAGTGATGAGTTTTGAGGGTACTATGATGTTGAACGCTGAGCTGTAGTCAATGAATAGCATTGTCATGTAGGTGTTCCTTTTGTCCAGGTGGGGAAAGGCAGTGTGGAGTACAATAGAAATTGCATCATCTGTGGATCTGTTCATCACTGTTGACGTTGAGACTGGTGTTTTGCTGGTACTATTTTATGAAGCTGCCCGTTGGGGACTTGTGAGGCTTCTGTTTCTCAAACTAGACACTCTAACGTGCTTGTCCTCTTGCTCAGTTGTGCACCGGGGCCTACCACTCCTCTTTCTATTCTGGTTAGAGCCAGTTTGTGCTGTTCTGTGAAGGGAGTAGAACACAGCGTTGCACGAGATCTTCAGTTTCTTGGCAATTTCTCGCATGGATTAGCCTTCATTTCTCAGAACAATAATAGACTGACGAGTTTCAGAAGAAAGTTCTTTGTTTCTAGCCATTTTGAGCCTGTAATCGAACCCACAAATGCTGATGCTCCAGATACTCAATTTGGTCTAAAGAAGGTCAGTTTTATTGCTTCTTTAATCAACACAACAGTTTTCAGCTGTGCTAACATAATTGCAAAATGGTTTTCATATAATCAATTACCCTTTTAAAATGATAAACTTGGATTAGCTAACACAACATGCCATTGTAACACATGGGTGATGGTTCCTGATAATGGGCCTCTGTGAAATCGTCCATTTCCAGCTACAATAGTCATTTACAACATTAACAATGTCTACACTGTATTTCTGATCAATTTGATGTTGTTTTAATGGACAAAAAAATGTGCTTTACTTTAAAAAACAAGGACATTTCTATGTGACCCCAAGCTTTTGAACCGTAGTGTATGTAAACATTATATTTACGTTTTTAGTTTTAAGATTTTTTCTTTGTCATTATGGGGTATTGTGTGTAAATTGATTTAAATTTTAGAATAAGGCTGTAACCTAAGAAAAAGTGGAAAAAGTGAAAGGGTCTGAAGCAGGCTAATTCGACATTTGTCGAATTCTGAAATTCTATTTCAGGAACACATGATTTGGAACTCACAAATCCACGACGGGCATGTTTTTTGTTTTTCTATTTTAGAAATGGGACTTTTGGAGAGACTGTAATTGATGTAGATCCTCAGTAGGAACCTGTATAACAGCAGCATGAAGCAGTTGCATAGTTAGCAGATATAATTTCCCTGGCATGTTTTCTTTGAACTGGAACACCCATAGTGTATACTGTGTTGAATATTTAACCTCTGAGTCTTGCCTATGGTGTTATGGGCAAGAATAGATTACTGTAATATGGGACTTGCAATGTAAAGTACAGGCAAGATAAAACATGTGTTAGCCAGTGAAAATCATCCCATAGTATACATTTTTTTTTGTTGCTCTGGCTAGATATTACATTATTCATCTTCATTTTTAAATTCCACCCATAAGCTTTGTCAATAGTTGTATTGGTCACCAGACTTGATCCTCAGGCAGCATAAATACATACTCTGCTTAACACTTACGGTAACTTAATCATGAAGCATTACTAACATGTGTACGGAGAACAATCAGTGCCACTTAGAAAATTAAATGCTACATTTTGTATTTGTATTTGTGTTAATTATGGATCCCAATTAGCTTACTCTTCCTGGGGTCCAGCAAAATTAAGGCAGTTATACATTTTTTTTAAAAACATTACAATACATTGACAACAGATTTCACATTTTAAGGTCCCTACTCTACTACCACATATCTACAACACAAGATCCATGTGTACGTGTGTGTATAGTGCTTATGTTATCATGTGTTTTTATGCATGTGGCTGTGCCTATGTTCGTGTTGGTTCACGGTCCCTGCTGTTCCATAAGGTGTATTTTTATCTGTTTATTGAGTCTAATTTTACTGGTTGTATGAGTTACTTGATATGGAATAGAGTTCCATGTAGTCATGGCTCTATGTTGTACTGTGCACCTCCTATAGTCTGTTCTGGACTTGGGGACTGTGAATAGACCTCTGGTGGAATGTCTTGTTGGGTATGCATGGGTGTCCGGGCTGTGTTCCAGTAGTTCAAACAGAAAGCTCCGTGCATTTTGAGGCTCTCAAGTGTTGCAGCGGTCTAAGGCACTGCATCTCAGTACTAGAGGCATCACTACAGACCCTGGTTCAATTCCAGGCTGTGTCACAACTGACCGTGATTGGGAGTCCCATAGGGCGGCGCACAATTGGCCCAGCGTCATCCGGGTTAGGATTTGGCCGGGGTAGGCCATCATTATAAATAAGAATTTGTTCTTAACTGACTTGCCTAGTTAAATAAAGGTTAATTAAAACAATTATACATGTCGATACCTCTCAAAAATACAACAAGTGATGAAGTCAATCTCTCCTCCACTTTGAGCCAGGATGGATATTAATGTTAGCTCTCTTTGTACATCCAAGCGCCAGCCGTGGTGCCCTGTTCTGAGCCAATTGCAATTTTCCCAAGTCCCTCTTTGTGGCACCTGACCAAATGATTGAACAGTAGTCCAGGTGAGACAAAACTAGGGCCTGTAAGACCTGCCTTGTTGATATTGCTGTTAAGAATGCAGAGTAGTGCTTTATTATGGACAGACTTCTCCCCATCGTAGCTACTGTTGTGTCAATATGTTTTGACCATGACAGTTTACCATCCGGGGTTAGTCCAAGCAGTTTAGTCTCAACTTGTTCAATATCCACATTATTCATTACAATATTTAGTTGAGGTTGCGGGTTTAGTGAATGATTTGACCCAAATACAATGCTTTTAGCTTTAGAAATATTTAGGTCTAACTTATTCCTTGTCACCCATTCTGAAACGAACTGCAGCTCTTTGTTAAATGTTGCAGTCATTTCAGTCACTCTTGTAGCTGACGTGTAGTGTTAAGTCATCCACATACATAAACAGACTGGCTTTAGTTAAACTCTTTATCCTCAATATAGCAGGGGTTGTAAAGCCATAACACATACGTTTTTTTCAGCAACAGACTATGATTGATAACGTCAAAAGCCACACTTTTTGATAACAAAACAGCCAACACAATCTTTTTAACATTAATTTCTCTCAGCCAATCATCAGTAATTTGTGTAAGTGCTGTGCTTGTTGAATGTCCTTCCCTATAAGCGTGCTGAAAGTCTGTTGTCAATCTGTTTACTGTAAAATAGCATCATATCTGCTCAAATTGGAATGTGAAAATGCTAAATGCATTTACATTTTCATATCAGGAGAGGCGGCCAAAGGAGGAATTGGCTTTGGGGGTGACCAGTGAGATATTACTGCTGGAGTGCGTGCCAAGGGTGGGTGCTGCTATGGTGACCAGTGTGCTGAGATAAGGCAGGGATTTACCTAGCAGAGACTTGCAGATGACCTGGAGCCAGTGGGTTTGGAGACGAGTATGAAGCGATGGCCAGCCAACGAGAGCGTACAGGTCGCAGTGGTGGGTAATATATGGGGCTTTGGTGACAAAGATGTGCAATGTGCAAAGTGAAATGGAGCGTGGCTGTTCTCATTTTCCAAATGCCCAATTTCCCATTTGATCTTTTCTATTTGAATTTTTGCCTTTTTCTGGTCTCAGGTTACAAAACACTAGGTAAATTACTCATCATATGTCACTGAACAACCTCTGTTACACTATTAGCTCCTTGACCACACAGCATGTATACTTTGAAAGAACAACAATCACAACACAATACACAGCCTCCTCAGATAATTACTTCTTCCCAGTTAGTTGTTTGCATGATGTGTAACTTTGCCTGATACCTGGAGAGTTTAATTGGCTATAAGCTTTGGCTTAACAGGATAATGTTCTCTTCTGATCTGCAGAAAACCCTTGTTCGAACCCCATCAGTTATAAATTGTGACATTGCTCAGATGGGTCTTTGTGAGGTGGAGGAGTTCAAAGGATGGTGAACTGTAACTAAGGTTGTTCAGCCCAAGCAAAACAATTATTTTAATATATTACAAATATACTGAAGTATACTTAAATATATACTACTACTACTACAAATTTACAAGATGTAGTTTTCTAGAATATCTTAAGTATAGTATACAGTACACATACTGTATGCTATCATTACACTTAAACACACCTAATTGCAATTTAGTATATTCATTTCAAATATACTTGGAGTTGTTTTTAAGTTGCAGCATTAAATTGTTTTTATATTACTCTGTTTGTGAGTGATCCAGTACACTATAAGTTGTTGATGTTCGATAAAAAATGTCACGACAAGCCTGATGGAAAGAACAACATTTTCGGCAAACTTTCCAAATATTGGCCAAAAGAAATATGCTTGACGACGTTGGATCTCTTTATTTCTGTAAAATTAATTATGAGAGAAATGGTGGTGGAAACACATTTACAGTTGAAGTCGTAAGTTTACATCCACCTTAGCCAAATACATTTAAACTCAGTTTTTCACAATTACTGACATTTATTCCTAGTAAATATTCCCTGTTTTAGATCAGGTAGAATCACCAATTTATTTTAAGAATGTGAAATGTCAGAATAATAGTAGAGAATGCTTTACTTCAGCTTTTCTTTCTTTCTTCACATTCTCAGTGGGTCAGAAGTTAACATACACTCAATTAGTATTTGGTAGCATTGCCTTTAAATGGTTTAACTTGGGTCAAACGTTTCAGGTAGCCTTCCACAAACTTCCCACGATAAGTTACCCCACTCGGGGTAGTCCCAACCTTGCCTGAGACTTTCAAAG
Source organism: Oncorhynchus clarkii lewisi (assembly GCF_045791955.1). Classification (NCBI taxonomy): domain Eukaryota; kingdom Metazoa; phylum Chordata; class Actinopteri; order Salmoniformes; family Salmonidae; genus Oncorhynchus; species Oncorhynchus clarkii. The sequence goes on from NC_092153.1 coordinate 42,674,747, forward strand.
TTGCATTTGCTCCCTGAGTCAATGCCTAGGCTTCAGCTTAGCAGGCATTTCTGGTGCCAAGGAGACCTGGGGTCACACCCTGTTGGTTACACTAGTGTCATAACTGTCCTGATCAGGTCAGGTTACAGGAGACCACAACCCTACAGATTATCTCTCAACCCAAACAGAGGAGGAGGTCTAGGGGTCTGAAGATGTGGGGGTTTTATGACCCCTCACGCCCTGGTAAATCTCAGGCCACAGACAAATTCCTTTGTCCTGTTACTATGGAGAACCAGCCTGAGAACATTAAACATTAAATAAAGGGACTTTGGAACAATGGTTTCCGTCAGCAACAATGGTGGTCATGACGATAGATGGAATATGAAAATGTATGTCATTTTTGTTTTGTTATTAAAGGTTAATAGATGACGTTATTACGAAAACATTGTAACGTTAACAGTTTACCTAATATATGTTTGATGTTTATACATTGTACGTTGTATGGAAAATGTCAGAGAAGTGAGTCATCGAGCAGCCTGAACGGTCCTCTGAATCCTCTGAGATCTTCCCCACGTAATTACATCATTATAAACTGACCCATAAGAGCGGCAGTTTGGGGCAAGGCTAGGGTTAGAATAGCATAGCTGACAAATTCACCCAAATGTATATTTCTCGTGTACTTTCTTTTTTCTCTCTCTCTTTGAAATTGCCATTTTGGGTAACACGCGCCATAGTGTGTTGGCCCGTTATACTAACTTCTAATCAATAGCCTATAATGTATTTTGTCTATGTGTATCTTTTATCATAATTTTAGCTTTCTAGTAAATACATACTCAATTAAGATTGGTGTGGTACAAACTCATTGGTGAGACCCGGGTCCGTGCAGATTCACGGACTGTACAACGTTCAGAACGAGATTGTAGAGGTAACTGGTTAATTAGCGGCTGTTGTAAAATAGATATTCTGATATTCTTTGAGTTCATTTGGGAAATAGAAACTCAATAAAAACTAGTTTTCCCATGGTGCCCCAGGTTAATGAGTTAATAATTGTTTGATTCAGTTAATCACGCAATTAGAAACTTTTACTCTTTTGATGAGCAACAGTCGTCATATTAACTAATAGAACGTCACGACACTAGTCTACGATCAATTCAAAGAGGGTCCAACATGGCTAGGATGTACATGGATGCATGGGGGTGTGGCGTTTCTGACTGTCCTGGTTCATGCCTCAGAATACATTTAGCATACACTTTGAAAATGAACATGGAAATAGAAAAGAGAAAATGCTGAATTGGGTTGTTGGAAAAAGAAAACAGACACTTGCAATTTCACTTTGCACATTGCATTTCCAATTTACAATGGTATTTTCCATTTACCATGTTCATTTCGAATTTCTGTTTACCACTTCCAATTTTTTTATTAACAATTTTCTATTTTCATTTTAACTTTGCAATTGAATTGTGGAATGAATCATGCACACTGATATAAATATATAAATTCATTTATCATTTTCACGTTCCTATTTACCATTTAAGCATTTCGTTTTTAAAGTGGCACTGATCATCCTCCAAACATTTGGCTTGTGAATGAACTAAACAAAGTAACTATTAACCTGTCTTTAAGTGTAATCACAACATATCTTTATTTGGAGATCACTATAAATGTATAAAAGTGATAACCTGTCACAAACTGTTAGCCTACTTTTGTTTTTACATGGAATGTCCTACAACGCCCTCTGCTGAAGTGCACACACTGTCATTTGATACCCCGCCGACAATCATGCTATTTTGCACAGGAGATTTGTTTTCCTTCCTCCCATTCGTCGGTAAATATTCCTTGGCAGCCGAGTCCGTTGCAGCCAGGAAAACGATTCCATCCAATGTCTATGAAATAATCCAATCTCCTAGAGAGGTAATGTCTGCTCTACTGTAGGGTACAAATTAAGTGGAATATACAAATACAGCCAAACTGTAGACAACACAACTCGCCAACCATTTACATCGACCAAAATGGCTTCTACAATCAGTAAAGGTTGACTTTGGGTAATATTTAAGTCCATGAGCTCCTAGAGGTAAAGAATGCATTTTTTTATGAGTAAGGTTCTTATGAAATGTCCATGAAAAAGGGATTAGTTACAATCCATGAGTCAAGCTCTGGTTATACCAATTGCTTTACATATTTAAGTCTGAGTTTCCTTCTGACAGAGCAGCCAGCTTAAACTCAAAGGGGATTGAAGCTTTGGAAAATTGAAGTGACTGTTAAAAGTAGACTTTGAGTGATGTTAGTTTCCAAAACACATTTACTCATCCTCGTGTAACACAGTAAAATAGGTGTGAAGCATGACAATGTATAAAACCCCATTTTACCACTGTCTCCTCCTATGATGCATTGTGCATCCTTTGATGCTGTGTTTTGCATCATACATGTATGATTTCTGTATTTTGGAAGACACATCTTGAAAACTTGATTGCTAACTAGCAAAATGTTTGTGGACTATGTCAATAATGGACTAATGAAACAAATACCAAAATATCAATTTTAGGTGTATTTTTCCTTTAAGTTGCAGTGGAGCACCTACATTAGCAAAACATTACAAAGGTAGACTATACACCTTGGGTTAAAATGTGGCTTAAAATGAACCATGACTGATATTTGCACTCCTATCAAGCATATTTTAGTTACTTGAAAATGTAATTTTATCCCAACAGGCTCAACTCCAAATGTGATGCTTTCAGAACACAACTAATAGCCTTTAAATGTTGAAAATATATTTCTAGCTCAGCTTGTTTTTTTACACAGAGTTTTCTGGTTGTCAAACCAATAACAGTTGCAGTTTCCTAGTTTGCTATAGTTTCCTAGTTTGCTATAGGAAACTCCAAAACCCAAATCCTAGTATTTTCCAGATATTTTAATTTTCTTATGCAGCCACGATGAAGAAAGGAAAAAAAACAAGCTTAAGGACTGCTGAAGAGGGATAAAAAAGAAGGAATTCCTTTCTGGTCATATCTTATACGGCACACAAACGCTACATCCAGGGACGCATTCCAAGTAAACCGTCACGCAATATCTCTTGCTAAAATCAACGCCATAGTGTTGTACCGTACATGTCCACTGGGTTTACATTTGGTGACATTCAGTGTACCTTCTTTGAGGCTTGTAATAATAACACACTGATGTTTCTACACACTACATGTTCAAAAATACTGACATTACCTCCACTCAGAGCCCCCTCACGTTACTCTGTTATGCAGCCTATTAGTAATAGAAATAAATCCATGCAGTTCTTGCAAAAACAATAACAACCAAAAAAATCCATGCAGCTCTATGCAAATGTACTATGGACTACTCTCTACTGTATCTAAAACATCTCTTGATACAAAGCTCATTACATGGTATTGTTTTATACGGCATCTTATACTGATATGAAAAGCACAGCGATAGAATGTGGAGTAACGTTCTCATCTGCTGTTTGGAGTCATGTTGCATGAATACACCTGACCTCATCTTTTGTGTCTGTGAGGGATGCAAAGATGATTAAACACAATCTTAAAATAGAATGGAAAGATATCCGTTTCAACAACTATGCTTTTATAGGGTTACTTTATATGTTATTATGATGCAAGGTTTTCTCTGAGCCTTACAAAGTAAGTCACTAACATAATACTTAATAGCAGACTTTTATTTGCTAACGCACGCACGGATAGAGCAGTATCAGATGAATGCAGGCATGGAACTGGATAGTTGACGCGATGCCCCCTTTTTTCACAAATATAACTTGTTAAAATTTTAAACATATTACTAAAAGCTTTGATTTTTAACTTGGCTCATGACTGTATTCATGCAATGTATTATTTTCTTTCTTACTATTTTGAACCAGACGTGGTAATTGTCCAATGGTGTGACTGTCCCAGGTAAGGTTGCGGAACTTTGAACCAAGTGAATTAATGGATGAAAAAAATATTCCCTTCACCTACAACAACGGTACTTATGACACAGATGTGTATTTCAAGAAACAGTAGTCCCCAAGTCCATTCATCATATTTAAAAATGGTTTTGATTGATTAAATGTTGTCCCCAAAAGCAATGTCCACTTGGTGTGACACAATTCTGTGATTAAACAATGAGCCAGCATTTGGGCACCATTGTGTGGGGAGGGTTCTCTTGCAATGAGGAAGTACTGAAGACATTGCTGAAGCTCATGCTCTGAACAGATTGTAAACTTAGTCAGAAATATTAATCATAAATACTGCACTTTTCTGCAATTGCCATAACAGGGGTAATTTTCTTAGTCCTTTGGTTTGATTGAAAATTGGTTGGTTTAATTTTTTTGACAGTTGAAGTATAAAAAGCAACATGCTGTGGTGAAATCAAATGGTATACTTACTGTTAACAATAAGGCCAAAAAAAGACCATACAATCTGAGATTTCCACTGACCTCTGGTTCTGTCTCTGCCTCCTGGGAAGGAACTGGTTCTCTTACCTGGCCGTAGGGATGGTGCAGGCAGATATTGGGGACTGTCTGTGGTGCTCCCATTCCTGGTTCTCACTCCCTGCATTAGATCATTCATCCGCTCTGTCGGTCCCACCAGTCTGTCTCAGTGGTCCTCCGATTGGTGTTCTGGCAAGAGGCATGGCACTCCTAGGCAACGATGTCTAGGTGTGCCATGGCTTCGTTGCCTAGGTGTTGTGTTTCTCAAACCCTGTCATTGGCTCCATTGTGTGGTATCCTCCAACAGAACACCTCTCTTGAGCGGCTCCTTGGCTCCTCCTCACACTGTGGCCAGGTACACCTCAATGTTGTGGGTGTCTACCTGAGTGATCCTGTCAGCAACATATTCTTGTCTCAAGGATGAAGCCATGCAAGTCTTAGTACACACGGTTGTTACAGTGAAACTGGTAATGGCTCATTAAATCAGTTATGGTTCCTTTGATTGCAACAACGTTACTTGGATAACTGAGGAAATTCTAGAGCTAATACATGCCAATGAGCGCTGACCTTCGGGGATGTGTGCATTTATCAGACCCAAGACTAGGGCTGTGGCGTTCACAACATTTCATCAGCCAGTGATTGTCAAGCAAATAACTGTCGGCCTCGCGGTAATTTACCGTTCATTAACATAAACACATTTAGCATCTCCTGGCTTTCACACAAGCCACTGATGCAGACCTTTGGAACATCTACATTTTAAAAAGTAAAATAAATCCATGTAATATATCCTACACCTTCACAATAAATTCATTTTTTGTGTTAGACAGGTCTAAACAAACATGATATAAAGAAAATGCAGTCTATTTCAGAAGAACAGAATAGCGTACTCTGAGTTGTTCCTATGTTAGGTCCTGATCTGGCTATGCCATTTGGCTGTGGGCTACACTAGTTCATTTAGCAGACAAGATTTGCTTAGAATTCCATGGCATTATTTTAGATTATTTTATAGTATGAAGAATACAATTGAACAAAGCTGGTTAAATTAGAAAGGATATTTTCTCCAAACGATTTGAGGGAGTGCACACATGCGGCTATTCTATATTGAACTGTTAAACAAATAAATAGGTACTCCCATATGCTTAATTTAGCATTATTAATGTAACTTTAGTTGTACAACAAAAAAAGCTGATAGAGGCCATCACTGTTTTCTCGTGTAATTTCATAGCCTATAGAAATGTTGTACAACAGGAGCTCATGGGCTCTCATGAAGAGTTTGATTTGATTTTCGAAACATTTGCATCGATGTCAGAGTGATTAGAGGGACAATAGAGTGCTTGAGTACCAGGCAGTTAGCAAGTTTGGTAGGATACTAATGACCATCAGCAGCATCAGAGCTTGGAGAAGCCTAATTACCGTGACTAAACAGTCACGTGGAATTTAACTGCCTTCATGACTGGTGACCTCCAGTGTGGCGACCTCCAGTGTGGCGGTAATATGGTCACCGCAACAGACCTACCCAAAACCCATGCGGGGTAGTCTCTGGCATCATGGTTTTGTTGACCCCAATAGCGGCGCTGAAGTCTCATTCAAATATGTGCCCTATCAACTTTCAATGGTACTTTCTGGGCATACCATGTTGACTATGGGTAACAGGGAATCAGGGTTCGATTCCAGGGAGGAAGCCTAAGAAATGGCTACCACATCCAAGGAAGGCACCAGGCACGTAAATTACCCACCCCGACTCGGGGAGGGGAGTGACCAAAAATAATAATACAGGGCTCTTTCAAGGCCCTGTAACTGGAATGAATACCCTTAAATAATTGAATGAGGATCCATTATTGATGTTTAGAAGTTGCATATACAAATGGTTCGATTATTTTGGAAAGTGTAAAAATCTGACTGCCTCTATTGTTCATCATAGTGACATAATGTCCAATAGGGTGACGCCAAATGAACATAAAGAAAGGTGTCTTGAACAAAACGTTTAAATCATTGTGAAGCTTGAGGCAGGTAACATCATGATACGCAACTAAGCTAATTGCTTTTTTTAAATCTAATAATAATAAAATTACTCAAAATGTAATTGGGAGACACTTGGTTATCATCATTATTCAAGTAAATTGTGTTTTTCAATTGAAATTCCAGAATCGGATTACTGATTTAAAGACAGAAGTAACTAATAATGACTAAACATAATGTTCTTGCCTATTTGGGAACCATTATACCTATGCAGTGCATTCTGAAAGTATTCAGACCCCTTCCCTTTTTCCACATGATGTTACTTTACAGCCTTATTCTAAAATTGATTAAATAAATGCTTTTCCTCATCAATCTACACACAATAACCCATAATGACAACGTTTTTAGAAATGTTTGCAAATGTGTTAAAAATTTAAAAAAACTGAAATACCTTATTTACAGAAGTACTCAGACGCTTTGCTGTGAGACTCGAAATTAAGCTCAGGTGCATCCTGCATCTTGAAAAGCGGTGATGTTGAGGTGCGTGAAATAAGTAAAATGGCAGATACATGTTTGGTGCTGTCAATAATTGATGCTGTGAAATTTGGGGAATAGCTCTCAGATTAGCAAATGCTGTCATGATCACTTGGTTGGTACAGGCAGGCACATCAGTGGTGGAGTTTGAATGTTTGCTCTCTGTCTCATGGCAATAGTTGCAGTTTTTAGCTGTATATAGTCAGCTAGCTAACTAGTTGGTTGTTTTGTCTTGTTTCTAACGATGTAATTCACGTGGAAACGGACCAAGCTGCTTGCTATAGCTAGCTAGCTAGTTAGTCTGTCAGCCAAGAAAAGATGTGTGTAGCGGGAATGTGGGATGCACTCACGAAGCGTCAACCTCAGCTATCACTGGATACAGCCTCTTTCACAGTGAAAAGTCGTGTCCGCCTCGGTGCCATCCTTTTCATGAAGCGAGTCTTTAAAAAAAAAAAAAATGACTGCATACCCTGTTTCCGGTTTCTGGTTGATAACAACAGCTCTGCAAATACCACAACAGGTTGTTTGCGAGGAAATTTTGACATATTGACATATTGACAGATATTATTGTTTTAAAAGGCTGTCGACGGCTGCTATGGGTTCTAAAGAGTTCAATTGTATCCGTTTTTTTAAATCAAAGGTGGCAACATAACATTTTGAATTGTTTAGACAGTTTATTGCAACTATATGTTTTTTTACTTACATTTTTGAATGCATTTTTTTGATGACCATAATGTCAAATACTATCAAAATCTCAATATATCAACCTTTTAGAGTTGACCTTACAGATTTACTTGATAATATGCACACCTATATAGAACCTTTTCGTTCTTTGGTTAAAATGGAAGACCCCTTTTCATAAAAAGGGACTAGCTACGTTGCCGCTGAACCCAAATATCATTGCTACTGATGTCAGCAAATGCATGTAAGTTGGTCTTCTGCATCATAATAATTATGTCAGCACAGCATTTTTCCTTCATTCTTGCAGGTGTAAGATTGACTCATGTTTATGCTGCTATTTTCTTCTTCTCAGGAACCAGCCAGGAAATAACCCATACAGTACTGTCCACAAAGAATGTATAAACCCTCTGAAGGCATTCAGAGTTACCAAGATTGGCATGGGCCATCATTCAAACAAAGTGCCTCCCTGCCCACCAGTGCATATTTCCAAACAATGTTTGCATTCCCTAAACTGGCTGTTTGAGTGTGACTATAATGACAATAGCATATCAAAACTATGTTGGTATTCTTTTGTGCATTATTTTATTATTCAATATAGATTTTTCTTATTACTATTCTATTAGTAGTAGCCATAATTCATAAATGGCACCGTAAAGGGTTCTATATGAAACCATTTGGTTTAATGAAGAAGAACCCGTAGGGTTTTATTTGGGTCAGTGAAGAAGAACCATACAAAAGAGTTCCATATATGAAGCAATCAATATAACCATTTTTGGTTCTATATGGAACTCCTTTTCTGCAAGTGTGCCATTCTGCCAACCAATGGCTCCAAATTCCTCAATTTATGATAACTGTCACGCCTGCTTATGCTCCCCCTCTCTGGCCCTCGAGGGCACCAGGCTGCCCTTCATTACGCACACCTGTCACCATCATTACTCAGCGCTCATTGGACTCACCTGGACTCCTTCACATTGTTGACTGCCCCCTCTATTTCTGTATGTTCCTCAGCTTTGTTCCCCTTATCAGCATTATTGTCGGGATGTTGTTTTGTTCCCCCCGTCCAGACGCTGTTCTTGTTTTGTTTGATGTCCGTTTTCCATTAAATGTTCACTGCCTGTACTTGCTTCTCATCTCCAGCGTCGGTCTTTACAGAATGCTGATTCCACTATTTGAAGCATCAGGGAGTTCTTGTTTTTTGTTTTTGGGGGTGACATCGGGTCTGGGTGCGGACGCCGATGGAACCGGGGGTGCCTCAGCTGGCTTGTCGGGCTTCCGCGCCTGAGCTGGCTTCAGAGGTTTCCTTACATCGGTTGGCTCGGCAGGCTCCAATTCCATGTCATGCCTCAGCCGGCTCGTCGGGCTCCCAAGCCCCAGCTGGCCCATCAGACTCCCACGCCTCAGCAGGCTCATCAGGCTCCCACGCCTCAGCCGGCTCGTACGTCTCCCACACCTTAGCCGTCTCGTCCGGCTTCTACACCTCAGTGGGCTTGTCCAGCATCCATGCCTCGGCTGGCCCGTCAGGCTCGCCCAGGTGGGACGCAGGGTGGTGCCCCTAGATTGGGAGGTAGTGTCATGGCTGCTCCCGCTCCCCCTCTCTGGCGCGTTCGAGGGTGCCAGGCTGCCCTTCATTACGCACACCTGTCACAATCATTACGCGCATCTGTGCTGATTGTACTCACCTGGACTCCTTCACATTTTTGATTGCCCACTCTATATCTGTCTGTTCCTCAGTTTTGTTCCCCGTGTCAACATTATTGTCGTAATGTTGTTTTGTTCCCCCGGTCCAGACACTGTCCTTCCTCTGTTTGATGTCTGTTTTCCATTAAATGTTCACTCCCTGTACTTGCTTCTTGTCTCCAGCATCAGTCCTTACAGATAACCATCAGTTGATTTGGTATTGCACACACTTACACCCATACAATCCAACATACATTGTCCTGAACTGAACATGCTAACATTTACATTACATTTTTTTGTCATTTAGCAGACACTGTTATTCAGAGCGACTTACAGTGAGTGCAATCATCTTAAGATAGCTAGGTGAGACAACCACATACTGAGAGTGTCTGACACACTTAAACTCAATTTGATCTCACTGTTGGTAAGGTAATGCTTTCCCTTTGAGTTCTAATCCTGTTTACCTTAAAGATTATGTCTCTGTCATAGCTCCCAGTCCTGAGACCAGCTTTATCAGTACTGAACCTTGACTATTCATGTGCATTTGCAGGCCAAGTAGCTTGTGCTATTTAGCAGATTATGAGTGCTTTAACCTGGGTCTTAGAACTGCTGTACCCTGCATCTTTTGAAATCCACTACTTGATCTCGTGAATATAAAAACAAACAAAAAAATCACAAATATTTGCTGACGTTTTGTGTGGACATGAGATCAGGACTTGGTTACTTCCATAATTCTAAGAGATTTAATGTTTTACCAATCACCGATTTCAGCACAATCATCTCAACCATTCCAAACTATTTTCAACAACCAACAACAGAATTTGACTCCGACAAACAATCTTTATCACCGACATTATTCAATATTGCATTTGCCTGGACTTCCTCGAAACATTGAGTCTCATTTGTGTATATGCAGTGATCTTCCACCACTTCTGTGGTTATCTGTGAGAAATCTGGGCCAAATGTTCTCTGGTTCTTAATGCATAAGATTCATTACATGGCTTTAGGAGGGGCTGTCTAATCTGTCCCTACTTGAATTAACTGATCTCCATCTAACAGCTATTTAAGTATTGTCAAGAATAAGACTGCTATATGATTTAAGATTGACAGTGGATGGTGGTGGTGGGGGAACTCCATTGAAATCCAAGAAAAGCATGACTGGGTCGTGAAGGCCAATATAAATGGTGCAATAATCAGTAATTGTCACAGATCATCATTTTTTATAGTGGCATCTGGGAATCTGGTCAATGGTCCCATTCTTAATATACTGTACAGTGCCTTCAGAAAGTATTCATACCCCTTATTCAACGTCTTGTGTTACAGGCTGAATTCCAAATGTATTGAATATATTTTTCTCACCCATGTACACACAATACCCCAAAATGACAAAGTGAAAACATGTTTTTAGAAAGTTTAGCAAATTTATTGAAAATGAAATACAGAAATATCAAATGTACATCAATATTCACACCCCTGAGTGTGACAATACATGTTAGAATCACCTTTGGTAGTGATTACTGCTTTGAGTCTTTCTGGGTAAGTCCTTAAGAGCGTGCACAGCTGGATTGTACAACATTTGCCAATTATTATTCTTAACATTCTTCAAGCTCTGTCAAATTGTTTGTTGATAATTGCTGTACCCCCCTTTCGACCCCTAATCGTCAAAGACTATAGCCACCCTAGTCATAGACTGTTCTCTCTGCTACCGCACGGCAAGCGGTGCCGGGGCGCCAACTCTAGGTCCAAGAGGCTTCTAAACAGCTTCCCCAAGCCATAAGACTCCTGAACATATAATCAAATGGCTACCAATACTATTTGCATATCCCCGCCCCTTTTACACCGCTGATACTCTCTGTTGTTATCGTCTATGCATGGTTACTTTAATAACTCTACCTACATGTACATATTATCTAAATTATCTTGACTAACCGATGCCCCCACACATTGACTGTACTGGTAGCCCCCTGTGTATAGTCTCACTATTGTTATTTTACTGCTGTTCCTTATTTACTTCTTACTTTTATTTCTTATTCTTATTTGTACTGCATTGTTGGTTAGGGGCTCGTAAGTAAACATTTCACTGTAAGGTCTACCCCGGCACATGTGACTAATACAATTTGATTTGACAACAATTTTCAAGAATATTTCAGTCAAAACTGTAGCTCGGCCACTCAGGAACATTCACATAGAACTGATTTGGCCTTGTGTTTTAGGTTATTGCCCTGCTGAAAGGTGAATTTAAACTCCCTGGTCTTTGTGGTTGAATCTGTGCTTGCAATTCACCACTCGATTGAGGGACCTTAATTTTATGTGCAGGGTACAGAGATGGTGAAGTCATTAAAAAAATCATGGTTAACTACTGTTATTGAACACAGAATGAGTCCATGCAAGTTATATGATTTGTTAAGCACATGTTTACTCCCGAACTTATTTAGGCTTGCCATAACAAAAGGAGTTGAATACTTATTGACTCAAGACATTTCAGCTTTTCATTTTTTATTAATTAAAAATGTTTTCAACTTTAACATTATGTGGTATTGTGTGTACTGTAGATCAGAGACACAAAATCAAAATGTAATCCATTTTTAAATTCAGGCTATAAGACAAAAATAAACTTGGTTAAAAGGCTTGTGTATTACACTCTATGACACTTATACTGTATACCTAAACTCTGTCAGTGAAGAACATAACCCCTACTGGAGGTCTGCATCATATCTCTTCACAGTGTTACTGTGACAACAACCTTTTTGAAGGTATAGTATTGTATGTCCCTCTCAGGATATGAATAAGCAATAACCACGATAAGACATCGGTACTATTAATTCACAGTTCATGATCGACATCCAATACTGATGCTATACAGTGATGAAAAAAGAATTAGTTAAGAGATCAAGATCAATTCTCTGTTTTATTTAAGACATACTGTACCTTTGTGCAACATAACGTGACAGAGGACATTTTAAGTACACTTCTACTTTCATTCCAGACCTGCTTCTATTTTCAGGCGGCCTAGCGTCTGCTATGAAATCCCTGGGTATTCCACAGAGTTAGAGCAGTTCTCAGAAGATTAATGTCCATATCCAGACACTTACCTGTCAGCCAACCTGATACGATTATTCCAATGTGTGGCTGGCTGGAATGCACTTCCTCTACCATGGTGTAGTCTTCCTGTGTCATGCCTCGTCTTGAAAATGTCATCTGCCATGTGGTACACATAACTTTATGTATCGTTTGCTGTCCTAAACATCATATTGAAAATGTTCCCCGGCACATCATGAAGTACATTCCTGTGTGTGCGCCGATCAATTTGTCTCTTGTCACGTTGACGTGCAATATGTCCTAAATAAATAAATACAATATCAGATATCAGCATGCCAATATCAGGCATTCAACATGACATTGTTTGTCAGGAGGAAACAACAATTAGACACATATTTAACTGGATTCAAAACGGGCCCGTGGATTTCCTTTGTCCCCCGCTATTCCGATTACTGAATGTTTACCTCTGAATTCACCATTCTAATTGCTTGTTGCAAGTCAATTTGTTTTCTGAGAAAGTTGTTCTAATTGGAAAAAAATTACGAGAGCCTTCAATCATATGGTAGTGTTCAACAGAGTTCATACAGGGGACCTGACCTCTGAAAACATGGAACATTTTGAAGGTTGATTTTCCTGTATCTGAAAAATAATCAATCATTTCTGTATTCATGAGAGGTTAACCTTGAGTTATTGATAATTAACCATCATTGTGCACAAGACTTTGAATGGATTGTCTCCAGGCAACCATATAGATTGGAAGCAGGATATTTGTTTCATGTGGGGAAGGTATATCCACACAATACCCATACGTTCAAGCAGTATTGAGCTGCTTACAAATACCACCCTGGGTTAGCATGAAGGGAGACATTATTTCCTCTTGATACTTCTCAATGTTTTGACATCAGTGCATCTGATAATAGGGCAATATTAGCAAGAGCATGAAGGTAAGCAATATGTTCTGGTCTAACCCAAGTAAGGTTCAGTGATATTCTCGATTGACATAGCAGTTAACCCTAATGTCCTCTAAACCATTATGTAATCATGACGTGTTGGGAAAAAAAAGCACTCTGGAAAGCACTGGACAACGTTTGTGGGTGCAACTGCCACTTTCATTAGTAGGGTCAGTGTACACCGCAAGTTGCAGTGCATCAAATCAAAATCAGGTAATTCAATTCTGATTAAAACAATCTAAATTGCATACACGAACAGACACTGCAGGATTTGGATTTGTAACTGTTATGCTGAGCAAGGACCAAAGCATTCAGTTAAATGCTGATTGTGTTAAAAAAAACCTTGGCAAGGGAAAGCACAGCAACCATGCTGTCTGTCAGTGTTATGAGCTACCTGTTCATGGTAACTGAATGGTAACCATTAATGCAGAAGGGTGTCACACTGACTCCTGTGAATGATGGTTGTCATTCTCCCTGGCACTTTCAAAAGGGCACACACACCTGAAATGAAACACATTTAAAAATAGACATTTCAATTTGAAACATTTTATTCATTTTCAATTACATCTCACAGAGATACATTTTGTTTGTTAATACAATAGTATTAAAACAGTTATGCAACACCTATCAAGCACAACTCAGCCACAACTTGAACTATCTTGATTAAGAACCATGGAGAAAGAGTTGAATTAATCGAAAATGTTTGAGAAAATCTTCCCCAGGTACTGTATCAATGCACATTAACATGTTTTTCTGTATAGTTCTGCATATTGATCCAAGATGTCTGTGGTGGTCATATTTTTATTTAACCTTTATTTAACTAGTCAAGTCAGTTAAGAACAAATTCTTATTTACAATGACGGCCTACCCCGGCCAAACCCTCCCCTGACCCGGGCGACGCTGGGCCAATTGTGCGCCGCCCTTCGATACTGTTAAATGTTGACGATAGCATATGTGAATTTTCTTTCACGGAATCTGCGGAATGTTGATGGCCGCCAGACAGATCATACTGTCACTGTGCTTCATTAAGGAATTAAAGGACAACCTCGGAGTGAACCATGGTCGTTCCCACAGTTGACTCATTCTTACAGAACATTTACAATAACAAACAAACAGGTCACAACAAAACACAGGGATGAGGCACACATAGGCAAGGTACTGTATCTCTACCATTAGAAAAGGACATCATGTCATTCTAAACAGAAGCTTGACACAGCCATGGGGAACTAAACATTTTGATTTGTAATTACTGAGGGACATAACAAACATCATTAAGGGGTATGTTTGCGCTTTCATTTGATTACTTTCATATTTCCGCCATATAAATATCTCATCTAGATTGTTCTAAGGATTGACAATCTTCTCATATGTAAAAGCCTATCCTTTCGGCATAAAATCTAGACATAAAACACTCAAAAGCTTGGTTGACAAATTAATTTGAAAAATGCATACAGTAAGGCAATGCAGCTGCGTTGAATACTCTAAATAGTTAGCTGTTGATTTCACATTCTTGAGAAGTGAAAAGTACACGTAAAACACATCCTTTGCTGAGTACTTGACTCTGAAAGCTAGAGTTCATTAAAGGCAATACATGTTTAAGTCTTATAAAGTCAACTTTGAAAGTATAAAAAACATAACTGCACAAATCTTGCATGGAGCTGAGCTGAAATGGCCGTTTGAGTTAAGACCTGAAAAAGACAAAAACACTCATCAACAAACACATAGTACCTGTGGGATTCATCGTTATGAATTTTGTTGAAGGCACTCTGGAAACCTTGAATCGATTGTACCAAAAGTGAATCCTGTGAATGGTGAAAGACAAAAACAGTTCTCTCTTACTGGACATCTTTGGTATCCTGATGGGGCCACTGCTGCTGCCATCCCCTCCATCACTCAGGGCTTTGATCTCAATGAGGTAGTCCTCACCAGAGGGGACCTGCAGTGCCATGCTGGTCCTGTTGGTCTCCACAACGCTGGTCTTCCCAAGCCAGTTCTGACGGTACACCACCTAGAGACGGGAGAGGGAATATCATGGTATCTGATATCAATAATACAAATTTAAGTGACACAGTAGTTTGACATAAATGAGAAATGAGTTGTTTTTGGATAATGCCACAGTATTGTTTTTGAGGAGCTATTTTTTGGGGAAAAAATACAAAAGTATTTTTTTGTGCAGCCAAATAGTCTTAAGAAATTGTATTTGTATTTTTCAGAAGCCCCTTTCCAGAGGATGACATGAATTGCAAATTATAGTGTGAGGTGCTAGTGTGGCCCCCGTGGCGCTCCATGGAGGCTAGTGTCTGAGTGTGGAGCTTCACAGGCACTCAGCTGCTTCCTCACCTTCTCTTTCAGATCAATCAATTAGCGAAAGGTGCTCCATTGTAAATGAATACTTTAAAAGAAACCAGGACCTTTTCTGAGTCATAATCCTCTGCTGAATGCTCTCAGAGTTCAGATACTCAAGATGACATGAAACGCTTCCTGTTACGCAGGTTCAAACACTTTTTACTACTGAGCATTCAGAGGGATCAAAAGGCAGGAAAGAATGGATCCTCCGGGCGTTCCACCATTAGGGACGCCATTAGGGAAAGTGTTGCCTCAACAGCTATCCACAAGGACACATTTTGTGTGTTTCCATATCAGAACTTGGCAGACCTTCAGTCAAACATACTCAGTGGAAACCCAGAACAATGGAGAAACAGATTTGTTTTGTGTCATAACACCAGGAACAGTCTTTTTAATTTTGTACGGATTGTCCACACAATTTTGCATGGACAATCCATATGTGACACTGGAAGTGCTGAGGTTTATACTTCCACTGCGACCAGGGAGACATTAATAGATAAGACAGCTGTTGAGGTAAGCCAACAAACTGCATTTGTTTCCTAGTTTTCAAAGATCCTGCCTGCTATTACACTGACAACACTCACCTTGTATCCTGTCACCTCAGACTCATTTCCCATTGCCTTGACATGTTCCCAACTCAAAAAGATCTTGGAGTTTGTCAAGTTCCACTCAATATTCCCTGGAGGTTGACTTGGTGCTGAAAGACATGCAATCATAAAGCCACACAAATGAATCACGTACAATTCCGTCAATAGCTGAAATGACTTCAAAATGACTTTCTCACTTTAAACATCCCCATAATCACTGCTGTTTGAAGGAACTACCCACTGGGCACACACTGGTTGAATCAATGTTGTTTCCATGTAGGGCTGGGCAATATGGCCAAAATATCGTATCAAGGTATCTTTAAAAAAATGGACGGTATTTTATGTTTTGGAATAACAATAGTTCTATGTTTGCTTTATGGGTAGTGCAGGATCCTAGGGTGGCAACACATACATTCTAAGTGATTTCAATGGGTCTTTCTCCATTCTACTTGTTTTATACTGTTCGATTAAACTTTTGCATTTCCTGCACTCATTTGAGATGTTGCAATTGCGATTTGACTTGCGATTTAGTGCAAAACACTTGGGTGAACTGTTGGTTCCATGGAAATAGAATGATTATTCTAATTCTATAGGCACTTTGCATAGTGTTGTTTGACATGACGCTGAACGTAGATGCCAGGGAGGAGTTATTGTAACAGGGTAGGAACCAAACTGTTGATCATATGTCATAATCTTTGGATTCATTGCATGTTCTCATATTCATGCTTTGCGTATTCCTCTTTGATTTGTAAGATACTGTTGCACAAACAACATGCTGATTTAAGTCTACACCATCACTGGTATTATCAGGCTGTTTAGCTAATTACGTTTGCTCTGACTCAGTACATTTATTAGCTAGCTAGCTAGATAGACAGCTAACTAGCGATTGGCAGCTAACAAGATGTAGGCCAAACTTGCTAAAAAAATACAAACTAGCTGTTTGCAGATGTAAGAAACACAAACTAACAATGTAATTATAGAATGCTAGTGTATTTATATTAAGAAGCAAAGTGAAAACGGCATCATAATCATCAACATTGTTGCATGTGCTGCATTAACCATGCAGACTGAACGCAAGTTTCTCGTGGTCGAGAACAACATTTGCGCTCATTGAGTAACGATCAGTGTTGCCAACTCCTCAGTAAGGAAAGTAGCTATTGGCTATCCTAAAAGTCTCTATATGTCGCTAAATGACATCATCACCTAATTTGCATAATTGGCCATGTGCATGTAATTGTGATGGACTCTGTAGGAGAGAGGAATAACGTCGTGGGAGAGACAAAAAGTGAGTAAAAAATACCCTAAATATGTTGTTTGTTTTTTACATCCCGCCCTGAATGTAAGCCAGGGCGGGATCAGCCAGCGGCGGCTTCCCACATTTTATTTATTTTTAATTTTACCTTTATTTAACCAGGCAAGTCAGTTAAGAACAAATTCTTATTTTCAATGATGGCCTAGGAACAGTTGGTTAACTGCCTGTTCAGGGGCAGAATGACAGATTTGTACCTTGTCAGCTCAGGGGTTTGAACTTGCAACCTTCCGGTTACTAGTCCAACCCTCGAACCACTAGGCTACCCTGCCGCCCCATATGCGATTCATTTGCAGTCTGGACGCGGAGGGGTGAACATCTCCTGCTCTGACTGCAGCTGGGATGGACTGCTGCGCGAGGACTGGGCCGCCTGTGAGTGCTTTAGGACGGGGTGGTGGGGCCCACGGCAGCACCCGCTGCTCGTTTAGAAGAGTAAGAACGTTACGTGCTTTCACGTCAGAGTCTCCAAAAGTCTCCAATAACACCAGAAAAAGTTGCTAGATTTGTCGCTAGTCGCTTTTTTGAAAATGTGTCGCTAGAGGGGTCTGAATACTCGCTAAATATAGCGACAAGGTCGCTAAGTTGGCAACACTGGTGACATTGCGGGCTAGGAAAGTGCCATGGAGAAATGACTCAAGTAGTGAAGTAAACTCTAAAAATTGATGTTACACACTGCGTATCACATTTAACAAAACAAAAATTCAAATCCCGTTATAGAAGGTAAAGTAAAAACCCAAACCGGTCTGTGCATCAATACCGGTATATAGTAAAATATGGTATACTGCCCAGCCCTATTTCCACGTAACCAACGTGGAATAGATGTTGAACTGACGTCTGCGCCCAGTGGGTCTCGAATAGAAGATAACACAAGAAGGAGGGATAGCTGATTGCTTTGTGATAGAGTTAGTAGTTGAATAATTGCATCTTACTCTGATAAGCTCATAAACACGCCTCCTCTCCCTGAGTTGTCAAGGTAAACAGCATCTTATCACCCATTTTTTATTTATTAAAAAACCCCAGAAGTGACTCTTCTTATCAACTGTTTTCATGAATGTGCTCCGTGTTGCCTTAAAAATTTAGCATTCTCTGTGTTGGTCTTGCCAACCCCAATTGTCTCACCTCTGAGAAGCAGAGGCTACATCATGTAGGTCTGATATCTGATTGGAGGTTAACTTTACAGTAATACTATTGGTCAACAACTCAGGTTTTGAATCCAAACAACTCAGATGCTTATGAAAGATCAATATTCATTTTTCTATCTCCTATTTGTTCCTGACCTTCTGTGGTGAGACACCTTCTTTCTTTCTCTCTCCACACCATGGACTTTTGGGGCATGGCCTTTCAGGCTATGATTTCTGTCTCTCTCACTGACCATGCTTAGAATAATGCCTTGTAATACTTGTTAATGTCTTGTAACGTAAGCTTTATGCCTTGAATGTGAATCCATTCATTTTTACAAAGTAGTTAAATACACTTGTATTTGGAATCCAGACTCGGACCTTCCTTCATTTGCCTATTACTGTAACTCAACTCTCGCATATTGCTAATAATCTTTATGGAGTCAGATAAACATTTAAATAGGCCTATCGCATAGTCTTATTAGTCGCACGTGATGTATAATATACACATAAAAACATTTCTGGCCACTACACTGCTAATTCACATGTTTGTAGGTATGACATAATCAAATTCCATGCGCTAGTCTTGCAGTTAACATGCAGGCAAAACTTTACCCAGATGAGGATGTTTTGTCTCAGCAGTGCTGTTGATGTAGAGTATTCACAGAGGCTCTAAAGCCATTGAAGTTGTACTGTATACTGCTGCATTCCACCACCAATGCCATTAATGTTAACCTGTGCTGGATATACAGGCTTCATATACGTGAAAGCAAACTTGTAAAGAGAAAAATGCTCAAATTGCATGTGACAACTGTTCCATCTTAGAGAATACTCACGTGGTTTCTTGGTGGTGACGTTGACTGCGGGGCTAGAAGGCCCTGCTCCAGCGCTGTTCTGGGCCCTGACTGAGATCAGATACACAGTACTGCCCTTGAGCCCAGAGAGAAGGGCTGCAGTGTCTGTGACCCTCACCATCTCAGCATCACTCTCCTGCATCCCCTCCTCCCAACAAAGGACCTGGAACCAAAGACATGAAAGTTATTCCAGACCTCCCGACAGCATTAAAACAGGATTAGAGACACGTCCAGCATCGTTGTTTGTGGACCTGATAACCAGGTTCACAATGGGAGTCAAGCAACCTGGGCCTTCTCTACAGCCAGACAGTTCTGGGCTATATACTAAGGGGAAAATGGGCAAGGATCCTCAGGGTGTTCCGTCATTAGGGACAGTGTTGGTTGTGGAGGAAATTGATATATGATGTTCACACTTGTGAGGGGAGATTTATAGAACACTACTCAGGCAGGGAAGCAGCCAGCGTATTAGGCTCCTTGGGAGACTGGAATAGCTGTGGACAGACCTCTTCACTCTAGATTAGATGGTGAGAAATATACCTTTGTATCCCAAGGTATTTTTCGGGGGAGGGGAAATTTCACGTTTTTGCCATTGGCAGTTCTATTTAAATGCATGCCAACCTATTGCTGAGTCAATCATCGTGAGGATAATACTGTATCTATCATGCTGTTTTCTGCTCTCTACCAGCATCATGATTCTTTGGATATTTTTCATACCTCATATCCAATGATCTTCCAACTGCTGGCTGTCTGGGTAATGGGTTCCCAGTACACCTCGATTTCAGAGGCTGACAGCGTCCGGGTCCACACTCTGGACGGGGGTTCAGAGGGCTCTAAGCATGACAAATTTAGACCAAGGACATTATCGAGAATGGTAAACATTCAAGTCAAACTAACAAGCCAAAGCTTCCATTTCATCAGCATCTTGAGAAATAGTCAAAATAACTAACCTTCCTCTGCGGAATACACTACAACCACATGGCTAGACGGGCCTTCTCCTTTGTTGTTGTAGACTCCAACTTTCACCTCAAATTGGGAGAGGGGAGGGACGCTGTCGTTCCTGAAGGTGTATCTTGATGCATCAGGTGAAGCCAGCACAGTCTGCTTCCATGTGCTTGTACCAAGAGGACGAAAAGCCACAACGTATCCAAATTCCTCTCCACTCTGTAGCTCTTCTGGTATTGGCTATGAGACAGAGACAATTTGACTGCATAAATTGTAGCAATTCTTATCCCTTCCCATTGGTTGAACTGAATATCAAATTACTACCTCAACTGGAAGTGTCAAATTCTGAACAGTGAAATACCACAACCTCAACATAATGCATTATATCCAAAGATATACACAGTATATACACATTCTGCATGATAAGTTCATTCCCTTTAAGAAACCCACAGAAACACCCATTCTGAGACATCGTCTTAGATTTATGCACAAACAATTTCCACCATCTCTGCATCTGCATTTTGATTTACACACCAGGGGAGCCATTTGGAACAGGCAAATAGCTAGGCAAGACAGCTCTTCTTTTAATTTAAACCCATTTAATTGAAGTCGCATCGCCGTAGAGAATTCTGTCAAAACCCCATTCATGTCAGAAGAGTGATTTGAAATGTACATATTTGTAGGTATTGTATCTTGTAATTGTCCTTGACATACAAGGAAAAACAAATAAATAATTTTAAAAAGGAAAGGAAAGAACACTGATCTGTCATAATAAAGATGTATTCTATAAGTCCGTGATGATCAGCAAGCTTACCTCCCATTGGATAACCAGTTCTCCCCGCCTTCCTCCTCCTCCACTCACATTACCTGGTGCTACTTCAGGAACTGGATGGACAAAAACAACAACAGTGTCCAATATAAGTTTGTGTATTCCTCGGATCAAAGGCATGTATTTGAATCCCTACTACTCCGAAACCCTATGGAAGCCTTGATGTCACTATCATAGTGCCCCTCATCCTTGTACGGTTTCAAAGCAAAGGCTTAGCTTTTTGATGTAATTAAATTAGGGTTGATACTGGCACGAGCGCCAGTGCACGCTACTGCTGTTACTACAGTGTATCGCACTGCAGGAATACTCTTCCCTTGTGATTCAGTGGGCCAGGCGGAAGCACTCTGCTAACCCACTCAGAATAGACACTTTCAAGTCATTGCCTTATGGCAGGCGTGGGTATTTCACACGGCTCCTGTTGATGCTGCTGACATGAATTAATCATGGCAGAAATTCCTGAGTGCTGATGTGAACAGCGTCGGAATGCTATAAAAGGTATGATGCCTCCTGCTCGGGTAGTTCTAATCTGACAAGCAAAAGTTTCAAGTGTCAATATCCACATGGATAGATAGGCCACGTGGCCTAAACACACGAATAAATTATCTCTCACTTTCTTTTCCTATTAGGTCAATTATTAACATCTGTCTCTGTGTCAGTCAAATTGGAACAGAGCTGATTCTGTCTTCATTACACGTAATTAGCGATGAGAAAGACACAATAACCAGTGGACTGGCGTGAAAAGTGTATGTGGGTTCTACATGGTGAAATTCATCAGGGGCTGAACGGAACACTCCATGCAAAATGAAACTAATCAGACCGTTAAATTACATTTCCACCGTGGGGTTGATAGATTCACCACAAGAGGAAAAAGAGAAATGAGAATGTACCTGCCGCTTTTGTTCGAATCTGCTTGGATTGCATGCTGGGTTCTCCAACACCCACATTGTTGCTAGCCACCACCCTGAATTCGTAATCCACCCAGGGGTTCAAATCTATCACCGTTGCATGAAACATCTGTCCAGGCACAGAATCAGGAACTAGGATTAAAGAATTTAGAATTTAAATACATATTGATTCTCATCCACCAACAAAACACATTCATGTTATCAAAGACTGCCTGTGATACAATTAATGTCAATATAACTTATCCAAGAAGGCCCCCAAGATAACGAATGATTAAAGATAAATACTCCTGTTCACATCATTCATCCCCAAAGCTGACTGTTCCCACAGTATTCTGATAGTACAGACATTTTAAAGGGGAAATTACAAACATCAGAAGCCTTTTTAAACCTCAAATACACTACACGTTCTACATTTCCTGCATTGCAAGAACGTGATCCGGGTGATCAAATTAAGATCCTACATCTGTAAACAGTGTCTGTGAGGGATGGGCTGGCATTGTAGCTACCTGTCCTGACGGCCTGCCAGCCTATGGAGAAGGGGGTCCTGGCCTGGATGCTGTATGTGGTGACAGGGCTGTGGTTGTCAGGCCCAGACTCCCAGGAGAGCTGGGCAGTGGAGTCAGTGATTTCCCCCACAATAAGGCCCTCTGGGGCACCGGGAGGCCCTGAAATAACCAGCAGCACAGGCACAGAACAGGGAGACAAGGACAACCACTGTCAAATAGTTCTATTGTGTCAGCCAAAAAAAGGATGGCAAGGTTAGAGCAGTCTGCCCACAAAAGAGAGAGACATTTAATATTTCACACAGCAGAGATAAAGATCCTTCAGTTGATGAGGGGAAATACAAAAGGATTCAAAAACGAAGGAGAAGAGGAAAATTTATGCATTGATTTTCAGATGCTCCTGTAGTCATTATTTAACACTGAATGAATGTCACCCAGAATAGTTGGCTGAAGTAAAGGGAATTAATAGAACGGGTGATCATGTCTGAGGTTGTCTAATTCCTCTGTAGATGAGTGCTACCCTAGATATGGTATATCTCTATGGGTGCTACAGTATGCCAGTACACCAAAGTATAATCACAGGGAGGAGGTGCGTGCGTACCTCTAACAATCAGGTGGGCTGCTGCTGAGACACTGTCCACCACAGTGTGTACCATGCACACATACTTCCCAGAATGCTTTAGCTGAATATTCCGGACCATCAGATCACCAGCTGATCCCTGATGACAATAGAACAGAAAAAGTGTGCAATTTATCAACAATACTAGTGTCTCAAAATACAGTCATTCAATGTATATTTTTTTCCACATGTGTAGCACCTTTCATACCACTTATACAGTAGACATTTTGATAGATTTGTTTATCCCAAGTATGCTATTGCAGTAGCAGTGAGAGAAAAGAGCAGGTAGGAA
Source organism: Oncorhynchus clarkii lewisi (assembly GCF_045791955.1). NCBI lineage: Eukaryota > Metazoa > Chordata > Actinopteri > Salmoniformes > Salmonidae > Oncorhynchus > Oncorhynchus clarkii. The sequence goes on from NC_092153.1 coordinate 42,698,299, forward strand.
CATTGGAGTGACACTGATTTCAACACTCCTTGTGTTAAAAACAAAAAACACTTCCTGAAGTTTAAGAGCTCTGCCAAATGATGCTCACAGTGAAAATGTCAGTGTTATACAGGCCGTTTTAGTGCAGGGTCTTTGTGTGCTCAGCAGACCAGAGGATAAATCCTGTAGGCAGACAGATTTGTGTGCCTTTGTTCACTGGAGTGTCAGGTGATTTACTCATAAGATCAGCAACAGACTGGTTGTTTTAATCTTCATGTCCACAGGTTTTACCTGGCCAGGTCTCCATGTTAAATGCCTTAGTCTTGTCTGAGATGAACAGTGCCTTCAGAAAGTATTCATACCCCTTGACTTATCCACATTCTGATGTGTTACAGTCGGGATTCAAAATGGATTAAATATTTGTTTTTCTCACCCATCTACACACAATACCGCATAATGACAAAGTGAAAACATGTTTTTAGAAATGTTTGCACATTTATTGAAAATGAAACACAGAAATATTCACCCCCCTGAGTCAATACATGTTACAATCACCTTTGGCAGCGATTACAGCTAGGAGTCTTTCTGGTAAGTCTCTAAGGGCTTTGCACACCTGGATTGTTTAATATTTGCACATTACAATTTTGTTTTATTTTTCAAGTTCTGTCAAATTGGTTGTTGATCATTACTATACAGCAATAGATTTTTCAAGCCGATTTAATTCTAAATTGTAACTAGGCCACTTAGGAACAATTCAATGTTGTCTTGGTAAGCAACTCCAGTGTATGTTTGGCTTTGTGTTTTAGGTTATTGTCCTGCTGAAAGGTGAATTTGCCTCCCAGTGTCTGTTGGAAAGCAGTCTGAACCAGGTTTTCCTCTAGGATTTTTTTCCTGTGCTTACCTCTATTCTGTTTATTTTATCCTAAAAAAACTATATTTCTAGCCAATGACAAGCATACCCATAACATGATGCCGCCGCCACCACAATGTTTGATGTGTTGTGTTGGATTTGCCCCAAACATAACACTTTGTATTCAGGACATAGTGCATTTCTTTGCCAAATTCTTTGCAGTTTTAATTTAGTGCATTATTGCAAACAGGATACATGTTTTGTAATATTTGTATTCTGTATAGGCTTCCTCCTTTTAATTCTGTTATTAAGGTTAGTATTGTGGAGTAACTACAATGTTGTTGATCCATCCTCAGTTCTCCTATCACAGCCATTAAACTCTTTAACTGTATTAAAGTCACCAATAGCCTCATGGTGAAATCCCTGAGAGGTTTCTTTCCTCTCCAGCAACTGTGTCAGGAAGGACACCTGTATCTTTGTAGTGACTGGGAGTATTGATACACCATCCAAAATGTAATTCATAACGTCACCATGCTCAAAGGGATATTCAATGTCTGCTTTTTTTACCCATCTACCAATAGGTGCCCTTCTTTGCTAGGCACTGGAAAAACTCCCTTGTCTTTGTGGTTACATTTCTGTTTGAAATTCACTGCTCGACTGAGGGACCGTACAGATAATTGTATGTGTGAGGTACAGAGACGAGGTAGTCATTCAAAAATAATGTTAAGCACTATTATTGCACACGGAGTGAGTCCATGCAACTTGTGACTTGTTAGGCAAATATTTACTCCGGAATTTATTAAGGCTTGGCATAACAAAGAGGTGGAATACTTATTGACTCAAGACATTTCAGCTTTCCTATTTTATTCATTTGTAAAAATTTGTAAAAACATAATTCCACTTTGACATTATGGGGTATTGTGTGTTGGCCAGTGACACCAAATCTCAATTTAATACATTTTAAATGTAACACAAGAAAATGTGGAAAATGTGAATACTTTCTGAGGTGTTGGTGTAATGATACTGTACAATTCAGGATGCAGGATGTAAATATTCTAACATGTTCATATAAGGTGTTGCTTTACTGTCCAAGCTTTGAAGCTTGTGAGACGAGACTACTGTGTGCTGTCTCCTGTACAGTACAGGTAGAAGGTACATACCACTCCTATCATCTCAAAGTGGTCCTGTCTGTTGAAATCGATGAGCTTGCCGTTGAAGAACCACTTAAAGGTGGGATCCAGGGAGGAGTCCCCAGACACTTCACATGGCAACACGATGCTCTCTCCCACAGTGGCATCCACACTCAGCGGTGGAACTGTTATCTTGGTTGGCTCTATTTGAGAATACAGAAAAACAAACACACACGATCATGTTTATCTTGAATATGAATATAAACCTGCTGCTGGACAAAATGTACTTTAGACAAGATGTTTCAATGCAGTGGCAGCCTCCCCTACTACTAATGTAACAAATTGATCTTAAATTGCTCCCATTGGGAAGTGTCTTCCTCTCAATCCTATTACATGTTTTTTTCATGATGTTTTATTGATATAGTCTTGAGACTGAATAATTCAACTAAATGCAATCATGGTGTCAAATTAAGGAAAAAAATGAATAATCCATGTAGAACCATCAGTTATTAGAACAGCCACATTGAAATATGCCGCAGCAGTTCTTTTAAAATTAACATGCAATGTCTGACTTGGATGGAACAGAACATCTCTCTCCTCACTACTATAGATATAGGGATTTTCTACCCTCCGCTGTGTGACCAATAACTCACAGCTGACAAAACCAAGGATGAGTTATGTTTCTGTCAAACCAGCAGGAACATAAAACAACTATACATTTCATTATCAATTTCATGCTTGGCTTAGTATTTTTTTTCTTTCTCTAAACAGGTTTAAACCATCTGCTTAAAAGGTAGTGAAATCTGTGTCCGGAAAAGTACCTTTCACCACCAGAGTACCAGTACTGCTTGATGTCCCAAAGGGGTTCCTGGCCACACAGGTGTACCTCCCTCCGTCTGATTCGCTGATGTTGCTGATACGGAGAGTTCCATCCCCCATGATGGTCCGTCTGACAAGAATGAATGAACAGACAGCTGTTGTTATCAGGATCAATAATGATTTGATAGCCCTCACTGGGTTATATAGGGATTCTAAATACTATATTAGTGATTGATAATTGAGGAAAGGCATACAATTATATCAACACTTTCATATCACATCCATTCCGATATCCATGCTGTAGTTTGAATGACAACTATTTCATGAATAAAAACGTAATTATGTGGAAGATTGAATTCTCTACAAGCACATTTGCAGAGAGCAATTATCTTAGTTGAAGCAGAACAGATTTGCTGTAGGGTCGCCATGCTATTGACAGCACAAAATATTAAATGCGTATTTTAATAGGATACACAGCGGGACACTAAGGCCAAAATGAGGACAGGGGAAGGAGAAGAGAGCAGCATAACGGGGAGATATGATTCACTAATGGGAATCTTTACCTGCAGCCTTATCGTTATTCAACATGTGAGTGATTCCTCACGTAACCAGGACAAAAAAAGACCATGGTTTTAGAAATGTTCACAAAATACAATCCATAGAATGGTCCGTTGGAGGGATGTTGGCATACGCTGAGTGTACAAAACATTAGGAACACCTTCCTAATATTGAGTTGCACCCTCTTTTCCCGTCAGAACAGCCTCAATTCGTCGGGGCCATAGATTCTATAAGGTGTCGAAGGAATTCCACAGGGGATGCTGGCCTGTGTTGACCCCAATGCTTCCCACAGTTGTGTCAAGTTGGCTAGTTGTTTGGGTGGTGGACCATTCCTGATACACACAGGAAACTGTTGAGTGTGAAAAACCCAGGAGCGCTGCAGTTCTGGACACACTCAAACCTAGTGCGCCAGACACCTACTACCATACCCCGTGCAAAGCAACTTAAATATAAGGCTCCTGAGTGGTGCAGCGGTCTAAGGCACTGCATCTCCATGCTAGAGGTGTCACTACAGACCGTGGTTCGATCCCAAGCTATATCTCAACCGGCAGTGATAGGAAAGCGCACAATTAGCCCAGCGTTGCCCGGGTTAGGGGAGGGTTTGTCCTGGGTAGGCAGTCATTGTAAAATAGGAATTTGTTCATATCTGACTTGCCTAGTTAAATAAAGGTTATAAAAATATTTATATACACTTTGTCTTACCCATTCACCCTCTGAATGGCACACATTCTCAATTGGCTTAAAAACCCTTCTTTAATCTGTCGACTCCCCTTCATCTACACCAGTGGTTCCCAAACGTTTTATAGTCCCGTACCCCTTCAAATATTCAACCTCCAGCTGCGTACCCCCTCTAGCACCCCCTCTAGCACCATCATTGTAAGCCTGCTACACACACACACTATACGATACATTTATTAAACATAAGAATAAGTGTGAGTTTTTGTCACAACCCGGCTCATGGGAATAATAATAATAACATAATAATAATCAAAAATGTTGCTCTTTATTTAACTATCTTACATATAAACCATATTTGTTCATCGAAAATTGTGAATAATTCACCACAGGTTAATGAGCCGGGTGTGCTTGAAAGGATGCACATAACAGCAATGTTGGGTTGTATTGGAGAGAGACTCAGTCTTAAATTATTTTCCACCAACAGTCTGTGTTTGTATTTAGTTTTTTTTTATGCTAGTGAGGGCCGAGAATCCACTCTCACATAG